>NW_028318183.1:1877500-2477500 GCF_062004578.1 Staurois parvus | reverse complement strand
GTAATATTGCGGTGTCCCATGTAAGTTATTCCTGAACCCATGTAGGGAATAAGGCAATCTGACACTTAGTCTTACACTTCTATGGTGCCAGTGATAGAATACAAAAAAAAGAACCTGAAATCCTGACTCTATGAATCATACATATTTCAAAAATACAAAAGGTCTAAAAAATAATAGAAAAAATGCTTCCCATATCCCGCAACAAAGTTTATTTTACAAAATACACATAGGAAAAAAACACACTATTAAAAACCATGGTGCAAATAATAAAAACAATATATGCCCTCTTAGCCCTCTCTGAAACTCTTAAATCCACTGAATTACTGTATACAGAAAATTTTTTATCAAAGATCCAACATTTCACCAGTAAACTAAAACAATAAGTTGTGACCCCACTCCTATGGAAAAATTAATAAAATTGAAATAGCAAAATAGGAGGGAGTGAAAGTCCACATCTGTCATCTGTTGTGCCGGCTTGTGCTCAGGTGAACTTATCCTTTATCGGAGCAGATACCGGATCTTGATTTGGCTGCTCAGCATTCAATCTGTGATCATCACACTGCAAGTTCTATCCCCTTCCTCCAATCCATAGGTACGGTGCTGGAGACAGGCAGGGAGTTGATACCCTGAAGATCCCACTGGAGGAACATCAAAGACAGTCACTATATTCTTTTCAGCAGAAGGAGACATGTGGCTCTGCAGTGGGAGTAAGTTGCAAATACCGCCATGCCAGGAAGTTGATTTTTTGGATCCAGTCATAGAAATGCAGAGCTACCCTAACTAGGGATCATTGTAGGAGGATCTTTGGCATTTCTCCTTTGGGGATCTAGAGGAAGATTCGGCTATTCAGCCTCCCAGGTTGTTATACAACAAAGAGCAATTGACCACTCCTAACAGGGGGTCATAGCTTTTTGGTAAGCAGTTAGTGACACATCAGCTATCCTTGGATTTTTCCTGTTTCATCACGGCCTTTGAGGACTTTTCTCTTTGATATGATGGACATTTATTTCACTGTTTTCATTAATATTTGCAATTTTTTTAAGCGTTGCATTTTATATGTACACTAGCAAAATAAATGTGTTCTCTTGATCTCAGATGTGTATGTGAGTAATACAAATTGAAACAAAGCTACCTCCCTAATAGTGTGAAATACACTCAGTGCAGTGACTAAAGAAAGAGGATTGAACCATAAATCATAATTATGGACATAATGGATTAATCTATTATTTTTGTATGAGATTCATGTGATTATTTATACATGTATAGGTTTAGTGTCATTGTTATTTGTGAAGCATGACATATTGGATTATGGACATAATGGATTAAAGTATTATATTTGTATCAGATTCATGTGATTATTTATACATGTATAGGTTTAGTGTCATTGTTATTTGTGAAGCATGACATATTGGATTATGGACATAATGGATTAAAGTATTATATTTGTATCAGATTCATGTGATTATTTATACATGTATAGGTTTAGTGTCATTGTTATTTGTGAAGCATGACATATTGGATTATGGACATAATGGATTAAAGTATTATATTTGTATCAGATTCATGTGATTATTTATACATGTATAGGTTTAGTGTGACTGTTATTTGTGAAGCATGACATATAGGGTATAGTGCCCTCTCATCTTTTTTCTTTAGTCATTTCACCAATAGAGCACAGCATTAAACGTAGAGCAGTATCTATCAATGTAGACCCATTTGTAATTTCACAAAATGTCACTATAAGCCTATATGTCAAAGTGAGGGCTTCTAACAGTGTTGCTGAGGCATGCCTGCCATATTTTATATCATTATAAATCATAAGTACTCAAGCTGATAGCAAATAACATTATATGCCTGTGGTGCTAAGGCTTACAGTTCGCAGGTGAGGATAAACCTACAAGGGGCCTGCTAAGATGTACCAATGTATGTCCGTGTCAATTGTAATCTTTGTATCAATACACAATGCAGCAAAAGAGTGATTCATGGACGTTAAGCGACTAGACTGGCAGAATGTTTGTAAAGTTCCACTGTCCTGGAACTGTGCCTCTTATACTATGGGGCAGTTGCCAATTCACTGATAAATGTATGCCTTGGGCACCAAAGCCGCACCTATAGGGTGCCTGCCAGAATGTTCCCCTTAATTTCCATACATAACTCTATCACCGTATTCTGCTGTAAGCAATGATTGGTCCAAGGCATGGCAACTGTATCTAGGATGCATACACAGTTACACTGTTAAAAAATGAAGATTGTTGCTCTGAAAATCATTTGTCATTACAAGATCTGATGGTTACAAACTGTTAACAGCATACTGCAAAAGTAAGGATAGCCCATTTCAATCCATATAGATTATGGCAGTTATACTGTAGGTGTCTGGCAAAATGCATCTTTTCCCTAGAATTCAGGCATCTCCTGACATTCACGTTAGACTATATATAAATAAATGCAAGGTGAAATAGACAATTGTTCATGCCAAAGCAATTGATATCCTGTGCTATATATTGCTAGTATACTGGCGTTCAACTCGTTTGTTAGGAGCCGAATATTATGCAGCAGTTCTACTGCATATGACAGAATCTTTCCAGTCAATGGCTGTTAACCACTTGCCCTCCATAGGATTTACCCCCCTTCCTGACCTGACCATTTTTTGCAATAAGATTGTGCATTACTTTAACTGACAATTGCGCTGTCATGCAACGCTGCACCCAAATTAAATTTACATCCTTTTTTCCCACAAATAGAGCTTTCTTCTGGTGCTATTTGATTGCCTCTGCAATTTTTATTTTTTGCACTATAAACAAAAAAATACCAACAATTTTGAAAAACAAACTCTATTTTTGACTTTTTACTATTAAACATGTCCAGTAAAAAAATTTTAAAAATCTAATTTTGTCATAAATTTGGCCAAATATATTCTGCTGCAAAAAAAATCCCAATATGTGTAAATTAATTGGTTTACGTGAACGTTATAGTGCCTACAAATGGCAGTATATATACTGGACTTTATTTTATTATCTTATTTTTACTAGTAATGGCGGCAATCAGTGACTTATAGTGGGACTGCAGCGGGCATTCTGACACTGAGGGGAACTGACTTGGTGTTACTGACATCCCCCGTGAAAAGGATTGACGCTGTACTAATGGCACTGGGCAGGAAAGGGTTAACATGTGGGGCAATCAAAGTTTTGTTTTACTGTTTGCTGTGTGTGTGTGCTTTACACTGTAAGCACACTGCTTTGTATGGCACTGCTATGCAGAGCCATACAAAGCAGTGTGCAGGAGCTGACAAGGGAGAGATCTGTGTTGTTTATACACAGATCGGTAATATTCAGCAATCACCGGGTGCCGGCGGGGAATTACCGGCCATTACCCGGTGATTGACAGCCGAGGCCATGAATGGCAGCGCGGGTAGAGGCACGCTTGCGCCCCTTACCCAGAACTGCAAAATCACTTATATATACATGATTTTGCACACCCGTGCTGCCATGTAGCAGTATTTCTGCTATAGGGCGGCACGGAAGCGATTAAGTAAATGGAGGGTTCTGGCAACTGCTGGCAAACATTGGGTTAAGGACTGCTGTGTCCTTAGTAACCACTGACACTACCTGGCCCATTCTTTTCTAGGTGAGAATTCATAGCCATGTAAACAAAGGGCAGGGATGGTGGCTGACATCACTGAGCAAATATGGTCATGGTCATATTGGGTCAATGATGTCAGCCACCATCCCCTTTGTTTACATTCCACATGACAGCTGGGGCATCTTTATTTTTTTTGTGTAGGTGATACTGTGTACATGCACAGTTCAGGCAAAAGAAGAAGGAGAAGAAGAATAGGAATTAAAATTCAGCTCGATCAGGAATACAACAAATGCAATATTCATAAGAGGGCACAGATTTGCATAAGGGATGCTGCGGCAGGTTTCCCATCGCCAAAGAGGTGCAGAATACATCAATTTTCACAGGATAGGGAAGTAGATTAGGATTGTGAACTTATCTTTCTATGCTTTAAGGCCAGGAATATTTGTTGTACAAAGGACTCATTTTTAGTCCCACTTCTAGGGCACGCTGCTTTAGGGCAGTTAAATACATTTACTTATTTACCCAGAAGGTTATACTGCAGATCCTACATACCAAAAATGTAGACAATCCCTTAGAGAGTAGTGATGAGCAAAACTATCTGTCAGAACCTGGATCGGAACCCACTACCTCTAGCTGTTTCTGGCAGTAGCTCTTCTTGCTGAGCCACCAGGGGTGCTGGAAAGATCCCTGCCTGATTCCTTAGCCAACCTTTCCTTCTTTCTCTTGAACCTTGAATCCTCTGCTCCTCCCAGGAACGTCCTATTTAAGCCATGCCTTTGCACATCCAATTTGCCAGATTATTATGCTCTCCTGCAATTTATTTATACCAATTCACCCTGCTCAGTAATAAACTCTATAGCTGCTGCATACAACACAGTGTGTGTTCCAATAATTTGTTTTTACAATATACAACACTCTTTAAATATTAAAGTACCCACAGTATATCACTCATCAAAATACAGTTGCAGTAAAATTAATGTGCAATACATTAAAATGAAAGTGCAATATGTGACATATTTAGCATTCTTCAAAGTGCTTCTTCAGAATGTCCTTTATAATGAAAAGTGCATTGTGAAAATAAAGTGCAACACAGTAGACAAACAAATCTTCTGTGTATCAATGTGCCTCCACTAACACTCCAGGAGAACTCACCAAAAGACCATGACCTCCTAATTTGAGCAGGTCAGTATACGCCTTATCCCCTTGGGATAAATCATCCAGGAACTGTACCAAATTCTCCTTACAGCCTCTCCAGGAACATCATAAAAAGCCAAAAGAGAGAAGAGCTCCAAAACCTTTTATGAAAATGATTTTATGCACCATAATAATCAAAAGCCTGGAAGCTTCCATTATAAAGTGTATTCTGCCATGCACCTGCGTTAAATTACTCTATCACATAACAGTTTGGTTTCAACATCCCTAGTGCGAGCTTGGTGTTCAGGTGTACCTCACCACATTCGAGTGCACTTGGCGGAATGACATCACTTAGCTCCGTACTAATGTATGTTTTGTCATGATGATGTCTTCAGGAGGCATTCACACACCTGCAGCTGTCCTTATCTCCACTACCCTGCGTTACCAACTTTTGGCTTGTTCCTCGACTACGCTTCTGCTTGGTTCCAACTTGCAACCACTTGTTACCAACCTTTGCTTTGTTTACTGACTATGCATCTGCTTGATCCCTTCCCGCTATATCTGCTACTGGACCCCGGCTTGCTCACCTCTTGGTTGGGCAATCCTGGGGACAGCAACCTGGTACTAACATGCAGTAAAACCCATTTCCACCATCGGGAGCTCTGGTGAATACTGGTTAGTGCTAAGACCCCGTACCCGGGTGAGCACGCATCATCCGCCAGAGTGACTTGCTTGTGTACTTATCCAACTGGTTAATGGGAGCCTCTCTACTGCTATAGTTACTGGTCTTCGAGCCTAACCCCTGACCTTGACACTACCCTGTGTTCCATTCAAGCAGGGTTTAGCACATTTCAAGGAAGCTCAGATGCTGAACCCAAACCCCATTGAAACCAACAGAAGACAAATCTGTCAAATTAAAAATACCTATTTTCTGGGCTAATAGGCAAGGGAGTGTCACAAATAGCATGGGGGTGGGCACTGCCCTGGGGAACATGTAACAATGCAAAAAAAAAAAAGATTAAAAAAAACCCATGCAAATGGCAGCAGCATTTTTTAAAGCACTGGCATTTAAAAAGGAAAAGTCATTTAAAAAGAAAAAAAAAAAATCCACACAGACCCCAAGGGTCCCCAAAAAATACATAGCAGACCCTTAAGGGGGTCATTTTCAGTAGTCAGTGTGCTGTTTGTTTTATTTATTACATTTTATTTGCCAGCAATTTAAGCTCCCGGTGATATCAGGTGTGATTTGGCATGCAATTTGCATGCCAGGTGACTTGCAAATCGTATGCCAAATGGCACCCTATTGTCCGCTACTAGAGCGGTCATATCGGTGTGATTCTGACTTGGTAGGAGCCGCACTGATTTCTAAAGTAGTGCATGCACTACTTTTGTTGCGATTTGCTTAGACATCTGTGTGCTTTTTCTTTGCAAATGTAAATGCAAGAATGCTAAAAAGACTGTTTGAGTCTGGTATGGATTTTAATGGGGACTCCACACAATAAACAAAAAATGCATGAGGTCTCTATAAAAATCCAAATCAGACCCTTAATCTGAGCATGCAGTTTAGCAAGTCATAAATGGGGGGGTGCGACTCCCAGCCCAAATGATACCAGGCTACATGTCCTTAACGTGAGGGAACCTTTAAAGACTATTTATAAACTGATTTATATGGTTTAGCTAAGGGAAAGGTTTTCTGTGGAAAATTTCTGACATATGTCCAATTGAAATCCATTTTTCATCTTATGGAAGTATGGGGTGACTTCATCCATGGATTCCTGGAGGTACTCTGAAATGAAGCATTTTTGATCACACAGGCCTGTGTGATCCTTGTAGATGCTCAGGCACACTTTCTGAGTTTGAAACCTTATCTCTGCAGAAAGACTGTAGCACCCTTCTAGTTTGGCTAGGGGGAGCTACTGTTTAATTGTTAGTGAAGAAGGATGAGTAGCAGCCTAGGTGTAATAGCCAGAAGGTTAAAACTTGGTCAGGAGCTGAGAGGCCCCTTTGGAATTTCCCCCTGCTCTGGGGCTTTGTAGGAAGACTAACCCTATCCGAGCTCCAATCTCCTAAATAAAACAACAAAACCAAAGCTCAAGGACTGATCTCTGACTCTGGATGCAAGACTGTGTGAAGATGTGTGATGCCTGGCTGTGCAGGACTATAGGGGGACCCAAATGTTTTAGCAGCTTTTAAGGGGCTAGTGCTACGGACCTTTTGTTTTTTTCTCTATATTTCTTCTTAACTTGGAATCTAAACAAGTTCCCTACTGTATCACTTGGTGTAATAGCCAAAAGGTCAAAACTTGATCAGGAGCTGAGAGGCTCTGGAGGCGAGCCCATCTGGAATTTCCCCCTGCTCTGGGGCTTTAGGGGGAGGCTCTAGAGGCAGTGAGTGGATCTGAGGAGTGGCTGGCTGCACTCTTGAGGGACCTCAGCCAATCCCCAACAGAAGTCTTGGCAAGGGGCTGGACACCCTAAAAGTGTTAGAACCTGCTCAGTTGCTGGAGAGTTGGAGGAAAAAGTTTGGGAAGAAGACTGAGTTGATGATGTGAGACTGAAGGAAAGAGGCTGCAAGGAGGCCCAGTGGGATGAAGCCTGCTTGCAGGCCTGGATCTGGAAAGGAGGAAAGCTCAGAGCTCACCGGCTCCCTGAGCGAGGACCACCTGTATGGCAGGGAAGGAGCAGCCCAGTTGATAGGCCTGGTAGCAGCCACCAATGGTACAAGAGAAGATCTGAGTGAGTACACCTACACCCCCTGGGCAGATAGGGGAAGGAGCACTCTGGTGGAAAACCAGATTAGCCATTTGCCAGTGACTGTTCATCTCTTAAAGTGACAGGAACCGGATCCCCTGTTCAAGGATACCACCAGATTGCTGGGTGAAGAGAAGTTCATCTAGGGTCTGGGGTGGTACACTAGGGAGATGCTGGCTAACTCTCCAACAAAGACTGTGGTGCAGAAAAGGCCTGTAAATTGTTCCAGGAAGTTGTCCTCAGTTTATCAGTACCTTTGGGCATCCTGTACACCCCTAACCCTATCCCAGTTCAAATCTCCTAAATAAAACAAAAAAAGCCAAAGCTCAAGGACTGATCTCTGACTCTGGATGCAAGCCTGTGTGAAGATGAATGATGCCTGGCTGTGCAGGACTTTAGGGGGACCCAAATCTTTTAGTAACTCCTAAGGGGTTAGTGCTACAGACATTTTGTTTTTTCTTCTATAAATTGCTTCTTAACTTGGAGTCTAAACAAGTTCTCTACTGCATCAAGTGATGGAACAAAGGACAAAATAAAGGTCCCAGCCAGATTAACAGTGTAAAATGAAAAAAAAAATGAACCTTTACCATAAGGAATCTTTATAATATTTTTATAATACCTGGGCTGTATAAGTATACTTTCAGTTCACTGAGAAGTAAACAGAGTTTATTGGGTCAAGATAAATTGTCACATCGGATTCTTGTATGTCAGGGTTTGTTTAGCCATTAAATTGATATAAAGGAGAGACCATTTTTGTTTCTATAATTGTTTTACTTTAGTCTTTTTTAGTGTGTGTGAATGGATCTACATGAATCTGGTAAGGCTTTTAGATTAATGTCTCTTACTTAGTATATGGGGTCAATTTAGGGCAATTGCTGGGAAGAATTTGCTGTTTGTGCAGCATGTCATGTGGTAATGATTCTGCCTTAACTGGGGTTATAGCAAAATATGTGTATACTTGTATGTGGACACTTATATTGTTGTTCTTTCCCTGTTTATAAATAGAAATTAAATATTAAAAGAGTAGAGGTGAATTTGTATGCAAGATCTAAAATGTTTCTTCCCTTGTCTGTTACTGTGGGCACGCAGTGTTTTGTGGGGAAATCTTCCACAAATACAGTCACCTCCGTGTTCCACCTCCTGGACATACACTAGCTGCTTACCAAATATGTTTCTGCCCTTGTCTATCACTTTGGGCATGCAGTGTTTTGTGGCCAAATTGGAACAGGAACCACCATATGATGTTCAAAATAATACAAACTTTGAAATAAAGCCATTGGACCAGGTAGGAAACTTAATAATTTTGGACAAATCTCACTATGTCAGAATATGTAAAAAATACTTAAGAATGGTGACTGGTATTGAAATGTCACCAACACAGATTCAGAGGCTGAAAAAGAATTTCTATGAGATTATAGACCAAACTTATTGGTATAGAATTATCCATAAAATATGTTGAGTTTCCTAAAGTAGCACAACATAGAGAGCCTCTGTTTTATGCTTTATCCAAGATACATGAATTAGTCATGGACCCCCAGGACTGACCTATCATTTCAGTAAGTGGTTCCTGACTGTAAAAGTCATCCAATGCATTGACTGAAGTCTCCAGCCATTTGTAACAAGTCTCCCATCATATGTTAGGGACAAAACACATCTCCCTAATATGTTATTTTAATCCTTTTTGTTTTTATATTCCCCTATTTCAGAAGTAAAGATTAAGCACATTTACATTTGGGAACAGAAAATGAGTGTCTTTTTCATGGATTGAAAAAAGAACACTTGGACAGATTTGCAGCACAGCATTTCACTCTTTATTATAGGCCACAATTTCAGAGGGAGGGAGCAGGAAGCTTTCTTCTGCCAATAAAAATGTAGCATTTTTTTTCTGAGACAGAAAATTTGGATAGATTTGGATAGATTTGCAACACAACTTAATATTTTTTGATAAACTGCTATTTCAGAAAAGGAGAGAAAACATTTTTTTCTGGAAATAATAAATAGGTATAGTAAATTTGTACAGTGTTAAATTAAAAAAAAAAAACTAATTGTGTTTTAAATTGACAACCTCCTTGAAGCTCCAATCACAACAATCCAATTACAAGATACATAATATTAATAAAGTTATAGTGTTATAAATCTTAAACCATTCAAAAGCATGTGCAATTAAATGCAATATAATCCCGTGCAATTCTATACAGTATTTTCACAAATAAGCAAAAGTAGACAAAAAAAACATATAGTCCACAGAACACCTGAATGAATTGAATTATGAATTAATTTATACAGTATGCGATAAAGAGACATTGCAGCGAAATCTTCCACAAATACGGTCACCTCCGTGTTCCTCCTCCTGGACATACACCAGCTGCTTACCAAATATATTTCATACCCTGAATGTGAGATCTTCAGTGCTGTCAACAAAATACCAAACAGGATCAACCCAGAATGCAGCCTGTTCAGCCTGAGAAATGCATATCTCAGACAGAACATGTAAAGGCATCCAGCATCAGGAGAAAGATATAGAAACTCTTCAGAAAACGGTCTGGTCACAACATCTATAGGTCAGACAGGCCTGGACATTAGTTCTTTGCATCCACAGATGCTGCTACTGTAGCAGTTAATTCTTCTAAAGCTTAATTAAAGAATTAAAGTGTCTTTTTTTCAGTGACTGAATACAGAAAAAGATGTGTGACCTCTTAATTATTTATGAAGGTCCAAAAGCACGTTATTCAGGTTTGCTGCTTTGTATCAAGACTGCTCTCTGCTCCTTCCTCTCCGGCATCAAGCTTTTCTAGGATCACTTCTCCTCCTCTCTCCCTTGAATGGTTTTATCCTCCTCTACACAATGTTAATGCTCAAAAAAGATGGGTTTAACACCCACACTTGAAACACATAGCACACTAGATACCAGAACTTGATTCTCAGGGTCAGATAATCTTACTCCTTAGAGAGATATCTTACGAGTACATAAAGTAAGAGTTCAAATTAATGGTCCCCAAGATGCTCCCTATGCCCAGAGGTTAGACCTAGGATGGGTCATTATAGGAGATGTCTGTTTAAGAAGCATGCACAAGCCTACCTCCGTTAACAACATGCTTAAAAGTATAATAGAGAACTGACATCCCTCCCTTTTCCAACCATGCTACAACCATTTCCTCATTAAGGAATTGCCATACACTATCCACTTGCCTGGTCCCTTCAAAGGCCCCTCTAGTGACAACCTTGGCTGTGTCAGTGACCAAGACTATTTAGGGTGCACAGACCTTCAAAGAACAAAAGAGGACAATCAAGTGCCAATGTCTATCGAGAACAAACAACAAACGTGCATGCTGCTTAAAGGTGAGCTAGCAAAGACAGCAAGATCTCTGTATCTGGGGTGCACGTCCAGTCCCAATGAAAAATTCAAAAACACCTTTGTTAAAACTCAGCACAGTTTTTGTGTGAAAGGCATCAACCTTCATCCTCAGTTGTTTGTACATCTGTGTGCTTTCCATGGTTTGATGGAATAAAGGTGTTTTTTGGATCTTTCATGAGAACAAACTCTTCTTGGAAATAATGGAGCAGGGACTAGTCAAAGATGGCACAAACAGCTGGGTTGCACCTCTTCCCTTCAGACTGAGGAGTGTTGGTACCTACTGATATTTGGAGTATACCACCCCAAGAAGCCAGGTTAGATCAGAGTAGTGTTTGACTCTAGTGCCAAATTCAAGGGTGTCTCCCTAAGTGATGTCCTCTTGACAAGTCCAGACCTCAAAAATAAACTTCTGGGGTGCTCCTATGCTTTCACAGAGACTCTGTTGCTTTCATAACTGACATTCAATAGATGTTCCATTGCTTCCTTGTCAGACAGAAAGCCATAGAAAGCCAGAAACTTTTTGAGAGTGCTTTGAGATAATGGTATTGAGCTTGACATGCAGAGGAAGGCTTCTCATACAGCTCCGGCTCAGGGGTCACAGAAACCACAGTAACCATGAGAGCATGGTAAGGTATGGGTGCCATGATCAGTCTAGTAGTCTGGGCGGGTAGTAGCTGTCATCTTGCTGAAAGGAAGCCAAGAACAGAGCAGCTGGTGGTAGGCAGATGTCTCACCTGGGTAGGCTGGCAGCAGGCAGTTGGCACAGCATGGCAGACTGGTAGCAGACAGGCTGGCAGCACGCAGTAGGCAGACGTCACAGCAGGCAAGCTGGCAGCAAAGCAGACATCACAACATGCAGGCTGGTAGCAGACAGGCTGACAGCGGGCAGACGTCACAGCGAGGCAGGCTGGTAGCAGGGAGATGAATCAGATGACAGCGTACTAGACTATGGAGCTGCAGCAGGTTGGATGAAAAGGATGCAAGGTCAGGCAAGAGACAGGAAGATCAGGCATAAATGGCAGACAGGAGAGAAGTCGGGTCACAAGCTAATGTCAGCAACAGTGGGGGTGGATCAAGCAGAGGCAGTAAGCAGAGGCAGAATATGGAGAAGAAGCTGAGGACAAGGCAAGTAGTAGACAAGCAAAGTCAGGAGCAGGCCGGGTAAAGATAAAAGGTCAAAACACAGGAATCAGGATATACACACACAGAAGCTTCAGACCAAACAGCAATTAGCCAATGCAGTAGTTCCATTTAAATAGGACATTTGGTTCCAGCCTTGGTGACAGGTACGCACCCATATGCGCAAGCAAATGCATGCGTCTATGTTCATATTTGTGCACATCTGCTTGGCCAGTTGCTGGTTTGTGCATGCGCATATTTTTGCACCAGGAAGCTTTGTTTGCTCTATGAGCAAGCCTTTCCTGACAGATAATGACTCCTCCAAACACATCATTGAGTACCCCATGAGAGTACACACCTTTGGCAACAGCCCTTCTCCTGCAGTTGCTATATATGGACTCAGTCATTCTGCTCAGGAGGGTGAGTCTTAGTATGGCCAGAGTATGGCTCAGATGCCAGAAAACTCAAATAAAGGGAATTTTATGTAGATAACTGTTTAAAATCTCTACCTTCCAATGAGTCTGCAATTAGTCTCCTAAAAAGGGCACAGCATTTGTTAACCTGCTCCAATCTCAGGCTTCACAAGATTGTTTCCAACAGTAAAGAAGTAATGGATGCTTTCCCTTCCCAAGACCACTATGATATAAGAGACTTAGATCTAGGGATAGACTCTTTACCTGTACTATGCTCTTAGTCTGCTATGGGACTTGAAATTGGATTGATTTACCTTCCAAATAAGCACAGAGGAAAAACCTTTCACTCACAGAGGTGTTTTGTCCACTATTAATAGCCTGTATGATGTATTAGGGTTTGCAGCTCCTGTCACCACCCAACGTAAAGCACTGTTTAGAGACTTAACTCGTGAAACATCTGACTGGGTTGCCCCCAGGGGCGGACTGACCATTTGGAAACTTGGGCAGCGCCCGAGGGCCCGGGGCCAGTAGGGGGCCCCATGAGATGCCCCTGGTACCTTTTTCATAGGCTTTTTTGAGTTTGGGCAAGGACACAGGGGCCCCATGATCCCCTATTGCCCAGGGGCCCCATGAGTTGTCAGTCCGCCCCTGGTTGCCCCACTGCCCTTTGATAAAAGAGACTCCTGGGTAGAGTGGAGATGCTCTCTGACAGCTTTATTCAATCTGCATGCTTCATGCCAATATGCTCCTGTACCCTCTACAGAAGTACAAAGCCAAAAACATTGCTTCTTCTCTGATGCTGCTGGCAAAGCAATAGTTTAAAACCTGTAGATGTTACAGCACCACATAGAATTTGTCATGAGCATGAGCACACCATACCTAGACTAGAACTTTGTGCTGTGATATTAGCTGTTGAGCTAGCTGAACTTATTGCATCAGAAATGGACATTGGCATTAAAGATGCACATTTCTACACTGACAGTAAGGCGGTGTTAGGCTACATCTATAACAAGACTAGACAATTCTATGTTTATGTCAACAACAGAGTGCTAAGGATCACCTGCCCAACACAATGACATTCTGTATCTACTGACCAATACCCTTCAGGCTATGCTACAAGAGTTGTGGCTGCATGTCACCTTAAAGTGGAGCTTTAGTCAAAAAAGTAAGGCCTGCTAAATCACTTCAGGCTGAACCCTTATGCAGGTATAGCTACATAAAACTTTAAAAATACACTGCCTCACACTGCCCTGCACATGCTAATTTGCTCTCCACTTTTAGGCATTTTTAGGCACTGCTAAATCTGTAGAGGCCGATTTGCTGACAGCCTTGAAGCAGAATGAAACCCTCATATCCTTTAGAGCAAAGAAAGCTGTTTGACCTGCAACTGCCATACTGTTGCTCATGTGATCAGTTATGATACCGGCCATTTGATGGTTTGACAGTTTATTTGAGAACACAAGCAAATGTGACAGTTAGCAATCCTGGCATTCCAAGAATGTGACCATTAAATCGGTGGGTTTAGTTCTGCTTTATGAATATCTTCTGTTCAGGGGCTCTGGGCTTCTACAAAATGGCAGCCCCAGCAAAAAGAAACAGGAACAATGCTAGAGGCAATTTACAGCACACACTAATTTTGGTAGCATAAGTATTAATATGGAATGTAGGTACCTTGCTAATGAACATTTTTTTTCAAGTTGTTATGGATAAAGCTCCGCTTTAAGGACACTAAATAATGTATAGGATCTGCATTTTTGTACAGCACAGAACAGCTCGATTCTGATAGCAACAAGCCTGAGCTAGTAGATCCAGACTCAGATATTGAAATCTGCCCTGAGATCTCCACTCTTGACACATGACAGTGACTGTAGACATTCAGCTTAAATCCCACAGATTTAGCAGATTCTCAACTTGGAAGTCACTAGTTCAAGCTATTACATACCTCAACCATATAGCTCATTCCTTTAAATGTGCCACCCATGCAAATGACTATACCTGTAAAGGCTGGCACCACTGTCAAAAGATTAGTTCAGCAGTAGAGCTCCAGCAGTCTCAAGACTTCATCATCATTGTGCAAAATAAACTTATGCCAGGGAGATTGACTGTATCCTAAACAACAAATCAATTCCCACTGACCGTGTCCTGGAAAACTTGACCCATTTCTTGATCATAGTGGTCTTGTCACCAAAACTCTTCCAAGTGAGGATGGGAAAGTCAGAAAGGTTGAAGTTAAAGTTCACAGGAACAAGGAAGCAAAGTTGTTCCTCAGATCTGGTCTTGTTTTTTTTTTTTTCTGAGGACCCAAATAATGGTATCAGTTGATACCAGGCAGGGAGTGTTATGCCTCCAGTAGGGCAATATATTATGCCTGTCCAGCCTGCAATATCAAATTTGACCACTAGATGGAGCAGGTAACAAATGTACTGTTTTGCAGAAACTAGAGACTGGTAAGAGTTACAAATTCCCATGTGCATTAACAATTTGTAGGTGGAGTCAAAGATGATTGACAGTAGTTTTCATTGTGTGCAGACAGCATCTGCATCCAAGGCTGTTTTTTACTTTACAGGTATCAGCAATTACATTTGATATATTGAATACTGATTTATATTAAAACTAAGCTTTTTTTGCATGTAATCAATCAACATATTATATCCTGCCCCAATAGTGTATAGCAATAGGAGGACATGGAGGAGTAGGAAGGGTAGTGTCATTTCCCACTGTATTCACACCTATATGTGTGGCTTTATAATCATGTGGGCTGTATAGATAATAAAAAGTAGGAAATAAATAGCTTAGAAAGGATCTGAAATTGAGAATGCTCAATAGAGGACACCAGCTGGTCTACACAATCTCAGTCTGCAATGGGGACACAGAGAAGATGAAAGGGATAGATGAAAGCAGGATCAACCAGGTATATTTCACTCTACACAAAATTAATGCTTTAGTGGCTTTGCGAGTATGCACACTCTGTTATATACACAAAAAAGTGGCAACCACTCCAACCTATAACTAGCCTTTGCAGTAAGGAGCACATGGAAAGCCAACGTGCATCACAAACAAACAAATGATTTCCCAGCACACTTACCAGCCAGCCTGCAAAAGAACTAAACTGACCATGTCTAACAATTCACATTAAAATCAGAGGGTTTTGTTTGCACACATTTGCAAATATATGTCCATGTCAAGGCTCTACAGGTGAAACTCGAAAAATTAGAATATCGTGCAAAAGTTCATTTATTTCAGTAATGCAACTTAAAAGTTGAAACTAATATATGAGATAGACTCATTACATGCAAAGCAAGATAGTTCAAGCCGTGATTTGTCATAATTGTGATGATTATGGCTTACAGCTCATGAAAACCCCAAATCCACAATCTCAGAAAATTAGAATATTACATGCAATCAATAAAACAAGGATTGCACATAGAACAATATCGGACCTCTGAAAAGTACAAGCATGCATATGTACTCAGTACTTGGTTTGGGCCCCTTTTGCAGCAGTTACTGCCTCAATGCGGCGTGGCATGGAAGCTATCAGCCTGTGGCACTGCTGAGGTGTTATGAAAGACCAGGATGCTTCAATAGCGGCCTTCAGCTCTTCTGCATTGTTCGGTCTCATGTCTCTCATCTTTCTCTTGGCAATGCCCCATAGATTCTCTATGGGGTTCAGGTCAGGCGAGCTTGCTGGCCAATCAAGCACAGTAATCCCACGGTCATTGAACCAGGTGTTGGTGCTTTTGGCAGTGTGGGCAGGTGCCAAGTCCTGCTGGAAAATGAAGTCAGCATCCCCATAAAGCTCCTCTGCGGAAGGAAGCATGAAGTGCTCCAAAATCTCCTAGTAGATGCGTTGACCCTGGACTTAATGAAGCACAGTGGACCAACACCAGCAGATGACATGGCTCCCCAAATCAACACAGACTGTGGAAACTTCACACTGGACTTCAAGCATCTTGCAGTGTGTGCCTCTCCATTCTTCCTCCATACTCTGGGTCCTTGGTTTCCAAATGAGATGCAAAAGTTGCTCTCATCAGAAAAGAGGACTTTGGACCACTGAGCAACAGACAGGTCTGTTTTTCTTTAGCCCAGGTAAGACGCTTCTGATGTTGTTTGTTGTTCAGGAGTGGCTTGACAAGAGGAATACGACATTTGAAGCCCATGTCCACAATATGTCTGTGTGTGGTGGCTCTTGATGCACTGACTCCAGCCTCAGTCCACTCCTTGTAAAAGTCCCCAACACTTTTGAATGGCCTTTTCCTGACAATCCTCTCCAGGCTGGGGTCATCCCTGCTGCTTGTGCACCTTTTTCTTCCACACTTTTCCCTTCCACATATCTTTCTATTAATGTGCTTTGATACAGCACTTTGGGAACATCCAACTTCTTTTGCAATTACCTTTTGAGGCTTTCCCTCCTTATGGAGGGTGTCAATGATGGTTTTCTGCACAACTGTCAGGTCAGCAGTCTTTCCAATGATTGTGATTCCTACTGAACCAGACTGAGAGACCATTTAAAGGCTCAGGAACCCTTTGCAGGTGTTATGGCTTAATTATCTGATTAGAATGGGACACTTTGAGCCTAGAATGTTGCACCTTTTCACAATATTCTAATTTTTTGAGATTGTGGATTTGGGGTTTTCATGAGCTGTAAGCCATAATCATCACAATTATGAAAAATCACGGCTCGAACTATCTTGCTTTGCATGTAATGAGTCTATCTCATATCTTAGTTTCACCTTTTAAGTTGCATTACTGAAATAAATGAACTTTTGAACGATATTCTAATTTTTTGAGTTTCACCTGTATATTTATAGAGATAATATACAGTTGTGACCAAAATTATTCAACCCCCACTGAAATTGAGTGTTTTGGCCAGTTTGACATTGCTTTTGATCATTCAGTCATCTTGCTTACATTTACATTAAAGAGGCACTTGTAGGTCAGACAAATATAACATAACAGTTATAATGAAATAACCACAAATGTCTTTTCTGTGCTCACAGCATTATCAGTTTTATTCAACCCCCAAGTGACATTCAATCTTAGTACTTAGTACAGCATCCTTTTACAGTTATAACAGCTTTTAAATGTGAAGCATAGCTTGACACAAGTGTCTTGCAGCGATCTACGGGTATCTTCGCCCATTCTTCATGGGCAAAGGCCTCCAGTTCAGTCACATTCTTAGGCTTGCGCACTGCAACTGCTTTCTTTAAGTCCCACCAGAGGTTCTCAATCGGATTTAAGTCTGGTGACTGCGATGGCCACTCCAAAATGTTCCAGCCTTTCCTCTGCAACCATGCTCTAGTGGACTTGGAGGTATGCTTGGGATCATTGTCCTGTTGAAAGGTCCAACGTCTCCCAAGCCTCAGGTGTGTGACGGACTGCATCACGTTTCCATCCAATATCTCCTGGTACTGAAGAGAATTCATGGTACCTTGCACACGCTGAAGCTTCCCTGTACCTGCAGAAGCAAAACAGCCCCAAAGCATGATTGACCCTCCACCATGCTTCACAGTAGGCAAGGTGTTCTTTTCATCATAGGCCTTGTTCTTCCTCCTCCAAACATAGCGTTGATCCATGGGCCCAAACAGTTCTAATTTTGTTTCATCAGTCCACAGAACACTATCCCACAACTTTTGTGGTTTGTCCACATGGCTTTTGGCATACTGCAGTCGACTCTTCTTATTCTTTGGAGACAGCAAGGGGGTACGCCTGGGAGTTCTGGCACGGAGGCCTTCATTACGCAGTGTGCGTCTTATTGTCTGGGCTGAAACTTCTGTACCCACATCTGACAAATCTTTTCTCAGTTCCTCAGCAGTCACACGGGGACTTCTCTCCACTCTACGCTTCAGGTAGCGCACAGCAGTCGAAGTCAGCATCTTCTTTCTGCCACGACCAGGTAGCGTTTCAACAGTGCCCTTTGCCTTGAATTTGCGAATGATGCTTCCTAAGGTGTCTCTTGGTATGTTTAACATCTTTGCAATCTTCTTATAGCCATTGCCCTTCCTGTGAAGAGAAATCACCTCTTCTCTTGTCTTCCTGGACCATTCTCTTGCCTTCACCATGTTTGTAACCACACCAGTAAATGTCTAGAAGGAGCTGAGTATCACAGTCATTTTAAAGCTGCCTAATTGGTGCTTATTATGCTTGATTGCTGCTCGGTGACATCCACAGGTGTTTTCAATACCTGATGGAAAGCACCTGTATGAACCTCTGTTCTTCAGAGTGGTAGTCTTTAAGGGGTTGAATAATTGTGGCAATGAAGAAACCACATAAGAACCATTTACTACTGTATTACATAAACAATTGATGTCATTTTAGTTGCATTTGGGTAGTTACAACGTCCTTGTAGGATTTGATTCTGAATACAATTCCAAATGTACACTATAGTCCCTAAACCCCTTTACAGCATTGGGGGTTGAATAATTTTGGTCACAACTGTATATTCTCTGTTGTGTAATGAGAGTTTTCATCTGGGTTTAATGACACTTTAATACATTGATGGAGTTATTGCAAAGGTATAGATATTAGGGTGCACATTCTGCCAGGCCCCTTTAGGTGCAGTTGCTGTTTCATTTATCAGTAAGTTGGAAACTGCCCAATACAGTTTCCAGGAAGCGAAACTTGACAAACCTTCTACGGGTGCAGCCGCTGTACTTTTTTTCACTGAGTGAGTGCATTGGCAGACATAATAATGAAAAGGTACATGTTGGCAGGCACTCTGTAGGTGCAGCTGCTGTGCCCAAGGTATGACCCCACCTGTGAACAGTGAACCTTAGTACCAGTTGTTTACAATCAGGTTTAGGATTTAGGATTGGTAATGATAAAAAATATTACAGGCATGCCTCAGCAACACTATTAATTGGCTCTTGCTCATACTGACATTCAGCAATAATATTGTTGGGCCTTATGAAAAGAAATATGGACTGCATTGATAGATACTGCTCATTGCAATGCTTTGGAATACTAGATTTTTTTATCTTTGATATCTATTGAGGACTCATGAGATTTGTAAGCGGTCACTATGTTGAACTCTCTTGTATAATTCATTATATTTAGGAGAGTTCTGGAAGGGGTATGAGAGAGTGTATGTTGTTTCATATATTTACACCATGGGTTTAATAGTGTGATTTATTTTATTTATTGTATTTTGTACAATAAATCTTCATTTGGGATATGGGAAGCATTTATGCTATTATTTTTAGATCTTAAATTTTGATA
This sequence comes from Staurois parvus, assembly GCF_062004578.1. Taxonomy (NCBI): domain Eukaryota; kingdom Metazoa; phylum Chordata; class Amphibia; order Anura; family Ranidae; genus Staurois; species Staurois parvus. The sequence goes on along the minus strand of NW_028318183.1, from coordinate 2,457,935 downwards.
TATGTATGGTTCCTGAAGCTTTGCTTTTTGTCGTTTGATGGTAATTGTGTAACAGCGAACTCTACACATTCCTGTTTTGTACCATGAGACAGAACTTTGCATCTTAATCAGTGGTATCATACAAATACATGGTTTAAAAAATTCAGTATTTCGGAGCGCTCAAAGTGATTATAGTTAAACCAGTGTACTTGTAGCAATATAGTTGAGTACTGTCCATAATACTTTTTTATTTGCACTAATAATTACATTTTCTGAAAGGCTTTTGGGGTATTCCCTCTTCTTTATATATAATATCACTTTACTTTGAATATTTTCATTATATGGACAGTACAGGAAGAAAATCTAAAAAAAAATGCCCTCATTGCTTACTATGTTTCATCCTTCCATCAAACTAGAAATAAACTATTCTATCATGTATGTGAACTCCCTGGACACCACAGTATTCATCATGAATCACAAACTGTGCATTCAATGTAAACAAAAGACACTGACGCATGCACCTAACATAGAAACATAGAAGAGTGATGACAGAAAAAAGACTAAGTGAGGTGTGAGAGACCATATACCCTGGATAACTTAGATTGATCGCCGGGGACCCCCTCCCCACCATTCTGCTTACTTTTATGTTCTGATTGACCTATTGTGATACTACCTATTTTTTTTATATGCTGTTCATTACTTGACTATGTACCTAATTTTTCCCATTTACACCAATGATATTGGCTTATTGTTGGTTTTCTTTACTTTACCCAAGCTTGTTTGAATCCATTTACTGTTGACTGACTCACTACCTCTGCTGGAGTCTATTACAAGCATCAACTACTCTTTCAATGTTTCAATATTTTATAAAATTTCCCTCCCTGAGGCCATGTCCCTGTGTTCTTAATGTTGGTTTCATATTGAAAATACTGCCCTCCTGAAACTTATTCACAGCCTTGACATATTTAAAGGTTTCAGTCATGTCTCCCTTTTCCCTTCTTTTCTCTAAACTATACATATTAAGTTCCTGTAGTGTCTCTTGATATGTTTATCCCTCAGACCTTTCACCAGTTTTGTTGCCTTTTCTGAACCAATTCTATATTATCAACATCTTTTTGTAAGTGAGGTACCCAGAACTGGACACAGTATTCTAAATGAGATCTCACTAAAGATCTATACAGCAAAATCAGGACCTCCTTCTTCCTGCTGGTGACCCCTCAGGTGATGCAGCCTAGAATTCTATTTACTTTTCCCATTGCCTGGCCACACTGCTCATTTTGTAATCATCTGAAATAAGTACTCCCAAATCTTTTTACTCTGTAGTGCAGGCCAACACAGTACCCCGTATATTGAAGTATATCAAGAGATTTGTTTTCTGTAGCTGCATTATTTTACAGTTATAAACGCAGTACTACCATTTCCACCAGTCTTCCAGCAATGCCAAATCATGTTCCATGGTATAGATACCTCCAGGGATATTAATCCTATTACACACCTTTGTATCATCAGCAAAAAGACGTACCAAACCTTTAATTATCTATCTCCACAGCTCCATTTTCCACCCCCAATACACTAAGCCATTTTACACAGTCAGGCAACTAGATACTACCATATATGCTCTGACCCAGAAAACAGAAATAAACATCTATGAGTATTACCAGAATCCTTCCATATGAAAGGTTACAACAATAAAACCATCAGTAGCGGCATAAACGTTGCCTTAAAAACCCAGAGAAAATATCCTAATACATTCTTGCAACTAGATATAATACAGCACTAGACGTAATAAGAAAAATAATCAAAGGACTGAAACCCATAATAACACAGGGTAAAATACTGAAAGAAATATCCCAACAACTCCCAATGCTGGCCCATAAGCATCCACCCAAGCTCAGACATAAATTAAGCAGCAGGACATGTCATTCTGATTACAGGGAAGCAAAGAAGGCTACAAAACCTTACAGCAATAAACTCTGTAAACTGTGCAGTCACATCAATCCATTTGATATACTTCATTTAATGCAACAAGTGCAATTATGGATGTTGCACTGATATATTGATAAGACAGGACAGATATTACAGAAAAGAATGAATATTCATAGACAAAAGATTATACATGATCATCATCAGACGAAAGGACAAGGACTAAAGCACACCTGCGGGACATAATTTTTCACAACCAGGCCATTTTATAGAAAAAAACACATGTTTTGGTTCTAGAAGGTTAGATTAAAAATATTCAGGAAAAGAAAGCCCTTGATCTACAAATATTAATTCTGTTTGACACAAGATAGTGAACTGAATGTGGACCTCAGTTTTTTAAATTATTGCTAAACACTCTCCCCCCCCTCTCAATTGCATTCCAAAGCTCTCCTCCTTATCTCCTTATCCTACTAAAACCAGCCATAAATGGATCGAAGTGTGGCCAGTTCGGCAGGGACCAGTCAAATTTCAGTCCATGTATGGGCAGGGTACTACTGATCTGCTTCTGTATAAACTGCCCTGCTGGAAAATTTCTACTAGATCAGCACCACTGGCTATAGCCAGCAGAGCTGATCAGTGTATTCTGACAGTGGAAAAATCTCCCTGTTGTCAGAATGCAAAGGCACAGTGGGAGGATTCCCCTATCCAACTCATATGTGTGGATGGGGGAGTTGAGCCATTTTTTGTAATCATCTATGGGCTGCCTAATTTTCTCCCCTTAATTAAGATGGGTTGTATTTTTCTCCAGAGATAGTTGTTCTTTGCATTTTGATAATGCCTTGTGTATCAGTACTGATTGGACCTTAGAAGAAGAAGATATACCCTGAAACGTGTCCTGAAAATGGTACTGTTAGTGGAATAAAAAAATTACTATGGACAGTGCTCAACAGAATATCTTAGAGGTAAAACTGTACTATTTCAACAATTCAGTGGTGGAGAATTAGAATTTTACAAATGCCCATTTTTGACTGGTTATCTTTAAAATCCCCAATAGTTTTTCCAGTCTCTGATATCTCAATGTGTGGTCACACAGCGCTAGTCAAGCTTTCACAGATTTAATACCTGCAACTCTACACTTCATTATCAATGAGCCAAATTCTCTATAACTGTACTTATTTCACCTCAAAAACTCTCAGCGTGGATGGTGCGCAAACTGGATTCTGGCATCTCTAATTAATAATAAGAGACACAATTGTGGACGCACAAATTAATCATGTTTTTTTAATGAAAATTTGATCTGGATAAACATGCATGATATCTTTTTGTGGTGTTATGTTTGCATCAATTGTTTGAGTTTTTATTTTTTCTCTCACTCTAGGACGACAGCCAGTATGTGATGATAATTATTCTGACCGTACAATGAACCTCTATTGAGGGCTCTATTCATAGCAATTCCTGCATGTAGCCCCTGATAATTTCTCTATGAGAAATAATGAGAAAATTAGGATGGAATGTACGTGAAAAATTAGCGATTAATAGAGCATTACATTTAGAACACATTGGAGACGCATTCGGAATGGGGTAAATTTGTGCTGTATTGACAATGCGGTCCTGTTGTCTAAAATGGAGTTACATGAGTTTTTGTGAGATCATGAATACGATAAAAGAATATATAGCTGGTTGCATTAGAAAAAGAGGATAATATTAATCAATCCTAAACAGGTATTTCAATTTTGGATAGATGTTGGTACGTTAAGGAACATAAATGAGTGGCTGATTTCAGTTTCTACAAAATTTTACCTAAACTATTCTCTAATCTTGCCATGGGGGACTTCTAGGTGAAAAAGCAAACAAAAAAACTCTAGAAATGTGTGCCTACCTGTGATACTCCACTGCGCATCAACAAGTCATGTCAAACCCTTGTTTTGTGACATGGAATCTTTTAAAGACTGTATTGTTTCCTTTTTCATATTAAAGTTGCAAATGAGACACTTTTCATTGTTTTTATACACATTTTATTCTACCTGGGCTTTTTTCTGTGGTCAGTAGGGAAAAATGAAGCAATTTATGTGAAAATTATCTCAAAATTACTGAGATTTTCCTAGAAGTAGAAACTCCTAATTTTGCTTATTGAGCTACTTAGGCAAATTTTGCTTTAAAAGAGTTATTTAGATTTTTTTTTCTTTTAGACATTTTGGGTTAATTTAGTTTATTTAATTAAATATTCTTTGTATTTATAACTGTTTATTGTTGTTGTATGTGTTTGGTAGTTTTTGTACACCGTAACCTTTTGATTCAATTTTTTTCACTGTCTGTTAAAAATGTAAGATAATGAGGCTAGTAAGAGGCCATTTGGCACAAGCACTGATCCATAATAGTTGAAATGAGTTTCATTACACTCAGGAGACAGTTAAAGCCAATTGCACCCTTAAAACCATCAACCCTATCTTAATTTCTTCTTCCCATTGAATCTAATGCCATCTGCTAAAATAATAAAAGTTTGCTGAAATGTCATAATTTTCATAGAAATTTCAGGGTGATAAAAACTTCTCAATTTCATTCAACCCTAAGGGTCAGCAAAACGAGGCAATCATATTTCTTTTGTCCATGAACGTTTCTGTGCTTGACAGTTACTATGTATCGAGGGGCAATTATTAGATCTAAATATTTCTAACAAGGCAATTACAAACAGCATAGCCTAAAATACAGTAAGGTAAGGAGATGCAGAATAGGTACAACTGAAGCAGGGGAACTGATGATTTTTCACTTTTTGATTATTCTGAATATTTGTATTTAGCTCCACTTGAGCTGCAAAGAATTGTGCATTTTAGGAACATAGGTAATCATCATTCATAAACTGTATGACTCCCTACATATTAGAAAATATGCAAAATATTTAATTAATTAAAATATTTTATATTAAATTAGGATTCAAAGAAAAAATGCATTTTCATTGGTTCCCCTGCTTTTAAAACCAAATCTAAATCCCCTGTGCCTGAACAGAATCCTGACATTAGTGGACCAAGATCTGCTCTGCAGAAAATGTATTGATGATTGTGATTGGCCACCTTATCAAACAGGACAAGAAGTCCTTGGAGCTAATCTTACTTCCATGTCTGTTACTGTGTTCAGGCAGGCATCTTAGTCTAGTTTATAAAAAAAACCAGAAGGTTTTTTTTATATAATTAATGGATGATTTTGCAAGATTGGTCTGCTTCAGCTGGAGAAAAAAATGGAAACAATGCATAAGTTCCTACAAGTCAAGCGTATCTTGAAAATGAATTAATGTGGTTTATAGCTGGTAGCAGTAGGATTTCTGACTGATAATCTACGGGATACATAAGATAAGATGCTGATATTGACTGGACTAATGGAAAAAATGGTCAGTGAGGGAAATATGTGGATTATTTCAATAATGCTAATATTATGGACGGCTTTCAAACTTATTTTATTTTTCAAATGATTTAAATGGCAACTATTTCACAACTGCTTGAGAATTGTCTCCAGTCTACAAATGGATTATTTCAGGAATTTTTGCACTTTGTAAGGTGTTTACATTTCAGTATTTTGACTAGGAATGGAAAAATGTAATGTGACTAGTAGTCATGAGTAAATCTATTCATCTGAACAGCAAACCAGTCATTTGGATCCCTTTACGGGGCATGCAATTTGCCACCTTTCAACATAGAAAGACTTTACCTTTCTTGTAGAAAATACCTCTCCAGGCAATCTCCAATGATATTCACCAAAACTCTGTTTGGCATGTGATCCAAATCGGATCAGGGTTCTGAGGTTCTGATTGATTGATCCTCATTAACGGTGAAATCAAATGCCTAGACTGCTATTACAATGCCTGGAGCAACATTTTCTTCAGGGAAGGTAAGAATTTGAGACTGTCTGGTACTTTTTATCAACTCCAGCAAGACTGTTAAAATTTAAGTATACATCATCTTAAGAAAAATGAAGTTCTTAGGTGTCCAATTATAAATGTTTTCACACAAGATTTACACTACTTTCACTCTTTTTTCCAATTAAATCCAGTTAGAAAAAGAAGTGAACATATAATCTTATATTATATAAATTATTATTATACAGTATTTCTATAGCGCCAACGGTTTGCTCATCGCTGTACATTACAATGGGAGACAGTACAGTAACAATACAATTCGATGCACAAAGGGTTCGAGGGCCCTGCTCCTCGGAGCTTACAATCTAGGAGGGAGGGGATAGTGGTACAGGAGGAAATAGCTGTGGGGGATGGAGTGGTAAGAAGAGTGGAGGAGATCGGCAATTAGCTGAGGGGGGGTAGGCTTCCCTGAAGAGATGGGTCTTCAGGGTGCGTCTAAAGGAGAGGAGGGTAGGTGATAGTCTGATGGATTGGGGTTGGGAGTTCCAGAGGATGGGGGAAGCCCTGGAGAAGTCCTGGAGACGGGCATGGGAGGAGGAGACCAGGGAACTAGAGAGTAGGAGGTCTTGTGAGGAGCAAAGTTTAGGGTGGTATTTGGATATCAGGTCGGTGATGTAGTTTGGGGCAGTGTTATGAACAGCTTTGTACGTCAATGTTAGCATTTTGAATTTTATCCGTTGGGCAATTGGAAGCCAGTGGAGGGATTGGCAGAAGGGGGTGGCGGATACGGAGCGGCTGGTAAGGTGGATAAGTCTGGCCGCAGTATTCAGGATAGACTGAAGCGGGGATAGCCAGTGGTGAGGTAAGCCAGTGAGGAGGGAGTTACAGTAGTCGAGTCGTGATATGATAAGGGAGTGAATGAGTTGCTTAGTAGTTTCCGGGGTTAGGAACGGACGTATTTTGGAGATGGAGTCTACATGAGTTTGTCAGTGATTGGACCTGGGGTTGGAAAGACAGGTTGGAGTCTAGGATGACACCTAGTACTCTGGCTTGCAGGGTGGGACTGATGGTGGCATTGCTGGACGTGATGGAGAAGTCAGGAGGGGGGGGGGGGGGGTGCGGGCTGGGGGGGAAAACTAGGAGCTCAGTTTTGGAAAGGTTTAGTTTGAGGAATTGGAGTGACATCCAATCCAATTTGTCGTTCAGTAGGCTAGTGATTTGGGCGGAGACTGCAGGGGTGAGGCGAAGGGTAGAGAGATAGATTTGTGTGTCATCAGCATAGAGATGGTAGTTGAAGCCGTGAGAGTGTATCAGTTGGCCAAGGGAGGAGGTGTAGATGGAGAAGAGAAGGGGCCCGAGTACAGAACCTTGAGGGACCCCAACAGAGAGGGGGAGTGAGGGGGAGGTGATAGTGTTAGAGGTAACACTAAAGGAGCGCTGTGATAGATAGGAAGAGAGCCAGGAGGGAGCGGAATCTTTGAGGCCGAGAGAGTGTAGTTTTTTGAGGAGGAGGGGGTGGTCGACCGTGTCGAAAGCCGCGGAGAGGTCGAGGATTAGGAGCACTGAATAGTGGCCATTAGCTTTGGCAGTTAGCAGGTCATTGGTGAGTTTGAGTAGGGCAGTTCGGTGGAGTGTAGGGGACGGAAGCCAGACTGCAGGGGTTTAAGGAGGTTGTTGTCGGTGAGGTGGAAACTCAGGCGATTATAGACTAAGCGCTCAAGGAGTTTGGATGTAAATGGCAGGAGGGAAATGGGTCTAAGGTTGTTCAGGTTGGTGGGATCCAGGGAGGGTTTTTTAAGTATGGGAGTGATGTGCGCATGCTTCAGAGGGCAGGGGAAAGTGCCAGCAGAGAGGGATCTAATCTAATTATCACAGGTGTCCGAGATTGTTTTCAGTGATCAAAAGAGCCCTGAGACACAATGCCACCAATGAGTTAAACTGAAAAACAAAATATTTAATCTTTGTGACACTTAAATAGAATTTGCATAATAATTTGGAACAGGGTATAGTTTAAGGAAACTTGTTTTTTAATTGAATGGAGATTGTTAAACACTTACCCTCCGAAAGATTTACCCCCATTCATGACCATGCCATTTTTTGCTATACACCGATGTGTACACTGTACATAAATGAAATGTATGTCATTTTTTTTCCCATAAATAGCTCTTTCTTTTGGTAGTATTTGATCACCTCTGCATTTTCTATTTTTTTGCGCTTTGAAAAAAAAATGACAATTTTTGAAAAAAAAAAGAATGTTTTTGACTTTTTGCTATAAAACATAAAATGTTTTCATAAATTTAGGCCAAAATGTATTCTGCTACATGTCTTTGGTAAAAAAAATGCCATTAATTATATATAAATTGGTTTACGTGAAAGCTATAGCATGTACAAATAACGGTATATATACTGGATTTTTTTCTTTTTTTTTCTATACTAGTAATGGCTGCGATCAGCAACTTATAGCAGGATTGTGGGACTGCGGCGGGCATTCTGACACTAACTGACACTGGGTGGGAATTGACTAACTGCCACCCACATCTCCAGTTACACTAATACAGTGATTGATGCTAATAAAAAGCACTGCCCCTATACTAATGACAGGCAGGAAGGGGTTAACATCTGGGCCCATCAAAGGGTTAACTGTGTACTGTTTTGTGCTCGCTTTGCAGAGATAGAAAGCAGCACGTCCCTGCTGACAGGGGAGAGATCTGTGTTGTTTACACACAGATCTCTCCCGTCAGCTGCTCTGCCGATCACCAAGTCCCAGCCATGAATTGCTGGCCGGGACCCAGTGCCTGACATCTTCGGGAGCCAATGACAGCACAGGTAGGCCCCCTACCTAGAAATGCTAAATCATGTATATATTTACATGATTGTGCACAGCATGGCCGCCCTGTAACAGTACATCTGCGGTCGGCAAATGGTTAATTGAATAAAGATCTTTAGCATGACTACATATATTTCATTTTCTCAATTTAGTTCTTTAAATCTAAAATGTCTTATGTATGACCAGAATAAAAAGGGTAAATGCAGTAAATTATACTGTAAAGAGCAAGTCATTTAAATGGGTTATACTGTAGAAGAGAAGTGAGAACTCCCTTTAAAAGTAAATAAATGTTGTAGAATTAGAGTGGTTCTGGGGGGTCCTGCATTCCCAGAAATCCCTGTCGTATCTCTAATCATTTTGGCTTAACATTTGGTCCTAAATCTCAGACTTGACTCATTGCATACCTTTAAAGACGGTATTAAAATAGATCCAGGGCTCTTTTTGCAAAATTATAACTTTAAAACATGGTTGTCTGTTTAATCATTCAGTCAGTAAAAAAAAAATGTAATTACTGCAAAAATATGAGTGTTTTTAGAACGATGTTGGAATCAGTGTAAATTCAAAGAGACATCTGAAAGAATATACTGCTCCACAAATGAAGCTTTAAGATATTTTTGGAATTTGTATATAATTGCAGCATTTTAGAGTGTATAGGATGCAATTATTCAAAAAATGTGTACACAATGTACAGGCCTACTTCTGTTTTGAGTCATTTATTTAGACACACGTTCCATTCTCAGACTGCCATTGAAATGTGTCAGCATTTTATTTGTTTTCTAGTAGTGTATTTGCATAAAAAGGGATGGGGTTAATAAAACTGCTGACATAATTGTAACCTAGAAGATTGGACTAGACCTAAAACTGTAGTCTTTGTCCTTGTCTTGCCATGGAGAAATTCTTTTTTTTAAGTACGCATAGAACTGGTCATACTAATGAATTTCGACTTTCAGATAATTCCGAACTAAATTGTGAATGTCCTAAGCCCACTTACTTGGCAATAAGGTCCCAGGAACAATTATCTCTGGTGTGGTTCATAGGGACATCAGTCACTTTAACACTGTACCTGAGCAGGTTTTAATGCAGCACTGCATAGGATGGAAAGGAGCACGGATACCTGTCTGGAAGGTGGAGGGAGCAAAGGATGCTTGAATGTTTTCTAGCCAGAGCACAATCTCTGGTCTTCTATACATCAGTTTTGCGCTCTAGGTTTCCTCCCATCCCCTACAACACTTCCAATAACTTCAGAAAGATAGTTCTCGCAACAAAAAATCCTCATAGGACAGAAGCAAAGGAAGGATGACCATGTGCCTGCATATGTCTCAAATATTAAATACCTTTCCATCATAATTCACCAGACCCCGAAGTCTGCTGATTGGCTCAGTAATTATTTATACCACAGATTTTATATTTTCAATCACAATCTGTTGAAGAATGCTTAAAAAAAGGGCCTAGATAGGCTTCCTAAAAATTGCAAAAATAACAGAAATTCGGAAAAATAATATATACCTACAGTGGGTAAAGTAATTATTGAACACGTCACCATTTTTCTATGTGAATATATTTCTAAAGGTGCTATTGACATGAAATTTTCACCACATGTCAGTAACAACTAAATGCAATCCATACATACAAAGAAACCAAGACATAAAAGTTGAGAAATTAAGTTATGTGGAATAAAATGGAATGAAACATAGAAAAAATATTGAACAAGCTAACTGAAATTTATTTAATACTTCGTACAAAATCCTTTGTTGGTAATGACAGCTTCAAGATGCCTCCTATATGCAGAAAATAGTTGCTCAGGTGTGATCTTGAAGGTTCCACAGTCCTCTTCTATGAACTCTGATCTTTAGTTTTTTCCATAGATTTTCTATTGGATTCAAGTCAGGTTATTGGCTGGGCCATTCTAGCAGCTTTATTTTCTTTCTTTGAAACCAAATGGGAGTTTCCTTGGCGCTGTGTCTGGGATCATTGTCTTGCTGAAATGTCCACCCTCATTTCATCTTCACCATCCTGGCAGATAACAGCAGATTTATATCAAGAATGCCTTGGTACATTTTTCCATTCAACCTTCCTTCAATCATATGAAGTTTGCCAGTACTGTATGCTGAAAAACAGCCCCACATCATGAAGTTCCCACCTCCAAACATCACTGTTGGTATGGTGTTTTTGAGGTGATGTGCAGTGCCATTTGACCTCCAAACATGGTGTGTATTTCGGCATCCAAAGAATTAAATTTTGGTTTCATCTGACCAGACTATATTCTCCCAGTATTCCACAGACTTGTCTAAACGATATGAAACAAGCACTAAACAAGTTTCAACATGCTTTTTCTTCAGCAATGGAGTCTTGAGTGGTGAGCGTGCATACAGGCCATGGCGACTGAATGCATTACGTATTGTTTTCTTTGAAACAAATATACCTGCTATTTCCAGGTCTTTCTGAAGCTCCCCGTAAGTGGTCCTTGGCTCTTGGACAACTCTTCTAATAATTCTTTTCACTCCTCTGTCAGAAATCTTGCGAGGAGCACCTGGTTGTGGCCAGTTTATGGTGAAATGATGTTCTTTCCACTTCTAGATTATGGCCCCAACAGTGCTAACTGAAACATTCAGAAGTTTAGAAATACCTCTGTAACCAATGCCATCAGTATGTTTTGCAACAATAAGGTTGCAAAGGTCTTGAGAGCTCTTTGCTTTTACTCATCACGAGATGTTTCTTCTGTGACACCTTGGTACTGAGACACCTTTTTATAGGCCACCAGTTGAGACTGAACCAGCTGATATTAATTTGCACTGACAAGCGGCAGGATTACATTCTAAAAACTGATAGATTTCAGTTGGTGTCTTGGCTTTCCATGCTTTTTTGCACCTCCCTTGCTTCATGTGTTCAATACTTTTTCCCTGTGGCATTCTATTTTATTACACATAACTTAATTTCTGAATTTATTTGTTTTGGTTCCTTTGTATTTATGGATCGCATAGGTTGTTACCGACATGTAGTGAAAATGTCATGTCAATAGCAACTTTAGAAATATATTTACCTAGAAAAATGGTGATGTGTTCAATACTTATTTTACCTGCAGTACATTTATTCATTATACATACTATAGGCAGTATAGTGGCTAGATGACTAGCAGGTTTGCTTTGCAACTCTATGGTCCTGGGATAATACCCACTAGACATGGGCATTGTATTTTTTCCTTATTTTGTGTGTGTATCCGTAGGCTTCTACAATTTTCACAGTTCTGAATTGCATTTGTAAGCTAAGGAACTTTGGCACAGTGACTTACAGTTTTCAGTCATCTGTGACAGTGTCACACTGCCATGGATGGGAATCTGTCTCCACTAGAGGGAAAACAGGCTAACCATGATTTAGTTATAGCAGCTGGAGCAGGGAGTGAAATAAACATTGAAGATACATTGCCCACTTGATGCACTTAGAAGGGTGAAGGCACAGAATCTAAGGAACTGCCTGGTCTTTTCCAGAGCTTCTGATGATATAGATTTTGCTGCTGACAGCTCCCAGGTTGCATCCCTCTGACTCACCTGAGTAGGCAACTACCTAGGACAGGTAGCAATTGCTATCGGTCACATGAGATTACTGCAAACAGGTTGGAATGCACAGGAACACAGAGCAGTTAGCTGGCTGGGAGTTCCTAGGGAACACTGAAATGCACAGTTGCTGGTAATATGTTACTGGGTGGAACACACAAGGAATCACACAAGTACTGGAATGTAGGTCATTGGCTGGGAGTCACTGGATGAAGAATGACTGGATACTGGCTGAAGTACATGAGAAAGTCATAGGTACGGGTACACTGGAGGGCTCAGAGAATAACAGAGGTACTGGGACTTAGAGTGCAGGCAGGAAAACACAGAGAAATGGAAATAGATTAGAGATTAACACTGGAAATAAGAGGAACATTGTAAACACTGAAGGGAATAATGCCACAGAGGAACAAAGGGTATCATTGGCAATGCTAAGAGGCACTTGGAGGTCCAGCTGCTAGCATGTAGATGCATTGCGAGAAAACCAAGCAGCTTGCACATTTTCCCTTTAAGGCAATGTCCCTTCTGTGATTGGCTCCAACACTGGCGGAACCAAGAAGCCAGTGACCCCACACAGAGGGCATAAACTGGCAAGTGTGACAAACAGGGTGACTATGCAGGAGAGCAATTGAGAGACAGGAGTGGAACACTAGTAAAAGATAATAAACAAATGCGAGCGTACATCAGAAAAGTCAGCTGCTAAGCACCAAAGGTAACCAATAAACCTCAAATAACTAAAATATAAAAAAAAAGTGCAGCGCTAAAATCAATATAATAAAATTAGGTACATATAATGATCTATAAACAACGTTCATAAGGTGACTATAAGTGTTCGTGGAGATATTGTATTCAAAGGAGTTCTACGATTTCTGTTAACTCGTTACTGGTGCGATTAGGTGTAGAAAAAATGCGCCTTATGAACATTATTTATATATCATAATATGTACCTAATTTTATTATATTGATTTTAGCGCTGCACTTTTCTTTTATATTTTAGGATTGGAACACTAACAGAAAGTGCCTGAACAAGGACCAACATGATAGCCATACCAGATATACTGTAGCTTTAATAAAAGTTGAAGATTTAAAAAAATCAGTTTGAAAATTCATGAACATGTTCTATATTTTATTAAATTGAGTCGAAATTTACATTAAGGTTCTCTTTCTTTCTCTCTCTCTCTCTCTCTATATATATATATATTTATTTATTTATTACAGGTACTTACTGTATATAGCGCCGTCAATTTATGCAGCGCTTTACATATATATTGTACATTCATATCAGTCACTAATCCTCAAGGGGCGTACAATGTAAGGTCCCTAACCTACATTCATACATACACATACTAGGGCCAGTTTAGACAGGATCCAGTTAACCTACCAGCATGTCTTTGGAGTACCCGGAGGAAACCCACGCAGGCACAGGGAGAACATGCAAACTCTCCAAGCAGGTGGTGCCATGGTTGGGATTCAAACCAACGACCCTAGTACTGTATTTATATGTGTGTGTATGTATATATATATATATATATATATATATATATACAGCCACACGAGGGGCATTCAAGTCTAGTCTGGACTTTTGAGTTTATATAATAAAAGAACACATTTCAAGGAGTGGAAGCTGCTTTTTTTTTCGACAATACTTCCCTGCTATATTTATATACTTATTCCAAAATGTAAACAATGCCTGGAAAGTTTTGTCATAGAAAGATTTGTCAGTACACCTGACCCATCCTAGGACAGCCTACTTCACTTCGTCATCAGTGTTGAAATGCTGACCTCTGAGGAACTGTTTTAGAGGTCCAAACAGGTGGAAATCACTTGGAGCAAGGTCGTCTGGGCTGTAAGGGTGATGAGGCAATACCGCCCAGCTGAGTTGCTGTTATGTATGTTATGCACACATAGTGCGGTGAGCAGTATGAACTTGTGCATTGTCTTTAAGAAGCAGGACACCCTTAGTGATCAAACCAGGCCATTTTTCCGCAGATGCATATGCACATCACTCTCAACACAACAGTAATATTCACTGTTGATAATGGCACCGTGTGCTAACTTTTTGAAAATGCAAATATTCGTGAATGATTGTGTTCACCGTGCCCACAGAAAGATTTTTTTTTGTGCAATTTTACAAAAGGCTATGCATTGATTATTCAGGATCATGCGTTCCACGCACTGAATGTTCACAGGAATGACTGCTGTGGGCTGGGAACCACCATGGCTGGAATCATCACTGACGGACGTATGGACATCTTTGAAACATTTACACCATTCAAATGTCTTACTGCGTCTCATCACCATACTCTGCTTAAAGTCTTCTGTAGATGTCCACAGGTTTTACACCTTCATTCATGAGAAACTTCATCACCACATGCTGTTCCATGCACACACTAACACTGTTGTCCGTTATCTTGAGTAACGGTCTCTGGACTGGCCCCTCACAGGTGCACCTCCTATCAGTAATAGGCAAGCTTGCCACTTACTTCTGCATGTAGTACCACCACGCTAGCATTCCTTTTTATACCTGTAAAATTTAAAGTTTCGGTTTGACTCAAAAGCCTCTTGTATATACTTATATGCAGTATATGTTAGTATTTAAAAGGGGGAATGTACTTAGATGTTAATAATCTCCCTTAACCACTTCCCGTCCAGCCCATGTATATAAGCAGCCAGACGGGAGCATTTCAGGAGCGGGTGGCCATTAATAAACATCCTCCCCGCTTCCCTGCCTGTGCGCGCTCCCTAGGAGCACGCAGCACCGCAATCCGATGCCCGCTGTTTCCTCTGAACACAGCGGAACACCGATCTCTGTACGGGACCTCTGTGTGAGGTCCCAATCATGTGATCACTGTTTGGCCAATCAGTGATCACATGAATAGTAGTAAGCAAGATGTCACTTGCTGACATCACTGCTTACTACTAGTGAAATCTGTGAATGATCACAGAGGTCACATGGTACAAGGCTATTCACAACAGCCTTGTACAATGTGACAAGCTGTGACCAATCACAACTCTCACAGTATTTCTTAATGGCTGCAAGAATGCAGCCAGAGAGAAGGATAAATTATTGCTTTTACTGCCTTTACGGGTGCTAGAGTGACAGTATGTTAAAAAAAAACAAAAAAACATAAATGTAAAAAAAAATAAAAATGTAAACAAACGTTTTAAAAATGATAACTTTTGGTTATAAACTAATTTTGTTTTTTGTTTTTTTCTAAAAAGATAGCTGAATACATTTTGGCCAAGATTTATAAGAATGATTATTTATTTGCAAACCTTTATAAGAAAAACACTTCTTTTTCAAAATGTTTGGATTTTTTAATTTATATAGCAATAAAATAAAATCCCAGTGGTGAATAAATACCACCAAAATAAAGTTTTATCTGTCTCAAAAAATTGCTAAAAAATTCCTATGGGTACAGTGTTACATGACTGCGCAATTGTCATTCAAAGTGTGATAGCACTGAAAGCTGAAAATTGGCCTGGACAGGAAGGGGGTAAAAATGTCCGGACTTGAAGTGGTTAAAAACTATCCTATGAGGTCTACCCTCTTTGTTATTGATGTTGGAGTATGTTTCCTGTAAAGAGACACATCAAGATGGCTTAGTACCTATGTAATCTGGAGGGAGGAAATGTCTTGTCTTCTGTCTCTTGTGAGTATTCAGTGGAGGAGAAGATGCAATGTAATTGGGTTGTGGGTTCTCCAAATCCAGGGAGTATGGCACTGTTGGTTGC
The DNA here is from genome assembly GCF_062004578.1 of Staurois parvus. Taxonomy (NCBI): domain Eukaryota; kingdom Metazoa; phylum Chordata; class Amphibia; order Anura; family Ranidae; genus Staurois; species Staurois parvus. The sequence continues at coordinate 2,442,076 of NW_028318183.1, read as the reverse complement.
ACCCTTCATAGAGTCATGCCTCTATGAAGTTGAGAGTGAGAGTAAATGTTCCTGTGGAATCATTGATCATGACATCAGACCTACGCTTTAGTTTTGAAATTGAGAATTTTTTGGTTCTTCACAAAATCAGTATTATTATTATACAGGATTTATATAGTGCCAACAGTTTGCGCAGCGCTTTACAATATAATGGAGAAAGTACAATTACAATACATTTCAGTACAGAAGGAATAGGAGGGCCCTGCTCGTGGAGCTTACAATCTAAAGAAAGGGGGAGATGATACAAAAGGTGATAGCTGTGGGGGATGATCTGGTGGGGGTGATTCAAGTACAGTTCTGAGGTGGAGGTGGAGTAGGCTTCCCTGAAGAAGTGAGTTTTCAAAGATCGCCTAAAGGCAGACAGGGTGGGGGCTGACCGGACATGCTGTGGTAGGGAGTTCCAGAGGATGGGAAAGGCTCTGGAGAAGTCCTGGAGGCAAGCGTGGGAGGAGGTGATGAGGGAGCTAGAGAGGAAGATATCTTGGGAGGAGCGGAGTGGGCGATTTGGCCGATATCTGTGGATGAGGTCTGTGATGTAGCTAGGGGCAGTGTTGTGGATGGCTTTGTAAGCTGTGGTTAGTATTTTGAATTTTATACATTAGTGGAAGCCAGTGAAGGGATTGGCAGAGAGGGGCAGCAGTCGCTGATCGGTTGGTAAGGTGTATGAGTCTAGCAGCAGCATTCATAATAGACTGTAGGGGGATAGCCTGTAGACCAGTGAGGAGGGAGTTGCAGTAATGGAGGCGGGATATAACCAAGGCGTGGATGAGTTGTTTTGTGGTGTCATTGGTCAGGAAGGGGCAGATTTTGAAAATGTTCTGGAAGTTGAGGCGGCAGGATTTAGCCAGTGAGTGGATGTGGGGCCCAAAGGAGAGGTCAGAGTCTAGGATTACACCTAGCACCCTGGCATGAGGGGAAGGACCAATGGTTGTGCTGTTGATCTTAATGGTAAAGTCGTGAGTGGGGGATCGGGGAGGAGGAAATATTACAAGCTCAGTTTTTGAAAGATTGAGTTTGAGGTAGTGAAGTGACATCCATGCTGATATGTCGCTTAGTAGATTTGTGATACGTGAGGAGATTGAGGGGGTGAGCTGGGGAGTGGAGAGATAGATCTGGGTGTCATCAGCATAGAGGTGGTATTGGAAGATATGGGAGGTTATCAGTTAGCCCACAGAGCAGGTATAGAGAGAGAAAAGGAGGGGCCCAAGAACAGAACCTTGGGGAACCCCAACAGAAAAGGGAAGAGGAGCAAAGGAGGAGGAGTTGTATGTGACACTGAAAGTGCGCTGAGAAAGATAAGAGGAGAACCAGGAGAGAGCAGAGTCACGGAGGCCGATGGAGTAGAGTTTACTGTGGAGGATCGGGTGGTCGACTGTCAAAGGCAGAGGAAAGGTCAAGGAGTATGAGTATGGAGTAATGGCCGTTGGTTTTAGCAGTTAGTAGGTCATTAGTGAGTTTTTGTAGGGCAGTTTCTGTGGAATGTTGTCAGTGGAAGCCAGTCTGTTGGGGATCAAGAAGGTTGTTGTCGGTGTGGTAGCAATTCATACGGTTGTGAATAAGGTGCTCGAGAAGCTTGGAGGCAAACGGGAGCAGGGAGATGGGTCTTAAGTTGTTCAAACAGGTGGGCTCCAGCGAGGGTTTTTTGAGGATGGGGGTAACCAGTGCATGTTTGAGTGGGGAGGGAAAGGTGCCCATGGAGAGTGAGAGGTTGAAGATGTGGGTTAGAGAGTTTAGGATAGAGCAGGAAGAAGGCTGCAACAGTCGTGAGGGGACAGAATCCAGGGGACAGGTGGTGAAGTGGGCCTGGGGAAGGATATCGTTAACTTCCTTGGTGGTAACAGGGTCGAAGGAGGAGAGTGTTGAGTTTGGTGTTGGGCCTGGTATGTTGGTTAGAGGAGGAAGCTTGACACTGGAGATCTCATCACGAAACGTGTCGATATTCTTCTTGAAGTGACTGGCAATCTCCTGTGCAGTAAGTAAGTTGGTGGGCGGAGGCAGTGGGGGTGGAGTAGGGAATTAAGGGTAGAGAAGAGTTGACGAGGATTGGATGAGAGGGTCTTGATGAGAGTATTATAGTAGGTTTGCTTAGCAGCGTGGAGGCTGGAGTTGTATTTGAGAAGAGCAGATTTGTAGAGGGTAAAGTCTTTCAGGGATTTAGTTTTACGCCATGCTTGCTCAAGAGTGCGGCTGCGTCTCTTGAGACTTCTGGTGTCATCTGTTTGCCAGGGTTGTGACAGGCGAGGTCTGGTTCTGCATGTAGAAAGAGGAGCAAGGGTGTCCAGGGAGGATGATAGATAGTTGTTGCAGGCAGATGTGGCCAGCTCTGGGCAGGACAGGGGTGCAATTTCATCATAGAGGCACTCAGTAGCGGACTGAAGAAGGTCAGGGCTGAGGTGATGGAGGTTTCTACAGGTGACGGTTTGCTGTTTGGAGGCATGGGGGGTAGGAGGCAGGGAGAGTGTGAAGCTGATAAAGTTGTGATCAGAGAGAGGAAAAGGGGTGTTAGAGAGGTTACAGGGCGTGCATAGGTGGGTGAATACAAGGTCAAGGGTGTTGCCAGTGCAGTGGGTGGTGGATTGTGACCATTGTGTTAGGTTAAAAGAGGAAGTTAGGTTGAGTAGTTGAGAGGTGGCAGAGGTGTGAGCATTGACTGGGATGTTAAAGTCACAGAGGATGATGGCAGGCACCTCAGAGGAGAGAAAGTATGGTAGCCATGCTGAAAAGTCATCGAGAAAGCATGAAATTGGGACCAGGGGGCCGGTAGATGACTACGATCCTCAGACAAACGGGAGAAAAGAGACAAATACAGTGCACTTCGAAAGAGCGGAGGGACAGAGACGTCGGGGCAGGAAGAACCTGGAACTTGCTTTGTGGGGAAAGAAGAAGTCCGACTCCGCCCCCTTTTCGTCCACTGGGTCTGGGCAAGTGAGTCCAGAAGAGGCCACCATGGGAGAGTGCAGCTGGGGAGACAGAGTCAGAATCCTGGAGCCAGGTTTCAGTAATAGCAAGAAAGTTGAGGGAGTGGGAGAGGAAGAGGTCATTGATAGTAGAGAGTTTGTTAGAGGCTGAGCGGGCATTCCAGAGGGCACATAGGAGGGAGGGGTTGGTGCATGGAAGCAGAGGAATTGAGATGAGAGAGTGAGGGTTGCGGCTGCGGCCAGAGAGGGGAGGCTGCTGCTTCTGTGGGTTGGAGTTTGATGGTGGAGGGCCAGGGTTTGGGGCAATGTCTCTAGAAGTTAGTAGTAGTAGGAGGGTGAGAGAGGTGAGGTGGGAGCCATATTTATATGAGGGCAAGTGCCACAGTGCTTTTGAAGCGGTGACATTATGTGGACCAAGAAAGAGCAGGAGATAAGTGCAGTGATACTGAGAGGGCAAAAGTGAGGGTGATATGTATAGGTTGTGTGGTGGGGAGGAGGGGTAAACAAGAGAGAGTTTGAGAAGAGAGGGCATTATAGCAACAAAGAGGGTTAGCAAGAGCATGCTGGAGAGAGGAGAGATAACAAAGGAAGGCTGACAGAAAAAGGTATGAGAGGTAGGAGCACATGCAATTTACTTGAGGTGCAGCACTACTGTTTGTACTTGCCTTAGTTAAAGTGCCGTATTAAAAGGTGCGATGTACTTAGCGCCGTAATGCGTACTTTGTGCAAGGAATGCCAGCCATGTCCCCCTCGCCAGCCGTCCCCCGGAATGTTATGAATATATACTTGGATGGACAGGGGGGAGGTTAGGCAATCGTTCAATTAAGAGCTAATAAATGACACATGGGGGATATGTTCTGCCCTTAACAAATTGCAAGCAGGATGGACACAACATAAGGCAAGGTGTTTGATCTCAGCTAAGGCACTGTGAGGCTATGGTCACTTCATTCAGGCAAGTATACACAATAGTTACAAAAAATAAAACAGAAAAAAAAACTAACAAAGCAGATAATTTCAGGTATGCAAAGTAGCTTGACGATTGAGAGAGCAGTGAAAACAGTGGTTACCAGGGGCAACAGGAGGCAGTTGTCAGTTGCAGGAAGAGCAGGAAGTTTCAGAAGGCAATGGAAGCAGTGGTTACCTGGAGAGCAGAAGAGAAATGATGATCAGTAGAGAATGATAGAAAGTTGACTACAGTTTAGAAATTATTCACTCCTTACACGCCCAAAATTTACTTTACTTTAGTAGAGAAAGGGAATTAGCACATGTTACAGAGATGTTGAGAGTTCAGGACCACTTAAAGAAGCAGCAAAAGCCTAAGAACATACACAACAGGTGTAGTCAACAACAATCAGATTAGCAATTGAAAAATCCTCTAGAAATACCCAGTGTGACAGAGATGGATGAACTGCTGTTGACACAGAAGAGGCAATAGTGATTTGCTGATAAACCTGACTCACCGTGATGTCCTGTCCATGACGAGCTGGAGATACATGACTGGAGAGTAAAAATTCTTCAAGCTCTGTGAGGTCTTGTCCATAGCGATGAAAAGCACAGATTTGGGTGCACCAAAAGAAGAGTTTGTGAGACCCATTTAGAAAGTTGCAGTGAGAGGTTCTTACAGAGAAGAATAATGCATATGCTTATTTTATTAACAGCTGTTTTGGAACTATTGGCAGGCCTGGAGATCTCCTAAATGTGCATAACCTAAATATCTCTATATAGAAATTGCAATCTTCATGCAGCAATGGTCAGTGGACAACACATAACATCATGCACAGGAATGCATAGCCTTAATACTTCAAATTTGAAACTAATAACAGATTTTTTTGCTTGTCTCTATTTCTATTCTCATCATTCCAGGCTGTATACTAACAATTCTTGGGTGTCTGGGGCTGCATTTCATAGCTTGGAATAAGTAAGCATATTTGCGTTCTTGGCAGGAAGATCTGTATAAACATGGATGATATAAAAATATAGAGATTGTGCAATTAAGAAATTGAGCAATGCTGATTTAAAATATCTTTTACCACATTGACTCACTATCAACAGATCTCCAACACTATATAAAGCAACCAGTATGTGTGGGCTTGGAGGCTGCAGGGTCTGGTTCACGGCTCATTAGTAGGAGGATAGAATAAGGCATAAGGCATTTTTTGAGTTAATATATTTCATTCTACAATACATAAAACATGTCATTTTGGAGTGGGTATTATATTAACATGTACTTTTCATGATGTTACTAGCTATTAACATAAAATGCAAGGCAGACCAAAATGAGTGGTTAAAACACTCCTCCAGTTTTAAATGCTTATGTTATTTCTACATTTGATTGGAAATTTGAAGCAGCACAAGATTCATAAGTTGTCTTTTCTACAGTATATCCTTTTTTAAAGAAATAAATGAATTTAAATTGGCATGCAAGTTAAAAATAACATAGAACCCCTAGGTTAAAATTTATTTATTTATTTATTTATCGAGTTTATATAGCGCCAAAGGGTTTGCTCAGCGCTGTACAATAGAGGGGGGACAATACATGAAACAGAACAGTAACATCAAACAGCACACGAGGGGTTAGAGGGCCCTACTCTTTCGAGCGTACAATCTAGGAGGGAGGGGGTAGAGGCACAGGAGGAAACGGCTGTGGGGGATGGAGTGGTAGGAGGAGGGAAGGGCAGCGGCTGTTAGGTGAGGGTGGGGTAGGCTTCCCTGAAGAGGTGGGTTTTCAGGGAGCGCCTGAAGGTGAGGAGGGAAGGTGACAGTCTGATGGATTGGGGTAGTGAGTTCCAGAGGATGGGGGAGGACCTGGAGAAGTCTTGCAGTCGTGCGTGGGAGGAGGAGACCAGGGAGCAAGATAGAAGGAGGTCCTGTGAAGAGCGAAGGGTACGGGTAGGGTGGTACCTGGGAATCAGGTCGGTGAGGTAGTTAGGGGCAGTGTTGTGAATGGCCTTATAGGTCAGGGTGAGCAATTTAAATTTAATGCGTTGGGCAATGGGGAGCCAATGGAGGGAGAGGCAGAGGGGGGTGGCAGAGGTGGAGCGGCTGGTGAGGTGGATGAGTCTGGCCGCTGAGTTCAGGATGGTCTGAAGCGGGGAGAGCCTGCACTGGGGTAGGCCGGTGAGGAGGGAGTTGCAGTAGTCCAGGCGTGAGATAATCAGGGAGTGTACTAGTAGTTTAGTGGTGTCTGGGGTAAGGAAGGAGCGTATCTTGGCGATATTGCGGAGGTGGAGTCTGCATGTGTTTGTGAGAGATTTGATATGAGGTTGAAAGGAAAGGTTTGAGTCCAGAATGACGCCAAGGACTTTGGCTTGCTGGGCGGGATTGATGGTGGTGTTGTTGGTAGTGATGGAAAGGATGGGGGGGGTGGCGCGGGCTGGGGGGAAGATGAGAAGCTCGGTTTTGGAGAGGTTGAGTTTGAGGAAATGGAGCGACATCCAGTCAGAGATGTCGTTTAGGAGGTGAGTGATGCGGGCGGAGAATGTGGGGGTGAGGTGAGGGGTGGATAGGTAGATTTGAGTATCATCGGCATAGAGGTGGTAATTGAAGCCGTGGGAGTGTATGAGTTTGCCAAGGGAGGAGGTGTAGATGGAGAAGAGAAGGGGTCCAAGGACAGAGCCCTGGGGGACCCCAACAGAGAGGGGGAGTGAGGAGGAGGTGGCACCGTTGTAGGAAACGCTGAAGGAGCGTTGGGATAGATAGGACGAGAACCAGGAGATAGCGGTGTCTCTGATGCCAAGGGAGAGTAGTTTATTAAGGAGGAGGGGGTGGTCGACTGTGTCAAAGGCCGCGGAGAGGTCTAGGAGGAGGAGGACAGAGTAGTCGCCTTTGGCTTTGGCAGTTAGTAGATCGTTGGTGATTTTGAGGAGGGCAGTTTCGGTGGAGTGTAGGGGACGGAAGCCGGACTGTAGTGGGTCAAGGAGGTTGCTGTCAGTCAGGTGGGCGCTTAGGCGATCGAAGACCAAGCGCTCAAGGAGCTTGGAAGTGAGTGGCAGCAGGGAAATTGGTCTGAGGTTGTTGAGGTCAGTGGGGTCGAGGGAGGGCTTTTTGAGTATGGGGGTGATGTGCGCATGTTTTAGGGGGGAGGGGAAGACGCCAGTAGAGAGGGAGAGATTAAAGATGTGGGTGAGGGAGCGGATGAGGGAAGAGGGGGGTGACCGGAGGAGTTGAGAGGGGATAGGGTCCAGGGGGCAGGTAGTGAGGCGGGCTTCTGAGAAGACTCTGCTGACTTCCTCAGTGGTAGTAGGGCTGAAGGAGTGCAGTGATGGGGGGGTTACGGTAGGCAGGGCCTTGGGTGTGGTGGGGGGCAGTGCCGTTGCGAGGTCAGAGGAGGGGAGAGATGAGGGGGTGATGGAAGGGGGGAGGCTAGATGGGGAGGTAGATTGCAAGTTGACTATGTCCTTGCGGATTGCGTCAATCTTTTTGTGGAGATGAGTGGCAATTTCGTGGGCGGTGAGTGAGGTACTAAGTGGAGGAGGGGGAGGAGAGAGCAGGGAGTTGAAGGTGGAGAAGAGTCGGCGAGGGCAGGTGGAGAGGGTGTTAATCAGGTTAACAAAGTAGGCCTGCTTGGCGGCGTGGAGGGAGGAGGTGTAGGTGAGGAAGGCAGATTTGTAGAGGGAGAATGCATGAGGGGACCTGGTTTTGCGCCATAGTCTCTCCAGCGCACGGCTGCGACGTTTGAGGCATTTAGTGTGGTCGTTCTGCCATGGTTGGAGCGGTCTGGGTTTGATGTTGCGTGTGGTTAGGGGTGCCAGAGAGTCTAGGGTAGCTGATAGTGAGTCATTGTACGTGTTAGTGGCTAGGTCAGGACATGACAGTGGAAGGATGCTGTCGTGTAAGCGGTCGGCAGCCGAGTGGAGGGGGGCCGGGTGCAGGTTGCGGAGGTTGCGGCTGGTGATGGTTTGGCGCACTGGGGGGGGGAAGTTAGGGGAAGGGGAGGTGGAGAACGTGAGGAGGTGGTGGTCGGAGAGAGGGAAGGGGGTGTTAGTGAAGTGGTTAAGGGTACAGAGGTGGGAGAAGACGAGGTCCAGGGTGTTCCCATTGATGTGGGTGGAGGATTGAGTGTATTGTGTGAGTGTGAAGGAGGAGGTTAGGTGGAGGAGTTGGGAAGTAGCTGGGGTGTTGTCATTGATGGGGATGTTGAAGTCCCCGAGGATGATGGTCGGTAGCTCAGAGGAGAGGAAGAAGGGAAGCCAGGCGGCGAAGTCATCCAGGAAGCGGGCTATGGATCCGGGGGGCCTGTAGATCACTGCGATCCTTAGGGGGGTGGGTGAGAAGAGCCGGATGCAGTGAGCCTCGAAGGAGGAGAAGGTTAGGGAGGGGGGGTTAGGGAGGACCTGGAAGGTGCTCAGCGGTGATAGGAGCAGGCCGACACCACCACCTTTGTGACCGCCCAATCTAGGTGAATGGGACCAGATGAGACCTCCATGGGAGAGTGCCGCAGGGGAGGTAGTGTCAGTGGCCTGTACCCAGGTTTCGGTGATGGCTAGGAGGTTGAGGGAGCGGGAGATAAAGAGGTCATGGATGGCAGTTAGTTTGTTGCAAACCGAACGGGCGTTCAGAAGTGCAACCGAGAGAGGGGGGATGGATGCGGGGAGGAGGTGCACAGGTATGAGGTTGAGGGGGTTGCGGCGGCTGGCGGGGGCAGGGGGGTCCCTGGAGGGGGGGAGAGGTGGTGAGGGGCCAGGGTTCGGGGAGATGTCCCCGGCGGATAGGAGAAGGAGAAGGGTGAGGAGGGTGGCATGGGAATGGGAGGTGTAGGAGCGTGTGGGTCTGGTAGTGGTGGCACGTGGGTCGACCGGGGAGTGGAGTACCAGGAGGAGGTGGTGAGTGCCGTAGTGGGGAGAGGGCAGAAGTGAAGGGGCAATGTAGAGCTGTTTTGGGGGGGTGGGCGGGTAGAGGGAGGCGATTTTTGGGATGGAGGAGAGGAAGACGAGGAGGAGAAGTGCAGGTGGCATGCTGGGGTGAGTGCAGTGCTGTTCGGGTCAGGGGAGGTGAAGGGATATGGGTCAGGGCGAGGTGATGTGGAGAGTCTGTATCACCGTGGAGGAGTCCACTAGAGTCCTTCAGTAGCTCCAATCTGTGAGTGCAGTATGCTGGCGTCCGAGGGGTCTTCAGTGGGTCCGGTGGATCGGCGAGTGGAGGGGTCGTAGGGTGCGATGTCTGGGGGTGTTGGTAGGCACAGCGTCTGGTGATGTTGGTGGCTGGAGATTCGCTGGGTGGTCCGGGAGATTCGCTGGGCGACGTCTTGATTCGCTGGGTGGTCCGGGTATTGGGTGTCCAGAGGTGGTAGCTGGGTGCCCGGTAGCTGGGTGCTGGGTGTCCAGGGGTGGTAGCTGGGTGCCCGGTAGCTGGGTGCTGGGTGTCCAGGGGTGGTAGCTGGGTGCCCGGTAGCTGGGTGTCCAGGGGTGGTAGCTGGGTGCCCGGTAGCTGGGTGGTAGCTGGGTGCCCGGTAGCTGGGTGGTGGGTGTCCAGGGGCGGTAGCTGGGTGCCCGGTAGCTGGGTGCAGGGTGTACAGGGGTGGGCCCAGAACCGATATATGGGTTGGGCAGCGGAGCAGCGATCAGTGGGCCTGAGCTGATTCCTGGTGGTCAGGGATGGACACAGGGCTAGTGGGGAGGGCCCTGCGAAGGCTGGCAGGTCTGTGGGGATCGGTGGTGGCAGCTTACCCGTTCTGGTGGTGCTGCCGTGCAGGTATCCTGGGGTGGTCCTGGGCTGCTGTCAGCTTGGTGGTCCTTGCTTGCTGTTCCTGGTGGTCTAGGGTAGTCAATGAGGACCCAGGGCTGATGGGGAGGGCCCTGGGCAGGCAGGCAGGTCGGTGGTACCTGGTGATCAGAGCGGAGACGGTCCGGGCGGATGTCCGGCGATGCGGTCCGGTCGCGGCAAAAATTGAGGCCCCGGCTTCAGGTGCGCGGGTAGGCCGCGATTCCCGGAGCTCCGGGAAAAGGTCCAGAAGCTTACCCTGGTGGTCGGGCTGGGCCGGGAGTGTCTTAGGGGCCCCGCTGGGGTCCGCTGCGGGCCGGATGGCAGCGGATTGGGGCTAGGAGCGCAGGAGCTCCTAACACATGTCTGCTCCCGCCGCCATCTTGTCACAGACTATGTACAGTATGTCTAGCTAAATGTTTTTTTTATATATATAATAGGGAATGATTATAATTTCCAGGTTTTTATTGTTCTCTAGGGCTCCTTTTTCTCCACACATACTGTCAGGCTGTACATGGGTCAAATTCCAAAATAATTTTCTTTTGAAAATCGTAACTAAGAATTTTCAATCAAATTTCGCACCGTTAGTGAGCTGCAGCATCGGCCAATTTTCGTGCTGCCATTGAATTTGAGTATGTTGCAAATGTTTTTGAAAAATGAACGAATTTCTAACCAATGATGGGATAATTGTGCCGAGAAATATAAAAAAAAAGAAATGAGCATGAGCTGTGACCTGGAAAGAAAAAAAGATTCCCAGCACCGAAAATTATTTCTGTAGCAACATGAGGTGAAATTGAAGGCTCGGTTGGTCATATTTAGAAATCAATGGTGGCACCATTGGATTACAAAACTTACAAAATTTCCAATATTCTGAAGAACATTTGTTCTGAATTCAACCCATGTATGGCCTGTCTATTTTATTACTGAGGAAGGGAGGGAAAATCTCAAACAACAAAAAAGACCTAATCAAGATGCTGTTTTAGTACAGTAGGGGAAGGCTAGAACTTATAAGAGCTTTTATTGCTGTTTGTGTTGCTGATAGAGATTATTCTTCCCTTTCTGTCTGTTTCTTATCTCCGGCACAGTGAGGGGAAATTTCTCTAATATATCCCAAATACTAGAAAACCCAACAGGGGTTCTATTCCTACCCAACCCTATCCAAAACTAGCAATAAAAGTTGGGCCTGGACTTTAAAACAAAACTTCACCTTTAACTCAATTTTCCATAACTGCCATCTGAAATGTTAAAATCACTTCTTTAAAACGGTGATTTTTTTTGTATTATTCAGTTTTTTGGCTGCAAAATTTGTTTTCCAGTAGGGAAGGACTGACAGAATTTGCAGGGTCCTATAAAGGCAGATCACTACCTGATATCCCATGTGATGGGGCTGTACAGGAGCTCAGAGTGGCAGCATCCACTGCCTATAGCACTTGAATCCCAACACTGGGATGTGGCCTGAACTTCAGCAGCCAATGTGCAGGTAAAGAACCAGTAAACTGAAAACCTTTTACATTTTAAGTTCACCAGTTTTGGGATGCGATCTGCACATTGAGAACCACTCTTGATTTGTTTACCTGATGCCCAACGCACAGGTGCATGAGCACTAGTGAATAAATGGAAGCCCTGGCTGTCACTTTACACAAGCTTCTAACAGGCTTTAGAGATCTTCGGTTATCTTAAAGTGGTTGTAAACCCCTACATATACCCAGGGAAACGAATTTGGCTTCAGGTAATTCACAGAGATAAAACAAAACCTTCTACATAGGTTGTACATGTTTATCTGAAGTTTTATTTTCTTTACATCTGTTCAAAGTCTAGAATTTATAAAGCTTAACTGAGTGCTCAGAAAAAAGGGCAGAGAGCTGAAGTTACACACTGCACAGCTCAGTGAGGAGAGCTCTGATAGCTGATTGTAGGGAAGGGACACACCCCTTCACACAGCAAACAATAACAGAGTTGTGGCTGACAATTCTGCTGAAGTTCCCTACCCTGTCACCATTTTTTTTCTTGGTTTCAGGAAAACTTGTCAGAAGTGACTTATGCAGATTGCAGAGGAACGAGGCAGCAGGCAGAAATGACAGTCAGTACTCTGGATTGAAACAAATACACACTATGGAGGGATATGCTTGCTTTGTTCATATTTCATGTCTGAGGTTTACAACCACTTTAATCATTAATTGAAGTTTATTAAAAGCCTGCTAGTTGACAGTGACCATCAAGATTTATTGTTCCATTCCCATTGTAGAACTAAAGTTTTAATAAAGGCTTCAATAAAGCTGTTTGAAGCTAAATGCGTATCAAATACTTTGCAAAAGTTCACTGTACACATTGTTCTTTCACATAATGAAGCCCAAACCTTAAATGTCTAAGTTGCAATCCTGAAACTGATATTTCCAGTACTTATTACAGTATGAAGAAGGGAAATGTTGTCCCAGTGCTGCACTGACCAATGTTACTCCGGATTGTATATCTATTATCCTTTATCGTGTGTCCTGACTTCAACAGAACAAGAAGTCCTGGTGAACTATTAGCGAGTGTGATCACTATTCTTGGTTAAAGTAGACCTTATTTAACCAATAACAAACAGAACATTACTGCACTTCCATATCTATACTAAACAAATTGTTTAAACAGTCATTGATGAAAAAAATCAGCAAAACGTTATATTTAGTAATTGCTGGAACCTTCTTTGTTGTCAGTAACCACAAGAATTTCTCTGGTTGCTGATTAAACATTTTCATCAATTAGGTAGTATTTCAGCTCCTTCCTGTACACATAACTGTTTCAATTTGTGTTTATTTTTGGAATGGCCTATTTCAAGCTAAACTACAGCATTTTAATGGTATTAAGGTCAGGACTTGGATGTAACTAAAATAATCAATTCCTTCTATTTCAAATGCCGCTTTATGAATTTACATACAGTGAGGTCCATATATATTTGGACACAGGTACAACTTTAGATGTTTCAAGTATTTTCCAAAACATATTCAAGCTATAGTTATATAATGGATATGGGTTGAAAGTGCACACTCTCAGGTTTAATTTGAGGTAATGCACATCCAAATTGGAGGAAGGGTTTAGGAATTACAGCTCTTAAGGGTAGCCATCCCCCCTTTTCAACGGACCAAAAGTAACTGGACAAATGAATATAATCATAAATAAAATGTTCATTTTTAATATTTTGTTGAGAATCCTTTACTGGCAATGACTGCCTGAAGTCTGGAACCCATGGACATTACCAAAGACTGGGTTTCCTCCTTTCTGATGCTTTGCCAGGCTCTAACTGCAGCTGTCTTTAGTTGTTCTTTATTTGTGGGTCTTTCTGCCTTTAGGTTTGCCTTCAGCAAGTGAAATGCATGCTCAATTGGGTTGAGATCAGGTGATTGACTTGGCCATTGTAGAATATTCCACTTCTTTTTATTCAAAAGCTCCTGGGTTGCTTTTGCAGTGTGTTTTGGATCATTGTCCATGGAATATACCTGAAAAAACTAAAATTGTGCCTGTGTCCAAATACTGTATATATGGACCTAACTGTACATCCATAGACCCAGTCTGTCCATAAGACAGTTTAACAGTATGGTCACCTGCTGACTTGGCACCATCAACAGCCAGCTTAACTCTTCAATAGGACACAGAAGATGAATCCAATGCAGACAAGGGCAATACAGGGGATGTTTTTCTAGTCTTTTGAAGTGTAAGAAGAGAATGACTTTCCTAAGCCCTATCTCTGCAGACAACTAACAATGACAAAAGGGACATGAAAGAAACAGAGTGGGTCTAGCTAGAACTGAACTAAGTAGCACTATAATAAGATGGGAAGAATGGGGGGGAGATATTAAACAAATTGTAGTGGCCCTAAACCACCACTAGATGTTAGCATACATAAGGACATCAGTTACATGGTTATTCTGGTTGATCCAGTTCAACCAACAGAAAAAAAACCCAAATAGAAAACCACCATATACAATACAAAAACAGAAAAAAATGCATGAAGGTGATGCATAACATGTTTTTTTTTCCTTTCTTGGAAATATTTGTCATATAAAATGACTAGACTTATTTAGATTTTTATATCACAGTCTGAAGTGCCAGCATTCTGCTGCTAATCTCATGATGATCTCAGCACAGGGCCAATCAAAGTCGTCCAGACATAGGGTCAGGGGTCATGCAGCTTCATAGGACAGTCAGAGCAGAATGAAAACTCCTACAAACCTTAACCAGTGCTCAGCTGGACACTGATAGAAGTCACATGACTGCTATATACTGCTGATGAGAAAAGGTATTTAGCAGTTTATATTTACTAAAATAATTAGATTTCCATGTTGTGTGCACTGTGAAATATCAAAGATAGTAAATGCAGGGTCCTGGGGTTAGTAACAGTTAAATGTATAAGATATTAAAAAAGCAACATTTGTTGGGGGGTAAATAGCTGTAATTGTTGCAGTTTTTCCAAATGTGCCAACAAGATATATTAGAGTTAATATATCATTTTGAAGCTTACTAAAAGAGTAACTTTTACTCTAGCTCTTTTTAACTTCAAATAACTGGTTAGATTTACAGTATGTAACCTCACCCATTATTTGATTTGAACACAGGCTAAATCAGCTCCATAGTGTTTCTCAAGCTGAGATTAGATTGATGCTTCCTAAATCTTGTTCACACTTGTGAAACTATTCAATACAAATGGGCATATAACATATATATTCCATAACAATGGATGGAGCAGCAGCCGATTAATGGCTAGCTCATAATAACTGCATTTTTTGAGCAACCAAACAAAAAAAAAAAAATCACACAGGATACATAAAGGAAAACTGTACGCCAAACTGTTTCTGTAACTTTCCGATTTAACAGATTTAGATCAGCTGGATTATTGAATCAGTGACTATTCCAAATGTTATTTTGATTATGATTGCATCCAATAAGTAAATAACCTTGAGGTCACCAGCAATGTAAACTTGATGGTTCAGTTCACTCTATCATTCACGCTTTAATTACAAGCATATACCATAATGCTCTCTGTTTCTCCCACTGTTGCTATTGAAATAATACAACACAATGATGAATAGGTATGTGAAACAGCAATCAGAAAACTGCAAAGTGAAAATAGATGTAATTGCAATCAGACACAAAATTAAGACTGTCTTTCATTTTTTTAATCCAGTCCTTTGTTTTTTTTAAGTAGTATTTCCGCAAACAATAGTAAACTAGTAAATAACTATATATAGTACAGGCAATAAATCCATAAATAGACATTTGATTTGAAAATCCTGGTTCTGCATATACATAAAAAAAGAAGGCTTTTAAACTATACAAAAACACAGCAGAGTAAATGTTTGTATACAGAAACTTGGTCCTGCATTGTGTTAACTAAGTGGCAGGTGACAAGCAGATGTGTATCAAATATAGAAAAGAAAGTTGAGGGAAAAAAACAAAAAACACACACACATATATATATATATTCTTTAAAAAGTTTCCAAAGAAACTTTTTGAAGACCCCTCATACTGTACATACACTGATCAACCAAAACATGGCCACCCACCTAATATTGATAGGTCCCTCTTTGGCCACCAAACCAGGCCTGACCCATCAAGGCATGGACTCCACTAGACCACTGAAGATATGCTGCTGTATCTGGCACCAAGCTATGAATAGCAGATTCTTTAAGCCTCCACAGGCTTGCCTTTTTCTAATAGTGCATCTTGATGACATCTGTACCCCTGATAACCGGCATATATGATGTAAAAAAAGTGTTTAATCAGACTAGGCCATCCTGTTCCATTGCTCTGTGGTCCATTTCTGATGCTCATATGCCCATTGTTGGTGCTTTTGGCTGTGGACATGGGTCAGCATGGGCACCCTGATCGGTCTGCAGCTCCACACCAACAAACTGCAATTCACTGTGTGTTCTGACACCTTTCTATGGAAACCAGCAGTACTTTTTTCAGCAATTTGAGCTACAGTATCCCTTCTATTGGATTGGACTACACAGACCAACCTTCACCACTTTTCCTTCCCTGGACCACTTTTGATAGGACCTAGCCACTGCACCATCCCACAAGAGCTGAGTTGTTCTGACCCAATTGTCTAGCCAAAAAATTGCCATTTTCAAAGTCACTCAAATAGTTACTCTTGCCCATTTTTTCTGTTTTCAACACATCAACGTTGGGGATAACATGTTCACTTGCTGCCTAATATATCCCACCCACTTTCAGGTGCCATTGTAATGAGATAATCAATGCTATTCACTTTATCTGCTGTATTTATAAAAAAAAATCCAGCACTGCATAAAATCTTAGAAGTGTGTTGGTAAGTGGAAGAAGTACCAGTGAAACAGTGAAATGAAATAATGCATTAGGCAAGCTAATATATTTGTCTGAAGAAGTAACTTTTAGGCTAGTTTCACATTACTGTGGCTACATTCTGTTGTTTCAATGGGCTGCCCTACCAAGAGAAAGGTGGGGAAATAAGTGCCCAACCCTTCTTTTAATATCATGTCACACTGAGCCGCATGGTGCTATGGCATCATGCAGTTTGGCACACGTGAAAATGCATCATGCTTAAGAATTAATGCCACCCCACACATCTGTTAAAGAGCAGTGCATTTGCCTGCAGGTTGGGAATGCAGTAATGGGAATCTACCCTATAAGTTGGCAGTAAAAACAAACTTTTATTTCCTTTTTTACCCTCTATTGAATCATTATGTTGCTTTGGCTGATGTGACTGATAGATCTTGCCTACGGGCTTTGCCCATTTAATCACCAGTCAAGCTTCTTAATTATAATTGCCCAAAACAAGACATAATGTACTGTTGAAAGCAGCATGCTGTCTGATGTACAGTATATGCAGAGCTACCACTGGGCTCCAGGGTGTAAATACAGAAGGTGGGAAGGATACTGCTGGGAAGAGATTATGGATGTTTTATACATGGTGTGGAGCAATGTAACTATGTTCAGTATATACCATACCTAGCTGATGCCCCTGGAAGCTGGAAATCACTGAAGTAGACACGACTATTCTAGTAACATCCACTTACTTTCAGGTCCCATGAAGAGTGAGTGCCCTGCTGCATTCTAAACACAGGAGGCTGGGTGGTGTCATGGGTGCTATTCAGAGAATGCTTTGCATTTTCTGGATGAATGCAAAGCATTCTCTAATTGGATAAGGTGAAGAATGTGACATCACTGCCCTGCATCTTCCCCTCATCCAATCAGAGAATGATTCGCATTCATTAAGAAAGTGCAAAGCATTCTCTGAATTAATTGAATTTAACTCAAGCACCCTACAAACACAATTACAGGAAAAGTTTTCTTAATTACAATTTAATTTTAGTTATTACATTTGGTGATTCTTTTAAGTAAGCTGCAGGTTGTATGTATTGGTCCTAACAACAGTGAGATTTTGTTGATAACATTCCATTTTAAACAAATATTATAGCGTCATTATTTTATAATGTCTCTTCTTATTTCTAGTAAAAATTATACATGTATTCATCTTCCTACATGAAGTAGCTTGTTCTTGTGTAAGTTGGCTTGGCAGTGTTATTGGAAGCAGATCATGTTTGAAAAATGACAAAAAGTTGACCAAATTAGCAGAAAATAATTATTAAAGCATTATTGCCATAGCCGTTCAAGGCCAGCCAAGTCAAAATGAAATATTGCCCCATTGTTTGCATTACAAGTTTTATGTGAATTTAGAATTGGAAGAGGATATGGAAATTGGATGATTTCACATTGGAAATATGTTTGGATGTTGGATAAATGGATACAATTTGGAAACAAAAATACTGGCACTCAACGAAAAAAGAAAAAAAAAAGAGGATTTGTTTTTTTCTTTTCTTTCCAGCTTTTTACACCAGAGAAAAGGTCACAAAGGTCAACAATTTGTCTGTCTCGTTCTTTATTATGTCTAAGATCATTTTAGTAGAATATATTTTACTTTGACAAAATAATGTATTATGTCACATGGACAGCTACAGACATCTGTCAACATCATAAAATGTATAAAACATTCCTTTTTTTTTAAGGTATTATCATCTATGTCTTTGTGTTCTCTACTATCAACTACTGATCTGCAGCAGTTGGAAGATATACATGCAAAGTGAAATGAGTTGCACGGCCTCCTGTTATCTGTTACTTGTGCTCTATCATGCTCTGTATTAACAGCCCTTATACCATTATAGTGTATCTAAACCCAAGAACAAAAAAGTATGTTGCAGCCTATCATTCCTTAGATGTGTTGGCTGCATTAGTTTTTAGACTTTTCAGGGTTTTTTCCTTTTTTTTTGCTAAGTAATGGTGCTGGTAACACTTCCTGCCCTCGGGTGAATTGGGTATCTATGGAAGAGCAGCATTGTATTCTGCAGGAGTAGGGAGAGATACAAAACAGTACAAAAAACAAAACAAAAACAAGAGATACAAAACACCCTCTCCTCTCCTTTCCTCTCCTCTTCTCTCCTCTCCATAAAGGAGTCACTGTATTTGCCTATGTGAAAGTGAACCTTACCTGGCTTAATATGTGCCTTAGGTAATGATAGAGCTAAAGTGAATGCATCCTGTTGCGCCAGAAAGTACCCCTGTTTGTTTTTAAATTGATCCCAGTGTTTCTGTAAAGTTCTCTTAGGTCTTAGTCACTCTTGCTTAGAGAGAAAGACCATGACTTTGAGTCATAGGCTCTATACAGACCTTAAAGTTCTTTCCAAGTGATTTTATCCCTTTTGTGACCACCCTTGTGATCCTTTAAATAGCAGTGGATGGGTGGGTTTATATTTTCGCCCAGACTTTTCACAAGAGACAAGAAAAATGCCCTTGCAGTTGATCTTTCCTGGGTTTTTTGTTGTTTGTTTTTTTAATGAGTTCCATTCCTTCTCGTTCGATCATAGAAAGCAGATGATGGATAATTTCTAGCCAAAAAAAGACTGGATACAGTAAAGCCAATAGTGGAAGGAGGAAAGTGAGTTTATTGTATTGCTGTATTGTCATATATAAAATAAGCTTAACTTCTGCATACATCCATTATACAAAGCCATATAATTTTTCTCCACAAAAAAAATATTGAAAGAGTAAAAGCCATACAGGCATGAGAAATGAGTAAGGTTCAAACAATGTAGAACGAGGATCAACTTGCAAGTACAGCAAGTACTGGTCGTAAGATTGAACAAATACATTAATGAACTAGTAGGGACTTTCTCCTACGAGGGGGGGGGGGTGCAGAAAAAAGAGAGAATATGAGCCTGGAAGGGGGGGGGTGTGGCTCATGTGATAAGCATCACGGGAGGGCATCACTTAGATCCCTTGTAGGGAGGTGTCAATGTGGAGGGGACTTTGGGATGAGGCGCATTGGAAAAGATGGGGGGGTCAAGTGATCTTGGGAAAGCTAGCTCCATGTATAGGTCCACCTTAGGAGATGGAGTAGAAGATATGTGGGTGTGTAAATTCATTGGGGTTGAGATAAGTGGGCCCTTGCAGGGCAGATATGGTGAAGGTGGACTATGCAGAGTGGTAGGAGAGCAGAGTAAGTTGTGGGAGAAGAGGAAAGAAAAAAAAGTCATTTTAGACTGGGGGGGTGATAGGTCCCCCAATTCTGGAGAGTAGTAAATCGTGAAGTGAAGGGGGGGGGGGGCATGAGCAGATTAGTGTCTGATGCTTGGGCTGTTCTTTCAGTGCAGTATGAGGTACAGCTGGGGAGGAGTGAAGGATATGCTAAAGATGCAGGGGGATTCAGGAGTTAGGAGGGAGGGGGGTTAGTTAGAAGGGTGAATTATGCTGTTTTCTGGAAGTGAATCCAGCATGCCCATTTGTCTGTGAATTTAGTAGGGGAATAGCGGGCTATACAAATTAGTTCTTCCATTTCAGCCAGATTATGGATGCGTTTGAGCCAGACCTTGATTGTCGGGGGATGTGTTGAATTCCAGTGAATCGGGATACACTGTTTCACTACGTTGACCATATGCATGGCCAGGGATTTGAAATAGACAGAGTGGGGTAAAGAAGAGTGGTGTAATAGGAACTGGGTGGGTGTAAAAACCTGGGGTGTAGGTGATCACTTGTTGAATAATATGGTGTACCTCAGAACATTAACTTTGAAGGCGGGGGCATGACAACCAGATATGTAGGAAAGTCCCAATGCCATGCCTGCATCTCCAGCAGGTACCTGGGACATCTGGGTGAAATTTGTGTAGAAGAGCTGGTGTTTGATACCAGCGTGATTGGACTTTATATCTGTTATGATCCGCCAGGTGGTGCCTCAGGCTGCCAACTGACAGACCTACCCAGAGCGTGGGGTCTAAGCCCGGGCTGTGCTTTCACCAGGGCCCCTGATGGTGGGGATGGACTTGTAACAGACCCGGGCCAGGTTACGACCTCTGAGCAGGCCCACCAGTGGCTGAGGAAGCCTCCGGGGACGTATGCAGGTACCGGGAGAGCCAGATGTGAAGAGGATGGTGGCCCCAGCAGGGTGGTAACGGACCGTGGTCCCGTGGGGGTAAGCGGGGTACCGAATCGGCGGGCAAAGAGTCAGGTCACACGCAGGATCAGCAGGGTAAGTCAGTCCGTAGAATGGTCAGGCAAGCCGGGTCAATCACAGGAGAAGGCAGCGTAGTCAGGGTCAATCAGGGTCACTAGAACGGATACAGGAACTCAGGATCACAGATAGACCTTGCGGCAATCTGTGACAGTGCAGGGCATCTTTAAATAGTGCGCCCGCACTGTCATTGGCCTGCCAGGACGCGCCCCCGGCTGTCATTGGATGCCTGAGGCGCGCCCGCGGCTCCTACTGCGCATGCGCAACGTCCTGTCAGCCGCGGCTCGCCGGGACTTAGTGCCTGTGTCCCGGCGTGATCTTCCGCCAGTGCGCATGCGCGGAGGGAGAAGCCGCGATCCCTGCCCCTGGAGCCGCGATCCCTGACATTGCCCCCCCCCAATGGGTACCCTCCGGGAGCCCCACTGATCTCTCCACTGCGGGTGACTACGAAAAAACTCCCGGATGAGCCTGGGTACGTGAATGTTCTGGGTGGGTTCCCATGAGTTCTCCTCAGGGCCATAACCCTTCCATTTTATCAGGAACTGTGTCTGGCCCCCCCTCTTTCAGCAACTGAGGATAGTCTCCACTTCATATTCCTCCTGTTCACCTATGGTGACTGCCTCGGGAGGTCTGGATTCACGGTCCGGGAAGGGATCTGGTCTGGATGGTTTCAGGAGAGACACATGGAACACAGGATGTATCTTGAAGGTTCGCAGAAGCTCGAGTTCGTAGGCCACCTCGTTGACTACTCGTTTAACCGGAAATGGGCCTATGTACTTGGGTCCTAGCTTCCTCGAAGGACACAGCATCTTCAAGTTGGTCATTGCCAGCCAAACCTGATCCCCCGGTTGAAGCAGTAACTCTCCTCTTCTTTTCCTGTCGAAACGCCCTTTTATTGTCCTCTTGGGCTTTAGCGATGGCTTCCTGAATCGTTTTGTTATTGACAGAAAAGAAGTTCAAGATGTCTTGAGACGCAGGTACCGGATTTTCAGGCATCAGATCAGGGAGGAATGTGGGATGATACCCGTAATTGGAAAAGAACGGGGATTGTCCCGTAGCTGAGTGATTCGAGTTGTTGTACGAAAATTCCGCGGAAGGCAACAACGTCAGCCAGTCATCCTGAAGGTAGGATGTGTAGCATCGTAAGTACTGTTCTAGCGTTTGGTTGGTCCTCTCTGTTTGGCCATTGGTCTGAGGATGGTAAGCGGATGAAAGCGACAGCTTGATTCCCAGCGCTTTACATAAGGCGTTCCAGAACCTGGAGGTGAATTGGACTCCCCGATCTGACACTATATCTTCGGGGACCCCATGAAGCCTCACTACTTCCTTAATGAAGATCCGTGCCGTTTCTGGTGCCGATGGGGTCTTTTCCAGGGGTAAGAAATGTGCCATCTTTGAGAAGCGGTCGACGATGACCATTATTGCTGTGTAGCCTTGGGATGGTGGGAGTTTGACCACAAAATCCATGGCTATCATTTGCCAGGCCCGCTTGGGTATAGGCAATGGACGTAACAATCCCCATGCCCTGCTCCTGGAGGGCTTGTTCCTTTGACAGGTGGGACAGGTCTGGACGTAACGCTCGCAGTCCTTGATCATGTCCGGCCACCAGAACGAGTGCCGTAGTAGTTCCAGAGTTTTCGTAACCCGAAGTGACCCGCCATTGGATGGTCGTGGCAGTGCCCCAGGACCAAGGTTCGAACTTCTTCTGGGACCATGATGTCAGGAATCAAGGAATGACCAGAAAGGTGTGGACTGACACAGGGAAACGCAGGTCTCAGGTACAGTATAATACAGTTTATTATTAGCCACCCAGATATATATAAACGCACAGTGAACAAACCAACCTTCCAACGAAGCAGGAACACAGGCGTAGTCAGGGCTGGAGAGGTGGAACGGTCAGGCCGGCCATAGGGTTCTGTAATGACCGTTTGGTGGTACCTCTAGTGGTCCCCAGGACAGGATTCCCCAGGGCGCGGAGTCTAAGTCCCAGTCTGCTTATTCACCAGGGCCCCTGATGGTGGGGATGGACTTGGAGCAGACAGGAACCAGGTCGCGGCCCCTGAGTACACCTGCTAGTGGTAGAGGGATCCGCCAGAGGTATGTGCAGGTACGGCTGGATCCGTGCAGGATGGATGGATGGCAGAGTAGTTAGCGTGGTCAGACGGGCCAAGTCAGCAACGTGCGGGCAGCAAGGTACCAAAAGGAGCAGGCAGAGAATGGTCAAGGTCACAAGCCGGGTTCAGTAACTCATGGACAGCGTGGTACAGGGGATCAGGCAGAAGGATGGTCAGGCAAGCCAGGGGTTCAACAGGAGACAGTCAGCAGAGGTCAGGATCAAGCCGGGTGAGCAACGAAGCAGGAACTCAAGATACTAGGTACAGAGGCTCATGGGAAAACATACACCAAGGCCCAGAGCACAGGCCTGGTCATGCCTTATATACACCTTTCTGCAATCAGCCCCAGGTTTGGCTGATTGTGAGCTTCTGGCTGCTAAGAGCACCCGCTGGTCAGCTCTGGTACTGCAGCCCACACGGCAGGTGAGTCCCACCACCAGTGCTGAGAGCACCCGCTGGTCAGCTCTGGTACTGCAGCCCACACGGCAGGCGAGTCCCACCACCAGTGCTGAGTCCATTCCTGACACATGATCTGGTCTTCCTTCCAAAACAGCCCACCGCGGTTCTGGAGAGGTGACCCAGATGGAACTGGTAGTCTTACAGAAGCATCGAGAAGTCTGGAGCGAAGTTCCGTTTGTAGAGCGAGGAAGCTTCCGGAAGGTAAGATGGTGTCAGATAACACTGCGTCGTCGGGGTCCTCAAACATGCGGGACAGAGCGTCTGGTTTAGTATTCTTAGTACCGGGTCGGTACGTTATATGGAATATAAACCGAGAAAAGAAAAGAGCCCATCTCGCCTGGCGAGGTCTCAGTCGTTTTGCCGTTCTTAAATATTCAAGGTTTTTGTGATCTGTGAATATTAGGACTGGGTGTGTGGCTCCTTCCAGTAAATACCTCCATTCTTCTAGAGCGGATTTAATGGCCAGGAGTTCCCGATCTCCAATGTCATAGTTACGTTCCGCCGGCGTCAACTTCCTGGAGAAGAACGCCACAGGGTGCAGTAGTTCCTTGGTACCATTCCTCTGGGACAGAACCGCTCCTACCGCGTTTTGGGAGGCGTCCACTTCCAAAACATATGGGAGAGAAGAATCCGGATGGCAGAGAATGGGAGCAGAGGTGAACAATTTCTTGAGCTTTTCGAATGCCGTCTGAGCTTCGGGAGTCCACTTAAAGCGGACTCCTTGTTTCGTCAGTTGCGTGATTGGGGAGACCAGACCGGAGAAGTTCCTAACAAACTTTCTATAAAAGTTAGAAAAGCCGATGAAACGCTGTACCCCCTTTTTGTCGGCGGGTATTGGCCAATCTAAGATCGCTGTGACTTTCTGGGGATCCATCGCGACCCCCGCGGAGGAGAGAACCAGTCCCAAGAACGTGATTTCGCGCTTTTCGAAACAGCACTTTTCTGCCTTAGCGCATAGCCCGTGTTGACGCAACCGTTCTAATACCCGTAACACGTGACCTCGATGAACCTCCAGTGAGGGAGAAAAAATTAGGATGTCATCCAAATAAACCACCACGAAAACATCAAGGAACTCACGAAAGACATCGTTGATAAAATGTTGGAAGGTTGCCGGTGCGTTACAGAGCCCGAACGGCATCACCAAATACTCATAGTGACCGAATCTCGTACGGAAAGCCGTCTTCCACTCGTCCCCCTCCCTGATACGAACAAGGTTATATGCCCCCCGCAGGTCTAATTTAGTAAATATCATTGCTGACCTCAATCTCTGGAGGAGTTCGGGGACTAGGGGTAAGGGATAGCGATTCTTTACTGTTATTTTGTTCAGATCACGGTAGTCTATGCAGGGCCGTAACGATTTGTCCTTCTTTTCTACGAAGAACAACTCGGCCCCGGCTGGGGATGTGGATGGGCGAATAAATCCCTTCCGAAGGTTTTCGTCAATATATTCCCTCAGTACTCCCGATTCCATTTCTGATAAAGGAAAGATACGGCCGAACGAGATTTCAGATCCGGGTAGGAGGTCTATGGGGCAATCGTATGAACAGTGCGGGGGAAGAATGTCAGCTCCTCGCTTACTGAAAATGTCTAAGAAGTCATGGTAGGCCGGAGGAATAACCTGGGATAGATCGGTATCGCCATCCAAGCACAGGAGGAACCGGCGAACCACGGATCCTGTGACGTGGCAGTGACTCAGACAGTAAGGTGACCGAAATTGAACTGTTCCCTTTTCCCAGTCAATCTGGGGGTTATGGGCCCGCAGCCAAGGGAGCCCCAGAATGACTGGAAAAAGGAGGGACGCGATGGCATCCAAACGGAGGAACTCCTGGTGATGGTCTGCCATTGTGGGGAAAATGGGAGGTGTCTCCTGGTCCACCACCCCTGATTTTATACTGGATCCATCTGCCAAGAAGATGTTGAACCCCCTTTCTTTGGTCTGGAGAGGGATTTTTTGCCGGTGGGCAAAAGTCAGGTCGATGAAACAACTACATGCTCCTGAGTCAACGATTGCGGTCACCGACAATGTTCCTCCGGGGAGCTGTAAAGACACAGGTATGGCCAGGTAACTTGACTGATCACCAATTCCTGCAGGTAAAGTAAAAGAAAAGGAAGCATGGGTTCCGGGGTGGGTATGGTTCCCTGGGGCTGGAGCTGTGTCTCTCGGTGGAATCCATGCCACCCTTTGACCCTGGCTGCTCCTTTCCAGCCGACGTTCCCTTAGTCTACGGTCAATTTGAATGGCCAACTCAATCAGTTTTTCCAGGGAGTCAGGTAGGCCTACTCGTGCTAGTTCATCTTTGAGAGACTCGGACAGCCCGATGCGGAACTGGTGACATAATGCCGCATCGTTCCATCTGGTATCTCCCATGCAACGCCTAAAATCGGACGCGTACTTGCCGTAGAGAGTATAGGGTAGCCTCTGCGGAAGCAGCCCGCTGAGGGTCGTCATACAAAACAGCCATGGCCTGAAAGCACTCGGTCACGGAATCAAGATGGGGATCGTGCTTCTCCATCAGACGGTGAGCCCAATCCTGGGGCTCATCCTGAAGGAGAGAGACTATAAACCCCACCTTGACGGTCTCGGTGGTGAACGTGCAGGGCTGCAAGTCAAAATACAGGGTGCAGGCGTTCCGGAAGGCTCAGAAGCGGCTTCGGTCTCCACGGAATCGTTCCAGCAGGGGAACGCGGGGTTCAGGAGCTAGGGGTGCGGCAACTGCTCCGGATGCCGGGGTAGCGGGAGATTCCGCAGTTGGAGGACTCTGAGCAGGGGGAGTCAGGGGGGCTAACGACTCCATGCGGTCCTCAAGTCGGGCGCAGCGACTGTGGAAATTCTGGAAAGCCTGGGTCAAAGTTGCCAGGTGCTGGCAAACATCCTCTAGGGACACCAGTCCACTTCCTGGCTCTGTCATGGCCGCAAGGTAATGTTATGATCCGCCAGGTGGTGCCTCAGGCTGCCAACTGACAGACCTACCCAGAGCGTGTGGTCTAAGCCCGGGCTGTGCTTTCACCAGGGCCCCTGATGGTGGGGATGGACTTGTAACAGACCCGGGACAGGTCACGACCTCTGAGCAGGCCCACCAGTGGCTGAGGAAGCCTCCGGGGACGTATGCAGGTACCGGGAGAGCCAGATGTGAAGAGGATGGCGGCCTCAGCAGGGTGGTAACGGACCGTGGTCCCGTGGGGGTAAGCGGGGTACCGAATCGGCGGGCAAAGAGTAGTCAGGTCACAGGATCAGCAGGGTAAGTCAGTCCGTAGAATGGTCAGGCAAGCCGGGGGTCAGAATAGGAGAAGGCAGAGTAGTCAGGGCAATCCGGGTCAATCACAGGAGAAGGCAGCGTAGTCAGGGTCAATCAGGGTCACTAGAACGGATACAGGAACTCAGGATCACAGATAGACCTTGCGGCAATCTGTGACAGTGCAGGGCATCTTTAAATAGTGCGCCCCGCACTGTCATTGGCTGGCCAGGACGCGCCCCCGGCTGTCATTGGACGCCTGAGGCACGCCCGCGGCTCCTACTGCGCAAGCGCGACGTCCTGTCAGCCGCGGCTCGCCGGGACCTAGTGCCTGTGTCCCGGAGTGATCTGCCGCCAGTGCGCATGCGCGGAGGGAGAAGCCGCGATCCCTGCCCCTGGACAATATCCGTTCTCTTGAGTGGAAACATTTACTGAACCCTTATGTTTGTTTAAGTGTATTTGTTCCCAGTCGTTCTGAGTGAGGGAACTGGAGAGGTCTGTCTCCCAGGCCGTGCAAGCCGTACCGCTGTTGGAGGGTTGGTTAGAGAGCAGCTGGGAGTGAATGGTGGAGAACAAATGACTTTGAGGCGACTTTTTTGAACATAATGTCTCGAACAAAGTGAGAGGCCTAGAGATGGCCAAGTCTTTGTCAAGGGAATGTAAATAATGAGAGAGTAATAGGTATGTCCATGAAGGTATAGGGGTCTAAATAGCGCAGGAGGAAGGTTGCTCCCATGAAAGGAATTTACCTTTTTCAAAGAATTCATGGGCCAAGATCCAGTCGGAGGACCAATTGTCTAGCAGGAAATGTTGGTGCAAGCCAGGTAGGAAGACGGGATTCTGTCGTATAGGGGTGAGTGAGCCCAGGACTGACGAGAAGGAACATATGGCCAGGGCAGAGAGGCCAGAGGTGTGGGTATGAAGGAGGCTTCAAGTTTGACCCAATCTTTAAGAGTTTTGTAAATGTTCCAGTCTACGATCTTGGAAAGGTGGCAGGCACAGTTCTGGAGATAGGGTAAGGTATTCCTCCTTTGTGCTTGGGCAATGCCAGCCTAGCATAGCTGATTCTTGGTCTGTGGTTGTTCCAAAGGAAACTGGAGCATAGGTAAGCTTGAGAAACAGTTTGTAGGAGGTAGAGAAGACGCAGAAGAGCATTCATTTTAAGAATGGATGCTCTCCCGAACCATGAGAAAATAGGTTTGTTCCATCATTTGAGATAAATTGTTAAGTCTCGCAGAATGGGCAAGTAATTTATGGAATACAAATCTCGAAGTCAAAGTTGGATGCCAAGATAAGTGATGGCATCTGGTTTCCAGAGAAAGGGAAAGTTGTTTTGGCAGTGGGCAACAGTCTGTAGTGAAAAGGATACATTAAGTACATAAGTTTTCCTGAAGTTTATTTTGAGATTAGATAAGGAGAGGAAAAGGTTGGAATTTTGCTAAGAGGGCAGGGAGAGTTGTGTGTGGTTCCGTGAGAATAGCAAAAGGTT
The DNA here is from genome assembly GCF_062004578.1 of Staurois parvus. Lineage (NCBI taxonomy): Eukaryota > Metazoa > Chordata > Amphibia > Anura > Ranidae > Staurois > Staurois parvus. The sequence goes on along the minus strand of NW_028318183.1, from coordinate 2,414,603 downwards.
GTGCGCAAATGTTTGTACTCTCGGCCCGCAAAGCTAATTCCTCTGATGGTGGGGTTGTGTCTAAGGCAGCATAGGAAAGGTTCCAGTGTACAAAAAGGATGGGGTAGAGGGGGCACCCCTGCCTGGTACCATTGTGGATGGAGAAGGTGCCTGACAGGGTGGTGTTAACTCAAACCCGTGCAGACGGTGAAGCGTATTAGGACACAACAAAAGTTAACATGTGAGTGTTGAGTCCCATGGTCTGGAGAACAGTCTGCATGTAGTCCCAGGCTACCCTGTCAAACGCCTTCTCCTCATCCAAAGAAAGAAAAAAGCCTTTCTGGCTGGGGGACGTCAAGAGGTGGTGCAGATTAATGGATTTAATGGTGTTGTGCCTGGCTTCCCATCCAGGGATGAAGCCCAGCTGGTCAGTTGTAACAATCAATGGGAAAAGGGGAAGCAGACGAGAAGCTATCATTTTTGCAAAGATCTTGATATCGATGTTAAAAAGCGAGGAGTTGGAGGGATGTAGGTGGAGGGCAAATAGTTTTGCCAGAAGAGGAGAATCCTCCTCGGAGTCCCAGTTGCCAGTTTGTGCATAAAACAGTAAAACCTATAGAGCAGTGAGACAATAAGACAAACCAGCATACAGGTATCATGGTATAACAAGGTAGAGACAAGCATAACAGTAATGAGTCATTGCAAGGTTGGTCACTGGTATACATGAGAGTTGCCATGCACTTGGGAGGGAGAGGAAAGAGGGAAGGAATGAAAAAAGGGCGAAGGGGAAAAGGGGGGAAAGGGGATAGGGAGGGGATGTGGTACATGTGAAGGGATAGGGGAGGGAAGGGGGGGTTGGGATGCAGGGTGGGCAGTGGGGGGGAAGAGACAGAAGCATGGGGAATGGTATGTCCCTGGGCAGGCCAAAGTCCTATACTGGGCTAAAAGAGTAGTGGGAGAGGCTCCTCAGCTTGCTTGCCTATGCAATAGGGTAGTAGGTTTAGTAAGAGGCCCCTGTATGCCCCTATGGTAGGTAGGAGTGTGTACAAATGGAAGTGCCTCAGAGGAGCAGGAAAGGTGGGATTGGGGGACAGGTGACCCGTAGGTGAAGCGGGCAAGGTAGGTCGGGAAGACTCGTGGTGTAAAGCTGTGGTCTTGAGGCCGTAAGTCTTTGATTGTGCATTGTCTTCCGCCATTAAGTATCCAAAGATTTGGTAGGGTAGGGTAAAAAGTCACAGCTATAAAAGATGTCCCAGTCCAGAGAAGGCTGTTCAGCTAGGACGGCCAGTGGGAGCTGAGTAGCAAAGAAGAAGGAGGCCAGCCGGGGTACCTTTGGACGGATCACGATGTTTGCTGTGAGAATGGGTAGGGACAGACTGCTGAGGTGTCTAGGGGGTTGTTGTGAGTGAAAAGTGAAAAGCGAAGAACGGATATCATAGTCCAGAGGTCATGGTTGATAGAAGCGGTAGGTGGGGAGCACCTGTCAATGTGGAGTTTTTCAGAGCAAACATGCACCTGGCTAGAAATATGGGCAGGCTGAGTGGGGTGGGTATCTGCGTGGTCCTGATATGGCTTTTGGAGTGGTGAAGTGAAGGGGGCTGTAGTTCCTGTAGTCCTGGAGGAGTGAGTCCTGTACAGGGCAGGTCAGCTTAGATGAAGGCACAAGGAGGTTCTGGAGAGATGTGCGACAGATCCCGCATGTAGGGGAGATTACCTGGGCAGGTGAAGGGGAAAAGGGGGGAGAAAGATGCTGGAGAGAGTAAGAGGGAGCAAGTGTAAGTTTTCGGGTACCTGTGAAGCCTGATTTAGGGTGATGTCAAGCCCTGAAAAGGGCTTCTGGAAGGTTGACCTGGGAACAGGTAGGAGGACAAGGGGGGGCAGCAGTTTGGTGCGATCCCACAGACCAAAGGAAGAACTGTGAGAAGGTATTCTGCTTATGAAGAGTGTTGGGCTCTTCAGTGAGCTGGTGAAGCCATGGGGCTGCCATTCCTTGGGGCTTCGCAAGCAGCAGGAGATGGAGAGGATGGAGAAGGACGGCGACGTCTTGGGCCTGCGTGACCATCTTCACAGATGTTATCCATCGAGGTGGCCCTTCTTAGAGGTGGTAGACAAAAGTCACTGTACCAGTCTGGAAGGTTGACAAATGCAATATCCAAGGTAGCGCAGAAGTGCACAAGGTCTTCCAGTACCCTTAGGTTGACCATACAGCGGAGAGACAGAAGGGAAACTTCCAGCGGTATGTGATTGCTCTGGAGCACAGGAGCTCCAGTAGAGGACTTTGTTTCCTTCTACAATGCAGGGTGATGTTGGAGAGGTCTTGGTATATTTTAACTTCAGTACCCTGGAATAGGAGGCGGTCGCGGTTCCTGGCCCTACTGAGAATCTCTTCTTTCAAGGGGAAGTTGACAAGACAACATACCGTGTCTCTTGATGGCTCTGTATCTCTACCCCTGGGTTGCAGGACCCTGTGTAGGTATTTTAATTCTATGGGGGAGTCATGGGGCCTCTCCAATAGATCTTTGAAAATGGATAGTACAGCTTGCGACAAGGGGTCTACCGATTCGGTATCCCCCTTACCCTGAGGTTGTAGCCGCCCCTGTTGTCCAGGTCTTCCATATGATGCTGGAGTTCTCAGAGGTCGGATATGATGGCAGATAGTGAAGATGTAATATCAGCAGCGACTGCTTTTATGTCCACAAGGCTCAGTGGAGGGGCTGGGTGATCGCCCAGAGAGGGGTGGTTGTGGTCTCGGGCAGAAGGAAAGTGGCTGCTGGGCAAGCAGGATCGGTGGGAGGGTACCTGAGACGAGACCTAGGATGAGGCCTGGGAAGGTGCCGCAGTGTCTCTATGCTGTGTCCGGTATAACTCCAGTATGTTCTGACTCAGCTAGGTGCTTTGGTCCCAGGGTGATCGGGACCTGGATGCCGAGGCACTGCAAGATGTTTTCCCCATGGTCAGGCTGTAGTTTGTCGTTGCCGATGAGATTGCTGGACCATGAGGCTCGGGAGCTCAGGGATTAGACAGCCATCTCAAATTGGAACCAGACCACGCCCCCCAGCAATATATATTTTATTCAAAATTCTAGAAAGAGCCAAGACTGGAGATGCCCATGCTGTGCAATAATCCAGGAGCAAGATGCACATCAGCATCATTGGTGCCAGAGCTGCCCACTTGAGAAATAGGCTCCAAATAATTTTGTATTTTTGACAATGAGTAGAAAGGGCTCCACTTCTTCTGTGGCACTATCCTCTCATCACACTGACCCTCTTTCCACATTATGTCTCACAGTTCATCCCTGATAACTGAGCCAGATTAAGACTCAGAAGATTAGGAAGTAGTTGTGACATAAATGCTCCTTGTCTACACTTACCTTCTTATTCCAAGATTTCCTGTTGTTTGCACCATCACCAAAACCTTGTGTAAGAGCAATTGCACTGTCAATATTCTCATTGCATCCGTATTTTAACTTTCAAACACTGGCCTCTCCATGAGCTGCAACTTGGATTCAAGTAAAAATCTCTTGTCACTTATGCTTAGAGAGAAAGACTGAGACTTCGAATGATAGAGACTGACAACCAGAACTGTGAGTAAGAGTGCCTGCATGGGTCACATGGGTCAGGGAGTGGAGGTTTCAATATTAACCTGGTGGTAAGTCAAAATATCTCATTCTTCATCAACTTCCTAGTGCAACTACAAATTCAACAAGTCTACCAGTCAATGGTAAATGCTAGGTCGGGCAGGTGGTACTTAGCAGTAACTCTGTGATCTTTGTTGCTAATGCTAATACATGTTACGCTGCTGGTGTATCTGTGTTATAACCTTCCCCAGACTTTTTATTACCTTTCCTTCTGCCCTTCATATAATTTTGTTTTTACATAACCTAGTCAGTATTTCTGAGACAGTAGAAGTAGTAATACAGAGAAATGTAAATATACACTGCTTTAAAAATTAAAGGAACACTTTTTAATCAGAGTATAGCATCAAGTCAGTTAAACTACTGGGATATTGATCTGGTTAGTAAAGTAGCAGAGGGGTTGTTAATCAGTTTCAGCTGCTTTAGTATTAATGAAATTAACAACAGGTGCACTAGATGGGCAACAATGAAATGATCCCCAAAACAAGAATGGTTTTACAGGTGGAGGTCATTGACAATTTTTTCCATGCTCATCTTTTCTGACTGTTTTTCACTAGTTTTGCATATGACTAGGGTCAGTGTAACTACTGGTAGCATGAGGCGATACCTGGATCCTACAGAGGTTGCACAGGCAGTTCAACTCCTCCAGGATGGCACATCAATACGTGTCATTACCAGAAGGCTTGCTGGGTCTCCCAGCACAGTCTCAAGAGCATGAAGGAGATTCAAGGAGACAGGCAGTTACTCTATAAGAGATGGACAGGGCCATAGAAGGTCCTTAACCCATCAGCAGGACCAGTATCTGCTCCTTTGTGAAAGGAGGAACAGGATGAGTGCTGCCAGAGCCCTACAAAATGACCTCCTGCAGGCCACTGGTGTGAATGTCAGAAACAGACTTCATGAGGGTGGCCTGAAAGTCCTCTAGTGAGCCCTGTGCTCACTGCCCCGCACCATAGAGCTCGATTGGCATTTGCCATTGAACACCAGAACTGGCAGGCCCACCACTGGCACCCTGTACTTTTCCCAAATGAGAGCAGGTTCGCAATGAGCACATATGACAGACATGAAAGGGTTTGGAGAAGCCATGGAGAACGTAATGCTGCATGTTACATCATTCAGCATGACCATTTTGGTGGTGGGTCAGTGATGGTCCAGGGAAGCATATCCATGGAGGGAGGCACAGACCTCTACAGGGGAGACAATGGCACCCTGACTGCCATTAGGTATCGGGATGAAATCCTTGGACCCATTATCAGACCCTACACTGGTGCAGTGGGTCCAGGGCTCCTCCTGGTGCTTGGCCTCAGCCTGGCCTCATGTGGCGAGAGCATGCATTCAGTTCCTGGAGGATGAAGGAATTGATACCATTGAATAGCCACCACATTCGCCTGACCTAAATTCAATAGAACACCTCTAGAATATCATGTTTCGGTCCATCCGACAACACTAAGTTGCACCTCAGATTGTCCAGGAGCTCAGTGATGCCCTGGTCCAGATCTGGGAGGAAATACCCCAGGACAACATCCATTATCTAATTAGGAGTACGCCCGACATTGTCAGGCATGCATACAAGCATGTGGGGGCCATACAAACTACTGAGTACCATTTTGAGTTGCTGCAATGAAATTTCAGGAAAATGGACTAGCCTGTTGTATCATTTTTTCACTTTGATATTTGGAGTGTCTTTGAATTCAGTTTTCTGTAGGTTGATAATTTTCATTTCCATCAAACTATGTGGTATCCTTATGTTCCTAACACATTACCAAGTCCATATCAGTACGGATATCCAGCATGATATTTTTACGATGTGTTTTCAAAGTGTTCCTTTAATTTTTTTGAGCAGTGTATATTTTTTTTAAATATACGCTTTCAAAGCATATCTATACTTAATACCAAAAATGTAATATATTGCAGCTTACCAGTTAGAAGACTTTTAGCAAGTAAGAAAAATACATTTTGATCTTGCCAGAAATGAAGTGTCTGATCATTTCCTATGAGCTGAAAAGCAAAAAACAAAATTTTTCTTAGCTAAACTATTAATCCTATCAAACAACCATGTAATGGAGATAAGCAAAGGCAGCATGGGTAACAATCATGTCTACCTCCATATATATGGAGTGAAGTGAGTGTAGTCATAAAAAGGACCGGAAGTGTGTTATTCACAATACTACCAGGTGAAAAGAAACTGAAAAAAATTAATAAAAGAATGCTAATGCGGCCTACACATCTAAGGACTGGTAAGCTGCAATATAATTCTTTTGTTTTGTTAAGTTTAGATATGCTTTAAATTTAACTTTTTCTACTGATATTCAACGAACTGTAAAAAACTGTTACCAAGGGTTACATACAATAATATTAAGTACATATAGAATAAATTCTGCATTTGCAGTCTTTGTACTTAACGGAGTACAGAAAGTGAAAGGCTATTTTTGTTTACACTGTAGTGAATACTCAAATTACTTTTAATTTCAGTAAAAAAATTTGTCTATGTTTGAGTGGCCAGAAAAAAATCTTTACTGCACCAATTCCACAAAAAAGCCCAGTGAGGCATGTCAAGGTGGTTATATTGCAATTGGGCTTTTTTGTAGCATTGGCGTAATAAAGGCTTCTTTCTGGCAACTCAACCATGCAGCTCATTTTTGTTCAAGTATCATGGTATTGTGCTCCTTGAAGCAACCACACTGTCTTTTTCCAGAGCAGCCTGTGTTTCTTTAGAGGTTACCTGTAGATTTTTCTTTGTATCCCGAACAATTCTTCTGGCAGTTGTGGCTTCAACTTTTCTAGGTCTAGCTGACCTTGGCTTGGTATCAAGCGAACTCCAAATTTTCTACTTCTTAATAAGTGATTGAACAGTACTGACTAGCATATTCAAGGCTTTGAAAATCTTTTTATATCCTTTTCCATCTTTATACAGTTCCATTACCTTGTTACACAGGTCTTTTGGCAGTTCTTTTCTGCTCCCCATGGCTCAGGATCTAGTCTGCTCAGTGCATCTACATGAGAGCTAACAAATGCATTAAGTATTTTTAGGCAGACACTAATTGCAATTTAAAAATCCACAGATGTGGGAAATTTTATTTATTACATTATTATTTATTACAGGTACTTATATAGCGCCGTCAATTTATGCAGCACTTTACATATATATTGTACATTCACATCAGTCCCTAACCCTCAAGGGGTGTACAATCTAAGGTCCCTAACTCACATTCATATACAAGGACCAATTTACACAGGATCCAAGTAACCTACCAGCATGTCTTTGGAGTGTGGGAGGAAACTGGAGTACCCGAAGGAAACCCACGTAGGCACAGGGAGAACATGCAAACTCCAGGCAGGAGGTGCCGTGGCTGGGATTCGAACCAATGACCCGAGTACTGCCAGGCGGAAGTGCTAACCATTTAGCCACTGTGCTGCCCCAAAATTAATCTTTAATTACAATTTTAACCCGTGTGTGTCTGTACCAAGGCCAAACGTGACAGTGTATGAACACTCTTGATCAGGGCTATTTGTGGGATTTCTGTTATCATTATGGTTTAAAAAAGAGCCAAACAACTATGTGATAGTAAATACAGTATATATACTGTATACATACACTGCCCCGTTTGCTGCAAAAATAGCTCTGACCCACTGAGGCATGGAGACCACTAAACCTCTAAAGGTATGCTGTAGTATCTGGCACCAATCCGTCAGCAGCAAATCCTTTAAGTTCTGTAAGCTGTGTGGCCTTCATGGATCGGACTTTTTTTCCAGCACATTCCACAAATGTTCAATTGGATTGACATCTGGCGAATTTGGAGGCCGAGTCAACCCCTCAAGCTTGTTGTGTTTCTCACAGCATTCTTGAACCATTTTTGTAGTGTGGCCATTCCCCTGCTGAAAGACCCCACTGCCATCAGGGGATACGATTTCCATGAAGGCATGTCAGCAACAATGTTTATGTAGGTGGTATATGTCAAAGTAACATCCACATGAATGGCAGGACCAAGGTTTCCCAGCAGAACATTGCCCAAAGCATCACACTGCCTCTGCTGGCTTGCCATCTTCTAATACTACATCCTGGTGCCATCTCTTCCTCAGTAAGTAATGCAGACTCAGTTAGCCATCCACAGGATTGAAAATGAAATGTGATTCATCAGACCAGGCCATCGTTCTTCATTGCTCCGTGGTCCAGTTCTCATGCTCACATGCCCATTGTAGGCACTTTTGGTTGTGAGCACAGATGTAATTGGCTCACTGATTTTCTCAAAAGTCTCTCAGTATAAATTTAGACATCCCCTGCAATGTAAATTTCATTTTGATTAAGATATTTCTGAAGGCCTGTCTACTACTAAAATGAAGACACTGCAACCTTCCTATATAACATGTTCCAGCTTCTGCCTCCAGTTTCGCCAATTTCCCCCTCAGTGTGACAGAGGGAGCTGGATTTTGTCTCTTCACCAGCTATCACTTTATGAAAAGAGAGAGGCTCCACCCACAGAATTTCATCCTTCATTTACAGATCTCAATAGCTCTGAATAAAAAATTATATACACAAACCAAGCAAATGACTCATTGCGTTTACTTGCCTGATTAGACCACTTCATCCACAATTTTAGTCAGTGGAACAGTAGGTCTATGCCTAATGTTAAAACTAGCTTTGATAGAATCCCACACATTCATGACACAATATTCCCCTCACTTCTACAATATATAATTAATTTTGACTAATAAAACTTTATCAAACAGGAACAAGTCCCTGTGGCAGTGTGTACTACATAAACTGATTACTAATACAGTAAAAATGATTGTTATTGAATGATGAAAATTAAAGTACTTACCTGTGGTGTAGGTATGATTGCTTTGTTGCAAAATGCAGGGCCTTACTGTCCAGGAAATGTGATTTTAGGCCAATTACACTGTTCAACAAATTTTTATTTTTTGCCAGTTTTGGAAACAAAAGGATCCATTTCTTAATGAATTTCACATTCTGAGTTCAAATATAACAATGAAATTTGTCAATTGGCTCTAGTTTTTCTGTAAACGGAAAGTTTTCTACTATAGGCGTAATGACTACATAATGCACAATAATTATATAGATAGATGTCTTTCCACAAATATAAAGCAAGTGATATTGACTACATAACAAAGCCTAAATGGCATAATATATTGCATAGGATTACCAAGAAAAATTATAGCCATAAGCTAAGTTGAATCATTTTAATACTTAGGATTCTCACTAGTTTTGTCTTCAGTTTGTGTCGGTTTTGCTTCTCTTGGCTTTTCTCTTGTATTCGAGGAAAGGGCTATCTCTTACAACTGCACATGACTACACGCTTCAGGTTCTTCCTCACTTGACTCAACCACGAAGGATTCTGGTGCTTTAGGAATTGGTAGCCCCTCTCCATGAGGAACTGGACGTATTGCCGATGGAATATTTGGATAGTGCACAGATAACTTTTTCTTCTTATTTAGCCCTTTTACAATTGGAGGCACCATACAAAAGTAACAATTACTAACATGATCTGTTGGCTCTCTCCAAATCATTGGCACAGCGAAAGGCATAGATGCCTTTTTTCCATTCAACCATTGCTCCAGTGCCGTCCCACAAGAATTGCAGCATATATGTGGTGCCCAGCTCTTGTCCTGGTCTCCTATCTTGCAGCCAAAATACAAGTTGTAGGCTTTCTTAATCATTCCTGTTATCCTCCTTTTTTGTGAGATAAAAGTTATTTCACCGCAGATATAGCAGAAATTATTTGCTTTATTCACACAAGTTCGAGGCATTACTGAGTAGCCTATATAAGCATAAAACGAAATGTAAAGACAAACTACAATCAGCTACAGATACTGGAGCTTTTATGCAGTGAAGTGATGCAATTAAAGGCTAATATTGCATCATCTCAGTATACATGCAATTTTCTATTGGTCACCAGTATCAATTGCGCAATAAGAAGCAGATGAAGTTGCATCATAATTTTGAATGGCTTACGTCATTAGATGGGTGAATATATCATGGAAACTAGAGCCAATCAACATTTTTTAGGGTCATTTTCGTTTTCAGCACCCCAAAATTATGTAAGATTAGCTAATTTTATGCCCCAAACTTTTTACCTGTTGAACAGTGTTACCGGTAGTTTGTATATGTTTTACTATAGCACAAATAATGGAATGTGGTATACTATTTTACATACATAATATAAATTTATTGTAGGCAACATTTGTAGAATTGTGTACAAATGTTTTAAAATTGTAAGCAATTGGAAGTCTTTCTACAGCTCTCCAAGTTGTAGGTTTGACAGGTCTTTAAATATGGTGTAGTACGTTTGCTGGAGAGTTATAGATTGAGTCAAGGATCTAGTAAAAGAGAGACAATCATATAAGGTCAATCAGAGTAAATTCAGTAAGTCAGGCTTGGGGATAGTGCCAACTCAGATCCCTCACTTCCCCCTGCATGAACCCTCACAAAGCCCCAGTGTAGTTATAGAATTGATGGATGGTTGTGGACCACTCGTGTTAAATACCAAGGTGTAAGTCTCAAACACATATAGAGGTATGCGTGTGGGGTGTGCTTATAAAACTCTTCCAATGCCAAAGGTGTTTGGTGAGTATCTCTTTTTTAGAAAGGTTCCTATCTATACAATATTAAATAGGGCCTCTTGGTTTTGTTTTTTTTTAAATGTTAAGTGAGGGTTTGAATCCAATTTTACTAGATGGTTTTTCTGGCTACTACTGGTAATACTCAGGCCAATCTCCATGTTCCTTTAGCAATTTGTTGGTTTATAGATAATAAAATGTTACTTTTTCTGTTGCTAATCATAGTAGTACAAAAAGTAGTGAAGCCTCACTGAAATGAAAGAATAGGGGGCCAAACTAAACACTGAGATGCCTGGCAGAGAGTAAATAGTGGTATCTTCTCTTTATTATCAATGGGAGACTAAGAGTAGTACAGAGCTGTAGATTTTAGTCCATTTTGGAAAGTTCTAAGTAGTTCTTCATTTTTCACAGATCAGGCAGATACAGCAAATTTGATATGCTCCAGGAGTTTTGTGAGGTCTTATTTTTTGAAAATGTCAAATTTAATTAATGCCCTTTTGCCTAAATTCATGAATTGTGCTATTTATTTTGTAAAAGGTGAAACAACACATATATTCTTGAGAATTGATGATTCATAATTAAACTATAAAGTATGATATGTTCAATTCTTTTGAACTAATTGTGAAATGACTATCAAGGGAATTAGCAAGCTTGTCCCCTCTTGTCATCAGTGTCTGTTTAAACACCTTTCCCCCAGAACGAGCCAATCATTGCTTGCCTACCTAAATAAAAAAAAGAATGTAAAATATACCACTCAGTAATAAGATTCCAGCAGTTTTGCACAGACTTATACAATAAGTAATAAATACAAGGTTTATTGTCCTTTGTATATTTAAACTTTCATAATCATAAAGTACATTTTTATCTGATGTACAAAGGTGGTAAAACACAGAATCTGAGATTTATGCTGTAGCTTGTAAGTGTAAAGGTTTTTTTACTGAAATACTTGATTTATATTTATTTATATACACTAATCCCAAAAAGTAAAAAAGGAAACTATTGCTCAAGTGTATGTATCACAAACCCTCTCCACAGATTAAGAATGCTGCTGTTCAATGGTGTCTCAGTTGCTCCTCCATCCAGAGGGGGCAGGAAATGTGTTCACCAGGTCAAAAATAAAGAAAACAAAGCCTAAAATAGAAAACTAATGTGGCAACCACATTTAGGAGTAATAAGTTGCAATATATTAATTATTTGTGTATCATCCTTCTAGTTTTACTAGGGGGAGCTAGAGTCCTGATTGCCAGTGGGGAAGGCTAAGTAGCAGCCTGGATGTAATAGCCAGAAGATCAAACTGTGGTCAGGAATTGAGAGCTTCTGCAGGCCGGCCCCTCAGGAATTTTCCCTTGCTCTAGGGCTTTGGAGGAGGCAGTGGTTGGATATGAGGAGTGGCTGTTTTGCACTCATGAAGGATCCTATCCAATCCCCAACAGAAGGCTTGGCAAGGGGCTGGGACACTCTTAAAAGTGTTGAAGCATGCTTAGATGCAAGAAAGTTCAGGTGGAAGACAGTTAGGAAGATGTGAGGCTGAAGGCAGGAGGCTGCAAGGAGGCCAAATGGAATGAGATCTACCTGCAGGCCTGGAGCTGGAAAGGAAGAAGCTCAGACTTTCACTGGCCCCCAGAGCGAGGACAACCTATATGGCAGGGAAGGAGTGGCCCAGCTGGAAAGGCCTGGTAGCAGCCACCAACCCACCAGCGGTATAGGAGAGAATCTGAGTGAGTACCCCTACACCCCCTGGGTGGATCGGGGAAGGAACAGTGTGGTGGGAAACCAGATTCACTGCCTATTTGGGACTGTCCATTTCTTAAAGTGATAGTAACTAGATCCCTTGTTCAAGGATAGCTCCAGTTTGCTGGGTGAAGAAGAGGAGTTTCTCTAGGGTCTGGGGTGGTACATTAAGGAGACACTGGCTAGCTCTCCAACAAAGACTGTGCTGCAGAGAAAGCTTGTAAATAGTTCCAGGAAGTTGTTCTCAGTTTATCAGTTTCCTTGGGCATCCTGTACACCCATAACCCTATCCTAGTTCAAATCCCCTAAATAAAATGACAAAACCAAAGCTCAAGGACTGATCTCTGACTCTGAATGCAAGCCTGTGTGAAGATACGTAATGCCTGGCTGTTCAGGACTATAGGGGGACCCAAATCTTTTAGCAACTCCTAAGGCAGCGGTTCTCAACCTGTGGGTTGCGACCCCTTTGGGGGTCGAACGACCCTTTCACAGGGGTCGCCTAAGACCATCGGAAAACACATATTTCCGATGTACTTAGGAACCGAGACACCGCTCCTCTATCCGTCTCCAGGTGTGGACGAGATGACATGCCACCCCTGTCATGTGGACACACCCCCGGGATCAATCCTCGCCGGTGATTGGCCGCCGGAACTGTAACTCAGGAGAGGCACACAGGCGGCCAATCACTGGCGAGGAGGTGGAGCTTGGAGAGGAGGAGCCTAGCGGCACCGCGAAGATCGAGCGAGCGAAGAGGAGGAGAGTGGCCGGAGAAGGAAGACAGCTGACCGGTAAGTGTCTGTACCATGGGAGAGGGAGGGAGCGAGCGAGCCCAGGCTGGAGCAGGGGTCAGCAAGGTAAGTATCATTGGTGTCAGTGGGAGGAATAGTGCCCCATCATTGGTGTCACTAATACCAATGATGGGGCACTATTCCTCCCACTGACACCAACGAAGGGGCACTATTCCTCCCCCCACTGACACCAACAATGATGCACGATTCCTCCCCCAAATGACACCAATGATGGGGCACTATTCCTCCCCCCACTGACACCGACGATGGGGCACTATTCCTCCCACTGACACCAATGATGGGGCACTATTCCCCCCACTGACACCTATGATGGGGCACTATTCCTCCCACTGACACCAATGATGGGGCACTATTCCTCCCACTGACACCAATGATGGGGCACTATTCCTACCACTGATACCAATGATGGGGCACTATTCCTCCCATTGACATCAGTGATGGGATGCTATTCCTCCCACTGATACCAATGATGGGACACTATCCCTCCCACTGACACCAATGACGTGGCACTATTCCTCCCACTGACACCAATGACGTGGCACTATTCCTCCCACTGACACCAATGACGTGGCACTACTCCTCCCACTGCAAAATTACAGTTATAAAGTAGCAACGAAAATAATTTTATGGTTGGGGGTCACCACAACATGAGTAACTGTATTAAAGGGTCGTGGCATTAGGAAGGTTGAGAACCACTGTCCTAAGGGGTAGTGCTACTTTTGTGTTTGGGTTTAATACAGATTTAAGGTTAACAGATTCAAAGTGAAATCTGGGGACACTCTTCTGACCACACCCCTTTTGTACAATAATGCCCCCCTTTCCTACCCTGCCAAGGTGTACGCTCAGATAAAGCGTTTGGTATGGATTTGGTTGAGGTAGTGGGTAAACATTTTTTCCCTTTTTGTTTGCATGGGGTTCACTCTTAAAATTCCTACCAGAATTTTAAAGTACTTTGGAATTACATTCTCCAGATCTCTGATGGCATTATCAAATGTACTGAAGAGATTTCTTTTGTGTGAGCATTTGTATAAAAATGTACTACTTTCTGGCCAACTTAATATTAAGCTTGACCCTTAACCCTAAAATATAATCTAATCAAAACTTTTGTTTTTATATTTGGATAAAGTGGTAAAGGGTTAAAATAGCTGCACAGTTTTAATTGCTGTCTGTTTGGATACTTTCTCATACTTTCTTGCTAGATGACATCAGAGCAGGGTGTAGGGGTACTCTGAGTATTCACTTGTCTTCCCAAAGGTTTTACCCCCTTTATGACAGGGCAATTTTTTGCTATGCAGCACTGCGCTACTTTAACTGACAACTGCGCCGTCATGCAACACTGTACCCAAATTCAATTTATATAATTATTTTCACATAGATAGATATTTTTTTTTGCCAGTATTTGATCACCATTGGGGTTTTTATTTTTTTATCATATAAATGAAAAAAAAATACTGAAACATTTTGAAAAAAAGACAATATTTTTTACTTTCTGCTATAAAACATATCCAGTAAAAAAAATCTAATTTACTTATGTCTTTGGCAAAAAAAAAAATCCCAATAAGTGTAAATTATTTGGTTTGCGTGAAAGTCATAGTGTCTACAAACTAGTACTACTGTACTAGTAATGGAAGCAATCAGTGACTTATAGCGGGCAACCTGACACTAGTTGACGCTGGCTGGGGAGTACACTAATTGACACTGACATCAATAGTGACACTACTACAGTAATCAGTGCTAATCCTATACACTGTCACTGTACTAATGACACTGGCTTGGAAGGGGTTAACGTGTAGGGACAATCAAGGAGTTAACTGTGTGCCTAACAATGTGTGAAGTGTGTAATATGTGCTGCTTTTACTAAGGATGTTGTTTTTTATAACAAAACAGCAAGATCCACTGTCAGTGAACAGAGTTCTGTACTGTTTACAATCACAGAGCTCTGTTCCATAAAAACACTGAGCTGATCAGCTGGTCCCAGTGGTCAATGGCCGAGACCTGCTGATCAGCTTGTACTGTAACAAATCACAGCATAGCCGGGCCGCACGGGCATATGTGCCCCCTGCTCAGGCACACAGATCGCATAATAGGTATATGATCCAGCGCAGGGAGGTCGCTTTGCCGCCTCACATCTATGTTAGGCAGTCGGCAAGCCGTTAATTTTGAAGTCAAATTTCGATTTAGTTTTAGTCATAGTCTTATGACTTTGTTTTAGTCATATTTTAGTCATCTGAATTGTTTTAGTTTTAGTCATATTTTAGCCAACTAAAATCTCTGTTACATTTTAGTCGACTAAAATCGAATGGGTTTAGTTAAATTGTAAAGCATTATTTAAGCCTTTCTCTAGAACTTAAAAATGTATTACATACTTTCTCTTTTCTCTCTCTCTCTAATATATATATATATATATATATATATATATATACATATATATACACATACACTATATTGCCAAAAGTATTGAGAAACCCCTCATCATTGGATTCAGGTGTTCCAACCACCTCCTTGGTCACAGGTGTATAAAATCAAGCACCTAGGCATGCAGACTGTTTCTACAAACATTTGTGAAAGAATGGGCCACTCTCAGGAGATCAGTGAATTCAAGCGTGGTACCGTGATAGGTTGCCACCCATGCAATAAGTCCATCCGTGAAATGTCCTTGCTACTAAATATTCCACGGTCAACTGCTAGTGGTATTATAACAAAATGGAAGCAATTGGGAACAACAGCAACTCAGCCACAAAGTGGTAGGCCACGTAAAATGACAGAGCTGGGTCAGTGCATGTTGAAGCGCACAGTTGCTATCTGCAGAGTCAATAGCTAATGACTTTAAAACTTTGTGTGGGGGCTTTAACAGACAGGTGGAGCTCCGAGGAAAGTGGAAGTTCGGGTGGGTAAATGTCCCTTCCGCAAATTTTCATTTCATTTTCGTTCATTGGCAAAAATTGGAATTGATTTTTGTTTAGCTTTCTTCACTGAATACATGCAGCTGAAAAAAATTATTATGAAAATATTTTTGTCAACGAAATAAGCATCAGCATAAAAAAGCATCAAAGGAAATCTACACTCATACCTGGGGAGAAAAGGATTGTCTCAATCTGCACTGAGATCTGTACAACCCTCTCCCAGTCCTCTGTCAAGATCTTGGCAGCAGTGGTAACAAACAAGACCATCTGCTGGAGGACTTTTTCCAGTCTTTCTGAAAGTGAAAGCTATATAACTTATTGAGTAAGGTCTACAGTAGCTTTAGATCAGTGGCAGTCTACATATTTCTGGCAGTATAGGTTTCCTTAAATTTGAATATGTAGAAATGCATTTTGTGAATATAAAATTTTGAGAAAACAAGCAATTTGCATGCCATTTAAGGTAGCACTTGCTTTGCAAGCTGGAAGAAAATTTGTTGTTTTGATTTTCTGATGATCAGTTGTTTCTTGCCTTGTATTGTAATAGTTTTTTGTATTATAATATTTTATTATGTTTGTGGCAGCAGCCATGACCTTTGAATAGACTTAAAATGAATATATTAAAAGAACCATTTGTACCAATAACTTGTGCAAGTCTGTACTTGTCTATCTTTGAACTGCAAGCTAAACTTGCCCCCAATTAGATCTACATTCCTTCTATAATTCTAGCAACATGATGTATGTTATAAAGGAATGCAACTATCGCCATTAATAAAAACAAAAACAGTTCACAAAAGTAGATTCAAACATGTCCTCAGGCAACCTGTAAAAAGAGGCTTGATCTTTTTTTACAATGCTCGAAAACAGGTGACTGCAGCCTTCAATGTGTTTATCACTATTGAGGAAAGTCTACCTTCCAGTAATTCCTCATCAGTATATTAAAGTAGATGTAAATGATACTTACTTTGCTAAAGCATTGTATGTCATAAGCAATGGGGGTTTTTTTTAAATGCTTGTTTTTATCTTTTTTTCCCCCAATGTTGCTGACCTTTGCAGACACTTTCTGTCCACATGCGCTCCAGTGGTGGTTAAATAGCATTTCTCTGGGCAGGTTTCCTGATGGTGATAAGAGTGGACTATACCCGCATAATGTGTGCTGTGTAGAACCCTCCTAGATAGGTGCTAGGATTAAGTAGATTTAGTTATGGCTCACTGTATCCAATGGAGCTGCAGTTCGCTGTTAGGTAAATTTAGTTTGGGGCTTATTGTAATCAGTGTGGCTGTTGTGATTGTTTAGGTCTGTTTTGTGTTTCACAGGCTGTGGGTTTAATTTCTCCCCTGCAATCCTGAACTCTCTGGGTGGTTCTGGACCATAGGTGTGGAGTATCGCAAATGGGCAGCAGGAATATTTATACTATCTCAGAAAATCCCTATGGGAGGATCAGGGGGGGACTGACCATTTGTAAACTCGGGCACTACCCGAGGGCCTGGGGTCAGTAGGGGACCCCATGAGATGCCCCTGGCACCTTTTTCATAGGTTTTTTGGAGTTTTGGCAAGGTCATAGGGGTCCCATGATCCCCTATTGCCCGGGGGCCCCATGAGTTGTCAGTCCGCCCCTGGGGTTGATGGGAAAGGCTTCAAATAGTTTGAGACCTCATCTGTGGTGCCTCTCCTAGAGGAAAGGGTCTAATCTCAAATATTTATAGTTACCTTATTAGTGGTCTGGACTCTGTGTCTCTCCCATATAAACATAAGTGGGAAGAGGACTGCAACCCCACAGGATTGGGACAAGATGATAGACAATCTTCCTGCATGTACAAGATCTCTCACATTTAGAGAGACAGCACTCAAACTTTTAACTAGATGGTATTACCCTTCTGTCACACTTAATTCTATGAGTACACAGTGGCTAAATGGTTAGCATTTCCGCCTGCCAGCACTAGGGTCATTGGTTCAAATCCCAACCACGGCACCACCTGCCTGGAGTTTGCATGTTCTCCCTGTGTCTGTGTGAATTTCTCCAGGTACTCTGGTTTCCTCCCACACTCCAAAGACATGCTGGTAGGTTAATTGGATCCTGTCTAAATTGGCTCTGGTATGTGCATGTATGAATGTGAGTTAGGAACCTTAGATTGTACACCCCTTGAGGGTTAGGGATTGATCTGAATGTACAATATATATGTAAAGTGCTGTGTAAATTGACAGCACTATATAAGTACCTGAAATAAATAAATCTTTCTTTCAGCTCTTTGTTTTCGGGGCTGTTCCTCCCGGGGGAACTTTGTATCATAAGCTTTGGTCTTGTGAGGTATTACAGCCAGTGTGGCGTAAAGTTAATGAGATTGCCTCTAGAATCACTGATCAACTGTTTCAATTGACCTCCTCCATGTAATAAAAAAGTAAAAATATGAGCGCTGGGTAACAAGCTGCTTGCATCAAGGTGAAACTTCTGACCCTCTAAATAAACATGTAATACAGAAATGCAGAGCTAAAGAACTAATAAAGTGAGAAAATAGGTACAGGCGCTAAAAAGCGCTAAAAGTGATATATTATGCAGTGGTATCATCTAAATATGACGTATCGGTATGGTATACACATACGTAAAGTGAAAAATGAAATAAAGTGACTTTAGTGATTCATAAATAATATGATGAAGTCCAAATGTAGAGATGATAAATATTGGTGAATTCCGTGACTGAGTGACTGGAAGCTGATATATACTATTACACTAACCAGAAGCGCAATATAAAACGCATTTGTGTATAATTATCCCGTCATGGTCATCTGGATGTGGATGTTAAGAATCATCTGGCACACGTCAGCATACAAGGTGATCAGCAGACCTCACACACAGACTCCTGGGACATCACGTCCGATATCATTGACCAATTGGATGGGAACACAGTGGGTATATTGCAGGACTCCACCTTGGGGGCTTGTTAAATAAGGAGCCAAAGAAAAAATTCTTGATAGTGCAGTATTTATTATTATGAAATTGGTATAGCAAAAGGAATGCACTCACATCTGGCAAAAACACATAAGAAAGATGGCCCCCGGCCATCCTCGCGGTCTGTGCGGCGTGACGTCAGCAGCTGGGGTCCTTCCTAATGCTTTTCGTGCTCATGCACGTTTTCAAAGAGAGAGTGCCAGCTGCAAACGGCCTACGTTATATAGGGCTCGGTGCGCATTTGAGTATCACGTATGTCTTTTTCTCTCCCCTTAATGCTGTTGTGTCTCTTCCTTTTGCGAGTCTGATCCTTTCCCGGTTCACGCATGCGCGGTACGGGCAAGACGGCGCTCGATCACACATGCGCACCGAGCCCTTTATAGCGAGGTTGTTTGCAGCTGGCACGCTCCCTTTGAAAACGTGCACGAAACGCGTTAGAGAGGAGCCCAGCTGCTGAAGTCATGCCGCACCGACCGCGAGGAAGGCCAGTGGCCATCTTTCTTCTGTGTTTTTGCCAGATGTGAGTGCATTCCTTTTGCTATACCAATTTCATAATAAAAAATACTGCATTATCAAGAATTTTTTCTTTGGCTCATTATTTATTGAGCCCCCAAGGGGGAGTCCTGGAATATACCCACTGTGTTCCCATCCAATTGATCAACGATATCGGACGTGATGTCCCTGGAGTCTGTGGTGAGGTCTGCTGATCACCTTGTATGCTGACGTGTGCCAGATGATTCTTAACATCCCCATCCACATCCAGATGACCATGATGAGATATTTATACACAAATGTGCTTTTAGATTGCGCTTCTGGTTAGTGCAATAGTATATATCAGCTTCCAGTCACTCAGTCACAGAATTCACCAATATTTATCATCTCTTCATTTGGACTTCATCATGTAATTTATGAATCGCTAAAGTCACTTTATTTCATTTTTCACTTTTCGTATGTGTACACCATACGTCATAATTAGTTGATACCACTGCATAATATATCACTTTTAGCGCTTTTTAGCGCCTGCAGCTATTTTCTGACCTCCTCCATGTGTTTGCTATTTCAATCGATCCCTGGGGTTTGACAAATTTATCCAAACTCATTGCGTTGCTATGATTTGGGCTATCACCCTTCAATGGAAGTCCACTGTTCTTCCATTTGCTCTTATTATTATTTATTATTTTAATAGTATGTTCTGCATTGATGATGCCCTGATCCCACGCCTTTCTTTATGCTCTTGCAGTATTGCTGAAACTTGCTCTCTTATATGTTTCTTATGAAGACTTCCTAATCTTTTTCCTCTAACTGTACAATTTTGACCCTTTGGGGTCTTTTGTGATTTCTATCCATTCACAAATAAAATAGTTTGTAAACCTGGAATAACCTGCCCCTGAGAAGGAGATCACAGCCTATGGGAGCTGCTTACCACCTAGGCAATCCTGCCATGTGCTTGCAGCTTGGGCGAGCTGGAGTGCCTACCTTTTTTGTTTGAAGTTGCTGGAGCTGACTGAGGAGGGCCTGTTGTCTGTGGATCTAGTCTGGTATCACAGGGAGAAAGTGACTGGAAGGCATTGGAAGGAGGCAGTCAATCGTCTGAAGACATTTTTGAGTACAGACAACACCCCCTGTTGTTGAAGAGTCAACTCTGTTTAGTGTTCAGTGTCCTGAAGAGCTTAGTCTATTTAATTCTTAATGAAAGGACTTTGCTTGGACTGTCCAGAGAGGAAGGTTAATCTTCTCAAGTTGCTGCTTAAACACCTAATCCATCCCTTTACTTGTGCAAGGACTTGGCTTATAGCTCTACAGAAGAGCAAGTGTCCTCCTACAGTATTTGTACATAGTTTTGAAGTATCCCGCTCAATTCCTTATCCCCATCCATCCCATTACCCCAAAAAAAAGAATAATTCTGGACTGTTCACTGAGCCAAAAGAGTGATATAGATTGTGTGCCTGGATGCACGGCAACTATTGGGAAAAGAACTCTGGGCATATTTCTAGCGGCTCCTACGGGATTAGCGCTACAGTTGAAATTGCTACTTGTAGTCTCCTTTGAAAGTCCAATTGACAGGGGATGCAGGAGCTAAACTGGGAGGCAGAGACAAAGCCCTATTACCCTATAACAGGAAGTATCTGAACAAGGGCCTTCATGGCAGGGTCACAAATTATGATTTTAATGAAAGCTGTAGATTTGAAAATATTGAATTTTTTTTTTAAATCATATTGGTATGTTAAAGCTTATATGAGATTTTAAAAATGATTTATTTCCTTATAATTTATTGCTCACCTTTTTCGTGTTTACCAAAATAGGGAGCAATGCATGCTCTGAAACACATTGAGCTTTATTGCTTTTAATAAATTATATATTCGTAATTTATTTTCAATTTTACTGCACTGATTGGCATTAGAAGGGCCAATAAGGGTATTTAGGATAAATTAACCCTTCATTATAAAATGGGGGGCGGGGAATGGCACATAGCAGCCATATTGTTAGTGTAATGTAGCTACTGTTTGGAGAGGATAGGGAAAGATGAGAAATTGCATGGAGAAAGAAACTGTGCTTTACTCCTGATGACCAGATATTTGGACAATTGACCACTTTGCTGCCATATTTGTTTGATCTTTTTATTGGGGGTGTTTTTGTCTTTAAATTTTGATTTTGGTTCATTGGAGCTCAACGGTCACTTTAGCTGTTCTCCCATCCACAGTTTTTTGTATTTTGGCAGCATGGCTTTTCTTTTTGTTTTAGGGCATTGCATTTTGGGGTTTAAATTTTTCTTGGGGGTATATTGGTTTTTATTTTATATTTACAGTTCTTAATGTGCTGCATTAACTTTTTGATGACCATCTGTCCTTGGAGCTACCTTTTGCTTACAGCATGCCAATACATTGTTTGAAATAAAAATAATAAAAAAGCAAGAATAGTGTTCACCCAAACCACCTCATATTATATCACTCACTTTTACCACACACCTCTAAACCCCAAAGTAAAAATTAAAGTTAGGCATACACTGCTTAGGCCTGTTAACCCTGATTAAAACTATCAAGCCACTTGCCATTTTTACACTGTTTTATCATCTGCTATTTCTAAAGAAACACCTGTCTGCGCCCTCTGGTTCTAGTACATTTTAGTCTAGTCTTGTTCATTAAAACAGTTCTACATCTAGCCAATTTTAAGCTGCTTTATGATCTGCAGTCTATTAATTCTGGTGGGAAAACACCTGTCTGTGCCCTGTGTGTCTAGTACATTGTGCCCCCGTCTTGATTCAGTGTGCTATAGCAAGTATGTACATATAGGCTTGCCACCTCATCCTGGGCACATATTAATATTAAAACTGGACTCATATTAATTATACAGATTCTGAGGCTAATTTAATTCAGATAAGGCACTAGGTGAGCTTAATTACCACTTTAGTCAGCCACAGAACCTGTGTAATTATAATGCGTTCAGTTTTAAAGGGATGAGGTGGCAACCCTATGTACATATAACATGCTTGTACGCCTGATATAATAATACTTAGTTTAGTAACTCACTAAGCAAGGAAGC
This sequence comes from Staurois parvus, assembly GCF_062004578.1. Taxonomy (NCBI): domain Eukaryota; kingdom Metazoa; phylum Chordata; class Amphibia; order Anura; family Ranidae; genus Staurois; species Staurois parvus. The sequence continues at coordinate 2,392,486 of NW_028318183.1, read as the reverse complement.
ATGGATAAGGATGATAGCTCTAGAACTTGGACCTTTAAAAGCAAGTCAGTAATGTGAGCCCCCCATAACTATCCTGAAAGGTTCTCTTAAGCATTGTTGTAAATTTGTTGGTTGTAGGTGTCAGTTTACTCTACTGGCCAGGCTTACTGGCCAATAAGAGGTAGGAGAGACATGGCCAGGCTGCTTTAAATGAGCAAAGTAACAGAGTCTCTTTAATAGGTAGCATATAGCACTCTAAAAATTAGAGTTTGCTGTTTGCTGAATTGAGTGTTGAGAAATGTGAACCCAGAATGAACATGCTGCATGTACTCAGATCCCAGTGCAGTTTGCACACTACTTTTCTACAGTCCGAGCTCTGAGTGACTTATTTATCTCAGTAGATGTCTTTTATTGCAGCTTCCCCCTTGTTTCCCCATGAATTTGTTACATTGTGTCATTGTTAGCAGTAAAGAAAAGAGGATATGAGCCCGGTGACTGACACATTGGGAGATCACTGCAAGCAATAAAAAGCTGAGCCCCAATATATTAAACTCATCTCTGCAGTAGTACTGACCCTTAACAATCTACGAAGAGTATTTTCATGTTTGGGTCACACAACCACTTAGGGGGAAAATCCACAGGCCTGGCTTTCATACAGATTTATAACTGTTTAATACTGTATCTTATATACTAAAAGAACACAAAAACATTTTTAAAGGCTTTGTGCCCTTTTAACTTTGAAAGTCTTTAATTCCGTACCTCCCAGTGAGATACTACAATCCCAAGGTTTCCTCCAGTTAATGAGACACACCTGTTCATAATTGGAAAAAATCTAATTAACTTAAAAAGCTGGCACAAATCTCCATGTGCCATTATAACTGATAAAAGGAGCCACATCAGGACTGCAAGGAGCAGAAAATCAGTGCACATTTGTTCCTTATTTAGGAGAGAAGAACTGATAGAACGCTCTCATTTCCTGAAGAGAATGTGTATATACTATCGCAATAAGGCTGAGAATGGTTCTAATGGCCCTCGTATAATTTAGCACATTGTCAAGAAAATCTAGCACTACTTCATTGAGCCATTAAAGTGTACCTAGGGCCGGAAGTACTGTATATTTCATGTCAATTGCATTTTTTTTTCATTTTGGATAGAGTAAGAGAGGATTATAACCCTTGCCAGTTTTTATTTTTGCCATCTGTGTCCCAATGGGGAGAATCCCTCTCCACTCTATCAAAAACTAAAAAAATGTTTTCTCTTTAGTAATACTTTAAATGATGTGTAAAACATACAATATTTCTTACATTGCACAGATCACAATACTCCACTGACAAAGAATTCATCTGCTCTTCTCTCCAAAAGGAGGACACCATTTTTGTTTCGGTGTCATGCAGGGTCACATCTACTTCCTGGATAGAGATTAGCTCAGAGATTACACAGTCCTGTAAATCCAGATGCCTGTGCACATCCTAGCTGTGGCTGGCACAGTTTAGTCTTCTGCTGCAGGCTGTCACCTTGGCTTGCTACATAGGTACAATGTTGCAGTCTGATCAATGGGGGAGAGGAGACTGAGAAAACATATCAAGAATGTATTAAAGGAGACGTTCACCTTTTAACAAAAAATAATAATTGCATATTTTTTGTAGGTAAAAAAAATGTACATTTATTATTTTGCGTTTTTGAAGCCTCTAAAGCAGTGGTGTCAAACTGGTGGCCCTCCAGCTGTTGCGAAACTACAAGCCATTATGCCTCTACCTTTGGAAGTCATGCTTGTAACTGTCAATCTTGCAATGCCTCATGGGACTTGTAGTTTGGCAACAGCTGGAGGGCTGCCAGTTTGACACCTGTGCTCTAAAGCATTGCACCAGCTATCAGCAGACCACTGGTTCCATGCAGGTCTCCCCTGACCGGTCAGTATATCTGCTTGCCCAGACATCCTGTATGAGCAAGCAGATAATACTGATAGGAAGGCTCAATTAACTACCACGGCGCTGTAGAGCTCCAAGTAGAGCTGCCACCTCATCCCTTTAAAACCAAACACATATTAATTACACAGGTTCTGTGGCTGATTAACCATTTCAATACCGGGCAATTTTACACCTTCCTGCCCAGGCCATTTTTCACGTTTCAGCGCTCTCACACTTTGAATGACAATTGCGTGGTCATACAACATTGTACCCAAACTAAAATTTTATCATTTTCTTCACACAACTAGAACTTTCTTTTGGTGGTATTTAATCACCGCTGGGGGTTTTATTTTTTGCTAAATTAACAAAAAAAGACCAAAAATTTTGAAAAAAAAACACGTTTTTCTTTGTTTCTGTTATAAAAGTTTACAAATAAATAATTGTTCTTCATAAATGCAGGCCAAGATGTATTCTGCTACATGTCTTTGGTAAAAATAACCCAAATTAGGATGTATTATTTAGTTTGTAGGAAAGTTTTAGAGTTCACAAACTATGGTATAGATCTGAAAATTGATCAATCCTGAAGTACTGACAGCCAATCTAATTTCTTGAGGTCCAAGAATGTCAGAATAGTACAGATATCCCCAAATGACCCCTTTTTGCAGAGTAGACAGTCCGACGTACTTCATAAGAGGCATGGCGAGTTTTTTAAAGTTCTATTTTTTTTGTTATAATTTTTCGGAAAATGAAAAAATTAAAAAAATTATTTTCACTATTTTTTTTTTACATACTGTCACCAGTGCAGTACAGCGTCAACACATAACTGGCATGGCAGTGAACAGGGACACTGACTGGTGATAGTATGAAAAAAAATTATATATATATATATATTTATTTATTTTTTTATTATTATTTTTAATTTTTTTAAAGATTTTTTTTTATATTTTACTATGACCAAAGTAGTACAATGTTATCATCGGCCGTGTCCGAGGTACACGACTGGTGACAGATCGCGCCGCTGCGCAGCTCTGCAACCACGCGAACTGCGCATGTGCAGGAGCACGCCAAATGGCGTGCACCCGGAAAGCTACAGCATTTTTGCGGCCGCCAAACGGCTATAGGCTGGGCGGCTAATGGTTAAGGTGGCAATTAAACTCACATAGTACCTTGTTTGTATTAAATTAGCCTCATAACCTGTATAATAAATATGTGCTCAGTTTTAAAGGGATGAGGTAGCAGCCCTAGTGCCAAGGTAGTTCATTGAAAACTACCTTGCAGGCAAAACAGACAACACCGCTCTGCATGCCTCCTATGTGACAGGAAGTGGGAGGTAATGCAGAGTGGTGCTCTCTGTCTTTGCTGCCCACCTACTTTCCCTCCTGTTGGAATCATGCTGCCTCTGGATCTGTGATGGTGGAAGTTGCTGGCACTGATTGCGGTGACAGATGAAAGGACACTGGCGGGTGACAGATAAAAGGATACTGATGATGATGGTGTGGGACAGATGAAAGGACATTGATGGTGGGGGACACTGATGATGGGGGACAGATAAGGGCGTACTGATGGTAGGGTCAGATAAGGGAACACTAATGATAGGGGACAGATAAAGGCGCACTGATGGTGGGGGACAGATAAGGGAACACTAATGATGGGGAACAGATTAGGTATCACTGATGAGGAGGGACAGATGAAGGGACACTGATGGCGGAGGAAAGATAAGGGGGCACTAATTGTGGAGGACACTAATGTTGGGTGACAGATGAGGGGGACACTGATGGCAGAGGACAGATAAGGGGACACTTATGGTGGGGGACACTGATGGTGGGGGACAGATGAGCAGCTCTAATGATGGGGACAGATGAGGGGGACACTGATGGGGGAGGACAGATAAGGGGGCACTAATGGTGGGGGACACTAATGGAGGGGACCATATGAGCAGTCAGTAATAGTGAGGTACAGATGTGAGCGACACTGATGGCAGAGGGCAGATAAAGGGGGCACTTATGGTGGGGGATGTAACGATTATGAGCAATAGAGACATGGAAGGTGTACGTGACAGCCATCTTGTTAAGGTCTCAGCAATTTTGTTTTTCATGAACAATCATCTTTCTCCCCTCCTCCCTCCTGTTGAAAATGGAATTTGTGGCTGTAAGTTGTAACTAACTTCAAAAGAGCCTCTTATCTTAAAAAAAACACAAATAGAGGCCAGCTCCAGAGCTGTAAACTGCTAATTAATCTTGGCAGGATGTCTATTTTGCAAAGACTCTTTCCTCTGCCCTATCATAAAACAGTAACTCAGTCCAGCCATCACACATGATCTGTTAGGCCATTAGAGCTCTAGGAACGCAGAGCTTGCCATAAAATGTCTATTCCACATGCAACAATTCCCCACACAATTCATAGAATTTAACAGGAACTGGGCGCATTAATATTAGGTATATATTTGAATAGAGCATATCATGCTGAACAAATCCAAGTCATGCATGACTATGTTAGTACATATGAAAAGGGTAGAAAGCAGTCTCTTCCCTCCTGGGTGACAAAGGTATGCTGTGTTTGGTATCCCTGGGTTTGAAATATAATTCTGAATATTAATCTGCCAGTTGCTAGAATACCACCTGCACATATTGGAAGTTATTAATATTAGTATGACACTGCAGTTGGGACTTGGTCATAAACTTGGTGACCTCCCCGCACCCATCCCCTAAACCGGATGATTGGTCAGTTGTTCTCAGGCGACACCCCTTTAATATCATAGAAAAGGAATGACAGGCCTGGTGAAGGGAAGCTCTCAACCAAGAAACATCTAACGGACTTGAGAGCCACGGCAACATTTTTGCTTGGACAATTGGATTCTGCTAAACCAGGACTTTGCAAGTATTAAGCCTTCTTAACTCCTTTCTTTTATTTTGCTGTTGATTTATTGTTCTCTTTATGTCTTTGTAACATATTTTTCTGTAAATATTTTAATTGCACCATTTTGACCTTTTTAGTAATAAACCCTATTTTGAAAAAGTGTTGAAGGAATCCCTGTCTCTTGAAGAGTAGTACTGTATACAATAATCCTCTGAATATCCCTGTCTGTGGTGACAGTGTGTGTTGCAGACACTTATGCTAAAATCATACTGTTATTGCTAGGATTTGTGAGTTTCCTCCTTCTCTGTAAAAAGGCGGTGGTGGCAGTGTAAATGGTTAATTACGTAATTAACCTAACCCAGTAACAATCGCTCTCAGGCTGCTGGTACATAGATTGTGGTCCCACGAGCTGGAAAATCTTTGTGCAGGGCGCAGCTGAGAGTGGCATTGTTACGCAAGTGACAGCGCGGTGCGAGATTGACTGGTCCTTTGTCACGAGTTGGTGAGAAGGGCTGGGATCGGGTGCTGCATTCCGTCACAGAGTACACTAATGATGGGGGACAGATGAGGGGTACACTGATGGCAGAGGATAGATAAGAGGCACTAATGGTGGGGAACAGATGAGGGGTCACTGATAATGGAGGACAGATGAGGGGTCACTGATGGTGGAGGACAGCTAAGGGGGCACTAATGGTTGGGGACACTTATGGTGGGGGACAGATGAGCAGTCACTAATGGTGGAGGGCAGATGAGGGGGACACTGATGGTGGAGGACAGATAAGGGGGCACAAATGGTGAGGGACACTGATGGTTGGGAACAGATGAGGGGGCACTGATGATGGGGGGCAATAATGGCAGAAGACAGATGAGGGGGACACTGATGGTGGGGGACAGATAAAGGGGACACTGATGTTGGGGGACAGATGAGGGGAGGCACTGATAGTGGGGATTCCTGATAAGGAATCTCTGATGAGGGGGTCACTGATGTGGGAGTCTATGATGGGGGGAACCTGATTTACGGGGAACTCAGGGGGACCTGAGGGGAACATAAACTCTGGATCTACCTGTTCTCAGTTTCAAACCCCCTCTCGTGTGCTTTCTCACCCCTGATGTAATAGCTCTGAGTTCAGCATTTGAGATCTCACTCCTGTGATAGAGGAGGTGAGCAGTAATGACTAGGCCTCACTTATCAATGTCCTAGCAACATCCTGGGAGTATTCCAGCCAGGCTTCAGGAGATACAATACGTAAATGGCCTACACCTATAGCAAGGGCATTATTCAGTTTTAGTCCGAACTTCACAGTTTGTTTTTATCTACAGACACTCTATATCTGCCTAGGCAATTTGTTGGTAAAGGTGAACTTGTAGGCAGGTGCAGTTAGCTACTTTGCCACTAGGTGGCTCTGTACCAGAATAGCGTCTGGTTACAGTAGACAGTGTCATCAGATGCTAGGCTTCTTTTAGTTATAGCCCTCCTGCAATGCCTGCGGTCATGGGTGAGTCAGTGCCCAGTTAAAAGCCAGGTTGGGAAGAGCTCTTTGTGCACTTGGGGCATGGGAGCTAATCACCCCACCTTTGCGGATGTAGCCAGAACATGTGGGCCCTGGATAGGGCAGGAGGCTGGGAGGGGTAGACCCAGTAAGAGCCAGCTGTAGACTTTCTGTCACTTATGGAGGTACAGGCTAGATTGGATTGCAAAAGGCCTCTTAGACGTGGCTAAGAGTTCCCAAGAGTGAGGCTGCTTCCCTGAAGGATCCTGAGAGATGTATGCCTAAGGAGGAGGTGACTACACAGAGCTCAGTTCTATGAGTACTAATGACCCTGGGTGGAAGGAGAGACTGTTAGAGGGAGAAGGAGCTGCATATGCTTTCACATGTTACTACTGCGGACAGGTCATTAAATGTGATTGACTATGTCATTTCAAGTGACTCCGGAATATACGTTGATGTGATGTGAATGTTATGAATTCTATCAGTAAAGTGCAGCAAATCTACTTTTATGTGTAGACATTCCTTCCTTGGGATACATAGGTCAAAGGCTGGGAATGTCATGTGGAGGCCTCTGGTATGGAGTGGGGCACAATATGGCGGAGAGTTCGGCCTCAGAAGGAGATCAGTGTTCTAGCAGGACTGGAGCGGGGGAAGGGACTTGGTGCCAATTCTAGCCAGTAATGAAGCCCCTCTCACAAACTATTCCTTTAATAGGATGTAAAGAACATACTCTACTGTTGTCACACTGAAGTCCTTTAACATATGAGTGTGCCCAATATCAATGGCCATACTATGGCATTTGGAAAATGTTGCAAGCAATGCAGCAGGTCACATTATCTGTCATATGCATTTCAGACACCTGATCTATAAAGACACCTTTCTCTAAAGCCGAGCATAGACAGTTCGAATCTCGGCCAGTTGAGCAGGAACCAGCCAAGATTCGAAACATGTATGGGCAGGGGGAATGTACCCAATTTGATTGATTGGGTGAAAAACCAGTCTGATGGATTTTACATGCGATTATCGTTAGTGGCTGGTATAGCCACAAGCAATAATCACTGTCTTCCACTGTTGGGAGAACACAATGACTTGGCGGGAGGCATTCCCCTGTCAACACTGTGTTGATGGGGGAATCAAGGTGGTTACAGGAAATAAATTTGCTCCGTGTACGGCCTGCCGAATGGAAGTTTGGCCACAATTTGGTTACAAAGTAAGTTGTATATAATGGAATCATTGCATTCTCACAAGCTGGAGCAGAGAAGCAACGTCATAAACCACATGGAATACCTCCTGAGTCCTGTTATGTTCTCCAGCAGACTCTCTCTACCTGAGCATGTAAAGCCGTACTGCTACACAGAATCTTTTTCCTTCACATTTTCATAAAATTTTACCTTTGACTCATTCCATTATCTATTACTGAGGCACAGATACCTAAATCAAAGCTTATTCAATGACTTTATTATACTTTAGCCCTGTAGTCCTTCTATCACATTGCCTATTCACCAGAATAAGTACGTATGACCCAAGGTTGAACAGAATAAACATTCTTTTGTACAGTTTTCTCGAGAGGTGTCTTATTTCTGATCAATGCACAGAATACTTTACTGAGACAGTGGTCTACGTTTCGTAGTCAAAAATAATTTGTGTGAAAAGCAAGAAAACACAAGCTTACCAAGACGGCATGGTTTGGTGGTTAAAGAGCATTTAACAGTTCAGCTTGAGGTACAATCATCAAAGTCACTTTTTTTTTCTATTTAAAAATGAACGCCCTTATATTAAATGCTTTAACAGTCCTCCACACAAAGCCAGACTTCCACATTTTTCCAAATAGCTGTGGAATGTGTTTGAAGAGCGGCACTACAATGCCTTAACAATACGAACATCACAAGCTATTCTAAGTGTTGGAAACATATTACATTTCAAATGCACTGACTTCAAATATTTTTGTCTGCTGAAGTATTTTAAGTTCCAGCTAATTATATCTAATTTTAATCATGATGTCTTTTGCATGTTCAAGATATTTTCCTGTGAGCTAGCCGAGACCATACAAAGGATGTGATAGCTTTGTATATAAAAACTTTTGTAAGTGCCAGGTGCCACCAAATTTAAAAAGCTCCCATCTCAGAGGTTTAGTGTAACTGATGCGCTTCCAGGAAAACAACATATGCTGTAAAAAGAGAAAGAGAGACCAAGAGCCAAGTGCAGAGTACACCATACCATGGCATCAATACACAATTATCTTTTACTGATATGACTACTAGAGATGAGCGAATTTTTCAAAAATTCGATTCGGCTGATTCGGCGAATTCCAGTGTGAAATTCGATTCGATGCGAATTTCTTCGCTACGAAGATGACTTATAAAAAGGTTTTCTAGGCTTCAGAGAGCCTTTAAATTAGTGCAGAACACTGTACCTTTAATTTAAATGCCCTTGGAGATGAGGAAAGAGAAGGAGAAGGAGAAGGATGAGAAGAAGGAGAAGGATGAGAAGAAGGAGAAGGAGAAGGATGAGAAGAAGGAGAAGGAGAAGGATGAGAAGAAGGAGAAGGATGAGGAGAAGAAGGATGAGAAGAAGGAGAAGGAGAAGGATGAGAAGAAGGAGAAGGATGAGAAGAAAGAGAAGGATGAGAAGGAGAAGGATGAGAAGAAGGAGAAGGAGAAGGATGAGAAGAAGGAGAAGGAGAAGGATGAGAAGAAGGAGAAGGATGAGAAGAAGGATGAGAAGAAGGAGAAGGATGAGAAGAAGGAGAAGGATGAGAAGAAGGATGAGAAGAAGGAGAAGGATGAGAAGAAGGAGAAGGAGAAGGATGAGAAGAAGGAGAAGGATGAGAAGAAGGAGAAGGAGAAGGATGAGAAGAAGGAGAAGGAGAAGGATGAGAAGAAGGAGAAGGAGAAGGATGAGAAGAAGGAGAAGGATGAGAAGGATGAGAAGAAGGAGAAGGATGAGAAGAAGGAGAAGGATGAGAAGAAGGAGAAGGAGAAGGATGAGAAGAAGGAGAAGGATGAGAAGAAGGAGAAGGATGAGAAGAAGGAGAAGGATGAGAAGGAGAAGGATGAGAAGACGGAGAAGGAGAAGGAGAAGCAGAAGGAGAAGGATGAGAAGAAGGAAAAGGAGAAGGATGAGAAGATGGAGAAGGAGAAGGATGAGAAGAAGGAGAAGGAGAAGGATGAGAAGAAGGAGAAGGAGAAGGATGAGAAGAAGGAGAAGGATGAGAAGAAGGATGAGAAGAAGGAGAAGGAGAAGGATGAGAAGAAGGAGAAGGAGAAGGATGAGAAGAAGGAGAAGGAGAAGGATGAGGAGAAGGAGAAGGATGAGAAGGAGAAGGATGAGAAGAAGGAGAAGGAGAAGGATGAGAAGAAGGAGAAGGAGAAGGATGAGGAGAAGGAGAAGGATGAGAAGAAGGAGAAGGATGAGAAGAAGGAGAAGGATGAGAAGAAGGAGAAGGATGAGAAGAAGGAGAAGGAGAAGGATGAGAAGATGGAGAAGGATGAGAAGAAGGAGAAGGAGAAGGATGAGAAGAAGGAGAAGGAGAAGGATGAGAAGAAGGAGAAGGATGAGGAGAAGGAGAAGGATGAGAAGAAGGAGAAGGATGAGAAGAAGGAGAAGGATGAGAAGAAGGAGAAGGATGAGAAGAAGGAGAAGGATGAGAAGAAGGAGAAGGAGAAGGAGAAGCAGAAGGAGAAGGATGAGAAGAAGGAAAAGGAGAAGGATGAGAAGATGGAGAAGGAGAAGGATGAGAAGAAGGAGAAGGAGAAGGATGAGAAGAAGGAGAAGGAGAAGGATGAGAAGATGGAGAAGGAGAAGGATGAGAAGAAGGAGAAGGAGAAGGATGAGAAGAAGGAGAAGGAGAAGGATGAGAAGAAGGAGAAGGATGAGAAGAAGGAGAAGGAGAAGGATGAGAAGAAGGAGAAGGATGAGAAGAAGGATGAGAAGAAGGAGAAGGATGAGAAGAAGGAGAAGGAGAAGGATGAGAAGAAGGAGAAGGATGAGAAGAAGGAGAAGGATGAGAAGAAGGATGAGAAGAAGGATGAGAAGAAGGATGAGAAGAAGGAGAAGGATGAGAAGAAGGACAGTTCTGTGACAGTTTCTGTCTATTTCTGACAGTTCTGGGACATTCACTCCATACAGCTGTTTCAACCGCTGTATGGAGGGAATGTCATGGAACTGTCAGAAATAGACTATTAATGACAGTTCTGGGACTGTCCTTCCATGCAGCGGTTGAAACATTGTATGTATTTGTTTCCATAAATGGATCCATTTATGGAAACAAATACATACAATGTTTCAACCGCTGTATGGAAGGACAGTCCCAGAACTGTCATTAATAGTCTATTTCTGACAGTTCTATGACATTCCCTCCATACAGCGGTTGAAACAGCTGTATGGAGTGAATGTCCCAGAACTGTCAGAAATAGACTATTTCTGACAGTTCTGGGACTGTCCTTCCATACAGCGGTTGAAACATTGTATGTATTTGTTTCCATAAATGGATCCATTTATGGAAACAAATACATACAATGTTTCAACCGCTGTATGGAAGGACAGTCCCAGAACTGTCATTAATAGTCTATTTCTGACAGTTCCATGACATTCCCTCCATACAGCGGTTGAAACAGCTGTATGGAGTGATTGTCCCAGAACTGTCAGAAATAGTCTATTTCTGACAGTTCTGGGACATTCACTCCATACAGCTGTTTCAACCGCTGTATGGAGGGAATGTCATGTAACTGTCAGAGTCCCAGAACTGTCATTAATAGTCTATTTCTGACAGTTCTATGACATTCCCTCCATACAGCGGTTGAAACAGCTGTATGGAGTGAATGTCCCAGAACTGTCAGAAATAGACTATTTATGACAGTTCTGGGACATTCACTCCATACAGCGGTTGAAACATTGTATCTATTTTTTTCCATAAATGACATTCTGCAGATACACTTAGAGGAGCGCTGCAGATACACTTTTTGCCGGCTTGGAATTATTCTTATTTTCATCCTACTTCTTCTTTTTCTTCTTATGAGGATGAGGATGAGGATGAAGAAGAAGAAGTAGGATGAAAATAAGATTAATTCCAAGCCGGCAAAAAGTGTATCTGCAGCGCTCCTCTAAGTGTATTTGCAGAATGTCATTTATGGAAAAAAATAGATACAATGTTTCAACCGCTGTATGGAAGGACAGTCCCAGAACTGTCATAAATAGTCTATTTCTGACAGTTCTGGGACATTCACTCCATACAGCTGTTTCAACCGCTGTATGGAGGGAATGTCATGGAACTGTCAGAAATAGACTATTAATGACAGTTCTGGGACTCTGACAGTTACATGACATTCCCTCCATACAGCGGTTGAAACAGCTGTATGGAGTGAATGTCCCAGAACTGTCAGAAATAGACTATTTCTGACAGTTCTGGGACAATCACTCCATACAGCTGTTTCAACCGCTGTATGGAGGGAATGTCATGGAACTGTCAGAAATAGACTATTAATGACAGTTCTGGGACTGTCCTTCCATACAGCGGTTGAAACATTGTATGTATTTGTTTCCATAAATGGATCCATTTATGGAAACAAATACATACAATGTTTCAACCGCTGTATGGAAGGACAGTCCCAGAACTGTCATTAATAGTCTATTTCTGACAGTTCTATGACATTCCCTCCATACAGCGGTTGAAACAGCTGTATGGAGTGAATGTCCCAGAACTGTCAGAAATAGACTATTTCTGACAGTTCTGGGACTGTCCTTCCATACAGCGGTTGAAACATTGTATGTATTTGTTTCCATAAATGGATCCATTTATGGAAACAAATACATACAATGTTTCAACCGCTGTATGGAAGGACAGTCCCAGAACTGTCATTAATAGTCTATTTCTGACAGTTCCATGACATTCCCTCCATACAGCGGTTGAAACAGCTGTATGGAGTGAATGTCCCAGAACTGTCAGAAATAGTCTATTTCTGACAGTTCTGGGACATTCACTCCATACAGCTGTTTCAACCGCTGTATGGAGGGAATGTCATGGAACTGTCAGAAATAGACTATTAATGACAGTTCTGGGACTGTCCTTCCATACAGCGGTTGAAACATTGTATGTATTTGTTTCCATAAATGGATCCATTTATGGAAACAAATACATACAATGTTTCAACCGCTGTATGGAAGGACAGTCCCAGAACTGTCATTAATAGTCTATTTCTGACAGTTCTATGACATTCCCTCCATACAGCGGTTGAAACAGCTGTATGGAGTGAATGTCCCAGAACTGTCAGAAATAGACTATTTATGACAGTTCTGGGACTGTCCTTCCATACAGCGGTTGAAACATTGTATCTATTTTTTTCCATAAATGACATTCTGCAAATACACTTAGAGGAGCGCTGCAGATACACTTTTTGCCGGCTTGGAATTAATCTTATTTTCATCCTACTTCTTCTTCTTCATCCTCATCCTCATAAGAAGAAAAAGAAGAAGTAGGATGAAAATAAGAATAATTCCAAGCCGGCAAAAAGTGTATCTGCAGCGCTCCTCTAAGTGTATCTGCAGAATGTCATTTATGGAAAAAAATAGATACAATGTTTCAACCGCTGTATGGAGTGAATGTCCCAGAACTGTCATAAATAGTCTATTTCTGACAGTTCTGGGACATTCACTCCATACAGCTGTTTCAACCGCTGTATGGAGGGAATGTCATAGAACTGTCAGAAATAGACTATTAATGACAGTTCTGGGACTGTCCTTCCATACAGCGGTTGAAACATTGTATCTATTTGTTTCCATAAATGGATCCATTTATGGAAACAAATAGATACAATGTTTCAACCGCTGTATGGAAGGACAGTCCCAGAACTGTCATTAATAGTCTATTTCTGACAGTTCTATGACATTCCCTCCATACAGCGGTTGAAACAGCTGTATGGAGTGAATGTCCCAGAACTGTCAGAAATAGACTATTTATGACAGTTCTGGGACATTCCCTCCATACAGCGGTTTCCGGCAAAAAGTGTATGTGCAGAGTTCCTCTATTCTGCAGATACACTTAGAGGAGCTCTGCACATACACTTTTTGCCGGCTTGGAATTATTCTTATTTTCATCCTACTTCTTCTTCTTCTTCTTCTTCTTCTTCATCCTCATCCTCTTCTTCTTCTTCTGAGGATGAGGATGAGGATGAAGAAGAAGAAGAAGAAGAAGAAGTAGGATGAAAATAAGATTAATTCCAAGCCGGCAAAAAGTGTATGTGCAGAGCTCCTCTAAGTGTATCTGCAGAGCTCCTCTAAGTGTATCTGCAGAATAGAGGAACTCTGCACATACACTTTTTGCCGGCTTGCAATTATTCTTATTTTCATCCTACTTCTTCTTCTTCTTCTTCTTCTTCATCCTCTTCTTCTTCTTCTGAGGATGAGGATAAAGAAGAAGAAGAAGAAGAAGAAGTAGGATGAAAATAAGATTAATTCCAAACAGGCAAAAAGTGTATGTGCAGAGCTCCTCTAAGTGTATCTGCAGAATAGAGGAACTCTGCACATACACTTTTTGCCGGCTTGGAATTATTCTTATTTTCATCCTACTGCTTCTTCTTCTTCTTCATCCTCATCCTCATCCTCAGAAGAAGAGGATGAGGATGAGGATGAAGAAGAAGAAGAAGAAGAAGAAGAAGTAGGATGAAAAGAAGAATAATTCCAAGCCGGCAAAAAGTGTATGTGCAGAGTTCCTCATTTTTCTGACAGTTCTCTCACAGCTTCTTCACATGTACAGCGGTTGAAACATCTGTATCCTAAATGGAAACTAATAGATACAAATTGTATCTATTAGTTTCCATTTAGGATACAGATGTTTCAACCGCTGTACATGTGAAGAAGCTGTGAGAGAACTGTCAGAAATAGAGGAACTCTGCACATACACTTTTTGCCGGCTTGGAATTATTCTTCTTTTCATCCTACTTCTTCTTCTTCTTCTTCATCCTCATCCTCTTCTTCTGAGGATGAAGATGAAGAAGAAGAAGAAGTAGGATGAAAAGAAGAATAATTCCAAGCCGGCAAAAAGTGTATGTGCAGAGTTCCTCTATTTCTGACAGTTCTCTCACAGCTTCTTCACATGAACAGTGGTTGAAACATCTGTATCCTAAATGTAAACTAATAGATACAATGTTTCAACCGCTAAACATGTGTTCCTTCTGTCAGAGAACTGTCAGAAATAGCGGAGCTCACTGCAGGGACACTTTTGCCGGCTGATCGGGAAATGTTCGATTCGCGCACCCGAAGTAGGCAAAATTTCGGTTTTGCCGCGAATCGAATATTTCCTGAAATTCGACTCGAATTCCGGTTCGCCTGGTTCGATTCGCTCATCTCTAATGACTACTCCTAAAGCTGATCTCCAGGTTTTATTGAACTTTTAATAGAACCAAACTGGTATATAGTTTATACAGAGCTTACAGCCACTGCATCAGTTTGTGAAGTAAATACTTTGTTTGGACAAGTTAAGCAGGGGGAAGCTTTTAAAGTTCACTGAAATCTGGAGTTCTGCTTTAAAGAGGATTTAAAAACACCGATTTAACTGGTTTACTAAAAGACTTACATTGAAGGTATGCCTCTTGTGACAACTGCTGTCCGTGTGCTTAGGTCAGCTCTCAATTGATCTTTCAAACCCTCAAAAGGCTGGGGTCATAGCTGGTCACATGTGCAGCACCATTGCAACTGCAGATCTAAATAGAAGTTTAGATGGCACAGCCTTCAGCTGTAAAGGGATTTAGTTCCACTTTAAAGCCTAAATTTACCTAAAAAAAAACATTACAAAGCAAGTGCAAGAGACAATGCTTACCTTCAGTTTGATGTGTCCCTTTTGCTCTTCTAGTTCACTACCAATTTTCTCTTTTCAATGCCCCCCACCCCTGCCATCTTAAAGTTAAAGTATTTTTTTTAAATAACAAACATATACTTTCCTGCTCTATGCAATGGTTTTGCACAGATCAGCCTCAATCCTCCGGCTGCACAGTAGGCTCCTTGCTCTGCTTAATGCCACTTGCTATGGGGCTACTCATGCATGCTTACTCCCAAGTCAACTCTGAGTGTCTATAGGCTCAGCCTCCCTCCCCGCTCCCTCCTCAATGGGTGAGATTGACGGCAGTGGAAGCCAATGGCTCCCACTGTTGTATCTAAGCCATCAAGGAGGGAGAGAGCTGGGAGAACCGCTGTTCTTGTGCACAGTATTGGATCAAGAATTGGCTCAGGTAAGTATAAGGGGGGATGGGGGGGCACATAGAAGTTTTTTTCACCCTCATGCATAGAATGCATGAAAGTAAAAAACCTTCAGTCTTTAGAACCACTTTAATCTTCTGGTGCGGCAAGGGTTAACAGCTTCTTGGAAAAAGAGTGGGCATAAACAGGAATGCCTGATGAGGACCAGAGAAGAACAATGGGAATGAATTGCAAGGGAATTTTCCCTAGTTTGGTGAATATGGAGAGATTTCACTTTGCAAAGCATACCCGATAACGTCCGAGGAAAATATGAAAAAAGGTATTTTTGCTTGGACATGGTTGGATTATGGAAGTTAGCAGAGCTTCTCCTCATTCATCAACCTAAGGAAAACTTCCCTTGCAAAGTGAAAGTTCCCTTGCAAATTAAACAGCCTCTTTGCCATACCAGATTCTAATGGGTCCAACCACCTCTGTTTATATGAGCCCACTGCAACTACAAGCACACATAAAGAAGCAAGTATCAGAATTTGCACAGCACAGGATCTTGTGATTAGATCCTGAAATCCCATACAGAAATGGTGAGAGAAGCTGCCTGAATATGAATTTAGAGGAATATATACTGCACAAATTAATAGTATACTGAGTGGGCTTTCTAATTTTTACTGGACCAAGATTATCTTGTTGACTTTTTTTATCTGTAGTAACTCACACAGGGGAATTAAAAATGGCTCTAACGCCACTTTTCTGGGTTAGTTCCCTTAAGAACTAACTGCTCATAATTCAGGCAAACATTTGCAACTGTGTCAGTAATATTACCCTCATGTGCAGCAAATTCTGGTAGTTCTAACTACTGCCACTATAAGGATCTATCTTTATGGAAGCAGTAAATCCCTAAAGACTTCCTGCCAGTCCTTCCTTTAGGCCCAATTCACACTAGTGCGAGCCATGCGGCCCACGTTTGTACGGGCACAGCAGCCCATTAATTTGAATGGACTGCTGTGCCCGTGTTTCATGCAAGGAAAAAGGTGCATGTGCCTTTTCCAAAGCACATTTGCATGGAAACTGCATGGTCTTTTTGACCAATGCAGTTTCCTTGCAGTTCCCACATGCGTGATCGTGCTGCTGGATGAGATGTGCGGGGTTGCCATTCAGAATTTTACACAAGAGAAATGCGATGCGGCTGCAGGTGGTTGCAGGTATGGGAATTGTATCGATTCCTACACCTGCAACCGGCCTGCAGCATGCAGGCTAGCATGAACCTAGCCTTAGACATGGCAGTTATTAAGACCAACTCTGAACTTGTGTACAGAAGTACGCTAGTATTCAGAGCGAGCCATGCCTGTGCAGTATGTGACAGCTTTCCACACAGTTCTGTGACCCCAGCTCCATCCAGCTGTCAGCCAGTAAATTTCCCAGATGAAGCTAAACGTATGCAAAAGGGCTGGAATACACCTGTCATTACCCAAATATGAGCAATGCCCATATTTGGGAAAATAATTTTCACTGGGTGGGTAGAACCTGATGGGGAACTGAGAGACTAGTTCCCCGTCAGGTCCACACCAATTTTGAGTGACAGTGCACAGTAGTGGGTGGATTCGAAAGCTGCTATTGGACTAAAAAGTGGCTATGGATCCACCCACTGCCATGCACTGTCACTCAAAAGTTACCCATCAGGCTCCTATCACCCCTAGTATACAAATCCTCAGTCATAAGTCTGTATGTGTGACAGGCGCAGTGACTAGGAAGGGAGGGCGGGAGTGCACTTGGGAAGGAGTATCCAGTGCAAACATGGAAAAATTCATGTATCTGTCACAGACAGGTAAAATAATTGGGTGCAAGCATCAACGCTTTTGGTGGTGCTCCCTGATGGAGTTCAAAAGGGTGACACCTTTATGATATCTGCCAACTGAGATTAAAATATTGTTTTGTAACTTTTCTCCTTGTGTTGTCATTGTGAGATTTCCTTTTTCAAAATGACTCACTTTTCCTCTTCTTAGCACCATGTTCTTTGGACCAAATTAATGAATGTGCTGTATATACTGTATAAAGTATTAAACAAATGTCTAGATATATCTATTTAATATAATCACCAAATATACATTGCTAGAATTTCATATCCTTTTTTTGTATTTTAGTTATATCCAAAAGCATGTATTTCTGTTTGAGGAAATTTAAGTTTAAATTGCAAGCGTTGACTGTTTCGCAGCTGAGCATATTTTGCACACATATTTAAAAATTTGTTGTGCCCCAAGTTTAAACAACAGAGGAGTCCCTGGACCCTCTGGTGACTTTTATTATTAAAAATATAAATTAATAAATTTTTCCTGGGAAGTTATCCCAAGGGATGAAAAGTGATTCAAAGGTTGTCATTTTTTAAAAAATAACAAACATGTCATACTTACCTGCTCTGTGCAATGGTTTTGCACAGAGCAGCCCCAATCCTATTCTTTTTGGGTCCCCTCGCCAATGGTCCTGGTTCCTTCCCCCTTAATGAGTGCAGCCAATAGCAAACCTCTTGCTATGGGGGCAAGGGGGGCACTTAAGCACTTAAGTGCGTCTTACTCCTGAGACGCACTCCTGTGAATGCACATTATCCATTCACACACATAGTGTGGCTTGGCCCTGGCTCTCTCTTCATTAGCTTACTAGCTGTGATTGCATCAGCAGGAGCCAATCAGGAGAGAAACAGTCGGGAGAGATGTTGCTCTCATGCACATCGCTGGATCGAGATATGGCTCAGGCAAGTATTGAGGGGGGGACTGCACCCAGAAGGTTTTTTACCTTAATGCACAGAATGCATTAATTTAATAAAAACTCGGCCTTTAGAACCACTTTAAACATTTTCTTTTATCAGACCAAATAACTTTAAAATGTTGGGAAAATACCTTCAACATTACCTATAAAGCTACCCGATGCAGATCCCACTGGGAGTCATATCTAAAAATACTCCAGCAATGGTACCTGACCCCGGTCAAACTCTCCATCTCCTACATGCTGGAGACAATGTGGTGAGCCAGGCTCAACACTACATATTCTGTGGTCATGCAAGTCACTTTGATCCTTTTGGAATACTACTGTTCAATTAATATCCGAAATAAACAAAATTTCGATAGCCCCAAACCCCTCATTAGCACTCCTACACATCGGAATCGAGAAACTCCCTCCTCACTCCCGAACAATTATCACCCACATACTCTTTGCCGCCAAAATTAATATCACTAGATTATGGAACACAAACAATACCCCCTCAATCACTTCACTAATTACAGACCTTAACACTCAATGTCAAATGGAAAAATTATCCGCAATTAACACTTCTTCCTATCACAAATTAAATATCCAATGGACCCGATGGCTAAATCACCCAAAATGCTCAGTACAACCCTGATGACATTTCATGAGATGAAATCACACCCCATACCAAGACTGGTATCTCCTCAAATACCCAGTTACATCCCTCCTCCCCTCAATCTTATCCTCCCCTACCTCTCTACCAAAAACCCCTTAACGCCGCAAACTCATCACCAAGGTTCATCAATTGCACATGAATACCTCTGATGATATTGCTAAACAAGACCAACACCTCATCCGTCCAATGGGCGGAACTACAACAAAAATAATCAACTATAATTTGTCTATTGCAATATTGTATGCATGAATGAACCATATCTCTTGTCCCTGTTTTTTTCCCTGTTTATCTCTGAAAAAATGAATAAAAATATTGAAACATAAACGTTATCTTTTTTTCCACTATTAATATACAAAACTAGATGGGTCCAATGGCCCTTTAGTTATGTATAATGTCGCTACTGTAGCACCCTCCTAGTTAAGGGCCAGGATTTGCACAGTTAAGTATAGCTGAGTTTCTCTGCTTACCAGAGAGGCTGCCAGGTAAATTCAGTGTGGTATTCTGCTTAACAGAGTGCTGTGATTGATTAGTCAGGTCTGCTCACGATGCTCTGGTGTTATTTGAGTTTATCTTGTTCTGCCGGCCTTTGGGAAGCTATGAGAGTGTTCTAGAACATAAGTAGGGGCTAGGCAAATGAACAGCATGAATATGGATACAGCCTTGGACAATTGCAGGGGAGGGTGATCCCACTGCATGATGGGAGTGGTATTTATATTCTGAGAGCACATGGGTTCAGTGTCTTTCCTGGGAGTGGATTGCACCAAGCCAGGCCGGAGGCAGGCTTACCTCGCCTGGCACTTGCTGTCATGTGGCCTCAGGTGTATCTACCTGAGGGCCTGAAGTTAGAGAGAGTGACCCTGGTTCTACAGTAAGCTGACTAAGGGATGCTCTGTGCTAAAAGATCTGTCTGATATCACTGGAGAGAGTTGTTTGGAAGATTGGAAGGAGGCAACCATTCTGTCCTTCGACTTGTGAATACAGACACTAAGAGATCTTGGCGATGCTGTGTATTTTGCTACCCCTCTGGTGCTTGATAATAAGCATGGGTTGCTAGTGTTCTGAAGAGATTGTCCAATGTCTGCTACTGCAAAGGACTTTGCTCAGTTGCTATTACTTCTAGACTGTCGCCTGTAATGGGCCTGTATCTAAGAGGCTCAACCCTGTTACTATTACTACAGCTAAAGGGACTTGGCTCACTCCTAAAACTGCTTGCTGCTATATGTTAGAAGGAAGTCTGCTATCTGCTCTTAGCTGGGACTTCTACATTACTCGACTGAGAGATAAGTTCAGATGTCCTCAATGTTCTAATTTTGGAGTATCCTACTACAATTCCCTACACCCAGTTCTACAATAAAACTCCAAAACAAAACAACAAACTAAAGTGTGTGTGTGTGTGTGTGTGTGCGCCTTGCTGCAGGGTGAAGCAAGGGGAAACCGGGGCAAACATACAAGCGGCCCTCATGAGGGTAGAACTACACTACTGTGGGGATTCCTGTGATCAGAACGTTTTTTTTTGCAGGATGGAACTTCAGAAGTAAGTAAAATCTCTAACTGGCTGCCTCTCCAGACACAGCGGGATACTGATCATTGTACGGGACCTCTGTGTGAGGTCCTGATCATGTGATCACTGATTGACCAATCAGTGATCACATGAAGAGTAGTAAGCAAGATGTCACTTTTGACATCATTGCTTACTACGTGTGAAATCTGCGAATAATCAGAGAGATCACATGGTACAAGGCTATTCACAACAGCCATGTACCATGTGACAAGCTGTGACCAATCACAGCTCACACAGTATTTCTCAATGACTGCAAGAATGCAGCCAGAGAGAAAGAGAAATTATTGTTTTTACAGCCTTTATGGGTGTAAAAGCAATCAGTGTAAAAAAAAAATCTTCATCACCCCCCACAAGTAGTACAGTGTCACTATGGTGACACTGTACTGCTAGAGTGACAGTATGTTAAAAAAAAACCATAAATAATAATATACAAAATAAAAATGTAAAGAAAAAATTTGACAAATTATAATTTTTGGTTATAAACTAATTTGGGCTATTTATTTTTTTTACTAAAAAGATAACTGATTACATTTTGGCCAAGATGTATGAAAAAAGATTATTTATTTGCAAAATTTTATAAGAAAAACACTTTTTTAAAAAATTTGTGGACTGTTTCATTTATATAGCGAAAAAAAATAAAAATCTCAGTGGTGAATAAATACCACCAAAATAAAGTTTTATCTGTCTCAAAAAAAATGCTAAAAAATATATATGGGTACAGTGTTGCATGACCGCGCAATTTTCATTTCGGACTTGAAGTGGTTAAAGAAAGGACCAGGTTGTCATTGATTGGTGTTCTTATTTGTACTATATATGCATTATAAGAATTATAAACATGCAAAATATGCCTAGAGATTTTGAGTTAAGGTTTGTACTATTACTGAAACATTTTGAAAAAACCCTAGATTTTTAAAATATATTTCAAGACATTTTTCCAAAATGAGGGAAATTCTCTTTAAGATCATGTCCCTATTGAAACATTTCTGCTTGCCCGCTATTCCACTGACATAATAGTTACCAGGACAACAGAAAAGGTTATGCGGGGTCGTAAATTTTCCTGCTTTATCAAAAACAATAAAAACTATTTTTTTGCTTTAGAAACAATTGGACAAAATAGTGCAGACAATGTTATTTTTTTTTAATTTTTAGGTATTTAGGTTGTTGGCAATAGTATGTGTAGCATGGCTTGTAAGACCTCATAGTACAGTGAGAGACGTTCATCAGATATTCCACATGACTTGGGGCTCTGCTCCCTTTAGGCACTTTAGGCAAGTGAGCAGTAGCAGCATCAGCATCAGCATTTGACAGCTGAATAATGGGGTGGAAATAGTGCCAGGAGGGGCAGAACTCAAACCCAACTTGGAGAGTGTGCAGTCCGCAAATATGCATCAATCCGAAGACTAGCATCAGCATTTGCAGACACTATAAAGTCATGCTAACTTTTAGCGAGGTTAACAGCGCATAGAATATGCAACACCGTTCTATGCCTACAGTAGGATAAACTATTAAAATTAAACACAGCCAAAAGAAAATAGCTTCGCCATAAAGTTAATCTTCTCCAGCTTATATAGTAATATAGGCAAAGTGAAAACTTGCCCTATTTTATTCCTACCAAATACGGGAAGAATTAGTACATACAGAAAGGCTCAAATAACACTTTCCCTTTAGATCAAATTAAACTAAGTGGAGAAATTCAAGTCTGGGAAGCGACTATGAAGTTATGAAATCATTCCTTTATACCAAGCATTTTGAATGAATGGGAACTACTAGTCAGAGCATGTCCACCCAAATCCTGGGCTGACGTGGCAAGCTGGAATGCATACCCAGCACTTTAGGCAGAGAAAAAAGACTGAACTTGTTTTTTTAAATGTATATCTTTCTTATTATTAATAAAACTTATCTAAACCCAAGAACCAAAGTGTAATATATTACAGTTTACTAAGTCTCCTTAGATGTGGTCGCTACATTCCTTTTTTTCAGACTTTTACTTTCATCTTTGCATTTTCTCGATGGATAAGCAATGTTGTCACCCTATGAGAGGGTAAGATTGCAGCATAGATGGAGAACACAGGAACTATTCAGCTGACAAGTTTTCTGGCAGGATCAAAGTTTATGCTCTTTTATTTTATTTTTTTTTACGTAAATTAATTCTATTTAAATAACCAAGCAAAATGAGGGAGTTCATTGCCAGTGTTTACATACCCCTTAATTTTCTAAATATTTCATACATTTTGAATATTTAATTGATTGTGACAATTGTTACTTTGTTTCAGCAAGCTGTCAGCTCTTTAAACACCATTGGGAAGCATAGCCTAACTGCTCATTACTTTTATCAAGACGTTCGTATACTGCACTCCACAACACCCTCTTTATTCAATAATCTGGTGATCTTGGATTCCATCTGAAAGTTATGTTGGAGCACACAATGCAGATTCTTCTGCTGCCTCTCAAAAACAGAGGACCTTGTATAAAAAGATGGGTAACAGGTTTCTCGCCATTCAATTTTCAATCTGTCTTGAAAATGTTAAAGTAATTGGTCATACAGGAGCAGAAATTTAAGAAATTACACAGCAAATAGCTTAAGAAGTATAGTCCTACTTGCCACCTATTCATCCTATAAAGATCTGTATGTTTATTCAGTACTCTTATATTAGATTTATTGGCCAGCACTGTGGCTTAGTGGTTAGCCCAGACTTTGTCAACCTTTTCAATACAGAGGAACCTTTGAAAGAACTTTCCGGTCTCAGGGAGCCCCTGCTAATAATACTATGCCTACAACTCATTATACATTAGTGTGATGGTCAGTGGGAAGAAGAAACCTTACACTTATAGCAACTGAGAAAAATTGCCTCCTTACAGATAACTAAAAAGATCAAGGGTGTCAGTGGGAACTTATCTGAGACGCAGAAATTGCTCATTGCTCAAGGAACCCCTAGCAACCTCTGGAGGAACCCTAGTTGAGAAACCCCTGGGTTAGCCCCTCCATCTTGCAGCACTAGGGTCCCTGGCTCACTTCCTGGCAAGGACACTATCTGCTTAGAGTTTTCATGTTCTTCCTGTGCTTGTGTGGATCCAAAGATATGCTGGTTAATTGGCTCTAGTATGTGTATACATGTAAGATATGGACCTTAGATTGCAAGCTCATGAAAGGCGTGGAAAATTTACAATATGTAAAGCACTGCATAAATAGTTGGAGCCATATAAATGCCTGCAATACAATAATAATATAGAGTAACTTTGACCACCTCTACTTTTTCATCCCCTTCTACCTGTCCTGCAGGGATTACCTTGGAAAACAAACTCACCTGCCCTATGAATTAGGCATTGCTGCAATACACTGCTTTGCTGCCACAGGCCAGATCCCATCCCTTCATTAGGCACAGACTGTCTCTTGCAGGTTCTTGAAACCAGCCCCGGATGATGCAGCAGCATCCTCCAGTTGCTGTGTGTCCCTGATCCTGCAGTTTCCTGAGGTATATGATGGTGATATCCCAGGAGGCTGCAGGAGCAGGTCATGTCATTCTTACCTAGGCATGGGCAGGCCTGATTTAAAAACAAATATTACTGAAAGTGGAAGGGTGCAGGAAGATAAAGGCTGTTTTAAATCCAAGCCTATAAAAACACAGACCAAATACTACTCGATTCTAAAATTAGAAAGTAACATAACTCTTGTAATAGTAGTGGAGACACATGTTGTTCCTTATTAAAATAGGCAGATGTATTATAAATGACTTCAACTGATCAAAACATAGCATTCCCTTAACTTTTCCGCAGGAGATCTGAATTGGATGTCAGCATTGTCACCACTGGAAGAAACTAACTATATCTCTACGATCCACATGTGATTGGATCCTCTCTAAATTGACCCTAGCATGTATATGTATGAATGTGAGTTAGGGACGTTCATTTGCACGACCCTTGAGGGTTAGGGACTGATGTGAATGTACAATACAGTTGTGCTCAAAAGTTTACATACCTTTGCAGAAATTGTGAAATTTTGGCATTGATATTGAAAATATGACTGATCATGCCAAAAAATGCTCTTTTATTGAAGGATGATGGTCATATGAACCCATTTATTATTAAATAGTTGTTTGGCTTCTTTTTAAATCATAATGATAACAGAAATCACCCAAATGACCATGATCAAAAGTTTACATACCCTGGAATGATTGGCCTTGGTAGAGACACACAAGGTGACACACATGGGTTAAAATGACAATTAGAGGTTAATGTCCCACATCTGTGGCATTTTAAATTGCAATTAGTGTCAGTGTATAAATAGTCAATGAGTTTGTTAGCTCTTATGTGGAAGCACTGACTGGGCTAGATACTGAGCCAGACTCCGAGCCATGGGGATCAGAAAAGAACTGCGTAACAAGGTAATGGAACTTTATAAAGATGGAAAAGGACATATAAAGATGTCCAAAGCCTTGACTATGCCAATCAGTACTGTTAAATCACCTATTAAGAAGTGGAAAGTTCAGGGATCTCGATACCAAGCCAAGGTCAGGTAGACCAAGAAAGATTGCAGCCACAACTGCCAGAAGAATTATTCGGGATACAAAGGGAAACCCATAGGTAACCGCAAGAAAAATACAGGCTGCTCTGGGAAAAGACAGTGTGGTTGTTTTGAAGGAGCACAATACGACGAGGTCCATTAAGAAGCCTTTAATGCATCAATGACACAAAAAGGCCTGGTTAGGCATGTCAAGGTGTTGTCAGGCATATTGTAACCTTTTTTCTGGCATTGGTGCAGTAAAAGCTTATTTCTGGCACTTCCACCAAACAGTTAAAGTATCACCGTATTGTACTCCTTAAAAACAACCACACCATCTTTTTCCAGAGCAGCCTGTTTTTCTTTTGAGCTTGCCTGTGGGTTTTTCTTTGAATCCCAGACAATTCTTCTGTCAGTTATGGCTGCAATCTTTCTTGGTCTACCTGACCTTGGCTTGGTATCAAGAGATCCCCGAACTTTCCACTTCTTAATAGTTGATTTAACAGTACTGATTGGCATATTCAAGGCTTTGGACTTTTTTTTATGTCCTTTTCCATCTTTATAAAGTTCCATCACCTTGTTATGCGGGACTTTTGGCAGTCCTTTTCTGATCCCCATGGCTCAGTATCTAGCCCAGTCAGTGCTTCCATGTAAGAGCTAGCAAACTCATTGACTATTTATACACTGACACTAATTGCAATTTAAAAAGCCACAGATGTGGGAAATTAACCTCTAATTGGCATTTTAACCCGTGTGTGTCACCTTGTGTGTCTTTACCGAGGCCCAACATTCCAGGGTATGTAAACTTTTGATCATGGCCATTTGGGTGATTTCTGTTATCATTATGATTTAAAAAGGAGCCAAACAACTATTTGATAATAAATGGCTTCATATGATCATCATCCTTCAATAAAAGAGCATTTTATGGCATGATCAGTCATATCTGCAATATCAATGCCAAAATTTCACAATTTCTGCCAGGGTATGTAAACTTTTCAGCACAACTGTGTACATGAGGAGCGCTGTGTAAATTGACGGCACTATATAAGTACCTGTAATAAATAAATAAAAATCTATAAGTGATAATTGTCTACAACAGAATCATTAGTCTTAGTCTTCCAGTTCTTTGCTCTACCTGCATCTCTAGTGCCGGTACCTCTGCTGTCCCTTGCTAATACAATCTGTTAATGCAGTGCACACATAACAACACAATGGTACATTGTATTTTACTATCTGGACTCATATGGAGT
The DNA here is from genome assembly GCF_062004578.1 of Staurois parvus. NCBI lineage: Eukaryota > Metazoa > Chordata > Amphibia > Anura > Ranidae > Staurois > Staurois parvus. Next base: position 2,366,347 of record NW_028318183.1, on the reverse strand, counting down.
GGAAAAGGCTTCCAACATTCTTCACTTTGGTCCTATAGGAAAAATGGGTAAATACAATTCATACAAAGCAGCTATGGCATACCAATTCTTCCCTTCAAAAGTTCAGCACTAAATGTCTTTAAAGCGACACAATCCTTAAAAATCCCAACAAAAATCACAAGTTTGTTTATTAGTAAAGACGCTAAATTCTGAAACAGACTTAAGTAAAGGAAAGAGTAGATTACCATGTTGTCACCTTTTACTCACTGTTTTACCACCTGCTGCGCTGGACTAAAAATCGTCTGTACAAGAGGATTACTACACAACGACTTCAATTACTGGAATATATTCTCTGATGAAATCCGATCATTCCCTCTTGCATTCTTAGTGCTCACGTTCTATGGGAAACAAATTTAATTCTTTGAAAGAAAACACGGTCTCAGACAAAAAAATAAAGCCATGATTTTCTTTTCTCCTGACTGGTTTGCGTCATACAATATTCTCTACAAAATTTCTTTATCCATTCAGAGCTCAGTGAAAAATCACAATTAATGTGAAGTCCACTGTGTCACTGCTGAAAGTTAAAGCGAAAAATAATCGGATGCTTGTTAGGCAAACAATTTATTTAAAGTGGACCTAGCACTGAAATTAAAGGAAATATCATTTGCTTGCTTCCCTACCACCCCATGTAAATGTAAAAAAAAAAAACAAATAGCAGGAAAAAAATGACTGCATGATCCTGGAAATGCCAAAAAATTTAATCTTGAGAGAATGTGCTCTTGCTCGAGTGTCTTTTCCTTCAAGTTTATTTTATTTTTTTTTATTTATGGTGATTACCAAATAGTGGTGCCTTGACTATTTCAAGGTCCACTTCAAACCTTTATTTGCATATCACGTTAGACTTTTATCACTTTAATTCTTTGCATAATTCTATATTTTCAGGTGTTTCAAAGAGTCATCATGCACATTACTATCTGACTGCACAATCTTTGTACAATCAACTTTAGATTTCCCAAAACTATATAATATGAGGGTATACCTACACCACCCAATCAATGTGTATCCAATCTGGCAGGCCTTTGTATTACATACTTATTTGTAGATCTAAGGGAGATTGTACAATCAAATTGTAATGTGGATGGTTACCTTAAATCTAGCATGGTGGACATGTAATTAAAGAGAACCTGCACATAGGTTCAGCCATTATAAAGTAAAATTGGGATACATGTGTAAGGACTTTCTCTCTGTCCTTGTGTTGGGTGGCCAATTATCGAGTGCCAGCACTGTCATATAGGAAATAGGAGAGTGAGTCTAAGGATCCTCACACACAGAGAATGCAGATTGTGAATATCTTTTGTAATTGTGGTTAAATCTGGCATTTGTCAGTGTATACTCTACTGCGATATTAGAATCATGCCTCAGTGTGAGTTGTAATTGTTGAAACTTTGGAAAAGTATACTTTGTTTATTATGGATTTTCAATAATTATACATTATCTATCATATCAAAGCTAAATTCCAGCCCCCATCCCTTCCCAATCCCAAGTCTGCCCCTCCATGTGTATTTGTTTGCATTTTAAAAACCTAACTTTTCCAGATACCTTCAGGACGGTCGCAAAATGTGCAGGGTGTTTTTTGGTTCTCTCTGGAGCTGAGTAGCTCTCAAAGATGCTGACAATGATGATGATTTGCTAATATCAGTGCCATTCTCTGCATCATTAAGTAAAGGTCACCATGGACACCATGGTAACCAGGGGTGGGTCAGTGACACTTTGCACTTGTCCTATGTCCAGCAAGTTGAATGAGAGCACTTTTTGGGTTTATTTTTTTTTTTTTACTACTGGGAGACTATTCAGTGAAAAAATATTTGCCCCAGAGTTGAGCTTTAGCATGCAGAATTTTCTTAATATTATATATACAAATCATTTATGCAAAAGATATTCTAAAGTCATTATCACACAAGCCTTACTTCTACGACGGCTACTGGCCTGCACACGCTAATCCGCAGCTGCCTAATACAAATAAATGCTTAGCTTTATAAAACCTCAATTTTATCACTTATTGGTCTGAGTGTAGAAGCATTGAAGCAGGTCACATATTTCCCAAGCTTTTTTGTTTTGCAGCATAAGTCATTTATAAGCCAAATTAAGAAGTCCAGACAAGGCTTCACTGTTGTGTAGTACTGGGGACGTTCTTCCAAGAGCCTGCTTGTTCCAGTCTGATTGCTGTCTTACATCTGATTACAGCTTCTGGCAGCTTTAACACATCATCGTTATTTTATAGTCACTATGCTGTGAGAAAAACATGTAATCTACGCTATCTAGTGTTTATTATATAACTAAATCGGATATTTAAAAGAATAGTTTGAATCTGATATCTTCTAAGCATGTCTATCTCTAAAATTTCTCATTTCTAAAATCATCTAAAAAATGTTGTCTTTTGGAGAAGAGCAGGTCAAGGCAATGGGATGTGGTTGGATGGCAGTAAATAAAAATGGAGTTGTAAAATTCTAGTTCCTCCATACGCCTATAGTTTGTGAAATGCTGGAAGGCTGGGTGAGAAACTGTATGAAGCTGCTTCAAGAGACCCTGTCACCACATCCTGTTCTATGGACTAAAACCGGCAGGTAGTATGTATTAGATGTAAGTACGGTTGCAACCTTGCTGTAGCATTTTGAGCTGTCTAAGAAAAGATATTAGCACCACTATTCAAAAAGAATCCTTTACTTCTTGAATTGTAAGATCCTCCGTCTTTTGGGCCACCTCTAGAAACATTTTAGCAGGTAGAGTCACTGCATAGGAAACATTGACAGAAGGCTTACTATGCAATGGTTTCACCTGTACTCTTCCCTCCTGAATGTGTGTGGCCCATTGACATTAAATAAGCAGCACACATCATAGTTCAGAGGTTCTATTGTGCTGTGCTTTTTTAGACACAGTGGGGGTTATTTACTAAAACTGGAGAGTGCAAAAATCTGGTGCATCTGTGCTTGGTATCCAATCAGCATGTAACTACAGCTTGTTAAATTAAGATTTGACAAAAAAAAACCTGGACGCTGATTGGTTTCTATGCAGAGCTGCATCAGATTTTGTACTCTCCAGTTTAGTAAATCAACTCCAGTGTGTCGTTTACTGCAGGTGAAGCAGGTCATAACCAGATTTTTCTTGTCCTAATTCATTGCAACACTGCAGTGAAAACAAGTATTTTTCTTTTCTTCACCTGAAAGTCACAAGATAACTGTATAAAATAGGACAATTACGTTTTGTGTTAGAATATGTGGCACTGCCCCCGGGTGACATCACTGACCCAGCATGCCCCCTGTTAATGACATCACAAGGTTGTGGTGGAACCACCCCTTAGTTTATTTAGTGGCCAGAGGCAGCAGAGTTGTCAAATGGCGGGAGCCTTCATTGGGAGCGGAGATTTTCTTTTTTTGGGGAGGGGGGGGGGGGTCGGCAGTGGCAGCAGGCATCGTGATAGGTGATGGATATACACGGGAGATTTTATTTTTTTATTTTTGTTTTTTGAATAAAGAACTTGTCAAAAACTGCCTTCTGTGTTTTTATAAACGACACTCTTTTTGGTGAATGAGTAGCAGTACCCCATACTCATTCCCATGGGGAAGCCTGGATCTTGTTAAAGGGGGCTTCCAGATTCTGATAATTCCCCTGCCCGCTGACCCCAACAAAAACTCACCAGTGTTGTGGGGAAGAGACCCTTGCCCCCATCAAAATGGGAACATGTTGCTTTGGGGAGGCAGAGCCCCCCCACCATAAAGCACTCCCCATGTTGAAGGCGTATGGTTCGGTGGGGGGGTGGGTGTTCACTCGCCAGGACTGACCTGCCAGACTGCATACTTTAAAACATTTTGTCGTGGGTATTTCCCTCAAAATCCACACCAGACTCCAAGGGCCTGGTATGGATTTGGGGGGGGCTCTGCGATGTTTTTTTTTCTTAATTTTTTCATTACCGGCAATTACTGCAAGCATTTAATTATTTATTTTCTTCTTTGAATTGAATTTACCGCCTGCTCATGCAGTATTTACCAAGCATTTTCAGAGTTTCGGTAAATTCTGCAGAATAGTGAACTGACAGTTTCAGGATTGCATGCGGTATTTAGGGAAAATGTGTCTGGACACCTACATGACGTATGTGATCTGGTTATGTGAATGGAGCTCAAGATTTGTTTATATATATATATATATATATATATATATATATATATATATACACAGTTAGGTCCATATATATTTGGACACAGGCACAATTTTAGTTTTAACAGATATTTACCAAAACATATTCAAGCTATAGTTATATAATGGATATGGGCTGAACATATGCCACCAGAATAAATTAAAATGAAACAATCCAAATGAATTCAAAGTGCAGACTTTCAGCTTTAATTCAAGGGGTTGAACATGAATATAAAGTAGAAATTTTAGGAACTGCAACCATTTTTATACACAGTCCCTCCATTTTCAGGGACTCAAATGTAATTGGACAAATGAATATAATCATAAATAAAATGTTAATTTTCAATATTTTATTGAGAATCCTTTACTGGCAATGACTACCTGAAGTCTGGAACCCATGGACATTACCAAAGACTGGGTTTCCTGCTTTCTGATGCTTTGCCAGTCTCTAACTGCAGCTGTGTTCAGTTGTTCTTTGTTTGTGGGTCTTTCTGCCTTTAGTTTTGCCTTCAGCAAGTTAAATGCATGCTCAATTGGGTTGAGATCAGGTGATTGGCCATTGCAGAATATTCCACTTCTTTTCCTTCAAAAGCTCCTGGGTTGCTTTTGCAGTGCATTTTGAATCATTGTCCATCTGTACTGTGAAGCGCCACCCAATCAACTTTTGGCTGAATCTGGGCTGACAGCATATCTCCAAAACACTGCAGAATTCATCCGGTTGCTTCTGTCTTCTGTCACATCATCAATAAACACCAATGACCCAGTGTCACTGGAAGCCATGCATGGCCATGCCATCACACTGCCTCCACCATGTTTTACAGATGACGCTGTGTGCTTTGTGTCATGAGCTGTGCCAAGCCTTCTCAGCGCTTTTTCTTCCCGTCATTCTGGTACAGATCAATCTTAGTTTCATCCGTCCAAAGAATGCTTTTTCAGAACTGGTCTGGCTTTTTAGATGTTTTTTAGCAAAGTCTAATCTGGCTTTTCTATTCTTAAGACTTATGAATGGTTTTCACCTTGTGGTGCAGCCTCTGTATTTGCTCTCATGAAGTCTTCTCTTGATTGTAGACTTTGACAATGATATGTCCACCTCCTGGAGAGTGTCCTTCACTTGTCTGGATGTTATGAATGTGTTTCTCTTTACCATAGAGAGGATCCTGCGATCATCCACCACTGTTGTCTTCCATGGACGACCATGCCTTTTTATGTTGTTGAGCTCACCAGTGCGTTCTTCTTTCCTCAGAATGTACCAAACTGTTGCTTTAACCACTCCTAATGTAGCTGCTATCTCTGATGGATTTGTTTTGTTTTTGAAGCCTTACCTTTGCCTGTTTTATTTGCATGGACAGCTCCTTTGAACGCATGATGTAGGTTCACAGCAATAGATTCCAAATGCAAATACCACACTTAGAATCAACTCCAGACCTTTTACCTGCTTAATTGATAAAGAATTAATGAATGAATAGCCCACACCTGGCTATGAAACAGCGTTTAATTCAATTACTTTTGTCTCTTGAAAAAGGAGGGATGGCTACTCTTAAGTGCTGTAATTTCTAAACCCTTTCTCCAAACTGGATGTACATACCCTCAAATTAAACCTAAGCATGTGCACTTTCAGCCCATATCCATTATATAAGTATAGCTTGAATATGTTTTGGTAAATATCTGAAAAAAGCTACAATTGTGCCTGTGTCCAAATACAGTTGTGTTGAAAATAATAGCAGTCAGACATCACTAACCTGATCAATCTCTGTTTTTGGTAGAAATTATATTTCTACATGGCAAATAATTTACTAGCAGGTGTAGTAGAGTAATAGAAATCCAAAAGACCCAACAATCATGACATGCATGCTGCTGATTCTGTGTAATTGAATCAGTAATTGAAAGGGGCATGTTCAAAATAATAGCAGTGTGGAGTTCTATTAGTGAGGTCATTCATTCTTTGAAAAACAGGTGGCAAGTATTGCCCTTATTTAAGGAAGGAGGGCAGCAAATGTTGTACATGCTGGTTACAGTGCATTTCTCTCTGAAATTCTGAGGAAAATGGGTCGTTCAAGACATTGTTCAGAAGAACAGTGTACCTTGATTAAAAAGTTGATTGGAGAGGGGAAAACATATAAAGAAGTGCAGAAAATGATAGGCTGCTCAGCTAAAATGATTGCAAATGCTTTAAAATGGCAACCAAAACCTGAAAGACGTGGAAGAAAGTGAAAAACTACCATTCGAATGGATAGAAGAATAGCCAAAATGGCAAGGACTCAGCTAACAATCAGCTCCAGGAAGATCTAAGAAGGTCTAAAGTTACCTGTAAGTACTGTTACAATTAGAAGACGCCTATGTGAAGCCAAGCTATCTGCAAGAAGCCCCCGCAAAGTCCCACTGTTGAAAAAAAGACATGTGCTGAAGAGGTTACAATTTGCCAAAGAGCACATTGACTGGCCTAAAGAGAAATGGTGCAACATTTTGTGGACTGATGAAAGTAAGATTGTTCTTTTTGGGTCTAGTGGCCGGAGACAGTTTGTCAGACGACCCCCAAACACTGAATTCAAGCCACAGTACACTGTGAAGACAGTGAAGCATGGTTGCGCAAGCATCATGATATGGAGATGTTTCTCATACTACGGTGTTGGGCCTATTTATCGCATACCAGGGATCATGGATCAGTTTGAATGCATCAGAATACTTGAAGAGGTCATGCTGCCTTATGCTGAAGAGGAAATGCCCTTGAAATGGGTGTTCCAACAAGACAACGACCCCAAACACACCAGTAAACATGCAACATCTTGGTTCCAGACCAACAAGATTGACGTTATAGAGTGGCCAGCCCAATCCCCAGATCTTAATCCAATAGAAAACTTGTGTGGTGACATCAAAAATGCAGTTTCTGAGGCAAAACCAAGAAATTGAGAAGAACTGTGGAATGTAGTCCAATCATCCTGGGCTGGAATACCTGTTCACAGGTGCCAGAAGTTGGTTGACTCCATGCAACACAGATGTACAGCAGTTCTCAGAAACAGTGCTTATACAACTAAATATTAATTAAGTGATTCAAAGGAAAGCAAAATCTTCAAACATTTTTCAGTTTATATAGTGAATGTTTGAGTTTGTAAAGAAGAATACAAACATTGCTATTTTTTTGAACAGTCTAATATTCACTTTTCTTCCATTTTTTTAGAGGAACAACACAAATTTGATATATTTTTCTTCATGTTTTGATTTGGAATATAATGTGTAGTGTTCCCAATGCATTTGTGTGTATGGAAATAAAAGCTATTAGAAGGATTTTGAGCTCTATTCACTTTTTTCAACACACTGCTATTATTTTGAACACAACTGTTTATATGGACCTAACTGTATGTATATATATATATATATATATATATATATATATAAATATATATTTTTATATACATACAGTGGATATAAAAAGTCTACACATCCCTGTTAAAATGTCAGGTTTCTGTGATGTAAAATAATGAGACAAAGATAAATAATTTCAGAACTTTTTCCACCTTTAATGTAACCTATAAACTGTACAACTCAGTTGAACAACAAACTGAAATATTTTAGGTGGAGGGAAGTAAAAATAAAAAGCTTACATAATATGGTTGCATAAGTGTGCACACCCTTAAACTAATACTTTGTTGAAGCACCTTTTGATTTTATTCCAGCACTCAGTCTTTTTGGGTATGAGTCTATCAGCATGACACATCTTGACTTGGCAATATTTGCCCACTCGTCCTTGCAAAACCACTCCAAATCTGTCAGATTGCGAGGACATCTCCTGTGCACAGTTCTCTTCACATCACACCACAGATTTTCAATCGATTTCAGGTCTGGGCTCTGGCTGGGCCATTTCAAAACTTTAATCCTCTGGTGAAGCCATTCCTTTGTTGATTTGGATGTATGCTTTGGGTCGTTGTCATGCTGAAAGATGAAGTTCCTCTTCATGTTCAACTTTCTAGCAGAATCTTGAAGATTTTGTGCCAATATTGACTTGTATTTGGAACTGTTCATAATTCCCTCTACCTTGACTAAGGCCCCAGTTCCAGCTGAAGAAAAATAGCCCCAAAGCATAATGCTGCCACCACCATGCTTCACTGAGGGTATGGAGTTCTTTTGGCGATGTGCAGTGTTGTTTTTGCGCCAAACGTATCTTTTGGAATTATGGTCAAAAAGTTCAACCTTGGTTTCATCAGACCATAACACATTTTCCCACATGCTTTTGGGAGACTTCAGATGTGTTTTTGCAAAATTTAGCCGGGCTTGGATGTTTTTCTTTGTAAGAAAAGGCTTCTGTCTTGCCACTCTAACCCGTAGCCCAGACATATGAAGAATATGGGAGATTGTTGTCACATGTACCACACAGCCAGTACTTGCCAGATATTCCTGCAGGTCCTTAAATGTTGCTATAGGCCTCTTGGCAGCCTCCCAGACCAGTTTTCTTCTCGTCTTTTCATCAATTTTGGAGGGACGTCCAGTTCTTGGTAATGTCACTGTTGCCCCATATTTTCTCCACTTGATGATGACTGTTTTCACTGTGTTCCATGGTATATCTAATCCCTTGGAAATTATTTTGTACCCTTCTCCTGACTGATACCTTTTAACAATGAGATCCCTCTGACGCTTTGGAAGCTCTCTGTGGACCATGGCTTTTGCTGTAGGATGTGACTAAGAAAATGTCAGGAAAGACCTACTAGAATAGCTGAACTTTATTTGGGGTAAAGTACTTTATTTGGGGTAGAGGCACTTTGAATGATGGCAGGTGTGTACTGACTCCTATTTAACATGAATTTGAATGTGATTGCTTAATTCTGAACACAGCTACATCCCCAGTTATAAGAGGGTGTGCACACTTATGCAACCACATTATTTTAGTTTTTTATGTTTACTCCCCCCCCTAAAAGATTTCAGTTTCTCTTTCAATTGAATTGTACAGTTTATAGGTCACATTAAAAGGTAGAAAATGTTCTGAAGTGATTTGTATTTGTCCATTTTTTTTACATCACAGAAACCTGACAGGGGTGTAGATTTTTTTTATCCACTGTATATATATATATATATATATATATATATATATATATACACACACACTCACCAGCCACTTTATTAGGTACACCTGTTCAATTTCTTGGTAACACAATTTGCTAATCAGCCGATCACATGGCAGCAACTCAATGCATTTAAGCATCTAGATGTGCTGAAGACGAATTGCTGAAGTTCAATCTGAGTATCAGAATGGGGAAGAAAGGGGATTTAAGTGACTTTGAACTTGGCATGGTTGCTGTTGCCAGGCTCGTCTGAGTATTTCAAAAACTGCTGATCTACTGGGATTTTCATGCACAACCATCTCTAGGGAAATCACAACAGTGAATGTGTCAAAGACGTGTTGCTGAACTGAGTTGGGGGTCAGAAACCCAGATTGCTGTATAGACATGTGGGATACGTTTCGTTACAAATTGAAATTCGTGTGAAATTTTCTGAATCTCCGAATCACAATAGTAATGAATTTCAATGAATCTAAACCAAATTACAATGAAACAACAACGTCATTTGTATTCATTCATTTAATTTGCTTATAACTTCAATAATATTGTCATTCTCTGTATTGTTATGATTGGCCAAAGCCAAGCAAAACATCAAAGTCGCAAGCAAGTCACATCGAGATCACAAGCAAGTTACATTGAAAAGTCACATGCAAGTCACTGAAATAACATAATGATATAACAAATGAATCCAAATCTTTAGAAATAACTTCTGAAAATACAAATAGATTTTGAACGATGAATGTACAAAACAAATCTGAATATACAAAACAAATTCCAAAAATGAATTATTCTAACATAATGAATATGATGACTGACTTAACGAATGATTCCAAAAAGTTTTTTTGTTATGCTCATCTCTAGTGCTGTATTTTTGAGTTATAACTTCAGTAAAAGAATAAGTTTGTCTACATGTGGCCTCTGTGAGGAGTTCTTCAGGTAACTCAGTAGGCACTTTCTGGATATGCTTGCCTATCTCATGACAAGATTAGGCAAACACAGCTTGTAATATTTTTCAAAGATCTTCCATACATATGCAGTCCACATTAAGGCTTCACCTCCAAAGCCAGCATAAAAATAACAAAAAAAAACGGGCTCCTATTTTATCTTAACCAATTCTCCCCCAACCTATTGTTGAATGACAGCCGGGCGGGACTTTGGTCATTCTGGGTATATAATGTTCTGGAAACACACCTCACGCTCACCCCACAGGCCACGCTGCCTCACAATCTGTCAACAGCTGTGTCCACCGGACACAGCCAATGACAGATCACTGTACTGGGCACCATGTGATCACTGTAACCAGTGACATCAGATCACATGACAATTGTAAACAATGAATAGCTTTGATTTATGCCATTCATTGTGTACAATTGTGTTACTAGGTGTGAATGGTCACAGTGATCACATGGTACAAACAAGGCCAATCACAGCTATTCACAACAATACACATCAATGAATGAATCAATTTCTTTCAGAAAAAAGTGTTGCTTATACCAGTGAAATTAACTAGTATAAGCATATAAGCAATCATAATGTGTAAAATAAAAAAAAACCCTGATCACTTCTGCAGAGTAGCATCAGAGTAGTACAATGCTACTATGCTAACATTACATTGTTCCGGTCACAAAAATGTTAATCATTATTTATTGTTTTTCTTTTTTTTTTTTTTACAAACTGCCACCAGTCAGTTTTCCTGCTCACCACCACACCAGTTACATGATGATGATGTACTGCACTGGTGACAGTATGTAGCAAAAAAAAAAATAAGTGAAAAAGCATTTTTTAATTTCTTAATTTTCCAAAAAAATTATGACAAAAAATTACAACTACATACTTCATACTTTCCAAAAAGGGGTCATTTGGGGGATTATTTGTACTGTCCTGGCATTTTTTGGGCCTCAATTCTCAATTTTCAGATATGTACCATAGTTTGTGGACTCTATAACTTTCCTACTGACTAAATAATGAACACTGATTTGGGTTATTTTCACCAAAGAAATGCAGCAGAATACATTTTGGCCTAAATGTATGAAGAAAGATTATTTCTTTGCAAAATGTTCTAACAGAAACAAAGAAAATGCATTTTTTTTCTAAATTTTTTTGTCTTTTTTCATTTATTTAGCAAAAAATAAAAAACCTATTGGTGATTAAATACCACCAAAAGAAAGCTCTATTTGTGTAAAAAAAATGCTAAACAAGTCATGTGGGTACAGGGGTTGATTTACTTAAGGTAAATAGGCTGTGCACTGCAAGTGCACTTCAAATGCTCTTCGCGTGCAACTGCTTTAGATTCAAGAGGCTTTGAAATGAGGCAAAGCTCTGCTGATTTCTTTCATCCAATCATGTGCAAGCAAAAATGCTGTTTATTTATTTTCCTTGCATGTTCCCCTCAGATTTAGAGCAAATGCACTTTCAGTGCCCTTGCAGTGCACAACCTATTTTTCCTTTAGTAAATTTACCCCACAGAGTTGCATGACCGGTCAATTGTCTTTCAAAGTACGACAGCACCGAAAGTTGAAAATAGGTCAGGGCAGGAAGGGGGTGAAAGTGCAAGGTATTGCCTGTGCTATTGTCTCTAAAATTATACACTGTAATTTTAAAAAAATAAGAACCTCCTCTTTTTCTCAAAAACAACTTGAACCTTACAAATGTAATTGGCATACATCATTGCTTATTCTATACTTGATGAAATTAGGCTTTGATTTTGATTGACCAGAATATTTTAAATAATAAAACCAATGAAAATTGCATGAAATTGTGGTACCTTTAACCTAACATTTTGTTGCACAACTTTTAGAGATCCACGCAAACAAACAATTTCTGTAGCTCTCAATGAGACAGTTGCACCTTCCAACAGCTAGTTTAGCCCACTCTTCTTGAGAAAACTGCTGCAGCTATCTCAAGTTTAAAATGGTGCCTTCTCCAGACTGCATGTTTCAGCTCTTTCCATGCATGTTGCCATAGCATTCAAATCAGGGATCAAAGAAGGCTACTTCACAAAAGTGTAATGTTTTGTCTGTAGCCGTTCTTAGTGCTTTTTATCTGTGATTTTCAGGGCACTATCCTGTTTGAAGACCCATGACCTACTACTGAGACAGAACTTCTTGATACTGGGCACTATATTTTGCTCTAAAATTCTTTAATAGGCTTCACTGTGCCCTGGACAAATAAAAGGTACTCCCAAAATAGAACCAAACATTTTCCATATTTCACAGTAGGTACAGTGTCCTTTTATTTGAAAGCTTCATTTTTTTGTCTCCTTTTTCTCATTTGTCCAAAGGATATTCTCCCAGAAGCATTGTGGTTTGCTAATAGAAACGTCTTACTCTGAGCCCACTGTCACTCAAAAAATGGTTGATGGTGCAACCAGTCACTGATTTGCTGTGACCTTGAAGTTCAACTTAATTTTTTTGTTTTAAGTTTTAATTGGCTCTTTGCCAACCCTTTGCACTATCTTTCTGTTTTGCTTTTTCAACCATGTCCATGGAGGTTGGCCTATGGCCTTAAACTTCTTTACAACTAAATATTTGCAACTGTTGTCACAGGAGTATCCAGCTACGTGGAGATGGTGTTAAAGCTTTTACCTTTGACATGCTGGTCTATCATTTTCTTTCTAGTCTCCTCAGGCAACTGTTTTCTTTGATTTCTCTGGTCCATGTTTAGTGTGGTGAACATAATAATACCAAACAACAGAGTGACTACTTATCTCTATTTAAATAGGCTGACTGTCTGATTACAAGATTGATACTTGTGATATGCATGATACTAATTACAGAAAACAAAAAGTGTGAAATAATACTATAATCCAATACATGAGACGATTTGTCCACGGCTGAATTTTGGCTGTTATCTCTGACATAAAACAGTGTAAATAATAAACCTGCTTTGTTTCTCCCTCTTCAATTGTGGCCTAGTAAAACTGCTTACATTGTGTAAAGTGTGTCTGTGCAATATTTCTGGCTGTTGTCTCTGACATAATACACTTCAATTTTTATTTCTTGATAAAAAAAATGGCCTGTCTATCCATATGCAATTACAGCCTAGTAAAAACACCTACATAATGGGCAATGTGTCTGTGCAATATTTCTGCTTGTTGTCTCTGAAAGAATACACTGTAACCTTTATTTCACAACAAAATCTAATGCTCGCTCGCTCTTACATTGCTTTCAGGTAAAACTGTGTACATAATGTGCAGTGAATCTGTACAAAATTTCTGGTTGTTGTCTCTAAAATAATAACCTCTGATTTTGCTTGATGTAAACTGCCTTGTTTCTCAATCTTACATTGCTGCCCATTAAAGCTGCTTGCAAACTATCCATCCACTGTGCTATACAGTCAGGTCCATAAATATTGGGACATCGACACAATTCTAACATTTTTGGCTCTATACACCACCACAATGGATTTGAAATGAAATGAACAAGATGTGCTTTAACTGCAGACTGTCAGCTTTAATTTGAGGGTATTTACATCCAAATCAGGTGAACGGTGTAGGAATTACAACAGTTTGCATATGTGCCTCCCACTTGTTAAGGGACCAAAAGTAATGGGACAATTGGCTTCTCAGCTGTTCCATGGCCAGGTGTGTGTTATTCCCTCATTATGCCAATTACAATGAGCAGATAAAAGGTCCAGAGTTCATTTCAAGTGTGCTATTTGCATTTGGAATCTGTTGCTGTCAACTCTCAAGATGAGATCCAAAGAGCTGTCACTATCAGTGAAGCAAGCCATCATTAGGCTTAAAAAACAAAACAAACCCATCAGAGAGATAGCAAAAACATTAGGCGTGGCCAAAACAACTGTGTGGAACATTCTTAAAAAGAAGGAATGCACCGGTGAGCTCAGCAACACCAAAAGACCCGGAAGACCACGGAAAACAACTGTGGTGGATGACCAAAGAATTCTTTCCCTGGTGAAGAAAACACCCTTCACAACAGTTGGCCAGATCAAGAGCACTCTCCAGGAGGTAGGTGTATGTGTGTCAAAGTCAACAATCAAGAGAAGACTTCACCAGAGTGAATACAGAGGGTTCACCACAAGATGGAAACCATTGGTGAGCCTCAAAAACAGGAAGGCCAGATTAGAGTTTGCCAAACGACATCTAAAAAAGCCTTCACAGTTCTGGAACAACATCCTATGGACAGATGAGACCAAGATCAACTTGTACCAGAGTGATGGGAAGAGAAGAGTATGGAGAAGGAAAGAGACTGCTCATTATCCTAAGCATACCACCTCATCAGTGAAGCATGGTGGTGGTAGTGTCATGGCGTGGGCATGTATGGCTGCCAGTGGAACTGGTTCTCTTGTATTTACTGATGATGTGACTGCTGACAAAAGCAGCAGGATGAATTCTGAAGTGTTTCGGGCAATATTATCTGCTCATATTCAGCCAAATGCTTCAGAACTCATTGGACGCCGCTTCACAGTGCAGATGGACAATGACCCAAAGCATACTGCAAAAGCAACCAAAGAGTTTTTTAAGGGAAGGAAGTGGAATGTTATGCAATGGCCAAGTCAATCACCTGACCTGAATCCGATTGAGCATGCATTTCACTTGCTGAAGACAAAACTGAAGGGAAAATGCCCCAAGAACAAGCAGGAACTGAAGACAGTTGCAGTAGAGGCCTGGCAGAGCATCACCAGGGAAGAAATCCAGTGTCTGGTGATGTCTATGCGTTCCAGACTTCAGGCTGTAATTGACTGCAAAGGATTTGCAACCAAGTATTAAAAAGTGAAAGTTTGATTTATGATTATTATTCTGTCCCATTACTTTTGGTCCCTTAACAAGTGGGAGGCACATATGCAAACTGTTGTAATTCCTACACCGTTCACCTGGTTTGGATGTAAATACCCTCAAATTAAAGCTGACAGTCTGCAGTTAAAGCACATCTTGTTCGTTTCATTTCAAATCCATTGTGGTGGTGTATAGAGCCAAAAATGTTAGAATTGTGTTGATGTCCCAATATTTATGGACCTGACTGTATGTTTGGCTATTGTTTCCGAAATATGGCACTGTAATTTGTATTTCAGAATAACAACTGCCTTTTCCTTGTGGGGTTGGATTTTGAAGTATTTTTGCACATTTTTGTCATTATACTAAACTCTGCAAACAATACAGTGTGGTACTGCACTAAAACGGAAAATTTTATTCAAATACTTACCATAATTCTCCTTTCCTGACGAGCTCCATGGCAGCACAGCTGGGTAAGTCCCCGCCCACCCCTTGCCCGATCAGGATGTAGCTCAATACATTTTTGACCCACCTCAGCCTAGGTGTTCCGCAACTTCTACTACTAAACTGGGTGGGATTTGTGCTGTCATGGAGCTCGCCAGGAAAGGAAAATCCCGGTAAGTATTTGAATTAAATTTTCCGTTTTCCTCCATGTCAGCACAGCTGGCATGGGCAGCAGGGATTTAACTAGCCACACACGGGAGGGTAATGCAAAACCAATTTAATTTCGACTGGAAGCAGAGACCAGGACACCCCTGCCAAAATCAGCAGTGGTCAAAGCCGCAGATTCTATACAATAATGAGTCATGAAGGTATGAACAGAAGACCATGTAGCCTCTTTGCAGATTGTTTCCGGGGAAATATTATGTTATAGACTGCATATGTACCTCATCCCTAGTAAACAATTTAAAGAAAAACAAAAAGTGATGGGACATTACTGGTACAATCAGCAGACAAACTTGTATTCATTCACCATCCTAAACGGTGCACGGTAAGGCTCTAGAGCTTCTAGTAGAATAATTGCTACATGGCTGGTCAAGACCATCTCTATAGCTTACAGAACGAGAGGGTTGCCTGTGCCTGAGGGGGTCACAGTGCATTCCACTAGAGGGGTTTCAATCTCATGGGCAGCAGTGGGCCGAGTTTCCCTGGAAACAATTTAAAGAAAAGCAAAACGTGATGGGACTTTACTGGTACAATCAGCGGACAAACTTGTATTCATACATTTACATATTTATTGAAATACATCTTACAATGACATTATATAAAAGCAATACTTGGCTTATCAGCCAAACACCTTCCAATATATTTTAGATCAATTTCATCTTCTACTACAGCCACTCAACTCTGACTTATTATTGCTAGATAAGAAAAATAAGGTGTACCAAAGCTACCTAAAAAAGAAAATTTCAGGTTGAAAGGAATGAGACTGTGAAAGAAGATTACTGTTCATTAACACCACATTACTGCCTACTGGCATATCCTAGCATGTAATTTTAAAAAACTGGTCGTCCTTAAAGCTACATAAAATGGAGGGCATCTTCTTCCTAATTGGTATTTCTTAAAATTGTTTTATATTGGCAGTACCTATTAATCTTGAAATAGCCAGAATTGGTTTTCAAGATTTACCCCCCCCCCCCCATATTGATTTTAAGCATATTTGCTCATCACTATTTTCCCTATCACAGTTAAACACATGTTCAATATGGCTGCTGGGAATGCAGCCTTTTATAATGAGAGGGCTGACTTATACAAATTCCACATATTAGCCCATCTAAGCATTCTGAGTTGAATTAAAATGCCAGTAAGTGCATCGGTAGATGACTGCTTTGCTAACAACATTGCACATTAGTTTGCCAGTTCCACGTAAGTTTGCCTCTAACCAATACTTACCCCAGACATAAAACTGCATCACTATGTTTTGAAAAATAGTATAGGTGATGAATTTGTGAGTAGTTTAGAGAAAGAAAAAAAAAAGAAAAGATTACCAGGGCTGACAAAAAAATTCTGTGTATTATAAGCCCATATAAGGAATTAGAAGCATTAGAGTGCCTTTTTGGTAGAGCAACAGATTTTCTTACATGGTCCTCAAAGGAATAAAACACAGAGAAATGTGCATGTATAACAGAGATGTACTGTATGTTTCTTTTTTCCCTCTATAAGACCTGGTAACCATTGTTTCTGGTACAGAAAATAATGGGAAATCCAACATTTTTAAGTTTTCACAAGAAAATAAGGTGAGGAGAAATCTTCCAATGGAGAAAACGTTTCAGGTGACAACTATCAAAAGGATATCCCCACACTTTAAAAAAATTTCTTCTTACTTTCTGCTGTGTCTCTGGGAAAAGAAGTGAAGGGAAACAGGCAACAAACAAAAGAACCTTACAGGGGGGGTGTAAATATTTCCTACCCTGAAAAAAGGTTTGGCTTTATACAATTAAATCTCTAGAAGGGGATCAGTAATAATCAGCCTACAGATTTGCTCTAAAAAAGCTATTACACTAAATCTATTAATAAATATTTAAGGTGGATGTTTAGACACATTTCTTTTCAGTTTTAGAGTAGGAAAGGGCAATAACACCTATCAGGTCGTTTTTTTTTTTTGTTTTTGTTTTTTTTTCTGCTGTCCTGGTTACAATAATCATGAAGACAAATAGAAAGAATTACGTTTTCCAGCTGGGTAAAAGAAGCAGTAGAAACCTGACAGGGGTTCTATTATTTTTCTAATATGTCTAAAACTGAATGAAAACTATAATTGGCATCACTTACGCTTTCACATTACATGTTTAACAGCATTAGATATGGTTCACGTCACCGTTATCCAGTTATTTTTACAATACCCTAACTTTTTTTTAAACCAAAAATATTTTGAATATTCAAATTGTACTGGGTAACATTCTCCCACAGATCTGAAGTATGCATTACTGCAACAGAACATGCTCTAATTATAAACAAAATAAATTACACTGAAAAGACTACACAGACCTAACTTAGTGAGAAGATAAGCAGATAATTTTAGATGTTTTTGTTGTCTTTGTCTTATCAGCATAAGACATGTCCATAATTTATCTTCTATTTTTATCAGGCACTATCATGTAGGTGGTCTAGTGCATTTTAGTTGAACTTGGAGAAGGAAAAATCTTACTTTGAATTCAGCAATTCAACATTTTTATCATGAAAACCCAGGAAAAGAGCGATTATAAACTCTGTCACTTTGTTTAGAATAACATACTCTTGATATAACAGTGAAAGTATTCCCATTTATTTTTCTTTTACTTCTTTGTGGTGTTAATACATCAGTGTAGCTACAGAGCATTTCCGAATTGTTATTTATGTATTTGTGCTTTTTGTTTGCGTTTTAGAATTAATTTGATTTATTTGCAATATCAGGCAGTAGAGGGCAGCAAAGAAATGGTTCTCACTTTGCCTGATTTCCCTTCAGTATAGTGCAACCTCTCTCCCTGCACTTCCACTTATATTCCTACTGGTAGCCACACTGACTACATCCGACTGCTCATGAGCAAAGTCCAATGGCATGATTAGTGAGCTCTATATTTAAACCATGATTTGTTCACAAATGAGCAATGATTTTGCACACAAAAAAAATATATTTTATTTATTCTATTAATTGCACAATTTTGATTGGGGTAAACACAGAAACATTTTCATTTCATGCCTGTCCAGGCCACTTAAATTGTAAGGCGATATCACCACCAAATTCTGTATAAGTAGTATAATATATCTGATGAAATGTTAATTTTATATTATGAGAAAAGAGTCATCTGCACCCCCTTAGGGCCCATTTACACTATTGCATTGTGGTAGCATAATCTTTATTGTGAAATGCATGTTCCTTGCGCTCAGGTGTCATGTATTTTGAATGGTACCCAAAAGCACTAAGTGCACCTGTAGTGAAGCATGTGGTAACATATGGTTGTGCATTGCAGTTCATTGTGTTGTCAAATATGGCGCATGTCTTATTTTCTGCACTTTAGGGTGCTTTGGCAGCCAGCCCATTTACTTAAATGGACTGCCTTAAAGCAACGCACATTAAAAAATGTTTAACACATCTGCATTAACGCAGTCTCACAACAACTTTTGTTGACAGCAACCCCTAAGTCACTACAGGACATAGTAATAAGTAGGGGTTTGGAGGTAGAAACCAAAGTGTGCAGCAGGGTGAAGCAAGCATCCAACACTCATGGTAGTGTTGAATCCTGGAGAGTCTCAAGGAGGCTGTAGCTTTGGATCAAAGAGAAGGCAGGAGACAAGGGCTGCTTGAGAGGTGAGTTTAATAACTTTTTGTTGGAATACAGTGCTCATGTATTATGTGCAACTAAATCAGTATTCAGTAGAGATATATTCTTTAACCAGTAGATGGCAGTGTTTATAAGTTTGTAGCTGCATCTATGGTATAATTTATGTCTT
The DNA here is from genome assembly GCF_062004578.1 of Staurois parvus. Lineage (NCBI taxonomy): Eukaryota > Metazoa > Chordata > Amphibia > Anura > Ranidae > Staurois > Staurois parvus. The sequence continues at coordinate 2,346,970 of NW_028318183.1, read as the reverse complement.
TTTCTCTGAATAAAGTTTCCTGTTTCTTGTTGCAGTAAAGCAGAAAAGCACGTGTGGATTGTGCACCTTCTGTTCTGTGCAATGACTATGCAAGTGGAATTAAAAATTAGTCCATGTGATGAAAAAAAGAAATGCACCAGCTGTGTAAAAGGTAAAATGACAAGAAAAGCTTTTCCAAAGCAGTGTAACAGCAGAGCTAAAGAACCTCTGGACTTCATTCAGAGCTTTGTGGTCCAATAGAAAAAAAATTACACCAGGAATGAACAAGTATTTTCTCACTTTTATAGATGCTTACTCCAGGTATACTACACTGTGGGGTTGATATAATAAAGGCAAATAGGCACTGAAAGTGCATTTGCTCTAGATCTGAGGGGAACATGCAAGGAAAATAAACAAAACTGCATTTTTGCTTGCACATGTTTGGAAGAAAGAAATCAGAGGAGCTTCACCTCATTTCGGAGCTTCCCCTTGGATCTAAAGCAACCGCAGTGCACAATATATTTACCTCTAGTAAATCAACCCCTATATCTGTTACACAACAAAAGTGAAGTACCAGAGAAACTTGAACATTATTTGGCTCAAATAAGCAACAAATTTGGCAAAATGCAGAGAGTATTGCCCACAGACAATGGAACTGAATATATAGGTAATAATACACAAGTGAGTATCAGAAAGCATAGCATAATATTTCAAACTATAAGATATGAGTCTCAGAAAGCCTGGCATATTATTTCAAACCACTGTACCATGCAACCCAAAACAAAACGGGGTTAGAGAAAGAATGAACCGTATTCTATGTGAGAGTGGAAGAACCACGCTGTTTGATGCAGATATGCCAACCACATACTAGGGGAACAACTATGACCGCATGCTACCTCCAAAATCGACTACCAGGAAAATCAACTGAGAAAACTCCATATGAACTGTGGAATGGAAAGGCCCGGAATTTGAACCATCTAAAAATTGTTGGAAGCAAAGCCTACGTGCACATCCCAAAAGAAAAACGTACAAAATGGGATGTTCGTGCAAAGGTAGGTGTACTTGTTGGGTACAGTGAATCTCAAAAGGGATACCGAATTTTACAACATGACACAAACAAGGTTACCATCAGTAGAACTGTAATTGTTGATGAAACTTCAGTGTGTTCAAAATTTCATAAACGAACACAAACGCTTCAAACTGAAGGCAATTCCACATCAGTGCCACATGAAGATAAGCAATAAAGTGACACAGAAATAAATTAACACACAATCCAAGTATTGTATAAGGAGAAACCAGACCACGAGAGGCTTCAGCCTGGGTTCACATACATGCGGTACAGTATATCGCATGTGATTCGCACAGGTACCGCACTGCATTCCTGTGCAAATCACATGCGATTTGTGTGCGTTGCGATTGAAGCCATACATTTTGTATGGCTCTAATCACACCGCACCCACACATAAAAAGTTGCAGGACCCTTTTTTTGGTCCACACCATAATCGGATCGCATTGGTATTCACACCTACGCGATCCGATTCTGTACATCACACCACGTTTTGCAGACTGCTTTCAGGGTGTTGTTAACTTAACATACACTCCCGCAGTGGTTCACATGAATGGGGTACGATTCTGATGCGGTGAGGAAGTCGCACAGAAAATGCTGCGAATTCTGGACCACATCAGTTTGAACCAGGGCTCAATCAGGAAATCCACCTGAAGCAATATAGGCATCCCAGCCAAACATCTGTGTTGTTCGCGTAGCATTAAAATCAGAGCCACATTCATGGGTTGAGATGCAAAGACTTCCAACCCATAAGAAACAAAAGTGGATGCTTTGATAAAACTGCTTACAAGAAACAACAACTACATCAGTATTCAGTAGAGATTTACTCATCAACCAGTAGATGGCAGTGTTTATAAGTTTGCAGCTGCATATATGGTATATTCTATGTCTTTTCTCTGAATAACGTTTCCTGTTTCCTTGTTGCAGTGAATGGATGTGGATTGTGCACTTTCTGTTCCATAGGGCTAAAATACATACAGAGTTTCTAACACTTCTATTGCAGGGCAGTGCTGTTTGCATTCCTTTAAAACTCATTAAGGGCTTGTTTACACCACAATCCCTGTGTTCCCTCTACAGCTGTACAAGCAGGTTCACATGCATTTCTAATATGTCTGCAGTGCACTTGTAGTTTGTTTTTGTTGTGCTGGAAGTGCATTTGTGGTGCATTTTTAGGCATTGTTTGTTTTCTTTTATTATGAGTTGCATTTGCGTGTGTTTGCTGTTTGTTACTTGTTCTTGTATGTGCATTCTGGAACGTTAACGTATAAACAATGTAGCAGGTTGTATTTGTTAAATGCTCATGAAAGCTCAATAAAATAAGTTCAATTTTCTTGCATATGCATTCGTATTGTGTTTGATTGAATCTGGTGTAAAGGAGCCTTAAGACGCCTTGCTTTCTAGTGTATCATGGGCTGATAAATGAGTTTCATTATTCAGGCTGCACTTCTTGTAAGTCTGTTGGCTGGCCCCTCTGATCACACCTTTAAGTCATGATTCTTAGACGTATAATCCAAAGAGCTCTGCATATAAAAAAGTAGGCAAGCCTCCTCCTACAACACATTCTGGTCTTAGTTTTCACGATAACTATCACACATCATTGCTTTTTTATTATTTCTTATTTATTTTATACACATGTGAAACCCACCACAATTCTAAAGTGATCATTTAAGGGTATCAGGCATTCACCAAACATGCAGGGGAATCTTTCTGGTGCAGGATTTTAAACTACAGTGACTGATTCACCTGCAGTGAATGTCACTTTCACTGTTTCAAATATATGCCCCTATGTCTTCTTTTCAGAGACCAAAACAGTAGCTTACTTTTTAATATATAACAATTGTAATAAAACATCTGGTAAAGGCACAGTAAATGTCTTTTTTAGTTTATAGCTGAATTCTTTCTTTAAAAGGCTGTAGGAAAATCTTATGAGGTTTTTTTTTGTTCTTAACAAATTCAATATTTTCCATAATGGCTGTACAATGCTTTTTCTTTGGCTATTACTCATTATTTCCATATAATTCGGAGACTGGAAGATAGAGTACATACAGAATAAAGTCTATAAAAAAGGTTTACTTTTGATCACTTGGTTTCTTATAAACAAGTGTGTTAATATTGCTGTTTCATATTGACGTTCCCTTGAAGCCCTAGGTGACAGAATGCAATGGGATAAAATACATAGAATGGTAGTTAGAATCTTATACACTGCTCAAAAAAATAAAGGAACACTTTGGAAACACATCAGATCTCAATGGGGAAAAATATCATGCTGGATATCTATACTGATATGGACTGGGTAATGTGTTAGGAACGTAAGGATGCTCCATCGTTTGATGGAAGTAAAAATTATCAACCTACAGAGGACTGAATTAAAAGACACCACGAAAATCAAAGTGAAAAAATGATGCAGCAGGCTAGTCCACTTTGCTGAAATTTGATTGCAGCAACTCAAAATAGTACTCAGTAGTTTGTATGGCCCCCACGTACTTGTATTTGTAGGTCTGAAAACCTCAGGGCATGCTCCTAATGTGACAACAAATGGTGTCCTGGGGTATTTTCTCCCAGATCTGGACAAGGGCATCACTGAGCTCCTGGAGAGTCTGAGGTACAACCTGACAGCTTTGGATGGACTGAAACATATCCCAGAGGTGTTCTGTTGGATTTAGGTCAGGCGAGTTGTGGGGCCATTCAGTGGTATCAATTCCTTCATCCTCTAGGAACTGTTTGCATACTCTCACCACATGAGGCCGGTGCATTGTCGTGCACCAGGAGGAACCCAGGACCCACTGCACCAGCGTAGGGTTTGACAATAGGTCCAAGGATTTAATTCCTGATACCTAATGGCAGTCAGCGTGCCATTGTCTAGTCTGTAGAGGTCTGTGCATCCCTCCATGGATATGCCTCCCCAGACCATCACTGAACCACCACCAAAACGGTCATGCTGAACGATGTTACAGACAGCTTAACATTCTCCATGGCTTCTCCAGACCCTTTCACATCTGTCACATGTGCTCAGGGTGAATCTGCTCTCATTTGTGAAAAGCACAGGGCGCCAGCGGCGGACCTGCCAATTCTGGTGTAAAATGGCAAATGCCAATCGAGCTCCATGGTGTCAGGCAGTGAGCACAGGGCTCACTAGAGGTCATGGGCCCTCAGGTCACCATCATGTAGTCTGTTTCTGATTGTTTGGTCAGAAACATCACACCAGTGGCCATTTTGTGGGGCTCTGGCAGCACTCATCCTGTTCCTCCTTGCACAAAGGAGCAGATACCGGTCCTGCTGATGAGTTAAGGACCTTCTACGAACCTGTCCAGCTCTCCTAGAGTAACTGCCTGTCTTCTGGAATCTCCTCCATGCTCTTGAGACTGTGCTGGGAGACCCAGCAAACCTTCTGGCAATGGCACGTATTGATGTGCCATTCTGGAGGAGTTGGACTGCCTGTGCAACCTCTGAAGGGTTCAGGTATTGCCTCATGCTACCAGTAGTAACACTGACCCTAGCCAAATGCAAAACTAGTGAAAACAGTCAAAAAAAATTAGTAGGGAAAAAAATTTCAGTGGCCTCCACCTGTAAAACCATTCCTGTTTTGAGGGTTGTCTCATTGTTGCCCATCTAGTGCACCTGTTGTTAATTTAATTAACACCAAAGCACCTGAAACTGATTAATAACCAAAAGCGATCTCTCCTGCGCTCCGGGACCCAAGCCGGCGGCGAGCAGACGGAACCAAAACCTCCAGAGAAGCAACCACTGGAGCATCCAAGGTCGCGCAGCTCCAAACCAAGGCCGGGGAAGCCCGAACAAACTGCCAAGTGAAACAACAAGAAGCGCACCAACCTTGCGCACCACCTCAGCAACCAAAATTTACTTAATGAAGGAAAGGTACTCACAAACAGCGAATAAAAACAGGCATGTAAGTCCACCAAGGGACTTCAAAGGTAAGAGGCCAGCGCGAATCCCATCATGGGTGTAGGTACTCAGTCCATCTGACGCGTTTCGAAGGTCATGCCTTCTTCCTCTGATTAACAACCACCTCTGCTACTTAATTGACGAGATCAGTATCTCAGTAGTTTAATTGACCTGATGCTATACTCATTAAAAAGTGTTCCTTAATTTTTTTGCGCAGTGTATATAACTCAGGAGCAAAGACTATTCCATAAATAGATACTTTCAACTAGTAAATTGCAGAGGAGCTATGTGAAATCCTATTACCATTTATAAAAGTTTTAGTTTTTTTTATTATATGTACGTATATGCTGTGTTGTGCTAAAGTACATAAATATCATGAGAACAAGGTGAAAGCATAATGAACTTTCCCACAAAAGAAAAATTAAATTCCAATCCACAAGTGAAAAAACTCCACTCCATGAATTATTCAACATTTCTTTTGTCTGAGATCATCTGGATAGTGCATCCCACTCCACAGAAAAAGACTCTACCACCATACAGTTACAAAGGAGGGCTTACCAGAGATATATGACTCTCAAGTTAAAGAGAAGTCATATATGGCATACAGGAATACTAAAGGTAAACCTCCTGGCTCTCCTCAGCAGGATCCACCGCTAAGAGGAAACATACAGTATATGCCCACAAGTGTCTTCCATCTACCATCTTCCATCAACCTCCAGCATGTCCATACATGTTCAGAAGGAAACAGGAGGCCATGTGCTCCAATAGTGTAAACACCCAAAACTTATGTTAAAGCATATAGTGCTACTACCTATCAATTCCATACAACCGTATTAAAAGAGTTATAAGTGCCCAACCTGCAGTCGCACAGCTGTAGAGAATAGTCCATGAAAATGGTCCGCACCCACCGTTGCCACTCCTAAAAAAATCTTAATGAATTGAAAAATCCACAGTGTACAAATCAGGATACAGAAAAGTTGACACGTTTCAGCCTACACAGCTTTAGTCATAACTAAAGTTATGACTAAATCCACACAATAAATGAAGATTTTTAAAAGCAGCAATGGTAGTGTAAACATCCAATGGGAGGATGTCTTCTCTGATTAACTGCAACAGCTACATGGTGACTTCACCACATTTCTGAAGCAGACCCAGAAGTGAGGCTAAGCCAGTCCAGATTGCATTGTATGTGTTTAATAAAATTGCCCATTGGGTTTTTAAACTACAGGTGAAACTCAAAAAATTTGAATATTGTGCAAAAGTTGCAAAGGGTTCCTGAGCCTTTAAATGGTCTCTCAGTCTGGTTCAGTAGGAATCACAATCATGGGAAAGACTGCTGACCTGACAGTTGTGCAGAAAACCATCACTGACACGCTCCATAAGGAGGGAAAGCCTCAAAAGGTAATTGCAAAAGAAGTTGGATGTTCCCAAAGTGCTGTATCAAAGCACATTAATAGAAAGTTATGTGGAAGGGAAAAGTGTGGAAGAAAAAGGTGCACAAGCAGCAGTGATGACCTTAGCCTTAGGGACTTTCACAAGGACTGGACTGAGGGTGGAGTCAGTGCATCAAGAGCCGCCACACACAGACAGATCCTGGACTTGGGCTTCAAATGTCGTATTCTTTTTGTCAAGCCGCTCCTGAACAAACATCGCCAGAAGCGTCTTACCTGGGCTAAAGAAAAACAGACCTTATCTGTTGCTCAGTGGTCTAAAGTCCTCTTTTCTGATGAAAGCAACTTTTGCATCTCATTTGGAAACCAAGGACCCAGAGTATTGAGGAAGAATGGAGAGGCATGCACTGCAAGATGCTTGAAGTCCAATGTGAAGTTTCCACAGTCTGTGTTGATTTGGGGAGCCATGTCATCTGCTGGTGTTGGTCCACTGTGCTTCATTAAGTCCAGGGTCAATGCAGCCATCTACCAGGAGATTTTGGAGCACTTCATGCTTCCTTCCACAGACGAGCTTTATGGGGATGCTGACTTCATTTTCCAGCAGGACTTGGCACCTGCCCACACTGCCAAAAGCACCAAAACCTTGTTCAATGACCATGGGATTACTGTGCTTGATTGGCCAGCAAACTCGCCTGACCTGAACCCCATAGAGAATCTATGGGGCATTGCCAAGAGAAAGATGAGAGACATGAAACCGAACAATGCAGAAGAGGTGAAGGCCACTATTGAAGCATCCTAGTCTTCCATAACACCTCAGCAGTGCCACAGGCTGATAGCTTCCATGCCACGCCGCATTGAGGCAGTAATTGCTGCAAAAGGGGCCCAAACCAAGTACTGAGTACATATGCATGCTTATACGTTTAAATCAATTAAACAATCCTTGTTTTTTTGATTGCATGTAATCTTCTAATTTTCTGAGATTGTGGATTTGGGGTTTTCATGAGCTGTAAGCCATAATCATCACAATTATGACAAATCACGGCTTGAACTATCTTGCTTTGCATGTAATGAGTCTATCTCATATATTAGTTTCACCTTTTAAGTTGCATTACTGAAATAAATGAACTTTTGCACGATATTCTAATTTTTCGAGTTTCACCTGTATAAGGCTATGTTCACACTAGCGTTCTGTGCAGGTGGCAGAGAGGTGTTTGGGAAGCGTTTTTACCGCTTCCCAAACGCCTCTGCCAATTCTGCACATTACAGCACATGGTGCTGTTCTAATGGGAGAGTTTGTGTCGAGTCGCGGCAAAACGGACGCCTCTGGTCGAGTCAGGAGGCGTTGAAGCCTCCTATTCTAGTCTATGGTGCCGCTCCACAAACGCCCGGCTGGCAGTGCGGTTGTGATGCGGTTGCAGGGCGTTTGCGGAGCGGTAACACCATTCAAACTGCATTATAGGCGTTTGTGGGGCGTTTTTAACGCTCGGCAAACGCCTAGCAACCTCCGCTAAACCGCGAATGCGGCGTTTGCGGAGCGTTTGCCGAGCGTTAAAAAACGCTCCGCAAACGCCGGACCAACGCTTGCCAAACGTTATAGGGGCGTTTGGCAAGCATTGGTAAAACAGCCAAATGTGAACAAGCCCTTAGAGCGCTCTATTTGTCATGGTGACCACTGCCAGCAGAATAGAAGACATGCTGGTAGGTTAATTGGCTTCTGTCTAATTTGGCCCTAGTATGTGTATGTATGAATGTAAGTTAGGGACCTTATTTTGTACGCCCCTTGAGGGTTAGGTACAATATATATGTAAAGCGCTGCATAAAATTGACGGTGCTATGTAAGCACCTGAAATAAACAAACAAACAAATAAATAAATAATAGAATGCTATGGAATGTTATGGAAAATCTAAAATATTACATTCAAACAGGAATAGCGGGAGATATTTTCCAGCTAGGACTGTAGTTACAGTGATGCCTGTCACTTGAAGAAAGAAATTTCTTCTCACTTCCTGTTTTGTTCCTGAGACAGGAAATTAGGGTAAATCTCCACAGTGGGACATAGACAAAACAAGAAAAGTTCTGTTTTTTTTCTCAACTCTGGAAAACTTTAAAATGATCCTGTGCAGTGGGGCTGCTCCCACACTGCAAGGGTTTACTGCTTGTTTAGTGTAGAGCAGAGGCACTTCTACTTACATGTACTTATGCTCCCCCAGCAAGCAGAGCTCCCCCCACACTCCAGTGATGGACTATCCTTCTGCATCATCAATTCCATGCAGGGCTATGGACCCTGTATTGGTTTTGATGATGATGTGACATTAGACTGCTGGAGCATGACAGAGAAGTCACCATGAGGAACAGTCTAGCAGCAAATGACTGGTAAGTATATATTCTTTTCTGTTTCCCTTAGATCTAAACAAACAATTAAACTCTGCAATGTGTGCACTGGTGTTAAGCTTTAAGGGAGTTAAGCTTTAAGGAGCCCTGTGCTAAGAGAAATGCAATAGGTTGCCATTACTGATCCCTTAACAATGCCAGTGGCCTGGCTAGCTCTGGCTTTTCTGAGTGACTGGCATGGAACTAGTACGCAGGTCTGGAAAGTCATAATAGAATCAGGCTTTCCTATTTTCATATTTTTCTTGGTCAGTGACTCAGAAAGTATACAAACCCTTGGCTCGGTATGGCTGACACCTTTGGATTCTTCTTTACCTCATGCAGCATTTTTACAGGACGACCATGCCTAGGGAGAGTAGCAACAGTGCTAAACTTTCTCCATTTGTAGACAGTCTGTCTTACTGTGGACACATGAACATCAAGGCTTTTGGAGATGCTTTTGTAACCCTTTCCAGCTTCATGCAAGTCAATAATTCTTGATCGTAGGTCTTCTGAGAGCTCTTTTCTGCGAGGCATGGTTCAGATCAGACAGTGCTTCTTGAAACCAGTAAACCCAAAACAGGTGTGTGTTTTTTAAGGGCAGGACAGCTGTTAGCAACACATCCAATATCATCACACTGATTGGAGTCAAGGTTGGCTCACTCCTGGCTCCAATTAGCTCTGGCAGAAATCATTAAGCTAGGGCCTCACATACTTTCTCCTCCCTGCACTGTGAATGTTTACATGTTATGTGCAATTAAACCATGGCAACCTCTAATGTTTGTGTAGTATTATGTTCAGCAGACTTCTATTGTTGTGACTTAGATGACGTTCAGAGCACATTTTATGCCCATTTCATGCAAAACTCCTTGTAATCCCAAGGGGTTCACATACTTTTTCTTGCAACTGTATAATAGGACTGTAGCGCTAGTCCCAAAGGGGCTGCTGGCATTAACTGGACATTCCTTAATGGTACAGAGGCTGCCAGTCACCCAAGCACCAGTCCACACATACTAATCTAGGGGTTGTCTTTTTTGTAGTTTATTGTTTGAAAACATCAACAGGACAATCTGTTGGACAGTCTAAACCCCCACAGCTGAGGACCAGGGGACAAGTCTTGTTGCATCTAGTTACGTTGCACAGAAGCATAACTGTTGGTACCCAGTGCCATCTCCAGAACACTTCACAGTCACAGGGAATAATTTAAGGTCATTACTCACAAGTCCCCATGACACCTGCCACCTTCCTTCAGACATGGTCCAGCGAGTGGTACAACACCTCTCTTGACAAGTACCCTTGTGGTTAGGTTCTGAAACTGGTTTCAAGCAGAGTCCATCCAAGCCCTCAGTCCTGACATTGCTGAGGCCTCTAAAGCAGCTTTACAGTCCATGGGCTGCCTGAGTACAGTTGACCTTCTGGCTCTGGAACCGTCCTGTGGAGAAGAAACCTGCTCTCCGGTGTCTTAGACTATTTATCACCATTCCAGCCCCCTTCTGGAAACTCTTTTCCACGGATTGGCTGGAGCATGATAAACATTCAGGTTATTTGATTTTTTTTAATCTCCCACCCTAAGCTAGTAAAGGCAGGGGGAAGCAAATTAACTCCCAGCCTTTGAGACCCTGAACAGGCCAGAACAAACAATTACTGCTTGCTTGATTACAGAAGGAGTCAAAACCAAATTTACCTAGCGTCCTACACTAGGAGGGTGCTACTGCACCTAGTCAGCAAAACTATATAACTCTAACCTTTCTCATTCACAGAATTATGTTGATTGCTAAATTCTAGGTGTTCCAAAAGTATTCTAAAATGTGCCCCCCCCCAAAAAAAAGAGGAAATCAATTACCCTTTTATTACTGCCAATCATTTCAGACTGCCTGTCTTGAAGTTCTGAGCTGGAGCATGGATAGCATCTTCACACTGTGCCTGAATGCAAGGTTTTGCATACTGGGGATGGGGCTTCAGTGTGGCATTGACCAGTTGCAGCTGCCTATTTTAAAAAAAAATGCAGTAGGAAGGGTATTAAGCAGCTTAAAGTGGTATGGTTAGCAACAATGAGCACCAAAATTTTAATTAGACCAGGCAACTGGTCTGGTTCCAGGGAATATCCAACTGCCTCTCGGGTGATCAGGAAGGAAATTTTTTCCCTGCAGGAGCAAATTGGATCATGTTTTGCTGGGTTTTTTTGCCTTCCTCTGGATCAAACTGTGGGTATAAGATTATAACTTGGATGGACTTTTGTCTTTTTTCAGTCAAACTAATGCAGGCCATAGATGGGTCGAAAATCGGCCGATTTTTCTTTTAAAAAAACGAACAATCGGTCGTTCAAGTGGCCGACGTTACCACCAATGGTAAAAAAAATCGGCCGATTTTCATCCCGTCTACAGCCGGCAAAAAGTGTCTCTGCAGAGAGCTTCGCTATTTCTTTGACAGTTCTCTGACAGTTCCTTGACATTTACAGCGGTTGTAACATTGTATCTATTTGTTTCCATTTAGGATACAGATGTTTTTATTCGGAAACAAATAGATACAATGTTGCAACCGCTGTAAATGTCAAGGAACTGTCAGAGAACTATCAAAAAAATAGCGGAGCTCTCTGCAGAGACACTTTTTGCTGGACTGGAATTCCTCTTATTTTCATCCTACTTCTTCTTCTTTTTCTTTTTCATCCTCATCCTCTTCTTCTTCTTCTTCTTCATCATCCTAATCCTCTTCTTCATCCTCATCCTCTTCTTCTTCTTCTTCATCATCCTCTTCTTCTTCTTCTTCTTCTTCATCCTCATCCTCTTCTTCTTCTTCTTCTTCTTCTTCTTCTTCTTCTTCTTCTTCTTTTTCTTCATCCTCATTCTCTTCTTCTTCATCCTCATCCTCTTCTTCTTCTTCTTCTTCTTCTTCTTCTTCATCCTCATCCTCTTCTTCTTCATCATCCTCATCCTCTTCTTCTTCATCATCCTCATCCTCTTCTTCTTCATCCTCATCCTCTTCTTCTTCATCCTCATCCTCTTCTTCTTCTTCTTCATCATCCTCTTCTTCTTCATCATCCTCATCCTCTTCTTCTTCTTCTTCTTCTTCTTCTTCTTCTTCTTCATCATCCTCATTCTCTTCTTCTTCTTCTTCTTCTTCTTCTTCTTCTTCTTCATCCTCATTCTCTTCTTCTTCTTCTTTATCCTCATCTTCTTCTTCTTCATCCTCATCCTCTTCTTCTTCATCCTCTTCTTCTTCATCCTCGTCCTCTTCTTCTTCATCCTCATCCTCATCCTCTTCTTCTTCATCCTCTTCATCCTCGTCCTCTTCTTCATCCTCATCCTCTTCTTCTTATTATTCATCCTCATCCTCTTCTTCTTATTTTTCTTCATCCTCATCCTCTTCTTCTTCATCCTCATCCTCTTCTTCTTCTTCTTCATCCTCATCCTCTTCTTCTTCTTCTTCTTCTTCTTCATCCTCATTCTCTTCTTCTTCATCATCCTCATTCTCTTCTTCTTCTTCTTCATCCTCGTCCTCTTCTTCTTCATCATCATCCTCTTCTTCTTCATCCTCATCCTATTCTTATTATTATTCATCCTCATCCTCTTCTTCTTCTTTTTCTTCATCCTCATCCTCTTCTTCTTCATCCTCATCCTCTTCTTATTATTATTCATCCTCATCCTCTTCTTCTTCTTTTTCTTCATCCTCATCCTCTTCTTCATCCTCATCCTCTTCTTCTTCATCCTCATCTTCTTCTTCTTCATCATCCTCATCCTCTTCTTCTTCTTCTTCTTCATTCTCATCCTCTTCTTCCTCCTCCTCATCCTCTTCTTCTTCATCATCTTCATCCTCATCATCTTCTTCTTCATCCTCATCCTCTTCTTCATCATCCTCTTCTTCTTCTTCTTCCTCATCCTCATCCTCTTCTTCTTCTTCCTCATCCTCATCCTCTTCTTCTTCTTCCTCATCCTCATTTTCTTCTTCTTCTTCCTCATCCTCTTCTTCTTCTTCATCCTCATCTTCCTCATCCTCTTCTTCTTCTTCATCCTCTTCTTCCTCTTCTTCATCCTCTTCTTCATCCTCTTCCTCTTCTTCTTTTTCTTCTGTTTGTCTTCCTCTTGCAGGTCACTGCTCATGCGCAGATTTTTTATCGGTAAAAAATCGGCCGATTAGCCCATTATTGCCGCGAAAATCGGCCGATCAGCCGATTTTTTTCCAACTTTACCAAAAAAAAAAAACGGCCAAAATCCCGAAAAACGGCCGAACAAATAGCCCACTAACGATCCGAAAATCGGCCGATTTTATTTTCGGCCGAAAAATCGGCCGATTTTCGACCCATCTATGGCCTGCATAACTATGTAACTATGTAACTAGGCACCTGTGGCACCCCAGGCCACAATTTATGTGACCTAGTGATAAATTGGGCCATGATGAAGGATAAACATTTTTCACAGTCTCAGGTCTCCTGCAGATAACATGCCATCCTTTACAATTTGTCCATTTTTGTTTCATATTTCTTTGTATTTTTTATTTACTTTTGCTAGTTTAAATGAATTAAATTGTGTTTTTTTATTTTTTAATCATCAAAGAATTTTGCTTTACTAATGTAATTTAAAAAGTGCTGTAACCCTTAAAAATCATAATTCATCAGAAAACTGTAATCTGAGTGGGTTCCACAAGTTTCTGCATTTGTATAAATTCTTTGCACTGCCTTATTAAAGGGTACATGAAGCCCAATTTTTTTTTACATTTTAGATGTAGGGCATAGTTTGATCAGACCTTGCACAAAAAAGCAAAGTCCATTAATATTTTCACATTCCCTATTGCCTATCAAAGTCATAGAAGTAGAATGAAAAAAAAAAGTTGCAAATATACATAGACAAGAGTGAATCACCATCCTTCCACTGAGACCTCAAGAACAGCTGTGTACCTGAAATCTCACTATCCTACTGTCACAAGTTAGCCTGCAGTTTCTTGTTTGTGTTCTTACCTTCTTGCCCTTCTTGCTGCAATCCTGTTCCTGATCCCTTCTCATGTGTTTGTCTGTGCTCATCTATGGGCGTCGTCTGCTGTCCTCTGGGTTTTGTTTCCTTCCCTTCCATCACTTCCTGGCCCACCTCCCTTTTTGCCTGTTTATATAAGACTTGCTCAGACTAGGCCACTTTGCCTGAGCAACTTCCTAGTTGGCGGAGCTCCCGTGTGTTACTACTGTCTGAATCCTATATTGCCTACTTGTGTACCAACCCCGGCTTCGTTCTCTGACCTTGCTTGTTTTACACCTGTCCTGACCTCGGCTAGCCTATCGGATTTCATTTGCCTCCTCCCATTATACTCTGCTCCCGCGAGCGGTCTCCTCAACCTCAGCTGGGCGTACCTGGGGGCTGCAACCTGGTCCCAGCTTGCTGCAAGTCCATCCCCACCATCAGGGGCTCTGGTGAAGAAGCAGGCTGGGGCTTGGACTCCGCGCCCTGGGGAACCCCAAGTTGAGTATCAACAAGAGCTCACTACCACAGGTGCTGACACCTACACAGTGCTGGGATGTCTTCCGGAAATATTTGGGGCACTTAGTATTTCCTGAGATTTTACCAGTAGGATGGTGATGTCACTTCCTGCAATATGAAAGCCTGAGTAAGTATATTTAACAACATTGTTTTCCCCAAAGGATTTTCTTAATTTCATTACAGCATTTTGGGCATAGGGCTTTGGTTAATAAAAATACCTTGCATGATAGTTTTAACAGAGGTTTTTTTATTCTGTCTTTATTCCGTTGGGGAGATTTACCTTTCTCTCCCAGAGAGAGTTCAGGAAGTAAGAGGAGATCCGTCCAAAGCAAAGGGATATCTTTTAGATATCCCTCTTCAGCCAACCGTACATGGATTGAACTTCTATCCATGTATTGGCAGGGAGGATGTACAGAAATCGATTTACCAATCAGTGTATTCTGATGGCAGGGTAGTCTCCCTGCTGTCAGAATATAATAGCTCAGCTGGGAGGATTCCTCCATCCACACCAAGTAATTTTTTTTCATTCATCCCAGTGGTTGAAGGGAAAAAAATACTCATCTATGGGCAAAATGTCCCCTCTACTGACAGTAATTAGAATTTCCCACTAATTTCTGGTCAGCAGAACCAATAATGAGGGTATATCTCTCAAGCAGCAAAAAAACTAGAGATTCAAACTCTTCCACATCCTATTTAAAACGTGAAAAAAACGTTTTGGCTTTACGTATATATAAATAATTAATAACACACAACAATAACTTAAGTATGTCAATAGTATATACAGTCTAAATAAAATAGTAAAACATTTGCTGGTAAATTAGTTTTCGAAAATTCCACCAATTACAGTAAACAGTTTGACAACAATAGCTTAAAGCTACTGATTTCACATCACCGTCTGCCTCTTCAGTTTTGTCCATCATCTCGACTTTATGCAAGAAAATGTATTTTTGTCACTGTAAAAGAATGGAAATATGTCATTTCCATTAGGGACTTAATAAGTTCCAGGTTTTGACTACAATGCACAAAGCACCAACATAATGTGATTTTTTTTACGTGGTTTTAAGGGAATGCTAACTCCTAAATGCTTTGCATTCAGTCAGGCCCAGGAAAAATATACCCACTATTTTTAAGGCTTAGTGATATATTAATCTAGAATATTTTAAGTGTTTTTTTCTAAAGAGTTCTCTTGCACTTTTTGTAAGCTGATGCGTTAAAGAGTAGCTAGATGTTCTTTGATAGCAGATTCCTTATAAGAACCGAAAAAATCTAAGTATTGACTGTAAAAATGTTTCTCTCCCTTACTGCCATGTGGCATCTGCTTTAGAGTGGCCATCAGCATCCACTGCAATCCATTCCCCGAGGTGACAGCTGAGAAACAGTATACCAAAATACAAATGTTCAGCAACATGTTAGATTAAATGGTCACTTGCCTGTATTTTTCTAGATGGTAAAAGAAGTGCAGTTTAGAAAAAAAGCTGTTTTTTTAATACTAGACAATATGATTGCAGATTTTTATATTGGTTAGGATATAATGGTTAAAATACTTAAATCTGTGCTCTACGTATATGAGAAGTGTTTAGCTGCCAAAGGATATGTATTTCTTTAGATCCAGTCCTGAGATGTATGCAGCTCTTATATGCTGCACAGCCCAGGGCAAAAGAATTGCAGCTCAGTAACACCTTCAGGTCTTGTCCCTGCCCCCTAAGCCTTGAATGAACAGGAAAGAAATAATGCAGACTGATTAGCTCATCTCTCTGTCACTCTGATGTCTCCATCTATCAGCATACCTATTGCATTGCAACACAACTGATTGACTGATTGTGCTGCTTTTTCCTCCTCCAGTCTACAGGGGCTGCAAAAGGCTGATGCCAGATCTGATTTAGGTACATTATAGAAAAAAAAAACTTTTAATGATCTGTTAATTAACCACTTGAGCTCTTTGGATGTACTACATCCAAGGATTGAAAGGTTAATCACAAGCTGATGGCTGCAATAGCAGGTATCAGCCTTTGCTCCATTTGTTTAGCTGGTTCACGACTTCAAAGTGAAAATGATGCTGCGGCTGCACGGTGTCCTCCCTTCCCTGTCGACACTCGCAGAAAGCTTGTTTGCAATCTATCTACTCAACACAACCTCATGTTTTATATTTTACCAAAAAATTGTGAGTGTTTGCACTAAAATTCATTTTATTGTATTTTTTCCTGAAAATTAGCATTTGATAAACAGTTGCACAAATATCATGCAACAAAAAATTTAAACTATCAACTTTTTATTTTGCGCTTTCTGTGATTCTGTGAAAAAATATAATGTTCTGGGGGCTTAAGTAATTTTATAGATATAAATGAAGATTTTTACATGTGTGCTAAAAATGAACTAGTTAATACTAAGCTCCATTTGTGTGTTTTATATCTGTCTGGAGTTTAGCTTTAAAATATGTAATTGATGCCATGGTTTTTGTAACTGAGGCCTGGTTCACACCTAGGAAGTTTGCTTTTGATCTGTTTCTGCAGTACTTTTTGCGGTGCGTTTTTCTACACGTGTTTTTGATGCGTTTTGCATTTTTTTGGGGGCCAATTTGTTGTTGGCCAGATTAAAAAATGCAAAAGAAAAAAAATGCATCAAAAACACATCAAAAACTCACTACATTCTTTTCTGCAGTGTCTCCATTGAAGTCTATTGAAACAAACATGCACCGTTTTGCGTTTAAAAAAATCCCTGACTTTTTCCAAAAACACAACAGCTGAAATAAAGCATAGATGTGAATGTGTCCTATAGGAAAACAAGTGAAATGGACTGTAGTGCGTTTCTGCAAAAAGCACCAAAAAACGCATAGATGTGAACCAGGCCTACATGTTAGGAGAGACATTAGCAGGTTGAATGTGCAGGAGAACTTCCATTTCAAAAAAAGAAAAAGCAATTTGTAAATAATTACTTTCCTTCGTTTTCTTAGTCTTCCTTTGGGCAGGATATGATACACTGGCTCTATGCTAGAGTGGAACACTACAAAAAAATGACAGGCACGCATTTTCCTGCAGAAGTTGTAATGTCTCTACTGCAATAAAAGATTCAAACTTTCTCATGATATACACTGAGGAGTGCTTGCTCACTTCAATATACAACTCCAGGTGACAGAATGTATGAACTGCAATGCAGGCACAGGAGTTACATCATTCCAGCATGACCAAGGAAGAGTGACTTATATTGTCTTCTTCACTTTCCTCTACAACCACCAATGTCACACCAATGTCACACTGATCATAGCCCCAACACTGGATGCAGGTTAAAGTGATATTAAAAGGTAATTAAAAAAAACAAATATGTCATACTTACCTGCTGTGTGCAGTGGTTTTGCATAGAGCAACCCTCACCCTCCTCTTCTTGGGTCTACCACCGGCTCTCCTGGATTGTCTCTCCTGCCTAGTGCTCCCAAAGCAAGCAGCTTGCTATGGGATCAACCAAGCAGGCTCGCTCTCAAGCCACTACTCTGCGTGTCCATTCACATACATCCAGCGCAGCTTGGCCCCATGAACTTACTGGCTTGGCTCCCTCTGCTGTATCAGCCAATGAGGAGGGAGACTCCCCATAGGGCCAAAGCTGGATCACGATAGGGCTCAGGTAAGTATTGAAGGGCTGGGGGGAGCTGCTGCACACAACCTTTTCAACCACTTTAACCGTCTCCCACCCGCCATATAAGGTAATGATAGGCGCAAGGCAGTTCTCTCATTCTGGGAGGATGTCATATGACATCCTCCCACTCTAACCGCACGTGCACAGCTTCAGGAGCACGCGGCACGGCAATCGGTGGTGCGCTGATTCCCTCGGACACAGTGGATCACCAATCAACGGAAAGAGCTGAAGACGTGAAGCTGTGTCCAATCACAGCTGATCGCATGTAAATAGGGAAATGACGGTTATCGGCATTTCTCTCCTCATGAGCTGTCACGCTGACAGCTCGAGAGGAGAGGAGAGCCGGTAATCTGCATCCCTCAGAGGGGACATGTACACTGATCATCAGGGCACTGATGATCAGTGTGCCCTGATGATCAGTGTAGCCACAGCAGTGCCACCTGTCAGTGCTCATCAGTGCCAGCTGTCAGTGCTCATCAATGCCACCTGCCAGTGCCCATCAGTGCCTCATCAATGCCACATATCAGTGCCTACCAGTGCACATCAATGCCACATATCAGTGCCCATCTGAGCTTCCTTTCAGTGTCACCTATCAGTGCCAGTCAGTACCACCTATCAATGCCAGTCAGTGCCACCTATCAGTGCTGCCAATCAGTGGCACCTATTAGTGCCAGTCAGTGCTGCCTATCCATGTGCATCAGTGCCGCCTATCAGTGCCCGTCAGTGCTGCCTATCAGTGCCACTTAACAGTGCCAGGCAGTGTCACCTAACAGTGCCAGTCATTGCCGTCTATCAGTGCCAGTCAGTGCCACCTATCAGTGCCACCTATCAGTGCCATATATGAGTGCTGCTCTTCAGTGCCCATCAGTGATGCCTGTTAATGCCCATCAGTGCCACCTACTAGTGCCTCCTCATCAGTGCCCAACAGTGCCACCTATCAGTGCCCATCAGTGCAGCCTATCAGCGCCCATCACTGCAGCCTCATTAGCGCACATCAGTGAAGGAGAAAAATCACTTATTTACAAAATTTTATAACAAAAACTAAGAAAAAATTAAAAGAACAGGTGATTAAATACCACCAAAAGAAAGCTCTATTTGTCTCAAAAAAATGATAAAAATTTCATATGGGTACAGTGTTGCATGACCATGCAATTGTCATTCAAAGTGCGATAGCACTGAAAGCTGACAACTGGCCTGGGCAGGAAGGGGGTATAAGTGCCCTGTAGGTAAGTGGTTAAGGGCCAGTTCACAATACATGCATTTCAGTATGCTTTTTTTTCTGCATCCAAAAAGCACAGAAAGTAGGTTATATGGTTGTCAATGTCATAGTTCACTTTAGTGCTTGTATTAGTTCCAGTGCATTCCGGTTGCAGAAAGAAAAATTAGAACAGGCTGCATTTTTCCTGCGCAGAACTGTACTGGAACGCGGTAAAATGCATCAAAAATGTACCGGAACGGTGGGAGTATAATTCACTGTTATTACCGTTGGTGGGAACAGAACTTTTCCCACTGGGGAAAGACAATATTTCAGGAAAATGGATAAAAGATAGATATGTACGATAGAAAAGATACCACAGACAAAGGGGAATAATATTCTTTTCAAGATTTAAAAAATAAAAATGAATTATTTTTTATATTAGATGAATGGAGCTATTATCAATTAAGACACTTTGTTGCAGCTCTCCCGCAGCCATTAAGGGCAGTGGAAGACATGTATCCATTTGAACAAATGTTTAGTTCGGATACAATACGAAAACATGTTACTTCTTGCATTTATAAGACCCTTACTACAATATCTGGATCTGTTTCTCCACCGTTCTTGGAGAAGTGGGAAAAGGAGCTTGGAACAAAATTAAATAAGCAGCAAACAAAGAAAATAATTAAATTAACACATGGTGCTGTGGACATGAACATAGTAGAAATTAATTATAAATGTTTAGTAAGATGGTATTGTACACCTAGTGTGGCACATAAACAACGATCAGAGAGTTCACCTTTATGTTGGAGGGGGTGTGTATGGTGGGATTGCCCCAAAAAAACAGTCGTTTTAGCAAGTAATAATTCAACAAATACAGGAGATACTGGAAATTAGTATATTGAAAGACCCTTGGGTTTGATTCCTAGATTTTGGCAGGCACACGATACCCCAAAAATAAAAGATTGTATATACAGTGAAGGAAATAAGTATTTGATCCCCTGCTGATTTTGAATGTTTGCCCACTCACAAAGAAATGATCAGTCTAAAAGTTGAATGGTAGGTGTGTTGTAACACTAAGAGACAGAATAGCAACAAAAAATTCAAAAGAAATGCATGTTTAACAAATTATGCACTGATGTGCATGTTCATGAGGGAAATAAGTATTTGATTCCCTATCATTCAGCAGGATTTCTAGCTACCAGGTGTCTTTCATACAGGTAACAAGCTGAGATTAGAAGCATTCTCTTAAATGGAGTGCTGCTAATCTAATTTTGTTACCTGTATAAAAGACACCTGTCCACAGGAGCAATCAAACAGTCAGATTCCAAACTCTCCACCATGGCAAAGACCTGTCCAAGGATGTCAGGGAGACTGTAGACCTACACAAGGCAGGACTGGACTACCAGACTATCGCCAAGCAGCTTTGTGAGAAAGTGACAACAGTTGGCGCAATCATTTGCAAATGGAAGAAACACAAAACAACTGTCCGTCTCCCTAGGTCTGGTGCACAATGCAAGATCTCACCTCATGGAGTGTCAATGATCATGAGAACAGTGAAGAACAGAGGCGGAATGACCATTTGGAAACTCGGGCACTGCAGGGGCCCCGGGGTCAGTAGGGGGCCCCATGAGATGCCCCTGGTACCTTTTTCATAGGCTTTTTTGAGGTTGGGCAAGGACACAGGGGCCCCATGATCCCCTATTGCCCGGGGGCCCCATGAGTTGTCAGCCCGCCCCGGTGATGAATCATCCCAGAACTACACGTGAGGATCTTGTCAATGATCTCCAGGCAGCTGGGACCACAGTCCTCAAGAAAACAATTGGTAACACACTACACCGACAAGGATTGAAATCCTGCAGTGCCCACAAGGTCCCTCTGCTCAAGAAAGCATATGTCCAGGCCCGTCTGAAGTTTGCCACTGAACATCTGAATGATGCAGAGGAGGACTGGTTGAAAGTGTTGTGGTCAGATGAGGAATGCTGCCTATGACCCCAAGAACACCATCCCAACTGTCAAACATGGTGGTGGAAACATTCTGCTTTGGGGGTGTTTTTCTGCTAAGGGGACAGGACAACTGCACCGCATCAAAGGGACGATGGACGGGGCAATGTACCATCAAATCTTGGGAGAGAACCTTCTTCCCTCAGCCAGGGCATTGAAAATGGGTCGTGGATGGGTGTTCCAGCATAACAATGACCCAAAACACACGGCCAAGGCAACAAAGGAGTAGCTCAAGAAGAAGCACATTAAGGTCCTGGAGTAGCCTAGCCACTCTCCAGACCTTAATCCGATTAAAAATCTGCGAAGGGAGCTGAAAGTTCGAGTTGCCAAACGTCAGCCACCAAACCTTAATGACTGCCAAGAGGAGTGGGCCAAAATCCCTCCTGAGATGAGTGCAAACCTGGTGGCCAACTACAGGAAACGTCTGACCTCTGTGATTGCCAACAAGGGACTTGTCATCAAGTACTAAGTCATGTTTTGTGAAGGGGATCAAATACTTATTTCCTTCATGAACATGCATAATTTGTGAGCCATGCATCTCTGAATTTTTTGTTGCTATTCTGTCTCTCAGTGCTACAATACACCTACCATTCGTTTTTTAGACTAATCATTTCTTTGTGAGTGGGCAAATATTCAAAATCAGCAGGGGATCAAATACTTATTTCCTTCACTATACAGAGTGGAGTATATATACAGGATGGAGGAATTATGCCATATTGGAGAGGATAAAGTAAAAAAAAAACACACAAGGGAAAGATGGCGTGATTTTAAAACATCAAAGAGATATCTAGAATTGGTCAGAGTCTAAAGTATAGGGAGAGATAAATTAAAGGAATGATGGTCTTTGTAGGAAGGAAAGGGATAGGAAGAAGGAGAAGAGAGGGATGAAGATAGATAGAAGGAGTAATAGAGGAACAAGAAGAAAAGGAAAATAGTAGGAGAAATGGGGATAAACTGGCAGAGGGGGAAGGGTATAGGTAAAATTTGTTTGAAAAATTTTGTGTTTGTAATGCTTGAAATAATGTTGGATTTGTAATAGAAAATTAATAAAAACATAATTAAAGAAAAACGCACTGGAACGCACCTGCCCCTATTTAAATTGAAGAAAAAGAGAGGGGGAAAAATTAACCAGAATGCATCAAAAACACACATCAAAATTGCATCAAAAATGCGCCGGAACACTCCAACAATGCATCAAAAATGCCCATGGAGAAATGCATCCGGACTGCATCTGGACTGCATTTCTATGGTGTGAACTGGCCCTAACTCCCGAAGCTCATCCTTCATTATTGAAATCTTAAACTTTAAAAGGGGTCCCTGCATCAAATGCCCACCCCCTGTAAAAATATTATGAATGAAACAGGATCTATGAATGGAGGAGGCAGAGCTATGAATTATCTGGCCTTCCTTCATTCATAGATCTTCTGTCATTAATAGAAGCTATAATATGACTTCTATGAATGGCAGATCTGGCAGTAAAGGGTGGGCATAGTCAATCTTTATGAAAGCACCTGACAACCCTTTAGTTGTATTAACCCCTGACAACCCCCCCCCCCACACACACACACACACCCACACATACACACCTTATTTTTTATAAATGTAAGGTACGATAATATTCAGTAAGCCAAAAGCATTCAAAATAAAGCAGATAAATAATTACAGGAAAATTGTGTTGTAAGGTAAGTTAAGCATCAAAGCAATTTCAAATAATGTATACATATATTACATTTAACCGCATATTTACATTATAGCAATCTCTTACATTCAATCACTTACATACAGGTGCATCTCAATAAATTAGAATATCATCAAAATGTTAATTTATTTCAGTAATTCAATTCAAAATGTGAAACTCATATATTATATAGATTCTTTACACACAGAGTGATATATTTCATGCATTTCTTTCTTTGAATTTTAATGATTATGGCTTACAGGTAGTGAAAATCCAAAATTCAGTATCTCAGAAAATTAGATTACATAAGATCAATTAAAATAAAGGATTTTTAATAGAGAAACGATGACTTACTGAAAAGTGTGTCCACGTACAATATAGTATGCACTCAATACTTGAGCGGGGCTCCTTTTGCATGCATTACGGCATCGATGTGGCGTGGCATGGAGAAGCTCAGCCTGTGGCACTGCTGGGGTGTTATGGAAACTCAGGGTGCTTTGATAGTGGCCTTCAGCTCTTTTGCATTGTTGGGTCTGGTGTTTTTCATCTTCCTCTTGATAGCACCCCACAGATTCTGGGGTTTAGTTCAGGTGAATTTCCTGGGCAATCAAGCGCAGTGATACCATGATCATTAAACCAGATATTGGTACATTTGGCAGTGTGGGAAGGTGCCAAGTCCTGCTCGAAAATGAAATCAGCATTCCCATAAAAAAAAAGGGGGGGAGATTGGAGTGTACTCGGGTGTCGGGTCACTCTCAAATATATAATACACTAGTGCCACGTCCCAGTTAAACCAGACAAAAAGGGGAAAAAGCAAGGGGAGGAAGTGCAGATGGACTTTAGAGGCACAGAAACCATAAACACATATTAGTAAAATCACTTGTACTTTATTTTGACAATAAGTCATGAAAAAACATCTTTCAGTTTAAAAAGTCATTGTACAATGTCTCTGCAGACAATGTCCCACATCCCACCATATTGTATGGAACAAAACCAGTGATGAAGCATAATATAACCACCAGGAAGGTCCTATGGGGGGGTGAGAGACATTAAGAAACTGGAAGAATGGCCCAACATGTTTTGCGACAGCAATCGCTTCTTCAGAGGCTTAGTAGTAAAATCTAAAAAAGATATAAAAGATAAACATATGTTGAATACACCAAATTACATCATGTAAGTATGAAAAGGGTCATACAGAAATATAGCAGAAGTTATATATATAGTATTAATGTGCACCATGCAGCGGTAAACCTTCCAATCATAGAAGGCAGGCCTCCTCTATGTTCCCAAAAGGTGAAGGGCCATCCAGGGGGCCAGATATGGGGGCACAGTAATGGCCAACAATCCAGAGCCCTATTGGTCTAGACCAACCAATAAAGAGGGAAAGAAAAAGTATATACTGAGACTCAAACCAAGGTGTACAAAGGTATATAAGCTACAGATATTTCCTTAGACCAGGCCATACCAGTGATGATAATGCTGGTTAACTGAGAATTACCTTAAATAAGTGTTGTTGTAACAAAAATCAGGATTTCTTACAGGAAAGAGTTCCCAAGCCTAGAGAGGGGACTATCCCCCTAATATCTAAAAGTGGAAAAGATGGAGAGATATCACAATGGGACAGGCTTGAAAGGTAGGGGTGCTAATACTTGTTCAAAGGGGCTTCCCCAAGATAACCCATTATCTAATAAAATAAATTAAGGTAACCTACCAGATTGTAAGAAAGATGAGTCCCAGTCACAGTGGTATAGCTTGAAAATTACACCTGAGCCAGCCCATCAAAATATAAAAGGGTACTAAAAAAGTAGACCCAGCCTTCTACTGGAAGGTAGGTCTGGGAACATAAGCAAAGATAGGAGAAATATTATTATCTTATTGGCTAATTGTGTAAGGATAAGATCATCCTGATGCTTCAAAATAAAATGTCTTACCAGTGTTTAAAAATGTTGGTGCTCAATCAATAGGATAAGCACGAATTGTTCAGCGGGGAAGGGACCGTAACCGCAAGAAGAAGGAATGGCCTCTGTGAGGCTCTTATACCCAATAACCTACAGGGCTAACAGCCCTGGAAAGAATGGCACTAAGATGCCTTGAATCGCAGCCTATAAAGCGCTCCAGGCGCGGCGCGTCCACCACGTCCGGCCATTAGTGGTGACGCCGGCATGCCATCACCACGCATGCACCAAGGGGTGCAGCGGGCTAGGCCTGCTCAGGTGCACTAGGAGGGATGGAACCGTCCCAACCATGCCACAGAAGTCCGGCCCCAGGGGGGCAAGGGACACCGCGGCCACCCGAATGCACATCGGGCCCAATTAGGAACGGCCCCCACCTCCCAGGAACAATAAGGAGCAAACGCAGGTCTGGCGTCTAGAGGTCAGGAGGGAAAACATCAGCAAGGCACACATGAATAGTAACACAGAAAAAACAATGTTGGTATCGTAGTAAATGCTACTGCAGCATAACATACAAATTATTACATAAAATAAAAACAGTAACATAACATGGACTGGACATAGGCTACATCATGGTGAAAAATTACAATAAAAGCAAAAAGGACATCAAAGATAATTGAAGTAATTTCCAGAATGGAATTACTGCATTAAAACAGTAATACATGGAAACGCAATAAAAAAAAACGCAGGAAAAAACAAATGCAGGAAAAGAAGCCATGTGTTCCCTAAAGACTCTTCCACGTGGCTGGAGCCCATATAATGACAGATGGTAGTGGGGGTCATTAGAATGAACCCCTAGTAATATATAAGAATATCATGTACATACAGTATAATTACATACGGACCAGAGTCAGACACAATAACCATTATCACCATTCCCGATTGCTTATAAAAAGGGTTTGTATGATATTATCTCATTGAGGCCTGGAGGGAGAATTGCATTAAGTCGTTCGATCCACAAAGTTTCCTTGTGTAGTAGTTTTTGATCTTAATTACCGCTACGTGGGTCTTTAGTAACTACCTCCAGAACAGTAAACTTGGCCTGTGAAGTATCAAATTTATGATACAGTCCCAGATGGCAGCTAATAGGAGTCACCATCTCGGCATTCGAAGAATAATAGATATGGTTGTGTATTCTCTGACCGTATGGTCTTGCTCACATAGTAGGCTCCACATGTACAGTTGTGTTCAAAATAATAGCAGTGGGTTGAAAAAGGTGAATAAAGCTCAAAATCCTTCTAATAGCTTTTATTTCCATACACACAAATGCATTGGGAACACAACACATTCTATTCCAAATCAAAACATGAAGAAAAATATATCAAATTTGTGTTGTTCCTCTAAAAAAATTGAAGAAAAGTGAATATTAGACTGTTCAAAAAAATAGCAGTGTTTGTATTCTTCTTTACAAACTCAAACATTCACTATATAAACTGAAATATGTTTGAAGATTTTGCTTTCCTTTGAATCACTTAATTAATATTTTGTTGTATAAGCACTGTTTCTGAGAACTGCTGTACATCTGTGTTGCATGGAGTCAACCAACTTCTGGCACCTGTGAACAGGTATTCCAGCCCAGGATGATTGGACTACATTCCACAGTTTTTCTCTATTTCTTGGTTTTGCCTCAGAAACTGCATTTTTGATGTCACCACACAAGTTTTCTATTGGATTAAGATCCGGTTATTGGGCTGGCCACTCCATAACATCAATCTTGTTGGTCTGGAACCAATATGTTGCACATTTACTGGTGTGTTTGGGGTCGTTGTCTTGTTGGAACACCCATTTCAAGGGCATTTCCTCTTTAGCATAAGGCAGCATGACCTTTTCAAGTATTCTGATGTATTCAAACTGATCCATGATCCCTGGTGCGCGATAAATAGGCCCAACACCGTAGTATGAGAAACATCCCCATATCATGATGCTTGCACAACCATGCTTCACTGTCTTCACAGTGTACTGTGGCTTGAATTCAGTGTTTGGGGGTCATCTGACAAACTGTCTCCGGCCACTAGACCCAAAAAGAACAATCTTACTTTCATCAGTCCACAAAATGTTGCACCATTTCTCTTTAAGCCAGTCAATGTGCTCTTTGGCAAATTGTAACCTCTTCAGCACATGTCTTTTTTTCAACAGTGGGACTTTGCGGGGGCTTCTTGCAGATAGCTTGGCTTCACATAGGCATCTTCTAATTGTAACAGTACTCACAGGTAACTTTAGACCTTCTTTGATTTTCCTGGAGCTGATTGTTGGCTGAGTCCTTGCCATTTTGGCTGTTCTTCTATCCATTCGAATGGTAGTTTTTGGCTTTCTTCCATGTCTTTCAGGTTTTGGTTGCCATTTTAAAGCATTTGCGATCATTTTAGCTGAGCAGCCTATCATTTTCTGCACTTCCTTATATGTTTTCCCCTCTCCAATCAACTTTTTAATGAAGGTACGCTGTTCTGCTGAACAATGTCTGGAACAACCATTTTCCTCAGAATTTCAGAGAGAAATGCACTGTAACCAGCATGTACAACATTTGCTGCCTTCCTTCCTTAAATAAGGGCAATAATTGCCACCTGTTTTTCAAAGAATGAATGATCTCACTAATACAACTCCACACTGCTATTATTTTGAACATGCCCCTTTCAATTAGTGATTCAATTACACAGAATCAGCAGCATGCATGTCATGACTGTTGGGTCTGTTGGATTTCTATTACTCTACTACACCTGCTAGTAAATTATTTGCCATGTAGAAATATAATTTCTACCAAAAACAGTGATTGATCAGGTTAGTGATGTCTAACTGCTATTATTTTTAACACAACTGTACATAGCATAAGATAAATTACTCCCCTGGTTTCACAATTGGCCTGGAATCTGGGGAGGAGTAGTTCCCCATTGTATAGTTGGAAATGTGCTATCATCCAAACCCAAGGGCAATAACTACACTTACCACAAGCAGTAACTCCCCTAGATGAGACGGGGCCATGAGCTAGATGTTACCGTATCTCTGAATACAATTTCAGGATGGTCTTGAATATATTTATGTAATGTGGGATCTTTCCAAAGAAGATACCAATGGTGTTGTAATATGTTATGTATTTGCTGATGTTGTACCGAGTATTGTGTTATAAATGTTACCAAGGAACAATCAGTTTTAGATTTAGATGTAGCATACAGCAAGGTATTCCTATCCTGGATCAGAGCTCTATTATATGCTTTACGTAGTAAAGTTCTACTATATCCACATATTAAAAGACATTGTTGTAACAATTTAGCTTGATATTTAAACTCTTGTAAGTACGTACAGTTCCACTGCAAGTGGATGTATTGTGCAAAAGGAATGCTTCTGACTAGTGCAGGGGGATGAGAACTATTACAGTTCCACTGCAAGCGGATGTATTGTGCAAAAGGAATGCTTCTGACTAGTGCAGGGGGATGAGAACTATTAGCATGAAGTATCGTGTTGCCAGCAGTTTCCTTGTGGAACAACATAGTGGCAATACATCCTGTTGTGTCTACAAAAATTTGCAAATCCAAAAATGCAATAGTATTTTTGTGCCAATTCATGGTAAAGGTCAAATAAACGAGTTCTTATTAAGTAACACCATGAATTGATGTAACATTTCAACAGTACTTGTCCAGATGACAAATATATCATCAATAAAACTGAACCAGCACAATGCATGGTCCAAGTATTTGACGAGAGTGTCATCTGAAAAAATGTAGCACTCCCAGCCTCCAAGATACAAGTTGGCATAGGCTGGGGCACAACAGGTACCCATAGCTACTCCCTGTATTTAGAGATAGTACAAATCCATAAATGACAACCAATTGTGAGTCAGTATACAATACAATAGATCCACAATAAAGTCACCTACTGCCCACTGAAAATGGTCCTGTTCCATCAGAAAGGATCATACTACTTCTATCCCATGTGCATGTGGTATACTTGAATACAAATCTTCAACATATATGGTAACCAACATGGCATCCAAAAGGTATAGAAAAACCATCCACATGTTTAAGTAAGTCAAGGGTATCCTTAACATAGGAAGGAAGGCGTGTAACATGGGCATCAAAAAAAAAAATCCACAAACTTGCTAGCATTCTCAGTTAGGGAGCCTATTCCAGAGACAATGGGTCTAACTGGTGGAGCAGATGGATTTTTATGGATTTTTGGTAAAGAGTAGAAAGTAGCTTCTATTAAGAAAAAAATGTAGGTATCCTAATTAATGAGGCCCTCAAGGAAGGCCCCATTGAAAAGATCCTTGAATTCTACAGAAAATTGTTGTATCATCCGCGCTGGGATACGTTTGTACCATTGAGAGTTATTTAAGATGGCAAGGCACATATGCTCATATTGATCTGTAGACATAACAACAATATTTCCTCCTTTGTCAGATGGTTTAATGCCCAGACTGGTTCTATTTTTAAGATGATTCAAAGCTTTCCTCTGTATTGGAGTAATATTGGTATCTAAAGTTGTAGGGGTTAAGCATTTGACATCATTAATAGTAGTCATCAAAAATGTCCAAATACGTGGATTAGTTGTAAGTTCGGGGAACTTAGTAGACTTCGGCTTAAATTGTTTAGAAGAGGGGACATAATCAGGACAAATAGTACTAGTCGTTGGATTATCTGATTCACTTTTATCAAGCAATAACAGCAAGTCTCGAAGGATTCTAAAATCCTGCATGGTGAAATTTTTCATACATTCCACAAGGTCCTTTTCCTGTTTGTTTCTAATACGATCCGTATCAAAGATATATCTGTAAGTGAGTTTCCTTGCAAACAGATATAAATCCTTTATCGTTTCATATTTATCAAATCTAGTAGTGGGACAAAAACGTAACCCCATACTTAGGACAGCTAATTCGTGTTTAGAAAGATGTTCTGTGGTCAAGTTGATTACGTTCAGTTTGTTGTCATTGGCATGTTGTGAAACGATGTTTGATCCACTAGGGGGGTCGTACGTATCATGTAAGTGTTGAGAGTACTTTGCTTGTCCCCTTGATTTTGTGGATTTGGTAATAAAAAATCATTAGTGCTATGTCCTAGTGTATTCTGTGAACAAACAGATTGTTTAGTGCTAGTGTTTTTGTTGGATAAAGCTGATGTAGCTTGTAAAACAGAAGTGGGTGCCGTCAAAATATTAAGTGCTTGTGTGGCCGTGGGGCCCAAGTAAGTTGATACATTGGAAAGAGCGGTCCCAGGTTCCAGTGACTGTTGTGCATGGGAGGGGAGTGTGCCTATCTCAGACATAGAGTTTGGGAATAGGTTAGGGAGTTTTTTACTAGAATTAGGTTGGTGAGTGAGATTTCCCCCTATATATTGACGTTTACGTGGTCCGCTAGAAGGGTTAGATAGTAGTGCCAAGGAGTGTGATCTAAGTGGTTGTAATTGAAATGAAGAGAGAGAGGAGTCTGATTCTGCCTCATCAGCCTGAAGGTGATTCCCATAGGTCACTCCAGCAGTCTTATTCCTAGGGGTGCCTCTATAATTGGGAGGAGGTATTTGCCATCTATAGGCAAAACCTTCCCCAAAAGCAGCTCAATCTTTAAAGATTTTGTCTTGTTTTGTAGTGATGATATCCTTATTAATTTTAGCTAGGTATTCCTTGAGTTCCTGCCATTTGGAATCATAGAGAGAATTATTTTTAATAGCTTCATGTTGTGAATGAAGCGACATAAGTTCCTGAGCTACTGTATTCATTTCAGATTTGTAATGTGAAACCAATAAAGTCATAAGTTCAATGCTACATTTAGTAACAATTTGTTCGCAAGAGGTCTTGAATACCTGGGACACGTTCTTAACCGTTGGATACAGATGCACCCTAAGACCCATAGGAATAATATTTTCACTAATGTACAGATTAAAAAATTCAATATGCCAATGTAAATTAGACTTCAATAATTGTTTAAGTTTGATAAAGTATCTATTCAGACTCTCCTCATCCCTACTAATACCATTAAATTCTGTATGTATTTCATTCATAAATCCAGACCATGCTGTGCCTATAAAGTCCATTTCCACAAAAAAAAAAATCAAAAAAATTCAACGAATGATAATCATGGATGATAATATATAAATACACCCGAAATGGTAGATTAAATGGCTGGTGGGTGGAATGTGGGACATTGTCTGCGGGGATATTGTACAATGACTTTTTAAACTGAAAGATGTTTTTTCATGCCTTATTGTCAAAATAAAGTACAAGTGATTTTACTAATATTTGTTTATGGTTTCTGTGCCTCTAAAGTCCATCTGCACTTCCTCCCTTTGTTATTTCCCCTTTTTGTCCAGCATTCCCATAAAGCTGGTCAGCAGAGGAAAGCCTGAAGTGCTCTAGAATTTCATGGTAGAGGGCTGCACTGATTTTCTACTTGATAAAAATACTGGGGACCAACACCAACAGATGACATGGCTCCCCAAATCATCAATGACTGTGGAAACTTCACTCTGGACCTCATGCAACCTGTATTCTGTGCCACTCTTCCTCCAGACTCTAGGGCCTTGATTTCCAAATGAAATTCAAAATGCTACTTTCATCTGAAAAGAGGACTTTGGATCACCAAGTCCTTATACATCTTTTTCTACCACACTTTTTCCTTCGGCTCAGCTTTCTATTAATATGCTTTGATACAGCACTCTGTGATCAGCCAGCTTATTTAGCAATTACCTTTTGTGACTTACCCTCCTTGTGGAGGATGTCAGTGACTATCTTCTGGACAAGGTTGAAGTCAGCAATCTTCCCCATGATTGTGTAACCTACTGAACCAAACTGAGTGATCATTTAAAGGCTCAGGAAACCTTTACAGGTGTTTTGAGTTAATTAGCTGATTAGAGTGTGACACTATGGCCCTGAGTTACTAAGAATGTAGTCTACCAGCAGACACTGAATATTCAGGCAGACTCAATTCAATCAATCTAGACCTGACAGTCATCAGAAAGGCCTCTAGCAAGCTCATTGAAAAGAGTCTACTTTGTAGACTCTTTTCCTCTTAGTAAATCTGGAATCACGTCAGGCACATTTCTAGATGCAATACCGGATATGTTTGCTAAGTGGTGCACAACTGAGGGCTTTGTCCCGTTGGCGTTTTTCTGTTTGCATATGAGAATACTTATAATTTTAAAAAAAAGCACACCTATATTATAATTGGTTTTTTTTTTTGCTGTTTCTCCAAAAATGATCGAACAACTAATGCATTTCCTAATGAATGGTATACATTCTATTTTCAAATGTCAAACATTTTCACACTTATATCTCAAATAATTGGGAATGTTTAGTTCTAAGTTCCCAATATAATTATATATCTTCCTTCTCTTTAATCATGTAACTATTCTACATTCCAGCTCAAACTCTGTCTCCTACAGTGGCTTAGTGGTTAGAACTCAGAACTTACAGCAATTGGATCATGGGTTCTAATCCCAATCATGGCTGCACCTGTCTGCATCCCAGTTTGCATACTTTCTCTGCACGGGTGTGTTTCTGCCAACACTCCAAAGACATGCTGTTAGGTTAATTGGGCCTAGCATGTGGCTGGCTTTAGATTGTAAGCTCCTTGACATTTGTGAATGCCCAAAATATTGAGATCAATTTCTGGGGTTCTGTCAGTGCCAGGAATATTGATCAATCAATTACGATTTTGGCTACTGACTAGAAAGTGGAAATGGAGTGAATCTTACCTGCGTCCTGTTCTTCTGACAAGTTTGAAACTTTAAATTTTCCTTCTGTTTATATTTCATTACAACTTTGTTTCTCTTCTCTTAGGCTCAGTTCACACTAGCTTTGTCAGCAGGCGTCAGACAGACGTTTGGGAAGTGTTTTTAACGCTTCTCAAACGCCTATGAAAATTCTGCACATGGCACCACACAATGCTGTTCACACTGAATCGTTAGCATTGCGTTGCGGCAAAACTGGCACTTAATGTTGAGTCAGGAGGAGTTAAAGCCTCCCATTCGAGTCCATGGTGCCGTTCATCAAACGCCTGGCAGGCGTTTGCGGTGTGGTTGCGACGCGGTTGTGAGGCATTTGCAGAGCGTTAATACCATTTAACTTCATTACAGGCTTTTATGGTGCAGTTTTAACGCTTGGCAAAGGCCTATCAAATGCCTCAAAACCTTGCATAGGGTGTTTGGGGAGCATTTGAGGAGCGTTAAAAACGCTTTCCAAACACCTGTCAAATGCTATAGGGGCGTTTGGCAAGAGTTAGAAGTAAAGTCAAGTGTGAACGAGTCCTTAAACCTCTCTCTTTATACAGGTGAAACTCAAAAAATTAGAATATCGTAAAAAGTTCATTTATTTCAGTAATGCAACTTAAAAGGTGAAACTAATATATGAGATAGAATCATTACATGCAACGCAAGATAGTTCAAGCCGTGATTTGTCATAAATGAGCCCCAAAACCTCAATTACACACACAGCTTTATTTATGAACTCAGTACAGTTTTATCATTTAGATTTCACAGGAATATGGTTGGGCTTATGCCCATGAATAATGTTTTTAGTGTATTTTTACCATAAATATAATTTGGATATTTTCTCTTGCGGTGAGGGGCTGTCAGGTATGCTGTACTAACAGTGGCCCTGGGTGTATGCTTGTGTCTGTGCCAGCTGTATAGTTAGGAAGAACAATAACTTTTATGGAATACCTTGAACCTCTGCTATGTACCTCAATGTATCTAGGAATTGGACATGTTTTCAACTGAAAATACAACAATTATTAGTAATATTTCCCCTGCAAATGAGGATCAGCTCCTTGGTGGAGAACAGCGATCTTGCCATGTCCAGATGTGGTCTGGAATTCCACAAAAGAACAATTCACAAAGCTAAAAAAATAGACTTGCAAATTACCACTAAACTCTTCTAACTACACTCCCATCCACTAACACTCCCTACTACCACTTCCGGGTGTGTGCGAACATCCTTCTGCGAACATGATGACGTATTTCCGGTATGACAGCTGCTCTAGCGCCGTCTTGGCGTTTATTTGTGCACCATAGGAATTTTCCATGTGGCTCCATTTTGTATATGACATTCGCAAATATATGTTTGCAGTTCTATTGTGGATTTGGCATTGGTGAATATATGTTTGCATCTCTACTGTGTATATGACATTGGTGAATGTATGTTTGCAGCTCTACTGTGTATATGACATTGGTGAATGTATGTTTGCTGCTCTACTGTGTATATGACATTGGTGAATGTATGTTTGCATCTCTACTGTGTATATGACATTGGTGAATGTATGTTTGCAGCTCTACTGTGTATATGACATTGGTGAATGTATGTTTGCAGCTCTACTGTGTATATGGCATTGGTGAATGTATGTTTGCAGCTCTACTGTGTATTTGACATTGGTGAATGTATGTTTGTAGCTCTACTGTGTATATGACATTGGTGAATGTATGTTTGCAGCTCTACTGTGTATATGGCATTGGTGAATATATGTTTGCAGCTCTACTGTGTATTTGGCATTGTCGAATACATGTTTGCAGCTCTATTGTGTATTTGGCATTGGTGAATATATGTTTGCCGGTAAAGGCCCAAAGTCAACATAAATTGGGAGCCTAATTTTTTACTGTTAAGAGGATTGTAGAAAAAGAATAGCTAGCTGCACATTGAACACAACCTATTCATTGGTACATAACATGGTCTTGTGGTGCAATAGGGGTCTTTTGGTTTGTTAGTTTGGACATACTTGCATATGTGCGCTCTAACAAGGAAGATTTGGCCATATTATATAGCTAGCAAAAATAAGTGTTAGGGGTGCTAGTATATTGAACTTGAACATGAAATAACCCCCCAAAAATAAACAGTCCAAATGTTTATTGATCAAATACATATTCCACATGTATTTGGATAGCAGCAACAAGTTGGTAGTCAATTTCTTTGTGGGGGAAAAAAAAAGCAGGATTGATGTTGCTAAAATAGAACTGGCCTGCTCATAAGAGCTTACAATCTAAAAGATTATACTTCTAATGAACTGTGCTTTTACAGGTTACAGCAGGAAACAAACAGTTAATATGAATCACGTAGTAGGCTTATCTATCCACAAAACAGGCTGCAGATCAAAATTTCAATATAAAAATACATATGTGCCAAAATAAAACACCTCCCACCTCCACAAATCCCCCACACATACATTTCTCATCAGGTTTGTCCGAAAACTGCATTTCATTCTAAATAAGCAAGCAAACTATAGCCAAGTGCAGATTTGGAAGAGCAGAGCAATTGACATGTGTTAGGATTACAATGCAACGATAATAAACACACAATCATTGTACAATAACACACAAACACACTTTAGAAGGAAAAAATGCAAAACATTTACAGCCCACATCAAAACACAGCGGGGGCAATTCACCACAATATCTCTTCCTTCCCAAACCTCCACACGCAAGGACTTGCTGAAAATAACCTGGCCTATTACAAGACAAAAAATCACCCACTACTGCAACTCTTTATATAACATAGGCCACACCCACCACTGTCATTCATTTGGTCAGAGAAAGAGTTTGCACCTGATGAATCCTCTTCCCACCTGCATTAACCCTTGGTATACAGGCCCCACAAATCAGAGTCAGAAAGAAAGCCACAGTGAAGTGTACCTGTGCAGCATACAACAGAACATTGAACAGGGATGTGAAAGGGAACCCCATGGCAATATTTATTGGCACTATGGGCACAATTCACTCCAGAATATCGCAGTTAAGGCAGTCACATGACCACATCTCACATGCAATACCGAAAATGTCAATTCACTTTTGCTAGTATGCAGGATTTCCCATAAATCAGAAAAACACTCAGGAAATCAAATATAAAAAGGCCTTACACCCTGGACACATCAAAGCTGATTTAGAAATCGTGCAACTCACAGTGAAGATGCCAATTTCCTTGCGATTTGCAAGACATCTGACACAGATATCTATGCAAATTGCCACAAAAGTAGTATAGGTACTATTTAGAAATCAGTGTCGGAAACGCACCCATGTGACCGCTCTAATAGCAGACAATAGGGTGCGACTTGGCATACGATTTGCAAGTCGCATGTCATGCAAATCACATGCCAAGTCTCGCTCAATGTGACCGCTATTAGAGCGTTCATACGTTCATATTGGTGTGGTTCAAACTTGCTTGGAGCAGCAACAATATCTAAAGTAATGAATACACTACTTTTCATGCGATTTGCAGAGAGATCTGTGTCAGATGTCTTGCAAATCGCACTTTAAATCAGCATGTCCCCTGATTTTGAAATCATGTGACTCCACTGTAAGTCACATGATGTGACCGCAGTGTAAGTCGCACCACTTCGAAATCCGCTTTGATGTGACTGGGGTGGCCCCCAGTCACATCGGGTGCAATTTGGGATGCGATTTGCATGCCAGGCGACTTGCAAATCGTAGGCCAAGTCGCACCCTATTGTCCACTATAGGCTCCATTCACATCCAATCTGATTTTGAAATCGTGCGACTTCACTGTAAGTTGCCCAATTTCCAAATCGGATTAGATGTGACTGTGATGTTAGCCCCCAGTCACATCGGGTGCAATTTGGCATGCGAGTTGCAAGTCGCAGGGCCTGCAAATTGCATGCCAATTCGCATCCAAGGTGCATGATTTCAGGTGTGATTTGGGAATTTAAATTGTACCTGATATCGGATCTAATGAATGTGGATGTGAGTGTCTTAACATAAGCGATTTGCTGCAGCACAATTTCAAATGTGGTTCTTGTCTAGCTTTTTCTGCATTTTGTAGCGATTTCACATATAGACTACAATAGAAACTGCAATGCAATTGAAAACGCAATAATTCATTGGTAAATCTACAGAAAACACGGTGAAATTGCCAACAAAAAGCACAATTTTAAATCACATCTAGTGTGAACCAAGCAGGCAATTCAACAAAGGAAATACATCTTTGAAGGCATGCAGTATCTGCATGCTCCGATAAGGGTCTGTTATGGATTTGGATGGGGACTCTAAGCCATTATTTTATTTTATTTTTTTTTAAATCCTTCTCTCTCTCTCAGCTCTTGGCTTGACAAATCCTTCCCAAAAGGGGGCGGAGTGCAAACCAGCATAATCAAATCAATCATTAGTCCAGGCCCTTATCTCATCCCATCATTTGACATTCACATAAGGTGCAGCTTTAAAGGTGTTTGAATAGACAAGGCCTCATTCTAATTCACATTCTAGGGATCATTTAGACAGAAAGCAAAGATGCTGCCACCAGCACATCTATGTTAGGGTAGCCACCCAGGGAATCATGCAACTTCGTTGCCATGGTTGGGATTCAAACCGAAAACCCCAGCCTTGTGAGGCAGCAGTGCTATCTACTCATCCATGGAGCTGTAACACTAATCCAGCCTGTATTTCTGTGGTGTGAATCAACCCTAAGTCCCTGGGCAAGGTCAGTGTAACTAGCCAGATATCTCAAATGTGACACAAATGTTGTACTATGTTGCCAATTCAGATGTATGTTGGTTTTATGTATAACAATACAAAGGATTGCAATACTGATACAGGCGTACCTTGGTTTACCAACGCCTCGGTTAACGTAATTTTCGGTTTACGAATGAAAATCCATTGAAAATAATGCCTCGGTTTACACAATTGTTAATAATTTTTTTCTCAATACAAAGTGTATGTCGGCACTGATTTTTAAATGCAAATGGCAGCCTTTTCTTCACTATAGTTCACAAGCTTAGATGTCACTTTCCCCAAAGTTACAGAAAACTTTGTATCTTTTAATAAACTAAAAGTAAACATTGTTTCCTTTAAGGATATAAATTCCAAGAAAACTTTCTCTTTTAGCTGGGGGAAGTGACAGCTGAATTTCTGAGCTAGAGTGAAGAAAAAAAAAGCGAGAATTACATTTAAAAACCGGCACCATAATAAACTAAAAAAAGGCATGGGGTCTCCCATCCACACCAAGCCCTTCTGGTCTGGTATGGATTTAGAGAGGAACTTCTACGTCTAAATTAAAAAAAAATGGCGTGGGGTCCCCCTCAAAATCCATACCAGACCCTTATCCAAGCATGCGGCTCGACAGGTCAGGAAAGGGGGGGGACAAGCGAGCGCCCCACCCTCCTGAACCATAGCAGGCCACATGCCCTCAACATGGGGGGGTGCTTTGGGGCAGTGATCACATGCGTGATGTCCCCAGGTTGCCCTGCCCCCTACATATTAAAGAACTGTCAACCAGGCTCACGGCAGAGGGCTGGGCAGCCATTGTCGGGAATAGAACCTTTTTTTTTCTTTCTTTTTTCGGGTCTCCGGCGGCGGGCTTTGTGATTGATGTTGGATCTACTTCGGGGGACATTCTTTTAGATTTTTCTTTTATTAAAGGACTTGTCAAAGACCGTGTCCTGTCTTTTTTTACACTACATTTTTTTTTTTTTGTGAATTAGTAGCGGTACCATGTTGATGGGGACAAGGGCCTCTTCCCCACAACCCTGGCCGGTGGTTGTGGGGGTCTGCTGGTGGGGGTCTTATCAGAACCTGGAAGCCCCCTTTAACAA
This sequence comes from Staurois parvus, assembly GCF_062004578.1. Lineage (NCBI taxonomy): Eukaryota > Metazoa > Chordata > Amphibia > Anura > Ranidae > Staurois > Staurois parvus. Next base: position 2,308,835 of record NW_028318183.1, on the reverse strand, counting down.
GGGGACTCCCAGATCCCAGCCCCCCCCTACGTGAATGAGTATGGGGTACATGGTACCGCTACTAATTCACAAAAAAACAAAAAGTGTAGTGTAAAAAAATACAGGACACAGTCTTTGACAAGTCCTTTAATAAAAGAAAAATCTAAAAGAATGTCCCCTGAAGTAGCCTGCCGGGCTGCATGCTTGGATAAGGGTCTAGTATGGATTTTGGGGGAGACCCCACGCCATTTTGTTTAAAATTTTGGCGTAGAGTTACCCCTTAAGATCCATAGGAGACCCGAAGGGCTTGGTATGGATGGGAGGGGGGACCCCACGCCATTTTTTTAAATTTTTTTAATTGCCGAACTTTATTTTTAGATTCAGCTGTCAAAATATATATTATCTAGATCTTCGAAATATGTAAAACCATTACAGAAATAATTATAAAAGATAAGAAACAAAAACAGAATCAATAGAACTAAGGAAATCATATTAGAATACATAAAGATATGCTTAGCTACAAATAGTGCTGTTTGTTAAACACAGTAGACGCGATCGAGTGCCGTCTGTCAGAGGACTCCACACAGAGATTTACTATTAAACAGCTTCCAAAAAGAAAGCGCCCACAGCAGACGGCTAAAATGTGTTCTGCACATGAGCATTTATATCTGGCCATAGACGCTGGAAAATCGTTTAGTTCTTGACTGTCATGAATTCCTTTAAAAAACAATTTTTTACACATTTAAAAATTTTTTGGAAATGTAAGATATTGTTTAAAGCGAAGTCCTGAAATTTGTGAAAGCAAATTTCAATGTGAACATGTCTCTGCAGTGATTTTTCATTGTGTTAGGCGTGCTTCTTAGCAAGTCTGCTTTCTTAGACTGATTCCTGGATTGTGCCTAGTTAGTAAATTTGATTTCGCGTCTACTTGTTGACGCTTTCTTTAGTAAATGTCTTTGCTGTCTAAAAGTAGATGGTCGCTATTGAAAAGTAGACGTTAGCCCACGGAAATGTGCCTAGTTTGTGTGAACTTTGTCACAATATTCAATTTTTCTGAGATACTGAATTTTGGAGTTTCACTACCACTGGACAACAATGCAAATGAACTGAAGTCCACTATCAAAGCAACCTGGGCTTCCATAACACCCCAGCATTGCCACAGGCTGAGCGCCTCCATGCCACGCCACATCGATGACATAATTCATGTGAAAGGAGCCTCGACCAAGTATTGAGTGCATACTATACTATACGTTGACATACTTTTCAGTAAGACAACATTTCTGTATTAAAAATCTTTTTTATTGGTCTTATGTAACCTAATTTTCTGAGATACTGAATTTTGGGTTTTCACTAGCTGTAAGCCATAATCATCAAAATACAAAGAAAGAAATGCTTGAAATATATCACTCTGTGTGTAAAGAATCTATATAATGTTTGAGTTTCACATTTTGAACTGAATTACTGAAATAAATTAACTTTTTAATGATATTCTAATTTATTGAGATGCACCTGTACATTGCAAGATCACTAGTTATTATTTTAATGAAGGATGTATATACAATACTTAATGGCCTTATAATCTATTTTTCATTAAACTGTTTCCTATTGTGTTTTTCTGCCTCCTTGTAATGTCCCCTGTGAGCTCCTGAACCTATCCTTCTCTTGCTCACTTCCTGTTGATGGAACAAACAATGTGCATTAGTTGCAATCATGTGCACTGCTCTATGCACACTACAAATCCAATATTCCACAACATAGTCCCTAATCCATCTCGAGAGTGGGAAAAATAGGGTGGCTACATTTCTACAGTACATACAATAGGACCACGGAGAATGAACACAACTTTCTAACAGAAATGTTGGATCACAGCAGCAAAAAAAAAAAGAATTTTGAGATTTGAAGAAAGCTGAGAGCAATAAAGGGTACGTTTTAAGGTAAGAATACATACTTAAATAGGTTTTACATTTTTTAAACCAGATTTTAGTGTCATTTTAATTACACGTTAAAGTTAAACTAAACTATATCTGAAAACTACTATTTAATCCTTTTTTAATATTGAAAACAAACTCACTCATCCATTTATGTCTCCATGCTTTATTTTGTTGAGAAATCACTTTGAAGAACATCCCCCTAGCATTTCTAGCTACAGCCATCTTGAGTAAGGGCAGATAACTCATGTAGCATTTACTTCCTGGAATCCATCTGCCCGTAACTCAGGCATGCGGGTAGGAGGGTGTGCTTAGCTGAGAAAGCCCCTCCCCCACTCCTGAAGACTGCTGGGATGTAGGACATCATTTTGGCCTAGGCCAAAACCCAGGACACCAGAAATATACTGTATAGCTATTTAGTAATACTAGCAGCATAATAATCAAAACAGTTAGGGTCACACACCACAAAAACACACTCTGGATGCGTTCTGGAAACATGTTTGCCTACACTCAGTTCATGTGCCTTTTTGATATGTTTTTCTATGTTCCAGTACAGTTCTGTGCAGAAAAAAATGCAGCACATTCTACTTTTTTTCTCCACTGGAACTGACTGCCATTGGAATACATTGAAAACCTGGTGCATGTATTTTTGATGCAGAATAAAAATGCACTGGACTGCATCTGGTGTGAACCAGCCCTCAATGCTGACTGAGAAAGTTTAGTTTTGTGTAATGTTTTTATAAGATTTTAGGGATTGGGTTTACATGTATACTGCAGATGATTTTACCAGTTACTAAAAGTTGCTCTTTGAAAAGACTAATTCTCTAAAATAAGTTTTAAGTTTATCAAATATCCCTCTGCAGTTGCCTTGATGGTGGTATTCTTTATATTCAAATGGTTCTCTTACTACAGAACAGGCATCCCCGTCAATTGGTACCATCAATTAATTTGAAGAAAAAAAAAAAGAGCAGTTATATAGTAGAGATGGTAGGCGTGATGTGTATTACTAGCCTTAGCTCAGGTATGCTGTTTCCATGATCAAACTCACTTTCCAAATCTGAAATCTGGAGAGGGTTCAAGAATGTATCATAAACCACATTTCATAAACTGTTGTCATGGAAACAGCAATGATAACAGAGCTAGATTGAGCTTACTCTAAACAAGTCACTTTGTACTCTACATTTTTGGAATTTCTCCCTGTCTCAGAATTTTAAAGTAATACTTCATATATGCATGATTAATGTTTTTATTACTTGGCTTTAAAAAAATATTGTTTTTTATGTCAGAAAGTATGAATTGGAAAACTTCACAGTTCTCTTATAACTCAGAATAAAATCAATCTTTATTTTTTTGGTATCAGATGCATATTTATTTGACACATTTATCTCTTCGGTTGCAGCAGTTTTCGCAGCACCGTCTGTGGCACTTTTTAGACACGGTTTAATAGCAGCACATTAGTCTATACCTATTCTATTCTTCAGCTAAGTCTATATAGAAAAGTAGTGCCAGTCTGAGAAAACGGTTTCAGTAGTAGGACTGCAGTCCAGTATTACTATTCATATGTTAAAGTGTTACTAAACCCACAACAGGAAGATCAGTCTGTATATGCAGTAAAGCATGCTTGTTATACTCACTGTGGATTCTAAGGAGTTAATCCTCTGCATTTTGTAAAAAGGCTGTTTTAACCTTTCTTCTCTGATCCTCCCCTTCTTCTACTGTCCCCAATCCATCTGCTGATAGTACAGAGCTCTAGGAGTCACTCTGCACATGCTCAATTTAGCATGTATTGCTAGAGGGTTTTTTTTCTTTGGGAGAGTGCATGTGATCAGCACAGGGCCAATCAACACTATCCAGACAGAGGGCCAGGGGTACTGCAGCCTCATAGGACAGTTAGAGCAGAATGAAAACTCCTCCTACAAGCTTTAACCAGTACTCAACTGGACACTGATAGAAGTCACAAGACTGCTATATACTGCTGATGATAAAAGGTATTTAGCAGTTTATGTTTACTAAAATAATTGCAATTCCATGTTCTGTGTACTGTGGGAGACCGGATATAGTGAATGCAAGGTCATGGGTTTAGTAACACTTTATGGAATCTCTGGTAAGCCCTTGTTACACAGACCACAAAGATCTAATATGCAGAAAATGACGAGCTAAACCACACAAGTGATTTTTTTTTACCTCTATTCTTCCTTTTTATTGGCATTTCAAAATAATAAATGCAGTAATATAGAGGTTGGATAAAATGTTTAGTGTATCATAACATTTTAGTAGTAAAATTTTACATTTTTATACTATAGAGAGATGTACACATCAAACAAAAATGAGTGACAACTGAGGCTGCACTAGGAATGGAGGGATTAGGGCTAAAAAAAAAAAGGACAGTGCCCCAAAAATGAGGGCCAGGTGAGAGATATGCTTACATATTGCAAAACACTGCCGTAAATTGATCAGTAGATCAAAGAATGTTATAGACTGTTCGCTGTAATATCTTGGGAAGAGTGAAATCACCAGCCAGATCAGTTGGTATAAGCAAAAAGTCTTTATTTTTTAAAAGATATACAAAAATAACTTACTTCAGCATGGAAAACAAACAAAGCCGTTCATACACCTCTCATATAACTCAAACTTTCAACTCACTGCCAGCAAAACCTTGTCCCTTAACAATGTCTGAAGTCCCCACCTGTTCCCTCTCCCTCTCAGCCCTCTCCTGCAGGTGGGTTAATCCATTCTGGACCACAGTACCTATAGTCAGGACTGGAGACCGTTTCACCTGAAATCTCTCAGAGTTTCTGAATTCCAGTTCCTATTTAAAGTAGTTCTAAAGGCTGAAGGTTTTTTTACCTTCATCCAAAAAAACGCTGATTAAAGCCTATGTCTGCATGGACACATTGGATGCAGTGCTGGGGACTTTACTGGCTGTAGAAAAAATTGCCAAAAGCCAAAAACAGCAGCTGTAAAAATGTCCAGTGTGCATGAGGCCTAAGTGTTTACATATTTGATTACATGCTTCCTTGCTGCCCACCTGCCTCTGCTGTCTGAGACTATACAGAGACTGTTGGGCAGGAGATCACTCCACCCAACACTCTAAGCTGCAATGCTGGACTGCCAGTGAAGGAGCAGTGAGGAGCTGGTTTGGTCAGAGTGGGTACACTGCTGTGGGAGCAGGTAATCCTGTCACTGGGGAATGCCACCAAAAAAGACACTTTATTATTTTCCAGGCATCTCAAGGCAATACATGCTTTCTGCTGCATGAAGTGCAGAACACCTGTATATGTGCTGGGGCATTGAGAAAAGTCTTTACATTGATTAAGTTGCATGTAACACGATCTGTGAATGGGGGAGAATCTGGCGAATGATAAGATTCTCTCCTCCATACATGCATACATGGAGTGTGATCAATGCATGGGCTTTTCTCAATGAAGGAAGGAGGGGGTGTCTAGCCATAGGGAGCTTGTGTTGCTGAAGCTTACAAAAGACTCAGAGCTATTAAAGTATATGTGAACCCTCACCTGTTAAAACCCATTCAGTTTAAAATAGAAATGGAAGGCAAATTATTTGTGTATATATATTTATTTATATACAGTATGTATATACACTGTATGGTACAACAAACATGCACATATCAAGAATATGAAATGTTGGGGTAACAAACACTTCAAATTCTTCCAGGAATTCCACAGTCGGAAGGGGACCTGTCATCACTGCACAGAAGACTTCTACAGGATCCATCTGCCTGACAAACATGGGATATACACTATATTGCCAAAAGTATTGGGATGCCTGCCTTTACAGGCCCATGAACTTTAATGGCATCCCAGTCGTAGTCCTTTGGGTTCAATATTGAGTTGGCCCACCCTCTGCGGCTATAACAGCTTCAACTCTTCTGGGAAGGCTGTCTGCAAGGTTTAGGAGTGTGTCTATGGGAATGTTTCCAGAAGCGCATTTGTGAGGTCAGACACTGATGTCAGATGAGAAGGCCTGGTTCGCAGTCTCTGCTCTAATTCATCATAAAGGTGTTGAGGTCAGGACTCTGTGCAGGCCAGTCAAGTTCCTCCACCCCAGACTGGCTCATCCCTGTCTTTATGGACCTTGCTTTGTGCACTTGTGTGCAGTCATGTTGGAACTGGAAGGGGCCATCCCCAAACTGTTCCCACAAAGTTGGGAGCATGAAATTGTCCAAAATGTCTTGGTATGCTGACGGCTTAAGAGTTCCCTTCACTGGAACTAAGGGGCCAAGCCCAACCCCTGAAAAACAACCCCACACCATAATCCCCCCTCCACCAAACTTTACACTCCGCACAATGCAGTCAGGCAAATACTGTTCTCCTAGCAACCTCCAAACCCAGACACATCCATCATATTGCCAGACAGAGAAGCATGATTCATCACTCCAGGGAACATGTCTCCACTGCTCTAGAGTCCAGTGGCAGTGTGCTTTACACCACTGCCTCCGATGCTTTGAATTGTGCTTGGTGATGTAAGGATTCGATGCAGCTGCTTGGCCATTGAAACCCATTCCATAAAGCTCTCTATGCACTGTTGTTGTGCTAATCTGAAGGCTACAGGAAGTTTGGAGGTATTTAGCTATTGACTCTGCAGACAATTGGCGACTTCTGCACACTGCGTGATTCAGCATGCACTGACCCCAATCTGTCATTTTACGTGGCCGATCATTTCGTGGCTGAGTTGCTGTTGTTCCCAGTTGCTTCCACATTGTTATGATACCACTAATGGTATAACACTTAGTGAAGGAAAAGCAAAACCTCCTATTGATTCCTTTAATAAAACATCTTTGTATTTGTGTTGTGTGATTTTCTTTTCTTGTGCTCTTTCACTTGTTAATGTTGAACTTCAGTCACTCAATTTACATGGACTATTTTTAATCCTTGCGCTGGTAGCATTAGTAAACAGATAGGAAAGTATATTATCTTTACTTGTTTTAAACTTTTTTCTTACATTTCTTTAGTTACTTCCTGGTTTCCATGCCTAGGCAAATGATGTCATACACCCCAAGAGTCTTCAGGAGGGGAGGGAGTGTTCTCAGCTCAGCCAGTGCCTGAATCATCTGCCCTTACTCAAGATGAATCATCTGCCCTTACTCAAGATGGTCACTGCCAGAAATACCAAGGGGTGTTTTTCAAAATTATTTCTCAGCAAAATAAAGCATGCAGACATGGATGTAGGGAGTTTGCTTTGAATATTAACAATGAAATAAACAGTAATTTTGGTGTGTGGTGTTTAGATGTAGTGCGGTTCCACTAAGTTGTACTCTCACCTAGATTGTTTGACCCAACAATCAAGTATGGTCAAATCTCGCATTAAGATCATGCTCACTCTCCTTTTACAATTCCGAAGAGAGGATCAGATTAGATATTCTGCGTGCATCAAACAGTTCTTCCACGTTCTCCTCAATGGATGACGCTGCCGCTACGAGGACTGTCTGACGTGAGTTGATGCTGTGTCATACATATCTGAGAGCATTGTAAAACTGTGGTTTTGGCACATTATGAGAGGCAATGGTATTTAGATGGCAATTTGAGAAATAAAATGTTTTAAGGAATGAGACACTATTGCACCTTTTCTGACTTTTGCATGTGGCTGAGTGGGAGAGATGACTGGAGAGTGCCCAAAGGAAAAGATGATAAACATTGGCTGAGGATTTGAGTATTAGTGTGAGGGGACATCATCTTAAACTGAAACCCCAAATTATATGATAACAGCGCACATACACTATATTGTTTGTGAGTAGTAGTCTGCATTAAGGAAAAGACGCTCTGTAAATTTTTTCTTCGCACGCAGAATGAGTGTAAGGAAGAATGAGAGGAGAATTTAAAAGGGACAGAACCTGGTTTATCAGTTGATATTGATTTGGAGTAACCCTGAAAAGCCATCTAAATTCATTTAAAAGCTGATAAAAATGAAAGAGTCCAGGTGAGGGCACATCTGGTGGAGGTGGTACAAAGCGCATGGTGATAAAGCCACTGTGGATATTTTATTTATCAACTAAGGAGAACATGAGAGAATTGTTTGAAGCACGCAGGATATCTAATCTGATCCACCATCCGGGATTACAAAAAGAGGATGAGCATGATCTATAGCGAGATGTGACCATACTTGATTATAGGGTCAAAAAATCAAGATGAGCATACAATTTAACTAGTGAAAGAGCACAAAAAGAAGAAAACCACACAGCACAAATACAAAGACATTTATTAAAGTAATCATTTTTATTTTTTGAACAATTTTGTTTTGTTTTTGGATCATTTGCAGTTTTACAACTTTCATTAGCTTTTAACTTAAAAATAGATATATTTAAAATTAATTCATTGGCAACCTGCTAATAATTAATTTGTCAGGCAGATAATGGAAATGGAAATAGCAGATATGTATAAAAGCCACCACAATTCCAGCTGCAAGGCACTGTTGATCTATTTCCGTCATTTTGTTGGTGACTTACTGTAGATGCTCAGTCAGAATTGGGTAATGATGAAAATTACCAGGGAAGACTACAGATTCCTATGGACTGTTGATTTATGTGAGATTATTTTTATAATTAAAATCTGATAGAAAGTTAAAACTTTGCACAGCCTTGCACAACACAGTCAGCAGGATTATATCTCTTACAGGAATTAAGTGGCATGTACTTTTATACCCCCCCCCCTTCCGTCCAACAGAACAGTAAAAGTGCAGCAGCAGAATGATGTGATCAACCCTCTGCCTTAATCTGCCCTCCCTTCATTTCAGATTGTTCCTTGTCAAAACATTTTCAAGCATTTGGTTGTCTCCCAGTACTGCCACTCTCTTTCTCAGTCTAAGCAGGGGATTTCAAGAAGTTATATATATATATATATATATATATATATATATATTTGTGTAGCATCCTCCTAGTTTAGAGTAGGCTGCTAGGTAAATTTCATTCAGCTCCTCTAAACAGTGGCACAGGGGTTGATTACTTTGTGCTATCAGGGTTTCACAAGCTGCTACTCTGTTACTTCCCCTTGTCTTCTAGAGATGTCTAGAACATAGTAGGAGTGACAGCGTCTGCAGCCTGAATATTTATGGGACTCTAGTCAATCCCTGGTGAGATGTGCCCAGAAGGTGAAGAGAGAGCCCATAACTAGGCTGAGGCCTGAGCAGCAGGAGCAGAATTCTTGGGTCCTGGGTCACAAGACAACGAGATCTCAGTTAGGCTTAGATGGGGGGGGGACCTATAAAAGAGGGCTTTTTCCAGAGATGGAGCAAAGCCAGAAGGAAGTTGGTGAGAGGAGGCGGGAGGTATGAGGAGTAATTGTTCCTGCTATACAAAGAAAAAGTGACTGTGGAGGGCTTTGACCTCCCAAGCAAGTACAGTGCAGTCAGGATTTGTGCAAGACAGCCAAGAGAGTACAGTGCAGTCAAGGGTTATGCAGTACAGCCTACATTTTCATACAGAGCAGCCAGAGGCAAAACAGTCATCAACTTTTCCAGTTTTGAAATTCCGTGGTATCCAAGGTATTGTTCCATTAAAAACCCAAAAAAGAAGCCCCTAGACTTATACTTGAGCCAAAAGAAGAATGCTGAAGATGCTGTGTGCCTGGTTGTGTATGCTGTAAGTGCGGAAAATAGACCCAAATTACTAGCGGTTCCTATGGGGGTAGGACTACATTACCCTTTCCTGGTGCCTCTCTACCCCTTATCGGTATTCTAATTACATCTAATAATAAAGACTTTCCTTTGTCATTACATACTGTAGCTTATTTTATACCAAGCAATCTCATCATTGGGTGTCTGTGCTTCTATATGCAATGAAGGCAGATCATGGCTAGTGGGAGGGTCTGGCAGCATGCTGTATACAGCTTCCTGAAAACATCACATGCCTCAGCATTCCTCTCTAGTCCCCTCATCCCTGATGAAAGCAGTGGGCTTGCTCTTTAGAGGAATTATGCAAATATCAAAATGTCTTGCTGGAAGATGCCAGTCCTAGGGAGTGGATGTTCCTAGGCAAGCCACATTTGTATGCAAACTGCCCTAGGCAATTCCCATATGTGATGCTGAACCTACATAACTGAAAGAACTGAAATCCTATGAGAAATAGGGTGGGCAAAGGACAATAGATGAAGGCAGTATGAATAGCTGCTGATCAGGACCATGTCAAAAGAAAGATTGTTGGATCAGGCTGAGGGTAATTGTTATCCCAGGTAATCAACACTTAGTTGGGTGGGGCAATTTAATAAGATTTAAGTGATCCAATTAACTGTATTTGCATCTTAAGAGAATAGCAGATGAGCACTTCTGACAAGAACCTCCATTAAGAGAAAATGTTGTCCACTACTGTCCTACCAGACCACAGAAGAGAGAGAAGTATTCCATTTTACATTACACCATATGTACTCTTTAGATTTTACTTGTTCAGTGTGTACTTTATATGCCCATTCTGCATGCCACTAGGGATGAGCAAAAGAGAGTTTACATTTCCTTAAAATCTTGGTAAAATTTAAAGGATTTAGGGACATGTTACTATTGTAGCAAATAGCACTGAAGTTAATAGTCATATATATTATTATTATTTTTATTATTATTGTTTTTAATTATTTTTTTAATAGTTTAAAAAAAAAAGGAAATATCCATTACCAATGCCCACAAAAAACGAAGCCCAAATTATCCTGAAAAAAACAAGGTATAGTCCACCTGGATACACAAAGCAGTTGTGATGATATGTAGTTTTACTAACGGATGTCAAAGTTGAAAAATTGTGTTCAAGCCTTAACATTTGTTTTACCATCAGTCACTAAGAGTTAAACATATTTTGCAAGTATGCACAGCAAAGCTTAACTGGCAAAGGACCTCTTCAGAACTGCAATGAGAGCAATATGTCTTGTCATTCTGGTTTCAGCTTCTTTTGTCATCTTAACTGACTGGCCTAGGATGACATAACTCTCATGCATGGTAATTAATTCATCCCTGCACAAAGCCATGCCTAGATTTTACATTGAGTGGTATGTGTGGCTTAATGTACATTCAGAAGAAACACTGCTGGCAGGCAGGACAGCAGCTTTATTGCTGAATAGCAAGACAAAGGGTTATTTACTAAAGCTGGAGAGTGCAAAATTTGGTGCAGCTCTGCATTAGAAACCAATCAGCTTTCAGGTTTTATCGCCAAAGCTTAATTGAACAGGCTGAATTTAGAAGCTGATTGACTACCATGCACAACTGCACCAAATTCGGATTGCATCAGTTTAAGTAAATTCCCCATAGAGTCTGTTCTCCAATTTAAGCCGACCTGCCAGCAAGGGCACAGGCATATTTCATTTTTAACACAAAAAAATTAGCTTAAACAGTTTTTAATTTTAAGTGCCATCAAGTAGATGTCAATTCTGGATGACCATATGAATTGGTGTTTCTCCATACCGATCTGTTTTTTATATGTGTCTTAGCTTGTTGCCAACATCATGTTTAAAATTTCTATACTGTACCCTCCCTCCTTCTTGCTGGTCATCCATACTTTCCCCTCAACTTTTCCAAGCACAATTTTCTCTTCCAATTAGTTATTTCTACTCATAATATGTCAAGAATACAGCTTTCTATTCCATTTTCCAAGCATTCAACAAAATGCAGTCAACAAATTTCCCATCTCTTTACTCTGTCTGCTCTCAGACTCTCCGCAATGCATAAAAAGACATGTTCTAAGGCACTGCCTTGTCAGAGCCAGGACTATGATTTCCAGACATTGCAATCATGAATGATCAAATGCTTACAGAAAGTCTGATAGCAGGAGATAGGATGGACCTATTTACTGCACATGGTCATGCTGGACCTCATTTAGATCCTCTCAGGTATTCCATAACCTCTTCACATCTTGATTGACCACGCAAACTAGTTCTAAATCGCCACTCCCCAATTATCTTCTAAATACATTTTTAGGCAATGTCATAATGTTTTTACCTGTGAGCTATTTTTTTCTTCTGAAAAACAATTATGAGAGATTTACCCTAAAAATAAGTCAGCCCATGTCTAGTCATGTGGCCTTCTAGTGAAAGGTTGGACTTTGTTGAAGGGTTCTTATGGGTTGTTGTTTTTTTTTTTTTGCTGTCCACAGTATTCTATTTTAAAAATATTCATGTTTATTTTGGAATAAGGGAGACGAGAACAGCACCATGTTCTGTCGACTTAGAACATTTTTAACAGTGCAATGGTTGCCTAGCATGTGACACCACAGGAGGGAAAAAAACAACAGCATTATGCAAAAGACCAAAATCTTATAATACATTTCTTCTGTGTAAAAAGTTTATGGAAAGGGTTAAAGTGGAACATTTGTTTAGTATCAATATATACAAATGCTACATAAAACAGACTTGTGAACATACCTGCAAAATGCTTTTATTGGTGCATTGAGGGGGAAAAATGGGCATACATGAAGCAGAAGCAAAGCTTAACCCCATGGGCTCCATGGTGTTCGCTAGCTCTGCCACCATTTTTACTATGCCATGGGTCAGAAGGTTGACAGATGTTGTGCCACAGATGAAGTCTAATATTTCAGCAAAGCATTGAAAGACAGATTACTGTTCCAGCACCACAGACAGCACCACAGCCAAGCTGCCTTAAAAAGGAATGGACAGATCGCAGAACAGATAGAAGTAAGATCAGTTTACCCCTGTACAGTACTGGGCTGATTTGCTAAAGGATTTGAGAATCTTCCTACTATAGATTGTGTGATTATTCACTTCACATATCCAATCATGTGCACATAAATTAAGTAAGCAGGATTTAGCTTTTCACATGATTGGATAATTGAAGAGAATAGCCAAACAATATTCAACCCTATATTCAACTCTAGTTGGTGCCTGCTTATGTAGTTTTTATTTTGTTTTTGATTAACATATGCTTTTGCCGGGTGAATTTTGCAATTTATTTACAAATCCAAACAACTAAAGAGTTAATGGAGTCTTTTAAAGTATAACTAAAGGCAAAACATTTTTTTTTTAGTTTTGGATAGAGTGGAGAGGATTTTATAACACCTGTCAGGTTTTTATTGCTGTCTGTGTCCCTGTTAGGAAGATTAACCCTCTCTATTTTTCCTGTTTTGAAAGTAAAATAAAAATTAACATTTTTTGTTCAAGAATAATAAGTGAATGCGAGTGCACATAGAAGCAATCAGCCGCTATGCACCAAGGTAACCAAAACAAACCTCAAAAGATCAAAATGTATAAAATGTGCAGCGCTCAAATAAATTACAATAAAAAGATAAATGTGAATATAATCTTAAAAAGCATCATGAATAATAAATAGTAAAGTTCATAAGGTGACTAAAGTGCTCCTAGGAATCCTACGTTCTCTTATAATTCGGTGTTTGTGCGATCTAGTATGGAAGAAATGCGCACTCACCGGAGCGCATAGTAATATGCTCCTTTATATAATATATCCTGATGTCATCAAGGTCATCTGAAATGGGGCAGGGATGGGGATGACTCCTTCTCAGAATATGTGGATCCTGGGACTTTAGGTGTAGATCAAAGTAATTCCAGAGTCCCCTTTAAGGGATGGATGGGTGCAGCTCACCAGGTGTACAGGAAGCTCCCTCTCTGGAAACTGGATACTGGGTTGTCTGAAAGTTTTATTCTGGGGTTCACAGTTACAGAGGCCTTGGATGCCGACACATAACCTGAATGCCGTATTCCTCTCCCCTTACATGTGTTCCTGGATTGAGTGCTCTACCAGATACATATGTGATTTCCTGATCGCCCCCTGATCGGTCACCTGATCAATCATCTGATCGCCCACCTGATCAATCGCCCATCCTGTATGGCGTTTATCAGTAGAGATGAGCGAATTATTCAAAAATTCGATTCGGCTGATTCGGCGAACTCGCGGAATAAATTCGATTCGAGTCAAATATATTCGCTGCGAATTTAACTTATAAAAAGGGTGTTTCTAGGCTTCAGAGAGCCTTTATATTAGTGCAGAACACTGTACCTTTAATTTAAATGCCCTTGGAGTCTGCTGGGGAAGAGAAATAATACTGTCAGTCAGTATGACATGCAGATGAGTGCCGTCGATCTTAGAATCACCGCACACTTCACTCATTTGGGCAGTCACGGGGCCAAAACCAGAGTGTGGAGCCACAGTGTGGCGGTGGAGGCAGCAGCAATGGGAGGCCATACAGCACCCTATGAAAAAATGGAACCCACCAGCAGTGTGAGGAGACCTGAAAGTGGCACATGGCAGAGTGTGGCGATGGAGACAGCAGCAATGGGAGGCCGTACAGGGACCCATGACACACTCTGGACCTGGCAGCAGCATGAGGAGGCGGTACAGGGGCCCATGACAGATTACGGGCCTGGCAGCAGCATGAGGAGTCGGTACGGGGGCCCATGGCAGATTACGGGCCTGGCAGCAGCAATGGGAGGCCATACAGCACCCTATGACAAAATGGAACCCACCAGCAGTGTGAGGAGACCTGAAAGTGGCACATGGCAGAGTGTGGCAATGGAGACAGCAGCAATGGGAGGCCGTACAGGGACCCATGACACACTCTGGACCTGGCAGCAGCATGAGGAGGCGGTACAGGGGCCCATGACAGATTACGGGCCTGGCAGCAGCATGAGGAGTCGGTACGGGGGCCCATGGCAGATTACGGGCCTGGCAGCAGCAATGGGAGGCCCGTAATCTGCCAGCACCCTATGACAAAATGGAACCCACCAGCAGTGTGAGGAGACCTGAAAGTGGCACATGGCAGAGTGTGGCGATGGAGACAGCAGCAATGGGAGGCCGTACAGGGACCCATGACACACTCTGGACCTGGCAGCAGCATGAGGAGGCGGTACAGGGGCCCATGACAGATTACGGGCCTGGCAGCAGCATGAGGAGTCGGTACGGGGGCCCATGGCAGATTACGGGCCTGGCAGCAGCAATGGGAGGCCATACAGCACCCTATGACAAAATGGAACCCACCAGCAGTGTGAGGAGACCTGAAAGTGGCACATGGCAGAGTGTGGCGATGGAGACAGCAGCAATGGGAGGCCGTACAGGGACCCATGACACACTCTGGACCTGGCAGCAGCATGAGGAGGCGGTACAGGGGCCCATGACAGATTACGGGCCTGGCAGCAGCATGAGGAGTCGGTACGGGGGCCCATGGCAGATTACGGGCCTGGCAGCAGCAATGGGAGGCCATACAGCACCCTATGACAAAATGGAACCCACCAGCAGTGTGAGGAGACCTGAAAGTGGCACATGGCAGAGTGTGGCAATGGAGACAGCAGCAATGGGAGGCCGTACAGGGACCCATGACACACTCTGGACCTGGCAGCAGCATGAGGAGGCGGTACAGGGGCCCATGACAGATTACGGGCCTGGCAGCAGCATGAGGAGTCGGTACGGGGGCCCATGGCAGATTACGGGCCTGGCAGCAGCAATGGGAGGCCCGTAATCTGCCAGCACCCTATGACAAAATGGAACCCACCAGCAGTGTGAGGAGACCTGAAAGTGGCACATGGCAGAGTGTGGCGATGGAGACAGCAGCAATGGGAGGCCGTACAGGGACCCATGACACACTCTGGACCTGGCAGCAGCATGAGGAGGCGGTACAGGGGCCCATGACAGATTACGGGCCTGGCAGCAGCATGAGGAGTCGGTACGGGGGCCCATGGCAGATTACGGGCCTGGCAGCAGCAATGGGAGGCCATACAGCACCCTATGACAAAATGGAACCCACCAGCAGTGTGAGGAGACCTGAAAGTGGCACATGGCAGAGTGTGGCGATGGAGACAGCAGCAATGGGAGGCCGTACAGGGACCCATGACACACTCTGGACCTGGCAGCAGCATGAGGAGGCGGTACAGGGGCCCATGACAGATTACGGGCCTGGCAGCAGCATGAGGAGTCGGTACGGGGGCCCATGGCAGATTACGGGCCTGGCAGCAGCAATGGGAGGCCCGTAATCTGCCAGCACCCTATGACAAAATGGAACCCACCAGCAGTGTGAGGAGACCTGAAAGTGGCACATGGCAGAGTGTGGCGATGAAGACAGCAGCAATGGGAGGCCGTACAGGGACCCATGACACACTCTGGACCTGGCAGCAGCATGAGGAGGCGGTACAGGGGCCCATGACAGATTACGGGCCTGGCAGCAGCATGAGGAGTCGGTACGGGGGCCCATGGCAGATTACGGGCCTGGCAGCAGCAATGGGAGGCCATACAGCACCCTATGACAAAATGGAACCCACCAGCAGTGTGAGGAGACCTGAAAGTGGCACATGGCAGAGTGTGGCAATGGAGACAGCAGCAATGGGAGGCCGTACAGGAACCCATGACACACTCTGGACCTGGCAGCAGCATGCGGAGGCGGTACAGGGGCCCATGACAGATTACGGGCCTGGCAGCAGCATGAGGAGTCGGTACGGGGGCCCATGGCAGATTACGGGCCTGGCAGCAGCAATGGGAGGCCCGTAATCTGCCAGCACCCTATGACAAAATGGAACCCACCAGCAGTGTGAGGAGACCTGAAAGTGGCACATGGCAGAGTGTGGCGATGGAGACAGCAGCAATGGGAGGCCGTACAGGGACCCATGACACACTCTGGACCTGGCAGCAGCATGAGGAGGCGGTACAGGGGCCCATGACAGATTACGGGCCTGGCAGCAGCATGAGGAGTCGGTACGGGGGCCCATGGCAGATTACGGGCCTGGCAGCAGCAATGGGAGGCCATACAGCACCCTATGACAAAATGGAACCCACCAGCAGTGTGAGGAGACCTGAAAGTGGCACATGGCAGAGTGTGGCGATGGAGACAGCAGCAATGGGAGGCCGTACAGGGACCCATGACACACTCTGGACCTGGCAGCAGCATGAGGAGGCGGTACAGGGGCCCATGACAGATTACGGGCCTGGCAGCAGCATGAGGAGTCGGTACGGGGGCCCATGGCAGATTACGGGCCTGGCAGCAGCAATGGGAGGCCCGTAATCTGCCAGCACCCTATGACAAAATGGAACCCACCAGCAGTGTGAGGAGACCTGAAAGTGGCACATGGCAGAGTGTGGCGATGGAGACAGCAGCAATGGGAGGCCGTACAGGGACCCATGACACACTCTGGACCTGGCAGCAGCATGAGGAGGCTGTACAGGGGCCCATGACAGATTACGGGCCTGGCAGCAGCATGAGGAGTCGGTAAGGGGGCCCATGGCAGATTACGGGCCTGGCAGCAGCAATGGGAGGCCCGTAATCTGCCAGCACCCTATGACAAAATGGAACCCACCAGCAGTGTGAGGAGACCTGAAAGTGGCACATGGCAGAGTGTGGCGATGGAGACAGCAGCAATGGGAGGCCGTACAGGGACCCATGACACACTCTGGACCTGGCAGCAGCATGAGGAGGCGGTACAGGGGCCCATGACAGATTACGGGCCTGGCAGCAGCATGAGGAGTCGGTACGGGGGCCCATGGCAGATTACGGGCCTGGCATCAGCAATGGGAGGCCGTACAGGGACCCATGACACACTCTGGACCTGGCAGCAGCATGAGGAGGCGGTACAGGGGCCCATGACAGATTACGGGCCTGGCAGCAGCATGAGGAGTCGGTACGGGGGCCCATGGCAGATTACGGGCCTGGCAGCAGCAATGGGAGGCCCGTAATCTGCCAGCACCCTATGACAAAATGGAACCCACCAGCAGTGTGAGGAGACCTGAAAGTGGCACATGGCAGAGTGTGGCGATGGAGACAGCAGCAATGGGAGGCCGTACAGGGACCCATGACACACTCTGGACCTGGCAGCAGCAAGAGGAGGCGGTACAGGGGCCCATGGCAGAGTGGCGAAGCGTAAGCAGCTTAAATTAAAGGCCATACAGAGGCCTATGTTAAAAATAATAACATGTTTGGGGCATGATTCATGGCGGATTTAGTCAGTTGTGTCAGGAACTGGTGGTTTGAAATCCAGACTAATCCACGCCTGATTCATTTTCACAAACGTGAGTCTCTCCACACTTTGGGTGGACAGTCGTGTCCTCCGCGGAGTTACAATACCTCCTGCCGCACTAAACACGCGCTCCGATGCCACGCTACTGGCCGGGCATGACAGCCTTTCAAGGGCAAATTCAGCTAGTTGGGGCCAAAGGTCAAGTTTCGTTGCCCAGTAGTCAAGGGGATTGTCTACCTCAGTTGGCAGGGTGCTGTCCAAGTAGGCCCAAGCCTGTTGTTTGAGGTCCTGCTCCAGGTCCACCTGATGCTGCTGCAGCTGGTTAGTAGTTTCCTCACTGCGCTGGTGAAGAAAGCTACTCATCATCGACTGCAGACTGAGGCAGCCGCTGCTGGTGGAGCTGCCACTGCTCCTACCACCCCACCCCTCCCCTGCTGCCATGGCAGCGGAACGCGAGCGCACAGGGCCCACAGTGTCTGAGGATGGACGTTGGCGCAGAAAGGCAGAGACCAACTGACTACATAGGTGGTTTTTATAGTACGTTATTTTGGCCTCCCTCTCAGCAGGTGTGAAAAAGGCCACCATTTTTGAACGGTAGCAAGGGTCCAACAAGGTGGACAGCCAAAAGTCATCCCTCTGTCTGATGGTTATTATTCGGCTGTCGCTACGCAAGCAACCGAGCATGCTATGGGCCATTTGTGCCAAGGAATGCGAGGGACTCCCTGCCTCCATCTCCACAGCATACTGCCACGGTGCGTCTGGGTCCTCTGTCTCCTCCTCCTCCTCTACCAGATGCTCCTGCTCCTCCACTCCTGTCCGCTGAGTGGAAAAACCACCCATTTCACTCAATAATTCCTGAGCACCAATGTCCTCCTCTACCTCCTCCTCTTCTTCCTGTCCTGCCCCCACAGGGGTCATGTGGCATTGAGATCTGTGCGCCACGTCTACCGCACCCTGACCAGCCATTGTTAACAGCATTTGTTCCAGGACGTGCAACAGAGGAATGACGTCGTTCATCCCATAGTCCTGCCGACTCACGAATAGCGTGGCCTCCTCAAAGGGCCTGAGCAAGCGGCAGGTGTCACGCATGAGCTGCCAATGGCTGACATCGAAGTTACACAGGGGAGTACCTTTATCCGCTTGTAACATCAGGAAATCGTTGATGGCCTTTCGCTGTTCGTAAAGGCGGTCTAACATATGTAGGGTTGAATTCCACCTTGTTGCAACGTCGCAGATCAGGCGATGCTGTGTAATTCCGTTCTGCCGCTGCAGCTGAAGGAGGGTGTGCTTTGCGGTGTAGGAATGGCTGAAATGCATGCAAAGTTTACGTGACATTTTAAGGATGTCTTGCAGTGGGATGGTGGATTTTAGGAACCGCTTGACAACCAGATTGAACACGTGAGCCATGCATGGCGCATGGCACAACCTTCCTTGACGCAGAGCAGACACCATGTTCTTTCCATTGTCGGTCAACATGGTTCCGATTTTCAGTTTGCGCGGAGACAGCCATCTGTCGATTTCTCTGTTCATTACACTCAGAAGTTCCTCCCCTGTGTGACTACGTTCGCCAAGGCATACCAGGTGCAGCACAGCGTGACACCGTTGCGCCCTGCACATGTGATATGCCGGTCGGGTAATGGGACTTGGCACGGGGGTGGCGGCTGAGGACACGGCGGAAGAAGAGGTGGTAGAGGCGGACATCTTTTCTGGACCAAGGACGTGCAAACGTGGAGGCAAAAGCGGCGTGACCTGTCCAAGTTGCTGGTGCGGCTGTGCCGGCACCACGTTCACCCAGTGGGCCGTAAATGACATGTACTGTCCCTGACCGTAGTTACAGCTCCACAAGTCGGCGCTGCCGTGCACTTTGGCAGAGACCGACATGCTCAAAGACTGGCCCACCATCTCTTCTACATGTGAATGCAGGGCTGGCACTGCCTTTTTGGCGAAGAAATGACGGCTTGGCACTCTCCACCGCGGCTCGGCACAAGCCATCATTTCTCGGAAAGGTGCTGAGTCCACCACTTGGAAAGGGAGGGACTGCAGCACCAGCAACTTGGACAGGAGGACGTTCAGCTTCTGCACCGTCGGGTGCGTGCTCGCAAACTGTTGTCTCTTGGAAACGGATTCCAAGAAAGACTGCTGACGGAATCCGTGAAGAGGAGTAGCAGGAGAAGGAGCATCTGAACGAGCGGAAGATGCCAACAAGCGACAACTCCCCTCAGCAGAGGTGTTGGAGCCTTGACTGGCTGATAGAGGGCGATTGACGTCGGGTGACGGAGCAAGTAACGGAGCGGGTGATGGAGCGGGGGCTGGGGCAGGCAGAACCGCCGTATCTTTATCACGGTTTTCCCAGGCCACCGAATGGCGACGCTGCATATGCTGACGCAACGCTGTAGTCCCAACATGGGCCCCCTGGCCACGCTTGACTTTCTGGCCACATAGTCGACATACGGCTACGTTTACTTCCTCGGGCGGCTTGACGAAAAATTGCCACACCGCCGAGTAGGAAACTTTGCCCCCGCTACTCCTCACTGGCTGACTGCTACTTCCTCCGTGCACATCGGCACCACTACTGGCCGTGGTGGTAGGCTGCAGTGGAGCTGGTGCTCTACTCCGTGGCCGTTTGCCTCCACTGACACTGCTGCGACCCTGCTGCCTCCTGGGCAACCCACCGACTGTTTTGCTCGCTGCCAAGCTGGCACCCTCTTCTCCTGATGATGCGGAAGCAATAGCCTGATGACGACGAGGCTGCCAAGTGCGATCAGCCTCATCATCATCAATTAGGGTCTCCGCCTCACTACTAGCCCCCTCGGCTGCGTGTGGGTCAGGGGACAGACCTGTCTCTAGACCGGCTACCGAGCCACTCTCCTCGCCACTACTTCTTCGCCTGGCTGCTGAAGAGGCGGATGTCTCCCCCCGTTCCTGACCGCCCTCTGTTAGCTCTTCCTCACTGTACAGTGGGGCTGAGCCCACAGCATGTGATACTTCGCTTGGTGAGGGAACACCAAAGGACAGGGGCAGGTAGAGGACACGTGATTTCAGTGGGCTTGCTCCCGGGCCATGCCAACTAACGGTTGTGTCTGACGTACCCACCGACCGTTGGCTGTAGGTGTCAGAGGTGACCTGGGAAGAGGAAGACGACCGAGTCAACCAATCGATGATGGCAGGGTTGTCGGTGGAGACACGACCGCTGGATGACACCGGGAGCACTGGCCTCTGGCTGCGACTAGTGCTGCCTCGACCCCTTCCTCTGCTGCCACGTCTGCTTGCTCCTGAAACACTGCCTCCTCTGCCACTCCTCTGCGTGTTGTCTGACATACTCTTTAATTCAACGATTCTGTGTCCCTGAGTAACGATTCTGTGTCCCTGAGTAACAATTCTGTGTCCCTGAGTAACGATTCTGTGTCCCTGAGTAACAATTCTGTGTCCCTGAGTAACAATTCTGTGTCCCTCAGTAACGATTCTGTGTCCCTCAGTAACAATTCTGTGTCCCTGAGTAACAATTCTGTGTCCCTGAGTAACAATTCTGTGTCCCTCAGTAATGATTCTGTGTCCCTCAGTAACGATTCTGTGTCCCTGAGTAACGATTCTGTGTCCCTCAGTAATGATTCTGTGTCCCTGAGTAACAATTCTGTGTCCCTGAGTAACAATTCTGTGTCCCTGAGTAACGATTCTGTGTCCCTGAGTAACGATTCTGTGTCCCTGAGTAACAATTCTGTGTCCCTGAGTAACGATTCTGTGTCCCTCAGTAACAATTCTGTGTCCCTGAGTAACAATTCTGTGTCTGTCCCTGAGTTACGATTCTGTGTCCCTGAGTAACAATTCTGTGTCCCTGAGTAGCAATTCTGTGTCCCTGAGTAATGATTCTGTGTCCCTAAGTAACGATTCTGTGGCCCTAAAGTCTCTGTCAGGGATCCCCTCGATCCCCGCCGCGTTGGTCCCGGCGCAGGCGCAGTATGCCGCCCGGCGCAGGGACTCGAGCACTGGTTCCGGGCCGGCCGTGGCGTTCGAGTTCGCGCATGCGCAGTAGAAGCCGCGGCCGCCCGCTGGGCACCAATGGCAGCGCAGGGCGGGATATTTAAACGACCCTGAGCTGTCATTCAGTGCCTTCTGGTCTTTCCTGCATCCTGAATCCTGTGAACCTGTACCCTGTAAGTTATTGACCCGGATTGTACCTGACCTTGCTGTTTCTCCTATTCTGACCCTTGCTTTGCCTGACCTCTCTTCTGAATGCCCCCTATTGGATTTGACCTGCTGTTGCTGACCTGGCGTGTGACCCGACCATTCTATGCCCGCTGCCTTGTACCTTGCCGCCCTCTCTGTTACCGACCCGGCCCGTCTGACCTTGCTCATCCATCCATCCATCCCGTGCAGCGGGGTCTTCTGACCTCCTCACATCAGACTCTTCCCCGTGGGAGCCCCTTGCGCATACTGCTACCACTGACGGGCGCACCCAGTAGCCACGACCTGGTCTCAGGGAGCTCCAAGTCCATCCCCACCATCAGGGGCTCTGGTGAACAAGCACCCTGGGACTTAGACTCCGTGCGCTGGGGACGCCTATTCAGTGGAGTGCTAGTAGTACCGCCGGGCGGTCCCTTACAGTACCAGAAGGCCATGACTGAGTCTAGAGGAGGTCCATCTCCGCTGGAGGAGATCTGCAGGCACCTGTCCAATTTGACTCAGACCGTATCGGCCCTGCAGGATAGATGTCAGCGGATTGAAACTCAATTCCAGGCCTGCACTATATCCGCTCCCGCCCCACAGGCCGCGGTCACCACGTCCCCAGCTGTAGCAGCCCCTGTGCTGGTGTCTGGGGCATCCGCACCACTCCCGGCGGCCGACCCCCGAGTACCCTTACCGGAACGTTTTCACGGGGACCGCACACGTTTTAGATCATTCCGCGAGTCCTGCCTCCTCTATTTTGAGCTACAACCCCGAACCTTCGTGACTGAATCCGTGAAGGTGGGGTTCGTCATCTCCCTCCTGCAGGGTGAACCCCAAGACTGGGCCCATCGATTACGGGGAAAAAACGACCCTCACCTCAGTTCGGTTGACAGTTTTTTTGATGCTATGGCCATCCTGTATGATGACCCACAGCGGGCAGCTTCTGCTGAAGCTACTCTGTACACGCTCCGGCAAGGCCGCCGAGCGGCGGAGGAGTACGCAGCTGATTTTAGGCGATGGATGGGGGATACTCGCTGGAACGAGTTCGCACTCCTGCATCAGTTCCGTATTGGCCTATCAGATGGCCTGAAAGACGAGCTCGCCCGGGTGGAGGTACCTGAGACTTTAGAGGACTTAATAGCACTGACCATCAAAATTGACCGTAGATTGCGGGAACGCAGGTTTGAGAGGTCCGGCCAGGGTCATGGAAATCCCTGGGGATCATTTCAGGGTCCCAGTCAAACACCTAGGCCAGTCGTCCAAAACCGGCCACCTGGAGACAACCCCGAACCCATGCAGCTCGGCCTGGCACGGCCTAAACTATCCCCAGAGGAACATCTGCGCAGACGATCCCAGAACCTGTGCCTCTATTGTGGCAAAGCTGGTCATATGGCGCGTTCCTGCCCGCAGAAACTGAGTAAGTGCACCTCTTCTTCCTTATCCATTGGCAATGTTGGTCCACCCCAATACTTAGTGGTACCCCTTTCCTTTCAGCTTCCAGAAAGGACCGTGGAAGTATCGGCCATAATTGACTCTGGGGCATGCAGCTGCTTCGTGGATATTAATTTTGCTCACCAGCAGGGTATTCCCCTTCAATTAAAACAGAAGGGGTTCAATATTTTTTTGGCCGACGGTTCCCGAATAAAATCGGGAGTAGTGAACCAGGAAACCCCCTCCATCACCACTGTCATTGCCGGCCAGCACCAGGAATGCCTCCGCCTGGATGCTATAGCTTCACCCCTCTTCCCAGTCATTCTGGGGCTCCCATGGTTACGGGCCCATAACCCCCAGATTGACTGGGCGACCGGAGTAATCACGTTCCCTTCCCCATACTGTCGGATATACTGTCGCACTTCGGGCCCGGGGCCCCCCCAAATCCTCCTGTGTTCTGAGGGGGAAGCGGAACTAAAACAAGTAATCCCTGCGGTCTACCATGGGTTTTTAGACGTGTTCAGCAAACGGGGAGCTGATGCTCTACCCCCCCACCGCCCTTATGACTGCCCCATTGACCTGTTACCCGGCTCAGAAATTCCTTTTGGGCGAATCTTCCCCCTTTCAGAGCCCGAATTGGGGGCCCTAAAGGAATATATTTCGAGGACAGCCTCCAGAAGGGGTTCATCCGTCACTCCACCTCACCGGCGGGGGCGGGAATCTTCTTTGTTGAAAAGAAGGACAAAACCTTAAGGCCATGTATCGATTACAGGGAATTGAACAGGGTCACGATAAAAAACCGTTACCCACTACCATTAGTACCAGAGCTGTTCCAAAGCTTAAAGTCAGCAGTGGTTTTTACCAAGCTGGATCTGAGGGGGGCGTACAACTTGATTCGCATAAGGGAGGGGGACGAGTGGAAGACGGCCTTCCGCACCCGCTTCGGTCATTTTGAATATCTGGTCATGCCGTTCGGGTTGTGCAATGCTCCGGCCACTTTTCAACACTTTGTAAACGATATTTTTAGGGACTTTCTGGACGTCTTCGTGATCGTTTATTTAGACGACATTCTGATTTTCTCCCCGTCTTTGGGGGAACACAGAATACACGTAGCAAAAGTATTGGGGCGGTTGCGGCAGCATGGGTTGTACGCCAAGGCAGAAAAATGTTGTTTTGAACAATCCAGCATTGCCTTCTTGGGCCTGATTATCTCCATCGCGGGGGTCGCGATGGATCCCCAGAAGGTCGCTGCAATACTGGATTGGCCTGAACCCACAGATAGGAAAGGCGTCCAACGATTCATCGGCTTTGCAAATTTTTACCGGAAGTTCATCAAGAACTTCTCGGGTCTGGTCTCCCCCATTACTCAGCTAACCAAGCTGGGAACCCGATTCAGATGGACACCAGAAGCGCAGGGAGTCTTAAAGAAGCTGTTCACTTCGGCACCCATTTTGGGTCACCCAGATGCCGCTCTGCCCTATATCGTGGAGGTAGATGCATCGGAGAAAGGCTCCATCCTCTCCCAACGAAAAGGCACCAAGGAACTACTCCACCCTGTAGCGTTCTTCTCACGGAAGCTGACCCCAGCGGAGAAGAACTATGATATCGGTGATCGAGAGCTACTAGCGATCAAAACGGCGTTAGAGGAATGGAGGTACCTGCTGGAAGGTGCGGTGCACCCCATCTTAATATTTACTGACCACAAGAACCTAGAGTATCTGAGAACCGCCAAGCGTCTACGCCCGCGACAGGCGAGATGGGCACTATTCTTTTCGAGATTCAACTTCCATATTACGTACCGGCCGGGATCAAAGAACACTAAGCCGGATGCGTTATCACGGATGTACGAAGACGCCAAGGAGACCCCAGTACCTGACACCATCCTGTCCTCGGGTAACTTCTTGGTCCTTCAGTCGGATCTTCGTTCCAGGCTAATGGAGGCATCCACAAACTTCTCTACCCCAGGCGGAGGGCCGCTCCAGAACAAGGGGGGACTCCTATGGAGGGATGACCGAATTGTGGTGCCGGAAGAAACCCGAACCCTGGTCTTGGGGCATTGCCACGACCACCCAATGGCGGGGCACTTTGGCCCAGAAAAGACCCTGGAACTTCTCCGACGCTCATTCTGGTGGCCAGACATGGCTAAGGATTGTAAAGGCTATGTCAGGTCCTGTGTCACCTGCCAGAAGAACAAGCCAGCAAGAAACAAGGTTTGGGGTCTGCTGCGACCCTTACCTATTCCTGAACGGCCTTGGCAAAAGATCTCACTAGACTTTATAGTCGAGCTTCCGCCATCCCGAGAGCACACGGCAATCCTGGTAGTCGTGGACCGCTTGTCCAAGATGGCCCACTTCATCCCGTTGAAGAAAACCCCCTCGGCGGCCGAGACCGCGCAAGTCTTCATTCGAGAGGTAGTCAGGTTGCATGGGGTCCCTGAAGACATTGTCTCGGACCGAGGGGTCCAGTTCACGTCCAGATTCTGGAGGGCACTGTGCAAAGCCCTGGACATCAAATTATCTCTCTCCTCTGCGTTCCACCCTCAAACTAACGGTCAAACCGAAAGGACCAATCAGACCTTGGAGCAATACTTGAGATGCTATACCTCGTTTACTCAAGATGACTGGCTGCCACTTCTTTCTTTAGCGGAATTTGCGTATAACAACGCCCGCCACTCAGCAACAGGGCAGTCCCCGTTCTTTGCCAACTATGGCTTTCACCCAGTCTTCCTCCCGGATTTGGTGTCGGAATGCCCAGTACCAGCAACACAAGATGTGGTAACGTTCTTCGCTGCGAACAATAAGAAGCTTCAAGTGGCCATCAGTCGGGCCCAGGAAGACTACAGGAAAGCATTCAACAGGAAACGGAGAGGAGATCTGGTATTGCGGCCTGGGGAGAAGGTTTGGCTGGCGACGTCCAATCTAAAGATGCTTTGCCCGTCAAAGAAATTGGGACCCAAATTTATAGGCCCCTTCTGCATTAAACGGATGGTTAACGAAGTAGCCTACGAACTCGCCCTCCCTTACAGTCTCTGTGGCCCTAACTCTGTCCCTAATACACAGAGGTCTGTCTCTCTTGAATGACCGGAGGCTAATGGAGAATTCTAAGATGGCCGCAATTTATAGCTCCACCTTTACACAGTGCTGGCTGGCTGGCTGCTGATTGGCTAATGCAATCACATGTCATGAATGAATGCATTATGGGTCAGCGCGCCTTGTCTGCGCGCCTTCCCAGAGATCCCCGCTCCGTCGCCACGCATGTCGCCGCCATTTTTGGGAAAATTCGATTCGCGCATCCGAAGTTTGCTAATTTTCGGATTCGGCACGAGTCGAATTTTTCCTGATCTTCGAAACGAATTCCACTTCGCCATGTTCGATTCGCTCATCTCTATTTATCAGCATCTAAAACCTCTTCCTAATACATCGGAGAAGAAACTCTACACGTAGCATAAACCACATGAAGTCATTCTAAACTCCCAACAACAACAGGAAATCACAAATGTATTTACAAATGCCCCCCCCCCCCCGCGTTCACTGCTTGTGCTTCTGGGAGCGTGCGGCATCGCAATCGCTGTGCTTAAGCAAGAGATCGTGTGAAATGCATTAACAGGTCCTGTATTCATGTCCTGGTGTTTTGTGTGTCCTATGGATCAATAAATATACACTATATTCATCTATCCTCCAGTGTGCGGCTGACCCTTCTTCCTATTTTTTTTTTATATATTTATATATAGATATACACCCCGTTCCAAATTATTATGCAAATTCTATTTAAGTGTCACAAAGGTGAAATATTTTGTTTTTCAGTTTAACTCATGGATGGCATTGTGTGTCAGGGCTCTTTTGATCACTGAAAACAATCTCGGACACCTGTGATAATTCGATTGGCCGTGAGCCCAATTTATGGAAAAACTACTAAAGGAGGGTGTTCCACATTATTAAGCAGAGCACCATTTTCAAGCAATATGGGGAAGAAAAAGGATCTCTCTGCTGCCGAAAAGAGTGAAATAGTTCAATGGCTTGGACGAGGTATGAAAACATTAGATATTTCACGAAAACGTAAGCGTAATCATCGCACTATTAAGAGATTTGTGGCTGATTCAGAGCACAGGCGGGTTCGTGCACATAAAGGCATATTGAGGAAGATTTCTGCCAGATCCATGCATCGGATCAATTGAACAGCTGCTAAAATACCATTACATAGCAGCAAACAGATATTTGAAGCTGCTGGTGCCTCTGGAGTCCCACGGACATCAAGGTGTAGAGTCCTCCAGAGTCTTGCAACTGTGCATAAACCTTCTATTCGGCCACCAATAACCAATGCTCACAAGCAGAAACGGCTGCATTGGGCAGAAAAATACATGAAGACTAATTTTCAAACAATCCTGTTCACTGATGAGTGTCGTGCAACCCTGGATGGTCCAGATGGATAGAGTAGTGGATGGTTGGTGGACGGCCACCCTGTTCCAACAAGGCTGCAACGTTAGCAAGGGGGTGGTGGAGTCATGTTTTGGGCCAGAATCATGGGAACAGAGCTGGTCGGCCCCTTTAGGGTCCCTGAAGGTGTAAAGATGACCACTGCAAAGTATGTGGAGTTTATGACTGACCACTTTCTTCCCTGGTACAGAAGGAAGAACTATGCTTTCCGTAATAAAATTATCTTCATGCATGACAATGCACCATCTCATGCTGCAAAGAATACCTCTGCATCAATGACTGTTATGGGGATAAAAGGAGAGAAAGTCATGGTGTGGCCTCCATCCTCCCCTGACCTCAATCCTATTGAGAACCTTTGGAGCATCCTCAAGAAAAAGATCTATGAGGGTGGGAGGCAGTTTACATCCAAACAGCAGCTCTGGGAGGCTATTCTGACATCTTGCAAACGGATTCAAGCAGAAACTGTCCAAAAACTCACAAGTTCAATGGATGCAAGACTTGTGAAGCTGCTATCAAATAAGGGGTCCTATGTTACAATGTAACGTGACCTGGTAAAATGTTTAAAAAGTTAAAATGTTGTTAAAAGTTTGATTGAAATAGCTTTTGATTTCAGTAAATATGCTGCAAACACAACAAATGACAATTTTCAGTTCTTTACAACCTATAAAGTGTTTTGAAACTTACTGTGCGTAATAATTTGGAACAGTGCATTGTAAGTTTTTTATGCTTAACAAAAATCCTGTTATCATTAGGAGGTTTGTTCAATAGAATTTGAATTGTACTCTTAATAGTTGATAACATGAAAATTATGCTGACTGTTATTTACATCAATTATTTAGGTAAATTAGAAAAATATAATTTGCATAATAATTTGGAACACGGTGTGTGTATATATATATATATATATAGTATATATGATACCTATCAACTGTCAAGAGTTATAATGATATATCTATAAGGCTGAGTTTTGTTGGGCCTCTGACGGTGCTAAGATGTCTTGTTGTTGACCTAAGGCAGACGCATTGGAGAGAAATTTACATTGGCGAGCTCAGTGAGGACCATGCATTTGGCAAAATTATATCTGGTGATATTCAGGTATCCATATGATTCCAATATGGATTAATTCTCTTGTCAATTATCTTTAGATGAGTGGCTCTTCAGTCCTTTGTTTGATGTTGTTTATTCATATGAGGAATATGTTGTCTGTCTTTGGAAATTGGGAATCTTACCTAGAACAATTACCAGGTACATCCTTGAACTACATTATTTGGTTTGAAGGTTGAATCTTTTGGGATAAGAAACCTATTTAGGACCCTCCCGAGAAATTTCTAGTTTATTCATCTGTTTTGTTATCAACATAGGTTCTGGCCTTGTGTGCCCCTCCTGCAGCATACTGAATACTGCTCTCTGCCTTTACCCGTGGGGGAACCCATTGACTCCTCTGGTGATAACTGGATACCATCTCTCTATTATGTAGACAAGCTTTTTTTTTGACCTGAAGGATATCCGTAAGATACCTATTGACCTCCCATTGACACTGATACACATTTGATATTATTAACAGCATAATGTGGATTCAAATATAGTTTTCACACTAAAAATGATTGGACATTATTATCAAAAGTAAGATGTGGATTTAAATCCACATAAAAATTGTTGTAATGTTTGTTGTACTTCTGTGTGTTTATTGGTTATTCATTATAATTTTTTAGTTCCTCCACAGTGTGATACAGTCATATCCCCTGAGGTAGCCTGATGAGCGAAACATGGACATTATTATCAAAAGTAAGATGTGGATTTAAACCCACATAAAAATTGTTGTAATGTTTGTTGTACTTCTGTGTGTTTATTGGTTATTCATTATAATTTTTTAGTTCCTCCACAGTGTGATACAGTCATATCCCCTGAGGTAGCCTGATGAGCGAAACATGCCGGGAGTTATCACACAATATATTTAATTGGTTGGAACTATTAACCTGTGAGATCTACTGAATGTTATGTCTTGTATTGTTTTTAATAATTATTCCTGTAGATTTTCAATTCTACATTTGTAATAAAATCTCTAATAATTTTACTCTAACAATTGTGTAGTGTTTGAATGACCCTGCATCCATAAAGTCATATTTCGAAGGAGTGAGGTTCTCTCCTATGTGCCTATGTATATATTTCTGCTGTGGTTTCCCTTTTAACTTTAATCAGTGTATAACCATTTTCTTCCTCTTGGCACACATTCTCTCAGTTGCCACCTGCTCTCCTGGTTCCTGCAGTAGAACACAATGATCTTTGCCATTTTCCAGGTTTCAACAGCTTAGAGTGCCTAGCACAGCAGGCTTTGCTTACACCTCTCTCTTCATCGCATCAAAATTTGTGAGTACCCCTTGGTGGACATTTTGCACTGCACATGGCAGATAATAAGTGCAGGAGCAAGGGGTCAGATGGCCCTGCAAATCAGACTCAGCTCATGGCTCCAGGGGAAGTTGATAATTTTACTACAAAGGGCTCTAGTATGCTCTGTTCTAATGGTCGCCCTCAGTCTGATTACCTGCCATCCTCTGGACACTCCACTGATCCTTTAAGTGCACATTCTCCCTACAGCCTCTCTAGAAAGGAGTTTTCCACTACCATTTCTGATTTTACAGACAGGATCTTAGTCCTTCATAGGGGTCACAAATGAGCCTGCTTAATCTTCCCTCTTGGTCTCTGACTTTGCTCTTGTAACTGAAATGCTGCCTGAGGAGGAGGCAGATGAGGAAGCCTCCCCTCTCCAATTCCAAGGATCAGGATGAGATACCTTCAGCTGAAGTCTAATCAAAGGTTAAGAATGTCATTGCTACTGCTCTTTTTTAGCACCAGGGCAGCCTGAGTCTGCTCACCCTATGGTTTTCAGCATGGGTTTCCTAAAATTACCCAAACCTGCTAAGACCTTCCCAATCCAATTGATTTTTGAACCTGCCTTGTACGCCAATTGGTCTCATCACCTTGTTCCTGTGGGTTCATAGTCATTGTCTCCCCCTTTCAGGGATTTTCTGGCATCCATAGGCTTTAGAAATCCTTTTACATTCCCATTTTTCCCCTTTCCAACTATTTTCAGTTTGCTGTGAGTGCTCGGCATTACTGACTTGCTTTTGGCAAACCAAGCCCCCCCCCTTCAGGTTTTCCCCAAGGTGCTTGCCCCAGTCCTAGATTTGCTCCATTCACAGGGGACGCATGTTGTGGGATACTTGGACTATCTCCTTCAAGGTCAGACTCTCAATAGCGTGGTGGATTTCCAAACCAGCAATGGAATAAGGAAAACCCTTTTCCCCAAAATGTGGAAAGTTCTCATGATGGATGCCAATCTATAGGGCTGAGGAGGAGCACATAGTCATTGGAGGAAAGCCATCTTCCCATCAACATCCTGGAACTCAGGTTAAATCCCTTCAACATCCAACCTCACAGTTTTGAAGTCACAATACCAGACCTGACTATCAGTTAGACAATGCAACTAACATGGTCTACAATGAGGCACTAGAAGTTGCACCTCTCAAAGAGAAGCAGAATTGATTCTCACTTGAGTCAAAGTGTATTTTCTGGCCCTGTCTGCTGTCCTCAACCCAGGCATGGAAATTTGGCAGGCAAACATTCCCATCATTCAGCATTTGGATCCAAGGGAATGGCCTTTCCACACAGAGTTCCAAGCCCTTTGATGTAGGTGGGGGACACTGGATGTAGATGATCTGCCATTCAGATTCAACAACAATCTTGACAGGTTTGTCACCAGGTCCGGGGATCCATGGGCCTTTTCAATGGATGCTATGGTGACTTTGTGGGGTTCCGCCTGATTTACTTTTTTTCTCCACTACAACCTCCCTTATCTGCTCTGCAGGATCAAAATGGGGGAGGATTCCCGTGAATCTCATTGCAACAAACTGGCCCAGGAGGATGAGGTATTTGTACATACTCAGATTCCTAGCAGCAACCTCTATGGGCCCATCCGAATCCTCCAGCCTTCCTATCCCAGTGCCATTAAATTTGGAAAGCCTATTTTGCATGGTGTGAGACCAGGAAATTTTATCTTAGTAAGTTTACCATGTTACATATCCTGCCCTTCTTCAAGTCTGGCTTAGACTAACATTCTCCCTTGTGTACCTTTAAGGGGCCGATCTTGGCCTTGGCCATTCTGTTTAAGAAACAGTTGTCCTCTCATTCCTTAGTTAAGACCTGCAGGGTTCTGCACATTGCTCCCCCTGTATGTTCCCCTGTGGCTCCATGGGACCTTGACCTGTTTCTTTCAGCCCTTTAAAGGCGGCTCTTTCAAACCTGTTAGAGATATTCATCTGATCTTGTACATAAGGTGGTCTTTTTCACTGCCATTACATCTGAGTGGAGGGTCTCTGAGTTAGTGGCTTTATCCTGTAAAAAGCCTTTCCCCCATGTTGCAGAAGGACAAGATTATTCTGAGGCCCAAAGCCTCTTTTTTCCCTAAGATGGCTTCTTCTTTACACCTCAACCAGGACATAGTCCTTCGCCATGACCTGCTTCAAAACATCCTAAGGAAATTTCTCTCCATACACTATTAGAGCCTGCCTTACAGCTACAGTTTCCATTCAGCAATTGGACTCCTTCTTTTTCTTTCCAGAAGGGTCCCACTGGGTCTCCCTACCCCACGTGCCTCTGTTTGCTAGGTAGATTAGACAAGATATCATTCAAGTTGATGGTCTACAGGATAGGGTTCCTCTCTTCCCAGCTAAGGCACACTGTACCAGACCCATTAGTACTTCATGGGCTTTCAGAATCAGGCATCTGTCTCTAAGCAAGTCTTTGCTTCACACATATGTTACCAGGTGGATGTTCAGGATTCCTCCAATGCCAGCTTAATATAGATTATACAGCTTTTGGACATCCCATGGTTAAATATCTAGCTTTGGACGTTCCAGGTGGCACGTGGTGTTTATACAGGAGTACTATCGTTTATCTTACACTGGTGTAGGAAATGACCACAGAAGATTTATTCTATTTTTGTTATAAGCAGCGCAACACTATCACTAATATGATCTATTTGGTTTGTGGGAACACAAGTTAGTGTTAGCAGCAGCTGGCTATAGTTATGTTTATTTATAAGAAATATTTGCATTTATTCATATCTCTTCACTGGTAGTGCAGGGGTTCACACTACTTTATTTCACAAAATACGGTGTCTTGTATTGTACAATAAGGAAAATCAAATTTTGACATACCAGTATGTCTGTTAACTCGGAGTACAGTACATGATACACATTCCTCCCCTCTGTTTTTTATCATCCCCTTATTGCTTGCTACAAAACTGAGTCTTGCTCGGAGTTGGCAGGGTTATATATGGGGTGTCCTTGCAGTTTTTGCCAGTGTCCAGTTACCTGAAGGTAGCTGCATATAGCCCATGGCTAAAGACTAAAGATCGTGTGTCCTGTACTGCACTTAAAGCAAAGAATTTTAAGAGTAAGTCAAAAAGCCTAATTTTTTGGATATTATTCATATGTGTATTGATACTTTTATAAGTGTTAGTTTTGCTATAAAAATATTATAGTAGACCTCTGTGAAATGCATTGAGGAAATTACTCTGTTCCACTATGCGAGACAGTTGACCATGAGAATGTTTTGAGGAACCCATGTTTCGGAACTTAGCAATGTGTAAATCTGTTTAAACAGTGGGGAATACAAGGCTCAAATTATGGGTTAAGTGTTGTTGCCAAAGTTTCCAGTCTTGTCAAGTCTTAAACTGAATTAATAAAACATTATTTTAACATTTTACATGCAGATTTGTGTAATCTCATGTCACCTTAAAAGTTCCCCTACATTTTGTATTTGTTTGTATTTAGTACTTTTGTTAAGGCCTTTTTCACACGAGAGTTCCATTTTTTTCATCAGTTTCATTTATAATTTTTTTCAAAATTGGAGCTAAACGGATCAAGACTGCACTTTTTACCTCCATTTTCATATCTGTTGACATCCATTTTTCATCCGTTGACATCCATTATTCATCTGTTGACATCCGTTTTTGATCCAATTACATCCGTTTTTTAGCCATTTGCAGGCCGTTTACATCCATTTTTCATTGTTTTTTTCATGAGTCCTGAAAATTTCCTAAGACACTTTGCTCAAACTTAGCATGCATTGTGCTTCCCATGCTGCTTTGTGGTTCCAGTGAATGACTCAGTGTGCATCACAGTGTTCTTCCTGTGTGCTCCTGTGTTTGTCCTGTGATTTTGCATTAGAGAATGATGGCTTGTTCCCAATTTTGTGATGATATGACATGCTTTGTCATGATGGCTTATGTGAGGAGAGTGGAGAACCAGAAGAGGAAGGCATGTGAGCAAAAACGTTGCAGCTATTGGTCACATCCAATGCTGCTGAAGAGGCCCCTATGAGGGATTTGTTGCCCTGCACTATGCAGATATGTGATGTTATCCCTTTAAAGTCTTCAATTTTACTCAGATGTCTGTACCCACATTTGATGACTTATGGGAGAAGTTGCAACCACGTCTTCAGTGTATGAATACCAACATGAGACATTGTGTGCCCCCAGAGGAGCGTCTCCTAGTTACTCTGAGGTAAACTAGCATGTGAACATTGTTTATTAACCTAGGCAAGTAAATAAATATATACAACCCCCCTTGTGTGTCCAGCCCAATGTGATGTGCTACATGTCTTTTTAACACTCCCCCCAAACCAAAAAGATTTTAATATATGTTTTTCTAGCATGTTCGCCCTTAGCTATGTGGGTTTACCCAGAAACAGCATATCCAGTCAATGCAATTTAAATTTCCTTTTTTTGGGGGAGATGGGGGGCGGGGGGTGGGCATTGTGTAGTCATAGCATAATAGAGAAGAAGGGCCTGGTTTGGAATGTTCTATATCATGTGAATGTATATCATTCTGTTAAGGCTTTCCTAATATCCTGCTTATTACTTCTCCTAGGTTTCTTGCAAGATATTCACATCTTTAAATCACTCCTTCCTACTTGGTATATCAACCATATCAACCATTGTCCATGACACTTACCAGGAAATATGGGAGGAGCTATGTCCAACTATGATGCCAGTTCCTGATACTCATATGTGGGGAGGAAATCTCAAATGGATTTATGCGGAAGACCCAGTTCCCAAACTGCGTTGGAGCCCTGGATGGCAAACATATGCGCATTCAATGCCTTCTGGATCAGGCTCCAAGTATTTTAATTACAAGAAATATTTTTTGTTGGGCCTCATGGCAATCTGCGACAGTATTTACAAATTTGTTGCAGTGGACATTGCATACGGCAGCACAGCTGACTCCTGAGTGTTTAGGGCATCCAGAATGGGGAGAAGACTTCTAGAGGGCCGAATGAAGCTACCTGCCTGGGACTGATGGACCTGATATGCCTCATGTCCTCGTAGCTGATGAGGCTTTTGTACTGTCAAGGCATCTTCGCAGGCCATATGCCAGGCACAATCTGAATGACAAGAAGAGCGTCTTCAACTATCGACTCAGGAGAGCTAGGCGGCTAATAGAATGCACGTTTGGCATCTTGACCAGCAAGTGGCGCATTTTCCACAGTGCCATACAACTTGGCCTGGAGAATGCCGAATGTGTGATCCAAGCATGCTGTGTACTACACAACATGATCCCTGAGAAGGAAGGCATCAATATGGAAGAGGAAGATGAGACACAATTGCCCTCTGTCTGTTATTCTGGACTGCGACCAAATAACACTGATCTTGCCATACGTGACACTTTTGAAGACTATTTCATGTCCCCTGATGGAGACGTTCCATGGCAGCATGTACATATGTAAATAGCCCCAACATTGCTAATTACTGACCTGATCACCATCACATCCTACTGTTGAAAATGTTATTTCTGAATACTGAATGAATACTGAGTGGTTGTTTGTGAGGAACTGCCATAGGAGCGTGATTGAGAACTTGCGGATTCATATGAGTTGGAGGTGTTGCTAGTGCAAATAATGCTCCTTAGTTTGACGGACAGTGGAAAGAATGCTCCTTACAGTGGTTTCCAGTGGGACAATGACCCCCTTACATGTAACTAAAAAGGACATTGGTGTTACTGGTAACTTATTTGAGAGTCAGAAATTGCTCATTGCTCAGGGAACCCCTAGAAACCTCAGGAAGAACCCCAGGGTTCCAGGAAACTCTGGTTTGAAAAAGGCTGCAAATCTGTCAAGTGCTCATTAAAATCGATTCTCACTATAAGCTTCAAGCAAATCTTACAACAGGTTCCAGTGCTAGAGTTATTCTTTTAATGAGGAGTAGTTACCTTCTTGCCTATTGCCATGCCAGATGTATTTGCAGATTCTTAGGATGAACATTTTCAAATGTAACCATTCCTTAATCCTTAATTAGAGAATTGTAAATTTGCTTAAAATACTGGAGGCAGTTTAGAATGATAATTGTCGGTATTGAACTTATAATGAGAAGTTGATGCCTTCAAAATTTAAAGATGACCACTGAGTACTTTTTTTTTTGTAAATATC
The DNA here is from genome assembly GCF_062004578.1 of Staurois parvus. Classification (NCBI taxonomy): domain Eukaryota; kingdom Metazoa; phylum Chordata; class Amphibia; order Anura; family Ranidae; genus Staurois; species Staurois parvus. The sequence continues at coordinate 2,272,520 of NW_028318183.1, read as the reverse complement.
AGTGAACATATTTATATAAGCAAAGAAATAGGTGACAAGATCTTATTTAAAGATAGTGTTTAAGTCTCTTGTACTCCCCTGGAAAAAGACGTATTTTCCAGAACATGATTTATAAAACCAAACTGGGCTATAAATTTCAGAGGACACATGAATTTACCTTTATCAAAATTTACAATACAAGAAATGCGTTTTTTGTTTAATGCTTCACTGACACGCTGTTTTATGCTTCACTGACACGCTCTATATTTACACTTGCTCTATGAGTTAACACTTAAAATATTTAACATATTTTCACAGTTGCCATAAATCTATCAAGACAAAAAGGTTTTGCTTTATATTATTTAACATGTCCTTATTGCTATGTATTGTACAGTATTCATTGTGCGTTCAAAGAGAATAACAAGGAGAACCAAATCAATCTACTACCTGAATTCCTTCTTTCAGGAAATATGTATATCCATATCCTTTTTCTCTGGCTACTTTTATCTGCAAGTTTTTATGAGTTAGCAACTTAGCAGGATAATATTTAATTAATTGGCTCTTTTGAAAATAGATCTTAAAAAGAAAAAGAAAAATAGAAAATAGAAATAAATCTTGCTAAGCACTATCGTATTTTCCGGCGTATAAGACGACTTTTTACCCCTTGAAAATCTTGTCAAAAGTCGGGGGTCGTCTTATACGCCGGTATACGGCATGCTGACACTTGGTGTCAGGGCGGCACTTTTTAGGGGGGCAGCGCGGTGCTGCCGCCGCCCCCCCCTTCCAACAGAAGGGACACTAAGTACAGGGGTGGGCAGGGGCTGCTGTTTCTTACCTGGCTCCGGTCCCAGTCCCACGATGATCCAGTCCAAGAAGCGCGGCTGCTCCTTCATTCCGTTCGGCCACTGGATGTTCGCGCAGCTGCTCGGCTCTGCCTCCTCACCGGTGATTGGCTGCCAGAACTGTAGCTCAGGAAAGGCACACAGGCGGCCAATCACCGGCGAGGAGGCGGAGCCGAGCAGCCCCACGAAAATCGAGTGAAGGAGCGGCCGGTAAGTGTGCCCTGCAGAGGTGCTGCTGCAACCACATACAGTGGGGATCGAAAGTTTGGGCACCTCAGCTAAAAATTTGTATTAATGTGCATAAAGAAGCCAAGGAAAGATAGAAAAATCTCCAAAAGGCATCAAATTACAGATTAGACATTCTTATAATATGTCAACAAAAGTTAGATTTTATTTCCATCATTTACACTTTCAAAATAACAGAAAACAAAAAAATGGCGTCTGCAAAAGTTTGGGTACCCTGCAGAATTTATAGCATGCACTGCCCCCTTTGCCAAGCTGAGACCTGCCAGTGTCATGGATTGTTCTCAATCATCATCTGGGAAGCCCAGGTGATGTCAATCTCAAAGGTTTTAAATGCCCAGACTCATCTGACCATGCCCCAACAATCAGCACCTTGGGTTCTTTCTAAGCAGTTGTCTAGAAAACTGAAACTGAAAATAGTTGACGCTCACAAAGCTGAAGAAGGCTATAAGAAGATAGCAAAGCGTTTTCAGATGTCAATATCCTCTATTCGGAATGTAATTAAGAAATGGCAGTCATCAGGAACAGTGGAAGTTAAAGCAAGATCTGGAAGACCAAGAAAAATATCAGACAGAACAGCTCGCAGGATTGTGAGAAAAACAATTCAAAACCCACGTTTGACTGCACGATCCCTCCAGAAAGATCTGGCAGACACTGGAGTTGTGGTACACTATTCCACTATAAAGAGATACTTGTACAAATACAGTATGGTCTTCATGGAAAAGTCATCAGAAGAAAACCTCTTCTACGTCCTCACCACAAAAATCATCGTTTGAACTTTGCAAATGAACATATAGACAAGTCTGATGCATTTTGGAAACAAGTTCTGTGGACCGATGAGGTTAAAATTTAACTTTTTGGCCAGAATGAGCAAAGGTACGTTTGGAGAAGAAGGGGCACAGAATTTAATGAAAAGAACCTCTGTCCAACTGTTAAGCATGGGGTTGGATCAATAATGCTTTGGGGTTGTGTTGCAGCCAGTGGCACAGGGAACATCTCACGAGTAGAAGGAAAAATGGATTCAATAAAATTTCAGCAAATTTTGGATGATAACTTGATGCCATCTGTGAAAAAGCTGAAGTTAAAGAGAGGATGGCTTCTACAAATGGATAATGATCCTAAACACACCTCGAAATCCACGGGGGATTACATCAAGAGGCGTAAACTGAGGGTTTTGCCATGGCCTTCACAATCTCCTGACCTCAACATAATTGAAAATCTATGGATAGACCTTAAAAGAGCAGTGCGTGACAGACAGCCCAGAAATCTCAAAGAACTGGAAGACTTTTATACGGAAGAATGGGCAAAGATACCTCAAACAAGAATTGAAAGACTCTTGGCTGGCTACAAAAAGCGTTTACAAGCTGTGATACTTGCCAAAGGGGGCAGTACAAGATATTAACTCTGCAGGGTGCCCAAACTTTTGCAGACGCCATTTTTTTGTTTTCCGTTATTTTGAAAGTGTAAATGATGGAAATAAAATCTAACTTTTGTTGACATATTATAAGAATGTCTAATCTGTAATTTGATGTCTTTTGGAGATTTTTCCATCTTTCCTTGGCTTCTTTATGCACATTAATACAAATTTTTAGCTGGGGTGCCAAAACTTTCGATCCCCACTGTATGCTGGCTGCAGCAGCACCATGCTGGAACATGGGTCAGCAAGTGTCATTGGTGTCAGTGAGAGGAATAGTGCCCCATCATTGGTGTCACTGATACCAATGATAGGGCATTATTCCTCCCACTGACACCAACGATGGGGCACTTTTCCTCCCCCCCACTGACACCAGCGATGGGGCACTATTCCTCCCCCCCCCCCCCACTGACAACAAGGTTTAGAGTCATGTGGCCACTGGGATTGGCTGTCACAGAGGTCACATGATCGGAAAGTTCCTGACCGCAAGTAGCGATTGAGACCTTCCGTTAAGCGCCGCTCTCGGCACATCTGTTGTTTACATTGCGTATGAAAATATGCAGCCCCTCAGCACCAAGGTCCAGCCGCCAAGAGGCTACATATTTGCGCGCGCTCTGCGCCAAGGAGTTAAAATATCTTCAGTTACCAAATGAGAAATGTTGCTTGTTGCCATGTGGTTAAAGCAACCCTTCTTGCCTATGGACAAATGGAATGCTTTGACAGACACAACATTACGTGTGATTACAGTTTCCGCATGTGGCACCACCATTTTCATAGAAAGTGAATTTCATTTTTTTTTTTTTATTAAAACTCTATATTGTTTCCCTTTCCTATCCAGTATACCAACAACACAGACATCAGACGTCTCTGCCAGGTTCTTTGCTTCAATCGGTGTTGTGTACATCAGATTTTCAACTGAGCACCTGTGCTGCAGTGCGTAGGCGCAAATACAGGTCCTTTGGAGATGAAAGGGAAAGCTATGTGGGATCTCATTCAGGGCTGGTAATAAAAATCTAAACTTGTACAATAAGCATCAAATGGTTGAAAAAGAAAATCACACAAGATATGCTGTTTTAAAAAAAGTTGATTTTAGTACTCTGCCATAATTAACTGATATTGGGCTTTATTGGAAACCCGACATGAGGGAAATATGGAAACATCCATTGCTGTCACTCCTTGTGAAAATGCTACTTAAAGTGATTGCAAACCTCAGACATGAAATATGAACAAAGCATAGCCCTCTATAGTGTGTGCTTATCTCAATCCACAGTGTAATTTCTGTCTGCGACCTCATTCCTCTGCTATCAGCATGAATCACTTCTGACCAGTTATCCTGACACCAAGAGAAAAATGGTGACAAGGGAGGGCATAGCCTGTGATTGACAGCCTCATTTCTGTTCCCATGTGCTGTGTGAAGAAGGGTGAGTCCCTTCCCTCCAATCAGCTCTCAGAGCACCCCTCATTAATGTAACTGCAGCTCCCTACCACTTGCTATTCAGAGCTGAGAGGTTCTGTGTAAATTCTGTACTTTAAATGGATGAATGTGAAAGGTCGCTACAGATAAAAAGGTACAAACCTTATGTAGGATATGTTTAATCTCTGTGTACCACCTAAGGCTAGTCACTGGGTATAGGTAAGGGTTTACAACCACTTTAACTAGCTGCACTGTCATTACTTTGTCCTCAGTACCTTAAGATATGGGACCAGAACAAGTGTAGAAATAAGGAATTTGGATTTTACTCTGACTTTCATGTACTGCATTCTTGTTTAAGATCTGTAACCCTGAAGTTTAAAACCAGACACAGACAGTCAATTATTCATCATTTTCAGGAAGAGACTAGTAATGGCAGCTCAATTATTTTCTTTATGTTCAAAGATGTGCATTTCACCCAACTCAAGCATTTTTTTAAGTGGGTTCACATTCTTCTACAGTTTTTACTATTTTTACAATATATAATTTATTTATAAACAAATTCACAGAAAAGAGAAGATGGCGTCTAAAGTCAGACATTACAGTCTATGTAGAGATGTGCAGTAGTGAGCAGTTCTGGGATCCAAGTTTATGCAGCATGTGCATTCTAAGTTTACTGCTCTAATAAATAATTATAGAAGGGTTCATCTTAATGTTATTTAAAAAAAAAAAAGCCTAGCATTTATCTCTCAGGCTCCTATATATTCTAAATTCACTCTAAGTTGTAATTTACTCACTGACAGATAACATTATCTAGGGCAGCAATGGGCAAACTACGGCCCGCTGGACCTTTTAATCCGGCCCGCGGAGCTAGGCTCCCGCTAGGCTCCTCTCACAGTCCGCCCTGAAGACCGGTGTAGCATGAAAATCTGTCTCCTATGAGGATCTGTCCCCCTCAACGTATCTGCGCATGTGCCGGAGATCGCCGATCGGCTGCTAATGCCTGAAACTGGCACATGCGCAGATACGTCGAGGGGGACAGATCCTCATAGGAGACAGATTTTCATGCTACACCGGAACGGCGCGGGAACACTGCGAGAGGAACGCGCGGAGCAAAGGTAAGTGAATTGACACAGGGGGGACTTGGGGACTTAATATGGGGGATGAATTAATATGGGGGATGAATTACTATAGGGGGGGTGAATTACTATATGGGGGATGAATTACTATGGGGGATGAATTACTATATGGGGGATGAATTACTATGGGGGATGAATTACTATATGGGGGATGAATTACTATAGGGGGGATGAATTACTATGGGGGATGAATTACTATATGGGGGATTAATTACTATGGGGGATGAATTACTATGGGGGATGAATTACTATAGGGGGGATGAATTACTATATGGGGGATAAATTACTATAGGGGGATGAATTACTATATGGGGGGATGAATTACTATATGGGGGATGAATTACTATATGGGGGGATGAATTACTATAGGGGGGATGAATTACTATATGGGGGATGAATTACTATATGGGGGATGAATTACTATGGGGGATGAATTACTATATGGGGGATGAATTACTATGGGGGATGAATCACTATGGGGGATGAATTACTATGGGGGACGAATTACTATATGGGGGATGAATTACTATGGGGGATGAATTACTATATGGGGGATGAATTACTATATGGGGGATGAATTACTATGGGGGATGAATTACTATATGGGGGATGAATTACTATGGGGAATGAATTACTATATGTGGTATTAATTACTATGCTTACTATGGGGGAATATTACTATACTTACTATGGATGACACATACACATCATTCATCTACTCTTGGTCCAGCCCCCGGGTCCAATATATGAACCCATTGCAGCCCTCAAGTCAAAAAGTTTGCCCACCCCTGATCTAGGGCTTTTTTTCAGTGGGAGGAACGCAGTACCGGCACCTCCAGCACTGAATGTATGTAATGACAAGGGGTGTCTGGGGTGTGTTGGAGGGTCTATCGATGCTGGCTGCTGGGGGATCTATTGTTGCTGGCAGGGGTATATTGACGTGGGGTGGATCTATTGTTGTTGGGGAAGGTCTATTGTTGCTGGCTGCAAGGGATCTATTTTACTGCTTTTCTTATTATTTTTAACAAAATCCTTTAACAAAATACTTAGCACCACATAATGAATGGTTCTGTATTCCCTAAAAGGAGCAAAATGCTGGGTAGGGGGGCAGAAGCAAGGAACAAAGCTGGAGGTGGTTAGGGGGTAGAGACAAGGGGTGACTTAGGAGCGGGGTGTACCTGCACCTATTCTCTAAGAAAAAAACCCTGACAACATCATAATTCTAAGGCTGCTTTCACACTGAGGAGTTTTTCAAGCGTTTTTGCCTTTAAAAAAAACCGCCTGGAAACCTCAAGAACACTGCTTCCCTATGTATGTGTATGTATATCTATGCATGTTTTCACACTCAGGCATTGCGCTTGCAGTGCAGTGTAAAAACTCCTGCTTTCAGCATCTTTGAGGAGTTAAAAAAAGCGCCAAAAACACCTCTTCCCATTGAAATCAATGGAAAACGCCTGAAAAACGCATGTAAAGCGACTAAAAAATGCCTATGAGAAGCGGTTTTGGTGCAGTTTTTAAGTCACGTGTCCTTATGACCAATGTCATATTTAATCCCTGTCCAATCTATTTCAGTTGCGACAGAATGTCGCATTTCAACATGCAGTATATGTATATATATATATGTATATATATATATACACACTGCATGTTGAACTGCGTTTTTATTACAAAATATATGAAAAATATTTTTAAAAATACATTTCAAATATACTTTATCTCTTTAAAAATACAAATCTACATTTTTGGAATGCATTTACAAATATATGTAAAAATATATGTTAAATTACTTTTTTATACGTTAAAAAATATCTGGAGAATATATTTAAAAAAATAAATATTTAAACATTTTTTTAAAATATATTCTTCAGATTTTTTTAACATATATGTAAAAATGTATGTTAAAGTAACTTTTTTATATGTTAAAAAAAATCTGAAGAGTATATTCTCCAGATATTTTTTAACATATAAAAAAGTAATTTTAACATACATTTTTGCATATATAGATATATATAGAAATATATTTTAAAATATATTGAAAATGGCCAAACTATTAGCATTTCAAATATATGGTAATATATTTGAGAAGAATATTTTTAAAATATATTTCAAATATATTTTTCTTCCATGTGGGAACCCTTACTGGCTCTATCTACAGCAAAAAAAAACATGGTGACTGAAGTTAGTCTTTAACTACTGTATTTTCTTGCAGTTCTATATTAAATCTAGTTCCCCAGACTGATAACCTAGTTCATGTTCAATATATTAGAAGTTAAACCACATTTTTTCCAGTAGTTGCATAATGCACTTTATGTGTAAAGTGCACATAGTATTTATTTTAACAAATGTGCCAATAACAAGCATGGAATTTCATGTTGTTTATGTACAATTAATTTTTAATGCATTATCTGAACTGATAAATGCCCTGATTTATGAGTTTCCATGTGCAAACACAAAAAAAATGTGTCAATATGTTTTTTCTCAATGGATCCTTTGATCTTTTCTGATAATACGAAGGATTAAGACCACATTTCAGTATGGAAAGGCTTTGCAGTTTTTATGTCCCTTTGTTTACTGGCTGTTCCAGTCTTGTTACTTTTAAAACTTCACGTTGTCCATCTACTCACCCTTTCGCCATTAATAACACTTGGTTTTCACAGGGAGCAAAGTCCAAAACTGTACGACTTTGGCATTTTACCCAATCTCCAGTCAAAATAAACCACTGGCCTGCTATCGCCATTGCAGTCTATTTAATTTGTGCAAATAGTGACTCTCCTTTTGTACACATACATTTCCTCAACAAATATTCAGGTAAGATTAAGTGGCACTTACAAGACCCAGAGTAATCCCATGCAAGGAAAATAACCTGATAAAATGATGACTCTTAGAAAACAGCTAATAGCTCCTGTGTATTTTACTTTTCAGGATATAGATAAACCTTGGATAAATTGTTTCCTGCACATTCAAATGCTTGCAGAATTCTTTTGTCTTTGATCTGTTAAAAGGTATGTACACGTTGTATGGCAAATAAGTTACATTAATTAAAGTGCTCTCCAGGTAAATGTAAAAAATGTGATATTTAAAATCTCATCGCATGCATTCTCGGCAGCCAATGTCCCTGCTGGCTGAAACCCTTAAATTGCCAATATCATTACATGCTCATTGGTTATGAGTATAAGCCTGTAAAAATGCAGGCCAATCTGCTTGTAGGTTTACCCTTGCCCCTCCCTCTGGGCACATTGCAACCCCAAGCACTTGGGTTGGATATCCACAAAGCAAGCAGTCTGTCATTGATAATTGCAAAACAATGTTATACAACATATTAAACAAAGGTTCTTTTAAACATATAAAACTGGTAAAACACAGAATGCCACCCAGAATTCACTCCTATCATTCAAAGTTAGTGGCACATAATTTTATCAATGGTTCTTCATGTTTTATATAGTGTAGTTCCTGTGTGCTACCACTTAGTTTAGAGGAAATAATTGATCAAAATATATATATGGATATGAGGGAACGTTAATCTATGAAGTAGCTGCTCACATCAAATATGTGTCCCCACATTGAAATCCATCTTATAAATAGATGAATGTGATGCTTACTCCTACACTCACCAGCCACTTTATTAGGTACACTTGTTCAATTGCTTAGGTAACACAAATTGCTAATAAGCCAATTACATGGCAGCAACAATTTAGGCATCTAGACGTGGTGAAAATGACTTGCTGAAGTTCAAACTGAGCATCAGAATGGAGAAAAAAGGGTATTTAAGTGACTTTGAACGTGGCATGGTTGTTGGTGTCAGACAGGCTGGTCTGAGTATATCAAAAACTGCCGATCTACTAGGATTTTCAAGCACAACCACATCTAGGATTTAGAGAGAATGGACTGAAAAAGAGAAAATTTCCAGTGAGTGGCAGTTGTTTGGAAGAAAATGCCTTGTTGATGTCAGAGATGTCAAAGGAGAATGGGCAGACTGGTTCAAGATGGTAGAAAGGCAACAGTAACTCAATAGGGACCAAAAGCTCTGAGGAATGTTTCCAGCACCTTGTTGAATCCATGCCACAAAGAATTAAGGCAGTTCTGAAGGCAAAAGGGGCTCAACCTGATACTAGCAAGCAGGGGCGGACTGACAACTCATGGAGCCCCCGGGCAATAGGGGATCATGGGGCCCCTGTGTCCTTGCCCACACTCAAAGCACTCCCAAAAAAGCCTATAAAAGGTACCAGGGGCAATTCACGGGGCCCCCTACTGACCCCGGGCCCTCGGGCAGTGCCCGAGTGCTCGATAGGTCAGTTCGCCCCTGCTAGCAAAGGGTACCTAATAAAGTGGCCGGTGAGTGTATATTAGCTCCCTGTCTCATGCTACTGCTGTTAACTAATTAATTGACATACTGATTAGGTGCAAATCCAATAAAAAAATTTTTATAAAGTTTGAATCTATGTATAATTTGTAATATACTATATATATTGCATGCTAAAAAATTTCAAAAAGCAGCACATTATGCCGCAATCTAAAGAAATTCAAGAACAGATGAGAAACAAAGTAATTGACATGTATCAGTCTAGAAAGGGTTACAAAGCCATTTCTAAGGCTTTGGGACTCCAATGAACCACAGTGAGAGTCATTATCCACAAATGGAGAAAACTTAGAACAGTGGTTAACCTTCCCAGGAGTGGCTGGCCTACCAAAAGTACTCCAAGAGCACAACAACGAGTCATCTAGGAGGTCATAAAAGAACCCAGAGCAACATCTAAAGAACTGCAGGCCTCACTTGCCTCAGTTAAGGTCAGAGTTCAGAATTCAACAATAAGAAAGAGAATGGGCAAAAATGGCATCCATGGGAGAGTTCCAAGGCTAAAGCCACAGAAGACCAAAAAGAACACAAAGGTTTATCTCAAACTTTTGAGCAAATATTCTGTGGACTGATGAGACAGTCAAACGTGGTGGTAATAATGTGATGGTCTGGGGCTGCTTTGCAGCTTCAGGACCAGGAAACTTGCCATAATTGATGCAACCATGAATTCTGCACTCTACTAGAAAATCCTGAAGGAGAATGCTGGCCATCAGTTTGTGACCTTAGTCTCAAGCGCATTTGGGTTATGCAGCAGGACAATGATCCGAAACACACCAGCAAGTCCACCTCTGAATGGTTAAAAAGAAAAACAAATTAAGATTTTGGACTGGCCTAGTCAAAGTCCAAACTTAAATCAAATTAAGATGCTATGGCATGACCTTAAAGCAGTAGTAAACCGCAGGTTAAAAAAAAAAAAATCCCCTGCAAGGTAATGTCATAATATGCTAGTATGCATCGCATACTAGCACATTATGAAGGACTTACCCTAAAACGAAGCCCTCCAGTAGCGTACGGTCACCACTGATGGGCTTCCATCTTCACCCAGTCTTCCTTCCGGGTCTGTGAGCTTTGGCCGTCTGACTGGCCGAACTGCAATGACATCACTCCTACGCATGCGCGTGGGAGTCCCGGGCCACAGCACAGTACACTGCGCATGCGCCGGCTATCAAAAGGAGCCAATATCTTCTAACCGGTGCACGTTTAGGAGATATTCATTTATTATAAGCTTACCTGTAGGTAAAAGTATTAAAGAAGAGTTTACTACCACTTTAACCTCTTGCCCTCCAGAGGATTTACCCCCCTTCCTAACCAGGCCATTATTTGCGATACAGCATTGCATTACTTTAATTGAAAATTGCAGTCATGCAATGCTGTACATAAATTAAATTTATGTTCTTTTTTCCCACAAATAGAGCTTTCTTTTGGTGATATTTGATCACCTCTGTGTTTCTTATTTAGTGCGCTATAAACAAAAAAGACAGATAATTTTGAAAAAAACACATTTTTTACTTTTTGCTATAAAACATATCCAATAAAAATTTTTTAAAAATCACATTTCTTAATAAATTTGGGTCAAAATTTATTCTGTTACATGTCTTTGCTAAAAAAAATCCCAATAAGTGTATATTAACGTTTACGTGAAAGTTATAGCATCTACAAATGGCGATATATATACTGTAATTTTTTTTTTTATACTAGTAATGGCAGCGATCAGCAACTTATAGCAAGGCTGTGGGACTGCAGCAGGCATTCTGACACTGGGTGGGAACTGACTAACGGCCACTGATATCCCCAGTGACATTAATACAGTGATCAGTGCTAATAAAAAGCACTGACACTGTACTAATGACACTAGGCAGGAAGGGGTTAACATCTGGGGTGATCAAAGGGTTAACTGTGTATGTTTTACATTGTGTGTTGTTTTACTTTGGAGACATGTGGCTTTATATCTCTCTGCTGTGCAGAGAGATACAAAGCAGCATGTCCATGCTGACAGGAGAGAGATCTGCGTTGTTTACACACAGATATCTCTCCTCTCAGCCATGCCAACGATCACCAAGTGATTGACATTCCCAGAAACCAATAGCAGCACGGGTAGGGCACACACCCCCTACCAGGAAATGCAAATCACATATATATAAACTTGATTTTGCGCAGCCATACTGCCCTGTAGCAGTACTTCTGCAATAGGGCAGAGGGCAACTGGTTAAACATGCCATTCATGCTTGAAAACCATCCAATGTGGCTAAATTAAAACAATTCTGCAAAAGAAGAGTGGACCAAAATTCCTCCACAGTGATATGAAAGACTCATTGCCAGTTATTGCAAATGCTTGATTGCAATTATTGCTGCCAAGGGTGGCACAACAGATTTTTAGGTTTAGGGGGCAATTACTTTTACATATAGGGCCAGGCATGTTTGAACAGCTTTTTTCCCTTAATAAATGAAATCATCATTTAAAAACTACATTTTGCATTTACTCAGGTTATTTTAGTGTAATATTATAATTTGTTTGATTATCTGAACCATTTAAGTGTGACAAATATGCAAAAACAAAAAATCAGAAAGGGTACAATTACTTTTTCACAGTAATATATATATATATATATATATATATATATATACATGCATACACACACATATACACAGTGCTCAGCATAATTGAATACATCCCAAACAACAGATTTGTCGGAAAACCTTTACTGTCCTTTCAGAATCAACATTTTCTATGGGACACTAATATAGACTTGTGAATTTGCCATGTTGCAAAAATGAATACACCCCAATGAAAGTCTTAGGAGCAAAGCTAAATTTTAGACAACAAAATCCTAATAACAAGAATTCAACTACAGGTGAGTCTAATTATTCATTAAACAGGTGTCCAGCAGACAGTTGATTATAAACAGGCGTTACTTAACAAAGAAAACCCTTGCCCATTTTATGCTGTCAGCAATGGCACCACGTGGAGGAGAAATGTCACAAGGCCTGAGAAAGAAAATAATTTCTTTACACAACAAAGTTGAAGGCTACAAGAAGATCAGCAAAGAATTACTTATTAGTCAGAGTACTGTAAGTGATACAGACATTTAACAAAGATGGAACTGCAACCATCTCTCAGAGACGTCCAGGCCATCCATGGAAGTGAACACCATTGACAGGAGCGCCTTCTGATGAGAAGGGTTGAAGAAAATCACCATACAAGTTCACTGCAGTTAGCTAAAGAAGTAGAAATCCAAAGTGGGGTGATTTTTTTTCTGTGACACAATACGGCGTATACTGCAGAGGAATGGCATGCATGGGTGTCATCCACAAAGGAAGCCTCTCCATGCACAAAAATGCCTGCCTAGAATTTTCCAGAGCCCATGCTGAAAAACAAGACTACTGGGATTCTGTACTCTGGAGTGATGAGACCAAGATAAATATTTTTGGACCTGATGGCTGTATGGAGTCTCAAAGGTGAGGAGTAGAAACAGAAATGCATGGTGCCTACAGTTAAACATGGTGGTGGCAGTGTCCTTCTTTGGGGCTGTATGAGTGCTGCTGGTGGGGAGCTGCATTTCATTGATGGTATCATAAATTCACAGATGTACTGCTCTATATTGAAAGAGAAGACGCTACCATCACTCCATGCCCTTAGTCGTCATGCACCTTTCCAACATGACAATGATCTAAAACTCAGTTTTGTCCAAATGTTGGAAAGTTTTCTTGAGATATTGATTAAAATCTTACTTTTCATATATATATATATACATATATATATTTCTTGGACCTCCTCTCGTCAGCCTACTACGCGTCAGCTCTGCCCTCCTGACCCCTCCAGGACAACCCATAACTAGTCCATAAATCTAAGGTAATCCCCCCTGAGGTGTTCCTTTTTTGTCCTCGCTCCAGACACTCATTGAAGAGACAGAAGTTGTGAAAGTGTGACCCCTGCCCAGGTTCAGCCTCTCCTGAGTGGGAGACCCCGTTTAGGTGCAAGGCTCCTATATGGTGGGTGCTCTGAGTGCTCGGGCAGGGTGGCTGTTAAGAGCATAAACTGCTCCAGATTGTGGCTGGCAGGTGTTGAAGGTTCTTACCTTCCTTCCTTTCCTTCCTATTTTTCCTTTATGGTTGGACTGGCTGGGGCTTGCTGACCCCCTTCTTCCTCGTGGCTCACAGGGAAGGGTCAATTGCTGCAGAGGTTCTGAGCTAGCCAGCTGATCAGGTTTCAAGCTGCCTCATTGGTTGCAGCAGTTGGCAGGGAGGTGTGACTGGCTGGGACTTCCTGGTTGCTAGGCAGCGGTCGGTAAGTTTTTAGCTCCTTTCTGAGGCTTCTGGGTGGGAGATTTATATCCTGCATCCTCCTCTGCTAGTCAGCTGTGGAGACTTAACACAGACACTGCAGCTTCCTCATCTTTTTATGCTGTCTTCAAGCTCCAACTGCCCCTGTGAGTCTATGGATCCTTCTGAGGTACTGTCAGTTTCAGCTTCTGCATCATGTGTTCATATGTTCTGTTTTATTTATGTTTCTTTAGTGCCATCCATGCCACCAGCCAGAGCACTAAAGCAAACTTCTGAAAGGTTATTTTATTTATTTATTGTATGTTCTTTATACTAGTAAGAACAAGTATTTTTTTATGTGTATTTGGGTTCCAGCAACTTTTTTAAAAAGTCACCCACAAATCGAGAACCTCTCGCAGGAGGAGAGCACACCAGCGAGGTGAAGGCTCAGACTCCTCCTCTCAGGAGACATATCCATCGTGCACATGTAGTGATGTGATAATTTATTTGCCCATTTTCCAGTGTATACTTCTGTTATGCAGTGTTTGTTTTTCCCTTTTCCAATATGGCTGCTATGCTCTCTGGGCAATGAGGATGAAGTCATCAAAGAGAGCACTTGTGGAGAAGAGAGGGATGTGGATTTCCTGCAGGCAGACTGTAAGTGTTGCAGCCTCACCTCACTGAGACATGCAAACTGTTAATGCATTAATGTTCCTGTTTGGAAGATACTTTATGTTGGATGGTTCACTGAATGTTATTTCTTCAATACATGGACTTTCATATACAATGCTGTGTGGATTACTGTCTATGTGGACGATACATTTCTCAGTTGGGATTTCACTTTTTATCCACAAGCCCCAATTGAGTGGAGGCACTAGCGCTTGTTAGAGAACTTGTCCTGATCACACAGATTATAAAGACTCTGCTCCTAATTACTATACAGGTGGTGCCATTGCACCCCATTAGCCACAAAGAGTGTAAAAGTAGCGCTACACATGCACGAGAATTTGTGCTGTGCCTGTTCAGTGCCAGCACTACCTACAAAATTGGTGTGTGCTTCTTGCCTTTAAAATGCAGCACAAGACAAAGGAGCAGAATCTCGGGAAGTTAAATCATATAAATAAAGCCTGCCTCGCCACAGGCTATTCAGTCGATCCTGAATACGGCAGCCAGACTCATCCACCTTACCAACCACTCCGTTTCCGGCACCCCCCTCTGCCAATCCCTCCACTGGCTTCTGATTGCGCAACGGATCAAAATCCTAACACTGACGTACAAAGCTGTCCATCATACTGCCCCAAACTACATCACCGACCTAATATCCAAGTACCACCGAACACGCATTCTCCGCTCCTCACAAGACCTCCTTCTCTCTAGTTCCCTGGTCTCCTCCTCCCATGCCCACCTCCAAGACTTCTCCAGGGTGTCACCCATCCTCTGGAACTCCCTACCCCAATCCATCAGACTGTCACCTACTCTTCTCTCCTTTAGGCGAACCCTGAAAACCCACCTCTTCAGGGAAGCCTACCCCACCCCCTGCTAATTGCCGACCTCCTCCACTCTTCCTACCACTCCATCCCCCACAGCTATTTCCTCCTGTACCACTATCCCCTCCCTCCTAGATTGTAAGCTCCAAGGAGCAGGGCCCTCGAACCCCTCGTGTATCGCATTGTATTGTTATTGTACTGTCGCATGTACTGTCCCCCATTGTAATGTACAGCGCTGAGCGAACTGTTGGCACTTTATAAATACTGTATAATAATTATAATGAAGAGGCAGTAGCAGATGGCTTTCACAGGCTTTCGGGGATATCTCAGAAAACTTCAAGAAGATATTCTTCGTATGAAATTTCACTGTCTCCAGCATTGGCTTCCCATCATGAACGAAATTCAGATTCTGATTCCTTGAGGTTCCTGAGACACATTCATTGGATTTTATGCAAGTTTCAACTTTAGTGAACGCGGTTAAGCAAGCCATTGTCTGGGAGGCTGAAGAAGCCTCTCCTCCAAGAAAGCAGAGGAAATATTATCCTGAACTAAAAAGAGAGTTGCCTTCTTTCCCTTTGATATTCGAAATCAGGAAAATAATTGAGGAAGAATGGGCGAAGCCCAGCCTCAAACTTATGACACACGATAGGGGAGCTAAACTATATCCTTTTAAATGTTGAGAGAATATTAGCGAGCTCTACTTCAAAGAAATAGCTGCTTGTACACCAAAGGTAACCAAAAAACACCCTCAAATATAAATATTAAAGTAAGGTGCAGCACTAAGACAAGGCAGTCTATATAGTAAAATAAAGTGCAAAGAAATCACTAGTATTTTATCATAACCATCTAAGGTAATATACAGTAGGAATAAAAAATATAAAATAATTAAGCTGTGTGGGGTATATCACCACCAGGTGATAATATATGGTGATAAATTGTCCCAAAGGAAAAATGCTTGAGGATCCTTTCAAGATCACAATCCACGTGTATGGGTGACTGATCCAATGGTGCCAGATGAGGTGACTGAATAAGTAAAATGCGCACTCACCAGAAGTGTGCTAAAACACGCAAAAAAGAAATCTAAATACCGTTTGTTTTAGTTTTTGAGCTTTAATGGTCCTTTGCTGTCCAGTCTATGTTTAAATGTGGGGGGACCAGTAGTGTCATCATGCTTGAAATTTGTAAAGCTGTACTAGGAAAAGGAAATTTTGATGACCGGTCTCCCAGCACTTATGAGTCTAACAGCAGAGACTGGTCACAAGAAAGGGAGGCAGTGGGGAACTGACATACATAATTGGAGGGTAGGCATTGGCAATTTGAGTAATCAGCAGTTTCACACACTAATTATTGTTTATTTTATGCCCAATTTTCAGATTTCATTTTTTTTTTCAACAAAGTATGTAATGTTGCTACAGGTTCTGATGGTTTTAAATAAAATTGTTGAGGTCCTTTCAAGAAATGTTCATGGCTTTTTTTTTTTACAGCCACAAATCTTTTCCACAACAACTGGTCTCTATTTCACTTGTTCTGTGTTTCATTTTCTTCCTTTTCATTTAGCCATGTTGATGTCAAAAGGATGCATTACGTTATATCAAATTTTATCATATTAAATTAACATAACATTCTACTTTGTATAGTGGAGTGTGTCATTGCTTAATGAAGCTGTGTATGAGTTGGCTGGGAGTTTCTTCATGCTTAATAAATTAAATTAAATGCCTATTTGACAGTAAAGAGAGATTAAATGGAAGAATTAAATCAGGACAATGGCAAGCTGTCATTTCACATTTTTGATTTTTTTTTAATTATTATAGGCCATTAATTTTGGGGGATTCTCAGATTCTTCTGCTTGCTTCAAAAGGAAAAATTAATCTTTTATATTAACCACATGCAGAGAGCAAACCCCAAACATGGTTCTTCAGTGTATTCATCAGCTATGCTGTGAGGTAGAGCTGAAAAAAGTTTACCAAAACCCATTCCGGGGAATTCCAAAAGGGTGTCTACCACACTCTTTAGAATTACACTGTGCCTTCACACGACAAATGTTGGTGTGGGTGACAAATTCATGTATCTTGTAACTGTTGCGGTGACCCACATGGAAGAAAAATATATTTGAAATATATTTTAAAAATATTCTTCCCAAATATATTGACATACATTTGAAATGCTACAATTGTGGCCATATTCAATATATAAAAAAAAAAAATAAAATATATATATATATATATATATATATATATATATACTGCATCTTGAAATTAGTTTTTTAGATATTACAAAATATATGAATATTATTTTAAAAAATATATTTTTTTAAATATATTCTTTGTTTTTTTTAACATATACAATAGTCATTTTAACATATATTTTTACATATATTTGTAAATGCATTCAAAAATATAGATTTGTATTTTTAAAGACATACAGTATATTTGAAATGTATTTATAAAAATGTTTTCATATATTTTGTTATAAAAACACATTTCAACATGCAATATATATATATATATATATATATATATATATATATATATATAAAAATAAAGATATATATATATATTTATTGAAATATATTGAATATTGTCAAAATTGTAGCATTTCAAATATATGTCAATATATTTGGGAAGAATATTTTTAAAATACATTTTTCTTTCAGTTGCACTGAAACTGAAGTATCCATACATATACTCCATCCTCAGTGCAGCTAAGATCCCTCCCCGCCACTGAACCTGACAGCACAACAGCCGAGGAGTTTTGTACGTGAGTGGGAAGAATATGATGGGAATTCGGAGACACTATTTACTATTAGTGGGCAGATAGCTAGTAGATGACTTGCTATTGGCCATAGAATCCATCCACTGCTTGCTGCCAATCAGAAGAAGAGAGCAGATCTGATGGGGTATTGGTGTCTCTGAATCTGCATTAGACTCTACCCACCGTCAACATCATTACTGGCTAGGAGACTATTGGCTGTAAAGTCTACAATGTCCTTAAAAACCAATGATGGGGGGGGCAATAAACATGTGCTTTGCATTTTGTAAAAAATCACTTTTTCGGCCGAAAATTCGATTTTCGGAGATTCACTGGACATAGTAACAAATGTCAACGAATCAAAAAAAAAAAAAGGTATAATGAATTTAACAAATGCATATGTTTCATTTGTTTCATTCGGATGACTTCGCTTGATGTGATAATAGTTTGGGAGATTAATAACATTTTCAAATTAATTTGATAATTTGGATTTGAGTTAAGTTCTGACTTAAATTGTCAGTTCACTTCTACAGTCTACTGCAATTCTTAGGTTTGAAAAATTTGGGGCTGTCGAGTTTTGCATTATTTATTTCATTGCATCCAAAAATATCAAATAGTTTTGATATATGAATAACAAATCCACCCAAAATATATAAACCAAAAACTAAAATAACTGGAACTGCAAATTTGTTTTAATCCATCTGAACCAGCGAATGCCAAAGATGCATAATGAATTCTGAAAATGAATAGGTTCAACATAACCAATATGACGAAATTCTTCAATGAACTAATGCGTCCGAAACTAAAATTTCCATCTTGCACATGTCTAGGGGGTAACGATGGCACTCTCCCAGTCTGTGTGGGTCAAGTTAGAGTTGGTCTAAATTACCTCCAGTTTCATTAACTATGAACTAGATGCAATTATTATTTCATTTGGTGTAGTAATAGCACAACACGGTTTGGTACTGCTACTGAAATGGTTGGCAGGGATTTTTGAATCTGGTGCAGTCCATTATAAAGGGCCATACCATCAGAAAATAATTGGGGTTTATTAAATTCCTCCAATTATCTTTTTTGTTTAAAGTGGTTGTAAAGGCTCAAGGTTTTTTTTTTAAAAAAAAGGTAAAAAACCTTCTGTGTGCAGCGCCCGCCCCCCCAATCCTTACCTGAGCCCCCTCTGATCCAGTGATGTTCTTGACAGCCTCTGCTCTTCCACCTCATTAGCTGGGACAGCAGCGAGAGCCCATTGGCTCCCGCTGCTGTCAGTCACAGCCAGTGAGCAGGGGGGAGCCACTGGTCTATGTGTCTCATGGATGCATAGGGCAGTGGTTCAAGGATGAACATGCAGCGGAGCCCCCAGGGCGAGCGGCTTTCCCTGGGAGCACTGCTTGAGGGGGAGGAGCCAGGAGTGCCAGCGGGGACCCAAAAAGAAGAAGATCCAGGCTGCTCTGTGCAAAATCACTGCACAGAGCAGGTAGGTATAGACATGTTTAATTTAGAACAAAATGAAGCTTTAGTGTCACTTTTAGGTACACATGGGACCAGGAAAATAATAACACAAAACATCCTTTATACATTGAAATAGTGTTTGCATCAAGATTTAAAGCTAGAAGGTGTTTACCAAAATAACCAAAAAGATTGTACTTTGCCTCAAAGAAGGCTATTTGGTTTGGCTACTTACAAAATGTCTCTTAAGGATGTCAGTGCCCAGATAATTTTATATAACATTTAGTTGGAGGAAGCCATGTTTAATAATTACCTGTATTGTCCAGAAAGAGAATAATGTTGAGAATATATGTAGGCCCTGTTCCCTGCTTTTCAGTGCAACACAGGGGTTGTGCTTTCCTTGTGCTCAACCCCTCTAAAACAATATATTCCTTATTACAACAGCTGCTTTCTGAAATTTAGCTTGAACAATGAGTTCTCTTCTGCTACATGACATATTGATTGTAGCACCCTCCTGGAGATTATTTACTGGAACTGGAGATTGCAAAATCTGGTGCAGCTCTTCATAGAAGCCAATCAGCTTCCAGGTTGTATCATCAAAGCTTAATTGAACAAGCTGAAGTTAGAAACTGATTGGTTACTATGCACAGCTGCACCAGATTTTGTGTGCACCAGTTTTAGCAAATCATTCCATGGCAAACTCCGTGTGAAATTTTAGTTATTGGGTTTACATACTTCAACAACTTGCCGCCCGGCCTATAGTCAAATAACAGCCGGGCGAACATCTCGTCCCTCCGGGAGGGCATCATATGATGTCCTTCCCGGATCCCGCTTTGCGCATGCCTGCAGGGTCGCGCTGTGGCTAGATCTATCAACCGCCGTGTACCTCGGACACAGCCGATGACAGATCTGTGTACCGACCCCATTGCCAGTACCATGTGACCTACTGTGACCAATCACAGCAGGTCACGACAGTTGTATACAATGGATGGCTTCCTTTCATGCCATCCATTGTATACAAGTGTGTCTAACTGTGAATGGTCACAGTGAACACATGCACAGGCTGGGCCAATCACAACCCATCTGTGTCATGTGTTTAGCCACGGCCAATCACAGCTAATCACAACAAAAAAACATGAATAAATCAATTTTATTCTGTTAAATGCTTGCTTATAGCAAAGAAATTATTTGCTATAAGCAATCAACTTGTGTAAAAAAAAAAATACTAATCATTTCCCCAAAGTAGTACAATGTTACTATGGTAACATGATACTACTTTGGTCATAGTGTAATATGAAAAAAAGAGAAAAAAATTTAATAAAAAAAAAATCAATTTCAAAATCAAAATCAAATTATCAATTTTTTTTTTATACTGTCACCAGTCAGTATCCCTGATCACCGCCACTCTAGTAAAATGATGACGCTGTACTGCACTGGTGCCAGCATGTAAAATAAAACTGTGAAAATAATTTTTTTCATTTCTTCATTTTTCGAAAAATTATGACAAAAAAAATACAGTTTTAAAAACTTGCCATGCCTCTTATGAAATATGTCGGACTGTCTACTTTGCAAAAAGGGGTCATTTGGGTGATATCTGTACTGGTCTGACATTTTTGGGCCTCGAGAAATTAGATTGGCTTTCAGTACTTCAGGATTGATCAATTTTCAGATACTGTATATCCCATAGTTTGTGAACTCTATAACTTTACTACAGACTAAATAATAAATACTGATTTGGGTTATTTTCACCAAAGACATGTAGCAGAATACATCTTGGCCTAAATTTATGAAGACCAATTATTTATTTGCAAACTTTTATAACAGAAACAAAGAAACGTGTTTTTTTTTTTAATTTTCAGACTTTTTTTGTTAATTTAGCAAAGAATAAAAACCCCAGTGGTGATTAAATACCACCAAAATAAAGCTCTAGTTGTGTGAACAAAATGATAAAATTTTAATTTGGGTACAGTGTTGCATGACCGCGCAATTGTCATTCAAAGTGTGAGAGTGCTAAAACCTGGCCAGGAAGGGGGTAAAAGTGTTCGGTATTGAAGTGGTTAAAGGACATGTCTGCCCATCTATGGAATTCTTACAATTATATTGTATAGCAAAGGCATTTCTGTTTAAAATGATAATTTATAGCACACCTGTACTGGAGCTAAATCATACCAGTCTCTGAGTGGTGTGGAGTTTTTTTTGTTTTTGTCACATTGCTGGATAGAATTGAATGGAGTCTAATAACTTGTCCAATGCAGAGAGAGTAGAGTCACACTGAGATGATCTTATCAGTCTGCTGCTTCTCTATCAATGTCCAATCACAGGCTGGGGGAGGGGATTAGACTGTTAAGTGTTACGGAACTGCAGCAGTGGAAAATCAGGTCTCCTGCCATGCCATGCTGGGCTATGCTGGATAGACAAAAATACAAATCCTTTGTCAGGTATAATTTCTCCCTTGTGTATTTCATTTGTGTATTTAGCTTTTTGTCCAGAGAATAGCTTTAAATACAGTAACTTAATTTCCACAAAAGACAATGGCAACACTATTAACATAAACTGACCCTAAGTAAAAATACATTATTTTATAATAATATATACCTGAAAGAAATGAACTGCAGAAAAACAAGTACATAAAATAAGGTACATTCTGTTTCATGCGAGAGTCTAAGTTAATAATCAGCTGTTAACATTCTTTTAAGCAAATTAGTGGCAGTCTCATAGGAAAATGACCTTGATTAGAGTGGGACAGGAAGGGAATAATAACAGGTGAGGAGAGATAGACGTGACATGCATTGTCGAGACAGTACGTGGCCTCACATGTCAATGGACAGTGCTGCTTACTATGTTGTCATCCTGGCATAATATTATGAAGAAAAGGGTCCAGACAAGCTGCTGGAGGTGAGTGGGCCAAAGATAGTATGAGGACATAGACAGTGCATGCTTGGTGGTCAGAATTGGGTCCACATACTGTATGTTTCAAGCCCAAATCATTTTCTAAAGAAACCAAACCCAAATGAATGTTCTTATCCTGTTTCTAAGGCTGTAGAGATTGACAGATCATCCTGGCATTTAAAGTGTGAATCTCCACCACCCAACAAAGTACTAAGGTGCCTGAAGTGAAATCTAAGACCATTTACACACTTCCATTGAAGGTTGGCCGCTCCCTTGATCTTGGGGCAAGAAAGGTGTTTTGGGTCAGATAATTTTTTAATCAAAACATTAAAATGAATGCAGACTACATAGTCTGTAGATATTGCTCATTCATTTGGATTGCTACCTTGGCAGTAGTAAATTGTACCCTGTTAGCTATCAATGAATGCAGTAGTGTAAGTGATTTTATTGACTTATTGGATAATTTAAGTTATTAAAGGATGCAAGAATTTTAGGACTTAGGTCCCTTCTTGAGGCATTATACAGTTCCAGACAGCATACGATTGTCAAAAGTCCCGAACGCCTTTATCTTTATGTTTCAATATTTTAATTCAAGTATTGTTACACATAATTTTGATATAATATAACAGGTAACGACAGCTAAAACATACACATCGTAAACGTATATCATCAATCTAGTAGTTTGTATCTAAACCTTTTGTGCATACTTAGTAATTAAACAGAGGTATAGGACAAACATTAGGTATGAGATATGCAACCCTATAGGCTGTGGCTAGTGATTGATAATGAAGAGCCAGCCAAGTGAGCAAAATTAGTGTTGAATGATAACGATTTGTCTAAATTAACTAAACAATATTCAAATGATCTATATTACCAATAAGTCATTGATGACAATTGAAGTTCTAGGAATTTATCTTGCAGTGCAATAGACCAAAGGACAGATCATTGGCCAGTACAGTATTTATCATCCTATAATAAGAAAAATCTAAAGAAAGAAAAGTGGAGATACAGGGAAAAGAAGAATGAAAACAAAAAAAGTAAGAGAGAGTAAGAGATAAGGCTTCAGAAGTCCCTTTGGTCAAAGCACAGTTGTAACTTTTAAGCAGACCCTGCAATTTTAATAGCTTAGTTTAAAGAAAAACCTGTAGGGAAAGAAAATTGACAAATAATATACAGTTGTGCTCAAAAGTTTGCATACCCTGGCAGAAATCATGAAATTTTGGCATTGATATTGAAAATATGACTGATCACGCCTAAAAACTGTCTTTTATTTAAGGATAGTGATCATATGAAGCCATTTATTATCGCATAGTTGTCTGGCTCTTTTTTAAATAACAGAAATCACCCAAATGACCCTGATCAAAAGTTTACCCTGGCAATGTTTGGCATTGTTACAGACACACAAGGTTAAAATGGCAATTAAAAGGTTTATTTCCCACACCTGTGGCTTTTTAAATTGCAATTAGTTTCTGTGTATAAATAGTCAATAAGTTTGTTACCTCTCTCGTGGATGTACTGAACAGGTATTGAGCTATGGGGAACAGAAAAGAACTGTCAAAAGACTTGCATAACAAGGCAATGGAACTTTATAAATATGCAAAAAGATATAAAAGATATTCAAAGCCTTGAATATGCCAGTCAGTACTATTCAATCACTTATTAAAAAGTGGAAAGTTCAGGGATCTCTTGATGCCAAGCCAAGGTCAGGTAGACCAAGAAAGATTGCACTCACAACTGCCAAAATAATTGTCCAGGGTACAAGCAAAAACCCACAGGTAACCTCAGACGAAATACAGGCTGCTCTGGAAAAAGATGGTGTGCTTGTTTCAAGGAGCACAATACCATGATACTTGAACAAAAATGAGCTGCATGATCGAGTTGCCAGAAAGCACCCTTACTGCATCAATGCCAGAAAAAAGTCCAGTTGCAATATGCAGGACAACACCTTGACACACTTCACTTGGCTTTTTTGCGGCATTGGCACAATAAAGGCTTTTTCTGGCCACTCAACCATGCAGGTCATTTTTGCTCAAGTATTGTCATATTGTACTCCTTGAAACAACCACACCATCATTTTCCAGAGCAGCCTGTATTGCTCCTGAAGTTACCTGTGGATTTTTTTTTGTATGCTGAACAATTCTAGCAGTTGTTTGCTTGATCTTAGCTTGGTATCAAGAGAACCCTGAATTTTCCACTACTTTATAAGTGATTAAACAGTACTCAAGGCTTTGAATAACTTTTTATATCCTTTTCCATATTGTAGCATTCTGTTACCTTATTATGCAGGTTTCTTGACAGTTCTTTTTTGTTCCCCATGGCTCAGTATCTAGCCTGATCAGTGTATCCACAGGAGAGCTAACAGACTCATTGTCTATTCATACACAGAAACCAATTGGAATTTAAAAAGCCACAGATGTGAGAAATACATCTTAAATATAAAGCTTTCCAGTGAAATGAATGGCTTCCATGTGGGTAGCCAAATGCAGTTAAAGTGTATTGTAAGGTAAAACTTTACATATTGCACTTAGTTTTACTTTATTTTTTAGGCTCTGTGCACATTAGTGTTTTTTTAAGGTCCTAGCAGCTGTTATTAACCTTTTTTTTTCCTGCTCCTAGAAGCTTAATAGTGTTTTCCTATGTGTACATGAACACAACTTTAGGCTGTCAGCATTTTTGTGAGCTTCAGCATCTAGGAAAAAAAATTGTTTTTGTAGAGTTTTTTTGGAGCGTTTTTCCATCAGCAAAAAACGCTCCTAAACTTCGCTAAACGCTACTAAAACACTCCTAACAGATTTTTCTAGCTTTTTTATTTCTTTCCTCTACATGTACTGTAAAAACGCTAATAAAACACTAATGCTCCTAAACACTTCTGAATGCTACTAAAAATGCTATTACCAGCATTTTTTATCCAATGTTTTTTGAGCTTAACCACATGCCGCCCAGCCACTGTAGAAATACGGCGGTAGGGCGGCACGGCTGGGCAAAACCACGTTTTAAAACATGTATTTTTAAAACAGGTAGGGGGCGCGCGCGAGGCGCGCCGCTGCCCTACCTGTCCCGCCGATTACGGCCGCAAATGTCAGTCGCCGGGTCACAGCCAGTCGTTACCGGCTATGTCCTGGCGATTAGCGGCAATCAGTGACAGAGAGCACAGCTGCAGTAGCTGTGCTTTCTGTCAGTTCCCTGACAGCTCCTGACACGCTGATCGGGACAGAAGAGTTTATCTGTCTGGATCAGCGGTGTTCCCTGCAGTACACACCCCCACCCCCTAGTAAAACACTTCCCTCACACAGTTAACCCTTTCACTGAATAATAAAGTTAACCCCTTCCTCCCCAGTCCCATTAGTACAGTGTCAGTGTTTTTTTTTTTGCACTGATCACTGTATTGGTGTCACTGGGGATGTTAGTGAACCCAAGTCAGTTCCCCCCCAGTGTCAGAATGTCCGCCGCACTCCCGCCATAAGTCACTGATCGCCGCCATAAGTCGCTGATCGCCGCCATTATTAGTATAAAAAAAAATCCCAGTAACTTTCCCGCCATTTGTAAACACTATAACTTTCACGTAAACCAATTAATTTACACGTATTGGGGTTTTTTGTAGCAAAGACATGTCGCAGAATGCATTTTGGCAGAAATTTATTACAAAATTTGATTTTTACATTTTTTTTATTGGACATGTATTATAGCAAAAAGTCCAAAATATATATTTTTTTCCTCAAAATTGTCAGCCTTTTTTTTATAGCGCAAAAAAATAAAAAAACGCACAGGCGATCAAATACCACCAAAAGAAAGCTCAATTCGTGGGAAAAAAGGATGTAAATTTCATTTATGTACCATATTGCATGACCGCGCAATTTTCCATTAAACTAGCGCAGCGCTGTATAGCAAAAAAATGGCGTAAATTGCAGTATCTATACCATAGTTTGTAGACGCTATAACTTCCACACAAAGCAATCAATATACACTTATTGGGATTTTTTTTACAAAAAACATGGAGCAGAATACATTTTGGCCTAAATTTATAACCAACTTTGAGTTTACTATATATTTTTTATAGCTGAAATAAAAAAATATCGTTTTCATTCAAAATTTTTGGTATTTTTTTGTTTATAGCGTGAAAAATAAAAAGCGCACAGGTGATCAAATACCACCGAAAGAAAGCTCTTTTTGTGTGAAAAAAAGGACGTAAATTTTGTTTGGAAGCAGCATTGCATGACCGCGCAATTATCAGTTGAATTAGTGCAGCGCCGAGTAGCAAAAAGAGGCCTGGTCATTAAGGGGGGTAAATCCTCAGGAGCTCAAGTTGTTAAAAAAACATTAGCGTGTATGGAGCCTTAAACAGCATAAGAACCATTAAAACCCCTTATCAAGTTTTTAATGTTGTCTCCATTAGGTTGATTTACTCTACATTATTTGTGATGGTGACCACTGTCACTACGACTGAAAATCTACAATTTTGTAACTTAACTAATACAGGGATAGAAGACAAATCTTCAGATGGGAATATTTGTTCCCATGACAGATCTCTAAGAGGGGATTTTACTTTATTTTGAAGAGATTTCTTGTGCGCACAGCACAGGAGGTAAAGGAATACCTCTTAAATGATACATAGATGGCAAAAAATACAAGAGGTGTTTTAACCATTCCTTACTACATTGAAAAATGAAAAAAAGTTTTTTACATATTTTAACTGGAGGATTTCAGAAAACCCATTTGTCAGAGAAGCAAGGTTACAGATGGGATTCTTTATAAAAATTGGAAAATCAGAAAAGGTGAATGTACAATATATATATGTAAAGCGCTGCATAAATTGATGGCGCTATATAAGTACCTGAAACAAATAAATAATAAATATACAAAAGGATAAGTGCACTAAACGTGTTCTTATTTTAAATGCATTTACTAAAATATGTCAAATAATGTATACACTGCTAAATACCTGTTCTATGGCATCCAAATCATAGGAGACAAAGGTGTATTATATCCAGTATTTCAACATTGTTAGAACTTCCAGAGATACGTAACTCACTAAATAATAATTGCAATATAAACTCCCCCCTTACATATTAGTGTTGAAATGTTCTATATTACATTACATAAAGGAGGTTGTTAACATGTTTTACAAGCATTCACGGGGGTCATAACAAGTATAAACATGTTGAACTGCAGACACAGTACTTCCTATTAGAGTACAAGATACAGTCAGTACATGATGACAAGTAAACCTTGCAGTGAAGCAAACTCCAATCAAATGCCTTGCGCATTAAAAACAACAGTCTAATAGCATACATTAGTCATCTCAATTCTTAAAGCTTATTTCCACTTTTTCAGTCAAATTTTTTTTCTTCCATTTCTAACCTTTTAGATGTTTCCCAGAAGGAGGTGTCATGGCTGACTGCAAGGTTTTTTTTGAACAAAGGTGGTCATAGGTAAATCAAAATTCAGCAGGGACTGGATGAATTTCAAACCATGTGTGCCCACTGCAGTTGAAGAGAATTGATCTACCACTCAACTTTATTTCAACCACCCTATCGGATAAATGCCTCTCAATCAGTGGCTCTCAGAATACAATAGCACAGGATTCCCCCATCCACCTTGAATGTGTTTGGGAAATTGGCCCAGTGGCTGAAAGAAAAAACTGAACCATGTATGGCCAGCTTTAGAGTTAGTCTGTCCCAAGTCTGTCTTCATTAACGTACAATGCAAGAACCCTAGTCTCTACACCTTTACCCTTTGTTAGGACAGACAGTGTTCAAATCTACTTACAACTGATAAGATCTGCCTGCACTGTACAGACAGGGTTAATTATAGCAAACACAGCTGCCCAGCCCCTTCAAAAAAAGAGAACCATGTAGGATTGTCCTTGTTAGATGGTCCACAATAGAGCATCTAACAAGATAAGCTACAAGTTTTTTTTTTTTAAGTGGTACTATGTGAATGGGGACATGTAACAAATATAAAGTAGGTGTTATACCAATTTGGCTACAAAAGTGAAAATACACTTTAAAGTGGTTGCACCTTCATGCATTCTATGCAAGCCCCCCCCCCCCAATACTCACCTAAGCCCCCTCTCGATCCAGCGATGTGCACTGGAGTCTCCACTATCCTGGGACTCCCTCTCCTCATTGGCTAAGACAGCAGCAGGAACCATTGGCTCCCACAGCTATCAATCACACCCAGTGAGCCAATGAGAAGAGAGAGGGGGGCCAGGCCGTGGCTCCATGTGTGAAAGGACACACAGAGCACAGGAGCGCACCTGCTCGGGTGACCCCATAGCAAGCTGATTGCTACGGGGGAACCCAACAGGAGGAATGGCCAGGAGCGCCAGCAGGGGATCTGAAAAGAGGAGGATTGGGGCTGCTCTGTGCAAAACCACTGCAAAAAGCAGTATGGCATGTTTGTTATTTTTTTTTTTAAATGATGCCGTTAGTATCACTATAAGTACTTCAAAGGTCATCTGCACAAAGATGTTGAAAATCCAATACTTCAGTCCATAAAGCCATAATAGCCAACATTTTAAAAATAAATTTCAGGAACACTTTTTTTGGGGGTTCAATTAAAATGTCCATTTTATGGGCATTTCATTTTAAAATACTGTATATACTGGAAGCATTATCATAATAAATACAGAAATACTGCTAAGCAGGTGCTGTTCATTGGTAAAACTATTTATGGATTTGTTTAGCTAACTAAAACTTTTAATCTGTACTGTTTATTTAAATGCGGCAATTCAACAGCTCTTTTAGAGAATACATTGATTAACATCAATTACACTGCATCACATGTGGCATAAAATATTTGACATTGACCATGCTGCAATACCTGTTTTGTGGTTGCTGTGGGTGGCAAAAAACATCTGTAATATAAATAATTAGGACTAGTGATGAGCTTGGGTGCGCTCAGACTAGGGTCTGAAACCATCTGCGTGAGCTCTCCAGAAAGCTGTCACCTGTAGGAGCAGCGACACAAATACAAGGGTTGTGTATATATTCCACTGCAGGGTGGGTAACGCCCTGGTCACCAATGATTAGCATGTGTGGACTTCCCTGCTGGCTTGCACATGTGGGTTCAGATCTTAGTTAGAACACGTTCAAGCTCATCACTGGTTAGGACTCATCTAGTTTGCTCTTCAGCCATGACCAATCTTGCTCCACTCCCCTTTACCTTCCACTGTGAGGAGTTTGTGCAAAAGGGGCAGGTGGATGCACACAGTGTAGCAAAGAGAAAATCAGAGAGCATATCTCTATGAGCATTTGCTACGGGCGTTACTAAAATAGTGGACACTCAGTGGTGCAAATCAAGCAAATGGTCAGTGAGGTCTCACTGCACCCACAGTGAGAAGGGCTTAAAGAGGCATAGATAAGTAAAACCTGAGTCTACTTACTGTATACACAGCACACATACACTATATTGCCAAAAGGATTAGGACACCCCTCCAAATCATTCGAGTCAGGTGTTGCGATCACCTCCATGGCCACAGGTGTACAACATCAAGCACCTAGGCATGCAGACTACTTCTACAAACATTTGTGAAAGAATGGGTCGCTCTCAGGAGCTCAGTGAATTAATGCGTGGTACCGTGATAGGTTGTCACCTGTGCAATAAGTCCATCTGTGAAATTTCCATGCTACTAAATATTCCACGGTCAACTGTTAGTGGTATTAGAGCAATGTGGAAACAGCTTGGAACAACAGCAACTCAGCCATGAAGTGGTAAGCCACGTAAAATGACAGAGCGGGGTCAGAGCATGCTGAACTGCACAGTGCGCAGGAGTCGCCAACTGTCTGCAGTGTCAATAGCAGTGTGGCTTTCAGATTAGTAAAACAACAGTGTGTAGAGAGCTTCATGGAATGGGTTTTCATGGCCGAGCAGCTGCATCCAAGCCTTACATCACCAAGTGCAATGAAAAGCATTGCATGCAGTGGTGTAAAGCACGCCACCACTGGACTCTATAGCAATGGAGACGTGTTCTCTGGAGTGACGAATCACGCTTCTCTGTCTAGTAATCTGATGGATGTGTCTGGGTTTGGCGGTTGCCAGGAGAAGGCATAACTTGCCTGACTGCATTGTACCAAGTGTATAGTCTGGTGAAGGGGGTATTATGGTGTGGGGTTGTTTTTTATGGGCTGGGCTTGGCCCCTTAGTTCCAGTGAAGGGAACTCTTAAGACGTCAGCATACCAAGACATTTTGGACAATTTCATGCTCCCAATTTGTGGGAACAGTTTGGGGATGGCCCCTTCCTGTTCCAATATGACTGAGCACCAGTGTACAAAGCAAGAGTCCTGACCTCAACCCCATAGAACACCTTTGGGATGAATTAGACTGGAGACTGCAAGCAAGGCCTTCTCGTCTGACATCAGTGCCTGACCTCACAAATGCGGTTTTGGAAGAATGGTTAAACATTCCCATAGACACACTCTGAAACCTTGTGGACAGCCTTCCCAGAAAAGTTGAAGCTGTTATAGCTGCAAAGGATGTGTTTGTCAAAGTTTTCCTGTCTCCTGTCTAATGAAACCATTGTAAGAAGGACCAGAACTGATGGATAATTTCCCCTTTTGGAGCATTAAAAATCTGACACAAGTTCTAAGTCTTTCCCACTCCATCCGAACTAGAAAAAGGTTTTGATTTAACATGCATTTTAACAACTGAAGCTTACACCCATTTTTACACACAGAAAGTGAACAGAAACATAAAAATCAGCGCAAGGAACATGTACTACAGTAAGTTCGATTGGTCCCTTGTGCTCAATCTTCTTCTTTTAGGTAAAATCTTCCTCCATCACAACCCCACCCCCATGATACCTCACCCAACCTGTAATCGTACGGTGCAGCGGATGTTATTATTACTAAAGGGATGTCAGAATCTTTCATCAAGATATTTTGACTATTCCCATCCTCTTCTGCTAGATTTGCTATTTATAGAAGTCTGTACTACAGCTTCTATTAATGGCACAGGATCTATGAATGGAGGGGGTGGAGCTATCAACCATCTGCCTGTCTCGCATTCAGAGATCCTGTGTCATTTGCTCCCCCTCCCTACTGATAACAGAGACTTTGAGCCAACCGGGGGAAGGAGCAGACACCACAGACACTGGGATAAGTAGTTTTATTGTGCTGCACAATACAAATGAATGGAGGCTCTTGGACTGTGAACTTCACTATTCAGAAATCCCTGCTGACAAAAGGATGAAAAGAAAAAACTTTTTCTTGGAAATTCTGGGGAGATCTGGGTCTTTTGCTGGAGGATGCAAAGCCATATAGACGTATGGCCTTGGCTGGGACTGTGCAGAGACCAGAGTGCCATCTCAGAGCGGTGTGGGGACCAGAGAGCATGGACCTGTTGCCCTTGCTGAGCCAATGCAGAGCATGGGTGCCCTTGTTGTGTCCATAGGAGCCTAAGGAGCCTGAGGACTGAGCCACAGAGAGATCATTTGCTGAACTGAGACTGGAGCTGGGAGGAAACATTGCCATGAGTGTTTACAACAAGAGGGAGGTCCAGAGCTGTGAGACTGAGTCTTATGAGGACCTGTACAGGAGGACTGAGTCACCGGGTCCCAGGTACCCGAGGACAGCATACCGCCAAGTGATTGGGATTGGATTCCTGTGTACCAGAAGTGACGAGCTGTATCATCTGTGCTTATCTCAATACAGACACAGTTAATGCATTAGAGACTGCTCCTTGCTTAGCAGAGCATCTGCCACCCATTGCACACTCTTAAAGGGACAGTTTCACGTGCAACACCCTACAGAAGTGCTCCAACGATAGCTGGTTAACACTGACAATTAGGCGCAGGTACTTTATAGCCACCTCCAGCTGTACCCCTTTGTCCAGAATGCATACATCCATTCTCTTTTGGGGCTGTATGTACGGTGTGCACATGAGGACCTTTATTTTTTTAGTTAGTTATTGCTGATACACTTGAACCTGTTTGCATTAGTTATAATTTGGTTTAGCATCACTACAGTTCAATTGTTTGCCATCGTATGGGTCAGTGTTCACTTTATCTAGTACATAATCTTTACATCTGTTCAAATGCCTGTTTATTTATGCCTGCATTGTTTACAGCATTTACCTGTAAGCAGGGTAAATTAGTTAGTTAGGTGCTGCCCTGGCTGGGAGGGAGAGAGTTAACTTAGTTCCTGGCATCCTCTTTTTGGCAGGATATTTTGGTCCTACCCTCTGCTCCTGTGGGTATAAAAAGGGACAGTGGCCCGAGGCCAGAGGGTTCCCATGCAGAAAGTCAGAGAGCTGTGTTTCTGGTCCATCTACCTGCAAGGAGTACAGACACCGAAGGGCAAGAGATGTGAAACCCACCAACTTGGGGTTCACTCTGAAGACTGTAGCTGCTGGACCTTTTAACACATGGACTCCACTTTGCAGGTATGCAGGAGCAGCACATAGCCTGAGTAGGAGTAGGGATTACGGATTTAGGAAGAAACTGCTTTCATCTGTTGGACTCTAATATTTGCGCTTGATTCAGTAAATTGTTGAACTTTGCTTTCTGCCTGGTCTGAAGTCATTTAATGGAGTGTAATGCAAGTATCCAGGACCTTGATACAAGATTTGGGTTACTAGCACAGTGGGGTATGAAGACAGCTTTTAAAGAGTCTCGCTCTATTTATTGTTTTAAAATTAAAAGAATTATTATTTAAACCAATGTGTGTTAATCTCTCTTAATTATCACCGTGAATAAACATTCGTGCACCTTGTGCCAATAATTGTATAAAAGAAAAAAGAAAAGAAAAAATAATTATAAATAAAAATAATAATAATGATTGCAAATAAAAGAAAACCAAACTATAACTTTAAATTAAGGATGAATAGTCCCATATGCACTAAGATGATATCAAATTCCTTATAAGTTCAACAGAAGATTGAATGCAGTACACTCTCCTTTGTAATAGCATGTGCTGTATAGCTGCAATGGTTAACAATAGAAGATGCACTGTGAATCACTGTGGTAAACGAGGTCTCTCCTTCCCCAGCACTCTCCTTAATCCAATTCTCCTCCCATGGATCATAAGGAAAATAAAAAGAGGTACATAGTGTACATAGAGATCAGCCTTGTTGGTGTGCCTGCGCACACTGTCAATACTCGCCGTGTCTGAATGCGGATGCGTGGTGACGTCACTGCCCCTCCCCTACGCGTTACACTACAGGGACTCGTAGCTTCCTCTGGGGGACCCAATCTTTTTATTGCTATCTTACTGACACACACCACGTGAGGGTGAGCAAGGATGCTTGCGACATATTGTTTGTATACACACAGATATTTGCATCCTTCAGTGGCTCACAAGTACATTTCACACAAGCTTTTAAAGAGTCATTCTAATGCAGTTCTACTTGGTGCTATTGGTAGCAGAAGTCTACAGCCAGATAATGCAGCCTGTCGGTAGTGTGTACTTGTTACAGGTGGTGCAGCCTCTAGCAGCGAGGGAGATGTTGTTGACACTCCTTCTGCCAGCAGTCTGTCTCCCATAGCAACAGGAGCAGATCAGCACCGTTGAGGTCCCCATGCGGTAGAGAGGTACAGAAGCTCACTAGTTAATGTCAAATGCACATTGGAGCCTGCGCTAGGTGCACAGCAGAGCCCACTCTGCTACTGGGGACAGTAGCAGAGTGGAAAACGCTGGACAGGTGGTTGTGGTCAGTGTTTGCCACAGCCCTCCTAATTGCAAACTATAGTGGGAAGGTGTACGTTTACACAGGGACCCAAAAGTTAACTGGAAAGGATGTATGGTGTAAGTGTACGTGATGTACGTTCATCTCTAAATATAGAGGCCCACCTTAAGGATGAGTATTCCCCAATGGGGGCTTC
Organism: Staurois parvus; assembly: GCF_062004578.1. Classification (NCBI taxonomy): domain Eukaryota; kingdom Metazoa; phylum Chordata; class Amphibia; order Anura; family Ranidae; genus Staurois; species Staurois parvus. The sequence goes on along the minus strand of NW_028318183.1, from coordinate 2,238,489 downwards.
AGCCTTGTCCCAGGTCATTGATGAGAATGGCACGGTATTGTGTAGTACTCCTGATACAGATTCCAAGCATAGCCCAGGGTAGGCCTCCTATGTGACCCACACTTGGCACCCAACGAGGAGGGGAACATGGAGTAGGTACCAACTGCCTACCCTACATACCATTCAGTTGCTTGTGGCTTATTTTCTGTGCGTTGTTATAGAGTTGCAGCGTACTAATGTTTAAGTTATACAGGTGTATTAGTGAAGTCTGTGCAGCTTAAAGAGTCACGGCAAAACACAGAACCCATCATATCCAGTGGCTCCAGTGGAGGTAAGCACTACATTATGTATAGGCCAGTGTACAAAGTGCTGTGGTCAGGAGTATGTAACGGACAGTGTAATTGTCATATGTATGTATGTAACTTACAACAGCAAGGGGTAAGCACAGTGTATGGCAGTCATGCATGTGCAATGTACACGGCATGTTACAAAATTCTTGACTGCTGACCTCTGTATGCTGTGCTTTGAGTGCTGTACTCGCAGCATACAAAGTTCAGAAGTCAGGAGAAATTAAAGAATTCCACTTTAGGTTCTAACTTCCTATAATGCCTCTGAGCACCAAAAACTAAAAACACTATTTAATTCATTTTTAATATTCAGAACAAACTCACCCATCCTACCATGTTGCCATGCTTTATTTTGCTAAGATTTCACTTTGACAGTCAACCCCCCTAGCACCTCTAGCTAGGGCCTTTTTGAATAAGGGCAGATGATTTATGTAGCATTTACTGGAATCCTTCTGCCCTTAGCTCAGGCATGCGGGAAGGAGGGTGTGCTTAGCAGAGAAAACCCCTCCTCCCCTCCTAAAGACTCCTGGGATGAATGATATCAGTTGCATTGGCCTGTAAACCAGTAAGTAACTGAAGAAATGCAAAGACAAAGTTTAACCGCTTCCCCGCCGTCCTATAGCAAATGTAATGCTACAGGGCGGCAGAGGTGCGCGAAATCACGTATATATAGGTTATTTTTCATTTCTGAGTAGGGGGCCTTTCGCGGCCACGGCTGTCATTCACAGGGTCCCGGCTGGTGATTACCCACCGGCGCCCGGTGATTACCGAGGATCTCTGACGGGGAGGAGGGTTGCATTGTTTACTAACAGTCCTTCTCCTGTCCGCTCGACAGGGAGAAGGACTGTTCGTAAACAAAGCTTCTTTAACTTAAAAAAAGTAAAAAAAACACTAGACCTCCTCTGTAAATCTAAAATGGTAGCTTGTAAAGGCTTTTAAAGCGTTGCCTATGGAAATTAAAAATGTATGCAGTTTGTTGTCATTGCACAGGGCATGCACAGTTTTAAAGCATGTCATGTTTGGTATCTATTTACTCAGCAAACCATCATCTTTTATATTTTACCAAATAATTGCCCAATATATTGTGTTTTTGTGCATTAATGTATTTTTTGCAAAACATTTGCGTTTGAAAAATTGCTGAGCGAGTTCTATGTTACATAAAAAATTGCAGCACCCACCATTTTACTCACTAGGGTGTCTACTTTAAAAAATATATAATGTTTGGGGACTCAAAGTAATTTCCTAGCAAAAAATACAGATTTTTTCATGTGAACAAAAAGTGTCAGAAAAGGCTTGGTCTTCAGGTGGTTAGAATGAGTGACGTGTGGCAAAACGTCTAATGCTGGGCATAAAATGCCCCCACCCCCCAAAACAACCCCATTTTGTAAAGTAGACACCCCAAATTATTTGCTGAGAGGCATGTTGAGTCAATAGAAGAATTTATTTTTTTACCACAAGTTTTTGGAAAATTACAAAAAATAATATTTTTTTTTATACAAAATAGTCATTTAATTGATTTATTGCTCACACATGCCATGATTATATGTGATCTTACTCCCCAAAATACATTCTACTACTTCTCCTGAGTATGTGGAAACCACATGTGAGAGACTTTTTGGCAGTCTAGCAGCGTACAGGACCACAAAATCCAATAAGCACCTTAAGGCTTTATTTCCTCATTACACTTCCTGACTACCTATCACAGTTTCGGATGCCCTGAAATGCCAGGATAGCACCGAACCCCCCCCCCCCAAATGACCCATTTTTGGAAAGTAGACACCCCAAGGAATTTGATAAGAAGCATGGTGAGCATTTTGCAGATCTCGTTTGTTGCCACAAGTTTTTGGAAAATGAAGAAAGAAAACAAAAACATATTTTTTCTTTTTTTTTTTATATTTCAAAACCTTGTGAGAAAAAATGAGATCTGCAAAATACTCCCCATGCCTCTTTTTGAATTCCTTGGGGTGTCTAATTTCTAAAAAGGGGTTGGGGGGGTTTGGTGCTATCCTGGCATTTTAGGGCCCTTGAAACTGGATAGGTAGTGAGGAAGTGAAATGAGGAGGTTACGCACCTTCAGGCTTTCAAAGTGGTCATTAGATTTCAGGCTCCTGCATGTGGCTAGGCTCCCAAAAAGTCTCACACATGTGGCATCCTCATACTCGGTAGAAGTAGCAGAATGTATTTTGGGGTATAATTCCACATATACCCATGGCTTGAGTGAGCAACATATCATTTAAGTGACAACTTTGTCTATACCAAAGTTTATAGATGCTATAACTTTTTTTTAAAGCAATCAGTATATATTTATTGGGATTTTTTACCAACAACATGTAGCATAATAAATTTTGGCCTAAATTTATGTGGAAATTTTAGTTTTTTAGTTATTTTTTATGACAGAAATGAGAAAATATCGTTTTTTGGTTTTTTTATTCAAAATTTACTGTCTTTTTTTTGTTTATAGCATTAAAAATAAAAAGCGCACAGGTGATCAAATACAGTACGACTGAAAGAAAGCTCTATTTGTGTGAAAAAAAGGACAGAAATTTCATATATGTACCGTGTTGCATGACCGTCCAATTGTCAGTTAAACTAGTGCAGTGTTGTATAGCAATAAATAGTGTAAATTGCAGTATCTATACCATAGTTTGTAGACTCTATAACTTTCACACAAAGTAATCAATATACACTTGGGATTTTTTTTTTACCAAAGACATGTAGCAGAATACATTTTGGCCTAAATTTATGACTAACTTTAAGTTTACTATATATTTTTTATAGCCAAAAGTAAAAAATATTTTTTTTTGAGTGTTAACCAACTCCTGGTCATCTGCCTGTTGAAACTGGATCACTGGGAAAGGTCATCTGGCCTGCAACAGCTGGGCAGAAATCACAACCTCTAGGTCTCCAGGTACCAGGGGATATCTACTCGTCTCACCAGCAGGGGGAGATTCCTCGATCACCGTGTGGCCACCAGATCATCCCAAATATGCCTTGGAGGGGGGGCTCAGGAGTAACGAGCCAGAACAACAAAAAATACTGATAGTGTGGTATTTTTATTATCCACCAAGATATAATAGATACAACATCAGATATGCTACTCACATGCTGTAGTAGGTAGGTAGCTAGGTAGTAGCAAAAATCCAAAATGGCCACCGGCTGTCCACAGGGGCCGTGTAGTGTGACGTCACAGGGTATATAGGGCACCTCCCTAACACGTTTTGTGCGCTTGCACGTTGTCAAATTCTTCTGCACCATTGTTCTGCTCTCGCACCCAACCCTTATGATTCTACTGCAAAGGGAAATAAATTATTCAGAAAGAACATAAGACCAAAGTATACATATAACATAAGAAAGACTATAATAAGTACATAATAAGGACTGTCTGCCTTAAAGCAGCCAATCAAATTTAAACTTTCAGGATCATGCTGTTCTTTCCCATGGCAGCTTTAAATTTGATTGGTTGCTCTGCAACAATACTTATTTCTGATTTTTGGATGTGTTAGGCCCATTATGCCTTTACATTGATTGAAAATAATAGCATAAGCTGAAATATCACCCTTTAGTCTCAACACTATAGTTTTTCCATTAACACACTCTTTTGTATCAAGGCACATTTCAGCTCCATCAGACCATCATTCAGTACAAACAAAGCAGCAGACCATACATTGGTTATCCTGCGTTTCAGCCCACAACAGAACAATGAAATGATGACATCACCTGTCAGATCCACTTTTATAAAGACAACAATTATTACAAGGTCTCAGTCACATATTCATATAATTATGGCTATAACAAAGTATGCTTATGTTGGCAAGGAGAATAAACGTTGTCTAGAGACTGGAAATATCTCTATATTTACTTCATAGCTGATCAGCTTCTCGTACATGTTTTTTTCCTTAAAGGGCCTTAGTATAGCCTCCATAGTACTCTCACCTAAACTAACCTAGAACCCCCACCCAGCATGACAGCCGGGGTCTCCTCTGAGTGAAAATCTTCTTCAGCATTGGACACGCCAGAGCAGTGTTTCAACATAGACTTGAATACAACGTAATGCATCTCACTACTACTATGTGGTTGTCACTGCATAGACGCAGTATCCCATAGTATATGACCATACATACCAATATTGTTTAAAGGCAATACCAAAAAAAATTTCTCCTGCGCTCCGGGACCCAGGCCGGTGGCGAGTAGATGGAATTAAAACCTCCAGAGAAGCAACCACCGGAGTATCCAAGGTCGTGCAGCTCCAAACCAAGGCTAGGATAAGTTCACCTTCTGGACAAAAAAAAATAAATGCACATTTTTTTTTTGCAAGTACAAAAAATTGCATTTAGTATTTTTGACTGCAGGAGCCTGGAGAGCATTGCACCAGTGATTCAGGAGATCACTGATGCCATGCAGGTCTCCTGCAGACCTGTCAGTATATCTGCTTGCCCATAAAGGATGTATTTTTACTGACAGGAAGCTGCACAGCGCCATGGTAGTTCATTGAGAACTACAAGCCGACAGCCATTAAGGCTGTGGGGACTTGTAGTTCATTTATTCACAGAACTCTGTGAATTAATGACATAGCCATGTGGGCACAGCTATACACGGTTGTGCTGTTTTTAAAAAGTGTAGTGCACTAAATCCAACATCTAAATTTTTGAATGGGTCATTTTGAAAGGCCAAATTGAAGAAAAAGTATATGTGAAAAAACACTTTTGGACATATCCTATCATTTTTTGCATTTTTATTCTTCACAGTCTCCATAGCTTGTGGTGTGGCAAGCAGAATGTCCTTTGCTTATCTACTTTGTACTGAAAAAGGTGTCTCTCTTTCTCATTTCAGAATGATGGGAAGTATGTGAATCTGACCATAATGTGTAAGGCTGTGTTTACTAAGTAATGCATACATGTGAACTTTCAGTGAAAAAGTTCCTGTTAAATATTACCCCAGCAAAGTTTACTCTTTATTAGAAATCTCATCACAATAGTTGAATCAACCACAGGGACACAGGGACAATAGCACAATAACCACCCCAGAGAAATGCATACATATCATTGCAATGGAATGGAGACAAGCATGTTCGCAATATGTCAATCACAAGTCTGATATGTTTGATTCTCCCTTCTCACTTATGGATTTCGTTATTTACAGAGAAAAAATATTGCACAACTACAATGTCCTACAATAGAAGTAATTCGTTTGGAACAATGTTTGGTATTTGCACTTTCTATTCTGTTTTTTATCAGAGTAGTAAATAGTTTTGTGGCTACGTTTGATAGATATCAACTTTCCTGGTAGCTTTAAAGTGACCCTGTCACTTACTCTGCTATAACCCTGAAACCAGTCTGTAGGAAAAGAAGAAGAATACCAAACTTTCCAGTAGGCCTTGTGCTGAAAGTTCACTTTCTGGCAGAGCTGCTGCTATCCAACACTTCTGAGTGTGTTGGATAGCAGGTACCCCACTGGCTGATATGTCTTCTACTTCTGTCTTCTGTACTGCAATGAGGGTCTGCAGGAAGAATCATAGTGGCCAACAGGGGGCACGCCATCTAACATAGTTCTAAATTTCAACACAACACCTATGGAGAGGTGAGCATTCATCTTCCCTTGCAGCCTACTTTGATGTTTATTATTATTATTTTTGTTAATATTATTCAGGTTTTATATAGTGCAAACAGTGTGTGCAGAAGTTTACAACATGAGAGCAGACAGTGTAGTTTCAATACAATTCAATACAGGAGAAAACAGAGGGCCCTGCTTCTTAGAGCTTGAAATCTAAAAGCAAGGGTCAAGTTACACAAAAGGTAATAACTGTGGGAAGAGCTGATGAATAAAATAAAAGTAAAGTTGGTAGGCGGAGGCAGGATAGGAAGTTCCATAGAATGGGAGAGGCTCGGGGGAAGTCCCAGAGGCGAGCATGGAAGGAGGTGACAAATAATCTAGAGAGCAAGAAGTCTTGGAAGGAACGAAGGACGGATAGCTTATGTAAAGGTAATGCAATGAGGAGGGATAGATGAGGATGGACACCACTCAAACCGAACCCCAGGAGTCAGAGGAGAATGGAATGTAGTAGGATGGCCCCAGCCGTCACTCTGGCCATGCCCTCTGATGCATTTCACCCCACCCATGGGGGCTTGGTCACAGAGGCTGGGCAATGAAGAGGGAGTCACAGTAGTCCAGGCAAACCAGGGAGTGAATTAGAAGCTTTGTGGTGTAATTGGTTAGGAAGGGGTGTACTGTGGAGGTTGAGGCAGTATGTTTTGCACAATGGTTGCATGTGGAGTCAAGGATAAGCCTAGCACCCTGGCATGCAGGTAGATAGTTGTGCCATCCATCTTGACAGACAAGTGAGGGGGAGGGGCATGTTTTGGATATATTGAGTTTGAGGAAGTGGTATGACATCCAGACTGATATGTCTGTTAGTAAATTAGTGATGTGAGGAGTCTAATGGAGTTATTGAGGGAGAGACTGAAGAAGTACTGTAAGATAGAGAGTGTAGGATAGAGCCAATGGGTGATTGTTGTATTTGAGAGGGAACAGGGTCCAGGGGGCAGACAGTTAGGTAGGCATTAGAAAAAAAGTTTATTAACCTCGTCTATAGAAATATAATACAAACTCTAGATATCCCCGCGAAAAGTATCACTCTCACCCTTGAAAGTGCAAACAAAATATACATACAATCTTTTCGATAATCCCTTTACCACCCCCGAACAGTGCACCAACATATATCAGCAAAAGTCCACATATGAGTCCATGTATAGTGCTTTTCAATATATAGTGTTTTCAAACGTTGGAGACTCCTTCACTTTGCTGTTTTTCAATCCAGGAACCTCAAATAAGGAAACCTCGTCTATAGTACCAGGACTGAAAAGGGGAAGTAATGCATGCACCTGTGGACATGGGGTGTTAAGTGGGGGAGGTATCTGTACAGTAGAGATCTCATCACAAATCTTATTTTTGAGGTGTTTGGCAATCTCCTGGGCAGTGAGTGAGGCAATGGAGGACAAAGCCGAGAGGTAATGGCAGAAAAGAGTTGACAGGGACTGGACAAGAAGGTGTTAATGAGAGTGATCAAATAGGTCTGCTAGGCAATGTGGAGTGAGGAATTGCATTTTTGGAGGGCAGATTTATATAAGTTGAAATCTTTCTGAGACTTTGTCTTACGCCACAGATGCTTTACTAAATAAGTGACAAAGGTGGCTTTAAAGAACATAGCTAAGCATTCTTATAAATCATATGGGGACTAAATTACTAAACTTAAGCTCTTTACCCATGTTTCATTAATTTCATGGTTCTATACATTCCTATCATAAACCACCTAAATAAAACAATATTTTTTTTTACAAAAACATAAAGGATATCCACTACTTAAACACATATGCTAAAAATAAACATATATCACCAAGACAATACATGAAATTCTCAACCTAGAATTAAAGTACAACTAAAGGCAAAACTTATTTTTTAATTTTTGGACAGAGTGGAAGAGGATTAGAACCCCTGTCAGTTTCTACAGCTGTCTATATCCCCGTTAGGGAGATTCACCCACCTCATTTGTCCTTTTTACCATTATCATTGAAAGTGAAAGTAAAAGAAAATCCCAAATTTTGGGTTGTCTCCAGAAAATTAATAGGTGGGGAAATCTTCCAAAGAAGACACTAGTTCTGGTGACCTGGGGTTCCCCAAGGATTTCCTTTAATTTGCAGGGATTTTCTCTCACTTCCTGCTTGGCTATGAGACAGGAAGAGAAGGGAAATCTCCCCAATGGTAAACATATGGCGAAAAAAAGTTGACAGGGGTTACAACCCTCCCTTGCTCTATCCAAAATGAAAAAAAAAAAGGTTTTGCCTAGAGTCTACTTTAACTGCCTCCCGCCCACCATATAGTACAATGACGGGCGCAAGGCGGTTCTCTCGTTCTGGGAGAACGTCATATGACATCCTCCCATTCTAACCGCTCATGCGTGGCTCCGGGAGCGCGCAGCTCGGCGATCGAAGGTGCGCTCTGTCCCTCGGACACAGCGGATCACCAATCAACGGAAAGAGCCGAAGATGTTGGCTCCGTCATGTGATCAGCTGTGTCCAATCACAGCTGATCGCATGTAAATATGGAAATGCCGGTTATCGGCATTTCTCTCCCCATGAGCTGTCACGTTGACAGCTCGAGAGGAGAGAAGGTAATCGTCATTCCTCGGAGGGGACATGTACATTGATCATCAGGGCACTGATGATCAGTGTGCCCTGATAATCTCTGTAGCTCCAGCAGTGCCACCTGTCAGTGTCCATCAGTGCCAGCTCTCAGTGCTCATCCATACCACCTGCCAGTGCCCATCAGTGCCACATCAATGCCACATTTCAGTGCCTACCAGTGCACATCAATGCCACATATCAGTGCCCATCTGAGCTGCCTTTCAGTGTCACCCATCAGTGCCAGTCAGTGCCACCTATCAATGCCAGTCAGTGCCACCTATCAGTGCTGCCAATCAGTGCCACCTATCTGTGCCAGTCAGTGCCGCCTATCAGTGTGCATCAGTGCCGCCTATCAGTGCCTGTCAGTGCTGCCTAACAGTGCCAGTCAGTGCCACCTATCAGTGCCAGTCAGTGCCACCAATCAGTGCCATCTATCAGTGCCATATATGAGTGGTGCCCATCAGTGATGCCTGTCAATGCTCATCAGTGCCACCTACCAGTGCCTCCTCATCAGTGCCCATCAGTGCCACCTATCAGTGTCCATCAGTGCAGCCTCATTAGCGCACATCAGTGAAGGAGAAAAATCACTTATTTACAAAATTTTATAACAAAAACTAAGAAAAAACTGTTTTTTTTTCAAAATTTTCAGTGGTTTTAGGTTTGTTTAAGAAAAAATAAAAAACCCAGAGGTGATTAAATACCACGTAAGTGCCCTGTAGGCTAGTGGTGTTAATGTCAAAGCACACTATCACTAATACTGTCTATACACTATAATCTAAACTCACCCAAATATAACAGTAGTATTATGTGTGGAGTTTACAGCCTCTCCTACCTCCTCTGTTGGATCATCGGGCCTACAGATAGATAGATAGATAGATAGATAGATAGATAGATAGATAGATAATAAAGTGGTAGGCAGTGTGGTTTTTTTCTAACAGGAAATTTTGGGGTATAGGCTTGGAAATATGTCTTTTTTAGCATATTTGTATGTAGTCTATATTATGATTTTTTTCTTTTTTGTATTAAAAACTAGTGTTTTATATTTTTAAAAAATATTTTTTTTATATGGGTATATGATTGAAACACAGTATATAGTATATTGAAAGTCCCAATTTCCTTCCTTTTTTGTGTTAAAAGAACAGGTTCACTTTATAATAAAAATTCCTAACCCACTCTTAGTTTCACCCTCTGCTCACCTCTTTCTGAAGGTGGCAGTCTTTCACGGTAACTTTTAATAAACTTATATGGGGCCTTATTGTATCAGTGCAGGTATAGCCTATTCAGGTCAATGGGCTCTGGACAATTTGGGCCCCTGGAAGGGGGAATGTAAGCTTAAGAAAGGTTAGGGAGCTAAGGAAAGTGGGGTTTTGGGGGTATGCAGTATTATTTTAAAGCTGCCCTTTACATTTTTTAATTTAAAATGACTGGGTCAGATGTAAGTAAGTGTTGGGGTTGATTTACTAAAACTGGAGAGTGCAAGATCTGGTGCAGTTGTGCATGATAGCCAATCAGCTTCTAACTTCATCTTGTTCAATTAAGCTTTGACAATAAAACCTGGAAGCTGATTGGTTTCCATGCAGAACTGCATCAGATTTTGCACTCTCTAGTTTTAGTAAATCCAGTTTTTAGTTAAAAAAAACCCCTATGTGTTGTCAGCTTATAATGGGAAATTTGAGGCCAATTGGATTTCTGGCAGGTCAACGGGTATTTTTCTGTACTTGGAGGGTCTTTGCAAGAATAAAACATGGGCAAAAGTGCATGTATTGCAGTGTTGCACTGCATATGTTTTTGTTTATTTTGCTTTTACATACACTTTGGGGCATATTTATAATGCAGTGAATCTTAAATTCACTGTAGGTGAATCTACCCATTGTCTGTGCATTTTTCATGGCAGTGATTGATTCACTAACTGTGAATGTTTGGTGAAAGGCACATTCACTGCTTTATACATAGCCTTGTGTGGCTAAAAGATCTACCTTTTTCCTCCTTCACTAGCACTGACTCGAGGTACAAAACTTCCTTGTAGAGGAGTGTGCCTTGATTACATAACAAAATCTCTTTACTAAAGACAGCACAGACTCAACCTGCCATGTCAGTCAGTTGCTGAACTGCCAGATGCAACCAGCTAATGGAGAGTCGCTCATATGTGCCACTGGAACCTCGCATGCAAAGGAGACTACTAACATTGCAGGCAAAGGAAATTGTCCTGGATTGGAGCTTAAAGTGATTCTAAAGGTTAACATATTATTACACTAAATTACTAAACATGTCATAACTACTTACTCTGTGCAATAGTTTTGCATAGAACAGCTCCGCTTCTCCTCTTCTAGGGTTCCCCATCAATGCTCCTAGCTCCTCCCCCCCGCTGAGTACCCTCAAAGAAAGCTGCTTTCTATGGGGGCACTTGAGTGTGCTCAATCTAGAGCCAGGCTGTTTGCATCTATTCAGACACACAGCTCGGCCCCACCCCCTGCTCTCTGCTCACTGGTTTTGACTGACAGCAGCAGGAGCCAAGGGCTCTCAGCCACGTTTGTCAGACAGGGTAGAGGGAGAGGAGCTGCTGTAGACTTGCACAGCGCTGAATTGAGATTGGGCTCAGGTGGGTATTTGAAAAGGAAGAGGGGGGGAGCTACTATTAAAAGGTTTTTGTACCTTAACGTGTTACTAAAGTATGTTTAAAAAAATATTACTAAAGTCAATTTTTTAAAAATAAAATAACAAACATGTTATACTTACCTGCTCCGTACAGTGGTATTGCATGGAGCGGCCTCGATTCTCCTCTTTTTAGGTCCCCTGCCAGCGATCTTGGCTCCGCCTGTTCTTCATGTGTCCCCATAGCATGGGGGCACACGGTGCCCACTCACTCCTGAGCTGTGTGTCTATGGAACTTTCCTAAGCACCTTTTTATTCACATGTTGACATAACCTAAATTAAAGTAGAAGTCTGGGCTAAAACTAATCTTAAAACTGCTCTCACCTCCATTCTAACACTTGCCCAACGGATAAAATTCAAAACACTAACAATAATGTATAAAGCCATTTATAACTCTGCCCCAAATTACATCACCGATCTTGTCTCTAAATATCACCCAAACCGTACTCTCCACTCCTCGCAAGACCTCCTACTCTCTAGCTCCCTTGTCTCCTCCTCCCTTGCTAGTCTCCAGGACTTCTCCAGAGCTTCCCCATCCTCTGGAACTCTCTACCCCAATTTATCAGACTATCGCCTACTCTGCTCACTTTTAGGCAATCTCTGAAAACCTATCTCTTCAGGGAAGCCTATCCTGCCCTCAGCTAATACTGGAATCTTCTACTCTTCCAACCAGTCCATCCCCCATAATTACTACCTTTTGTACCACTAGCCCCTCCCTCCTAGATTGTAAGCTCCAAGGAGCAGGGCCCTCCTATCCCTCTTGTATTGAATTGTATTGTTGCTGTATTGTCTCCAGTTATATTGTAAAGCGCTGAGCAAACTGTTGGCGCTATATAAATCCTGTATAATAATAATAATAATTATACTGTCTTGTAGAAGGAAGATGCATATACTTACCTATTATTAGGCCACTCGGATCCCACCTCGTGATCAGCTTCCCTTTGTCAGCTAGCAGTGGCTTCAGGGGAGAGGAGAGAAAATGGATGGCCCATAGCAAGCCTATAGGAGATGTCACCCCTTAGGCAATTCAGCCATTGTCTATGGAGTATGGGAGGAAACATATGCAAGCAAAGTTAGCACATGCAAACTCTAATCAGATAATGTCCTGACTGGGATAGGTAGAAGTGCTAACCACTAAGCTAAATTGCTTCCATGTGCATACCTGTTTTATGCACATTAACATGCATTATCATGAACATTAACACACAATAAAACAACACTTTGTGTATTCAGATCAATCTAGAGATGGTCAGTGAGCACACAGTATGGTATTGAGGAAAGAAAAGAATGCTGTTTTGCATCACAAATCATAATCAGGTGCAGAATGTGTGCTTGCAGCACAGAAATGACACCAGTACATCTAATGAAACCAGTGTAATGGTGTACTCTGACCAATTACCACTGGAAGCTTTCCTTACAAAACCTATTAATCAAACTCCCACATGACTACAAAGAATGTTGCTGCTTTTACAGAAATATGACTTAACTATGACATAATGTACGCCCATAGAAAACTGATGGAAATTGCAGATACTCTCCAGAGCAGCTGACCTGAAAGCATGGGTAACTGAAAATTTTGATAAAAAAGTCATTCACTCTATGCAATTTACTAACACAATACCTCCTGAACTCGAACACATTTTCATCACTTGTTTCATGACAGCAGTTAGGGAGCTACATGAAAAAAGGTGGTATAGTTGAAAATTCAAAGAACAAATGGTTCCAAAGTATGGAAATTTTGACTGCTGTCATGTTCATTTTCAATTTTTACTGATCTACTTCTTTAGAAGGTAGGTCTGCAATCCCAAAAAAAGTGTATATGTAAAACAATAATGTCTGTGTCTCAATAGAGGAGATTTCTCTTCCTTTTCTGTCTGACACCCTGGACAGGAAGTAAGGGGAAATCTTTCTCAAAGAAAAAAAGAAGAAAGATCTAAACCTTCTAGAACAGTAGTTCTCAACCTTCCTAAAGCTGCGACCCTTTTGTTCCTCATGTTGTGGTGACCCCCAACCATAAAATTATTTTTGTTGCTACTTCATAACTGTAATTTTGCAGTGCTCATCAATGCCACCTGCCAGTGCCCATCAGTGCCGCATCAATGCCACATATCAGTGCCTACCAGTGCACATCAATGCCACATATCAGTGCCTATCTGAGCTGCCCTCCAGTGCCACCTATCAGTGCCAGTCAGCGCCACCTATCAATGCCAGTCAGTGCCACCTATAAGTGCTGCCAATCAGTGCCGCCTATCAGGACCAGTCAGTGCCGCCTATCAGTGCGCATCAGTGCCCGTCAGTGCTGCCTATCAGTGCCACCTAACAGTGCCACCTAACAATGCCAGTCAGTGCCGCCTATCAATGCCAGTCAGTGCTGCCTATCAGTGCCACCTATCAGTGCCACCTATCAGTGCCATACATGAATGCTGCCTTTCAGTGCCCATTAGTGATGCCTGTCAATGCCCATCAGTGCCACCTACCAGTGCCTCCTCATCAGTGCCCATCAGTGCCACCTATCAGTGCAGCCTATCAGTGCCCATCACTGCAGTCTCATTAGCGCACATCAGTGAAGGAGAAAAATCACTTATTTACAAAATTTTATAACAAAAACTAAGAAAAAACGGGTGTTTTTTCAAAATTTTCAGTTGTTTTAGGTTTGTGTAGCAAAAATATAAAAACCCAGAGGTGATTAAATACTATAAAGAAAGTTCTGTCTCATAAAAATGATACAAATTTCATATGGGTACAGTGTTGCATGACCGCTCAATTGTCATTCAAAGTGTGACAGAGCTGAAAGCTGAAAAATTGGCCTGGGCAGGAGGGGGGTATAAGTGCCATGTAGGCAAGTGGTTAAAAACAAAAATTAAAAAAAATGTCCCCCGAAGTAGATCCAACATCAATCACGATGCCCGCCACCACTGCCATCTGACTGGCCTGACAGTTTTTAAATATCCCATGACATCAACTGGATGACCCCACCCCATTGTGACATCATGTGCTGTGATTGGCCAAAGCATTGCACCTGACCTGTGGACAGGTGCATTGCTTTGGCCAATCACAATGCACTGTCAGAGCACAGCTCGACTTGAACATCAAGCCCAACTCTACAATGTAAACTAAGGTTCTAGCTCTTCCTAACTGTGTCCCAAGCTAAGAGATTACATTTGACTGTGGTTGGGCTGTAATGTGGTACAAATAAGGTGCAAATAAAGTGTTTGATAAAAAGTTGGCTCCTGTTGAATGAGCTTGCTGGCAAACCAGCAGCCAACCAGCATCCGATCAGCGCTCTCAGCCAATAGCTGTGAGTGCTGATCGGTGTGTTCTGGCAGGGAGTGGTTCCCCTGTTATAACACAATAGCTCAGCAAGGAGAATGCTGTACTAATATTGCATCTTTAATACAAAGACCTCTTTGCAAGCTTTTTTTTTAAAAAACGTACCGTGTGTACCAGGCTTTGATCTCAAGATTTTAGCCAATTGAAAGCCTCCTATAAAATATTGCTTTGGCCTCTTTTAATTGGTGAGGGGAACAGGATGACAGAGGAAAAATCTTTGATTCCAGATAGAGTTTCTAGCAATTCCCAACTCTTTCCAAAACTAAACAAAAAGTTTTTAATTGCCTTATTAAGAAGTCTTTAGACTGGTCACATGATGCCATAGGGTCTACTTCTTCTTCTTCATCTTCTCTCTGGGAAGAGTAGTCCTTAATGATGCAGATAGCAGCATCGACTAGAGGATGTCAGTGCTGCTGTTTGCACCATTTTGCACTGAATGAATTGGGTTGTGGTGATGCCCCCTCATGGGGCGGGCTCATGTTGCTCTGCACTCACAGTATGTCCTCTGGTTTGAATAACACTGGTCCTCATTCAACTTGGAGGACTGAGGGTATCTAGTGGAGAAAAGTAGCTCACTGCAGGGGACAGCGCTCGAGAGGAGGTGAGTTTTGTAGAGTATTGCTGATGCTTTTTAACACCTGATAGGATATTTAAAGAAAATAGGGTTCAAAAGAGAAATAACCTGTGCAATCATTTTTGTGAATTTGGTTTTAGATGCAAAATACCACACAAATCCCTCAAACAATGTATGTGGTATATTCAGCAGATCCTCACGATGAAGTCTTTATATCTGAGTTTTATTTGAAAAAAATAGCAAATCAAACATATCGCTGTCCACTCTCGTGCATGCATCCCAGTGTTTACTCCACACTGCACCTTACATGCCATTCATAAAATGCAGGCTTCGGTAGCAGAGAACACCCCATGAGACCAGTGATCAGGCCCTCCCCAGGGACTTTTTTTTCTATTCATTAAAATGAATGGAACTTTTGTTGCTCTGGTGTTCGATGCAAACATATAGTAATCCACATTTGTAAAACACATTGCTAGACTTCAGAAATGTGCTGTCAGCCACCACTCTGTGGTCACCCCCCTCCCCGTGCTTACTGGAGTGCCATGCAATGAAGGGGGTGGGAGCAGCTGGCTCAGGATCTCAGTGGCTGGCTGAGGGGCTGAGCCAGGTGCCAGTCCAGAGATTTGGGTGGAACCCAACTTTAAAGTTGGGATCTTATCCCAGGCTTGACCGGCTCTGTGATCATCATCCGACAGTGGGTTTTAGCACTCCTGTGATCCATACTTTAACATAGGAGGTTGGCCATTCTGCACAGGTGTCATGCAGAGAATACTCTGCATTTTCTCAATAAATGCAAAGCATTCTCTGATTGGACAAAGCGGAGTGCAAGGAGTGGCAGGGAGAACTGAGTGATCAGCGGTCTTATGACTGCTCAGTTCTCACCCTTAGAGCGGAATGCTGCATCCACCTGTAACTATGCATAGTTACATTGGTCCAAGCTGGACCAATGTAACTGACTATATAAAAAATACCATAACGGGAATTCTTTTTTAAATAATTGTGTCATTTCTGAGTAGGCATCTCTGTCCTGGAAAAAGAGATTGACCCTGAATAATACCTGAACAAAAATGGCTCCATTCTTCTGGAGAAAAAAGCAGATGAAGGTATTGTCTGGGGAGTACTGTGATCTCTATGGGTGTAATTAATACCTAGAAGGTTTATACTTTCAAATTAAGAAACATTCATGCACCTTACATAAAAATATCTGAAACTGCACACACTTTAAGTATACAAACAGGAAAAGTAAATAAGGGCTAGTAAGGGCTGAATTGTTATCACCAGCCTCTCTTTTATAAATAGCAAGTTGCTGATTAAGATTACCAATGACTACCAATAAGTGAAAAGCAAATGGAATGAACTGAATGATGTGTAGCTTAAAAAAACAATCTTTAGAACATCGTTTCCATTTTTAAAGTACATTTTCATGAGACAAATATGTAGGCTATCATTTTTGCTTTGCTCTGAAAATGCTTAGTTGCCTGACTGGTTTGTTACTTCTGAATCTCTGACTCAAAACAGATTTACAGGAAAATAAAGGCAGAAAAAAGTAATGAAGCAAAAACAAATAACATTTTCAGCAGTCCCTGAAAAGTTTCCTTTTTTGGCAGAAATCATAACTTTATAAAAATTGGTATTAGAAAGTTTTTAGAAAAAAATGTCTATGTTTAGCCTTCAACAAAGAGGTAAAAGCCAGAATGTAGCCATTGCTAATGTTTTGTCAAATTAAAAAAAAAGAAAAACTTTCATGCACGTATCTAGAATTAGGAGAAAAAAAGTATTCACTGACCTCCAAAAATTCCATTCCTTCACAGAGCATCATCAACTGATGAACTTTAAAAATTTATTGCGAATGCCAGAGACAGTGGGAGGAGAATATGTACACAGTTCAAATGATGGGAAAAACTTGTAGAGTACCAGCAATCTGCAGTATCACTAAATTAATGAGCCAGTGGTTTTGATTTGCAATTATTCGATTTATGAAGCTTGTGAAGAATTCATTACTGGATTTTATTTCTGCCATAAAATGTCTCACCTGCAATATTTCCTAAGATATCTTTTCTTTGGATGTTTTGAGATCTCCTGTTTTGAAGGCGATCTATGCAGTTGCCCATTAATGCATATAATTTACTGTGCAACTATCAAGGAAAGGGCATGTCATGAGATAAAGAAGCACCGTAAAGCATTCAAGACCATTTTCTAAAATTCTTTTTTATTATGTGCAGATTAGAGAATTACAAAATAAAGGCAAATAAGGATCACAGAGCTTGCTTTGTGGCAAAGGCTAATAATCTAATGGTCTCTTTGCGCTAATTGTAAATAGCGCCAGAGCACAGGGGTCAGGAGTGTGTGATGTAGAGAATACATATGTATGGAGTATTTAATGTACAGAATGCTGAGGTCAGGGTTGTGTAATTTACAGAATTAAGGGGTCAGGATTGTATAATGTACATAATGCAGAGATCAGAAGTATGTAACATACAGAGTCAGGAGTATGTAATGTACACAGTGCATGGGTCAGGAGTGTATAATGTAGTGTACTGTATATTGTAGAGACTTCATGTGTGAAAAGTGTGCAACATACAGGATGCAGGAGTCAGAAATGTGTAATCTACAGAGTGAAGGGGTCAGGAGTGCATAACTCTAAGAATGCAGGGGTCAGGAATAAGAGTAATGTTCAGCCCAGAGAACAAAGTGCAGGGGTCGGGAGTATGTAGCATACATAGTGCTGGAGTCAAGAGTATGTAAACCCTAGTACATAGCACCCCATATACATAATTGCATCCTCTTTATGTGTAGCACAGCAGTATCCCTATGAGGTATCTTTCCAACATGCAGACACATTCACACCCACATTCATACACACACACTCTCACATACACACACTCATACCCATATACATATAGCCTATGTCAATATCATTCATATGTGATACATCTTGTGCACACTCTCTGTCATGTACCGCCCAGCGGTACCTCTAGCGACCCACAGAACGGGATTCCCCAGGGCGCGGGTTCTAAGCCTCAATCTGCTTTTTCACCAGAGCCCCTGATGGTGGGGATGGACTTGGAGCAGACTGAGACCAGGTCGCGGCCCCTGAATACACCCAACTGTGGTAGAGGGAACCACCGAAGGTATGTAATGGAAGAGAGCCTGATGTGAAGAAGCTGGCAGACCCGGGCACTAGTGACTGGATCCGTGCAGGATGGATGGATGGACGGATGACCGTGCAAGTATAGCGTAGTCAGACAGGCCGAGTCAGTAACAGCGGAGGCAGAACGGTACAGAGCAGTGGACAGAGAGTAGTCGGGTCACAAGCCAAGTTCAGCAACAGGAGGTCAAGTAATCAGGAGTAGGCAGAAGAGTAGTCAAAACGAGCCATAGGTCAGAGCAGGAGACGGTCAACGGAATCAGGGTCAGGCTGGGTCAGCAACGAGGCAATTACAAGAACAGGAACGAGCAGGAACACAGGAACAAAGACCATTTGGCAACTAGAGTATGCACAGATCTGGTTTAAATAGTGCGCACTGCGCTGTCATTGGTGCCAGGCGCGCGATCACGAGTGTGCATGCACGACCGCCGCTGTTGCCGCGGTTGCCAATGTCCTAGTACCTGCCGGCTAATGCGCATCGGCGTTCTGCGTATGCGCCGACCCGTGCGCCGCCGTGAGCCCTGGGATTCCTGACACTCTCCACAGAGCAATCTAAATATGACAATAAAAAATCAATGGGCATATCCATAACGGGGGATCACAATATACAGTATCTCCTGAGAAAACACATAGAACATTTACAACAAATGGCTCTGAAATTACCCATCTTATAAGAAGGGTGTATAACTCAATGCCTCATTAAGGCCCAGGGGGGAGGTTGCATTTAAAGTATATATCCATCTTGCCTCTTTTTGCAATACCTTTTGATCAAACTTTCTACCCTGTGGATCCTCCAAAACCCTTTCAAGGGTTGCAAATCGTATCCTATCTGTATTATGACCATGATTCAGATCCACATGTCTTCCAATAGGTGTGTAAAGCAAATTCCTTCTAATATAATAAATGTGGTCATATGTCCTTCTCCAAACGTTTCTAATGGTTTTACCCACATAAAAGGCACCACATTTACAAAACATAATGTATATCACACCTTTGGTTTGGCAATCCACAAATTGCCTAGTTTTATGTGTTCTCCCATTAGGTAAAATTGTAGATGTCCCCTCCAAAATCCACACACAGTAGTCACATGATTCACATTTCAAAGTACCATTTTTTCCCTTCAATGTTTTATAGCCTGTCCTGAAAATAACTCCTGACAAGACAGTCCTTGAGTGATTTAGACCTTTTGAATGTAATTTGGGGATATTTCCTAATATATTTGTTTATAATAGGGTCATCAGTTACTAGATGCCAATGCTTCTGTATGCCATCTCTAATTTTCTGGTGTTGATTAGAAAAAGTGGTAACAATTCTGACCAGATCCTGTCGAATACCTCCCCATTGTCCAAACAACAAAGTATGCCTCGTCTGTAGGTTAGCCTTATTATAGGCCTTTTTAAGGGCCATCTTTGAATATCCCCTCCGTGATAAACTTACCCTCAACGCCGTTGCTTCCTTCTCAAAAAGTTCCTCTGTGGAACAATTGCGCCTAATCCGTAGGTATTGAGAATATGGTATACTCCTAATAAGTGGCTGTGGATGAGCACTCCCCACATGGAGAATGGTATTCCCTGCCATAGGCTTTCTGAACAATGTAGAACCCATAGTCCCATCCTCCTGAATAAAAATTGATATATCCAAGAATGACATGGTATTAGGGTCATGTTGTACAGTGAATTTGAGATTATAACTATTCTGATCTAACAATTTCATAAATGCCTCCAGGGAATCTACATCAGAGTCCCAAATCAGAAAAACATCATCTATATACCTGTACCAACAAAGAATGTTGAACAGATATAATGCATAGGTCTCTAGAAGAGATTGTGTTCACACTCCTCCAGGTACGGGTTTGCGTAAGATGGGGCACATGTCCCCATCTCTACCCCCTGTACCTGGAGGTAGTGGGAACAGTCAAAGGTAAACATATTTTTACTTAAAATGTGTTTAAGTAGACACAAAATGAAGCTATTGAATGGAAAAGCTGCCATTTCCTTTTGATTCAGAAACCGCCCCACTGCGGATACCCCCAATGAATGAGGAATACTGCAATATAAGGCCTCCACGTCAATGGAGACCAATAGGCAACCAAATGGAACTACTATGTTATCCAGTTTCCGAAGCAAATCTGGAGTGCCCTGTATATATGATGGAAGGGTTTGTACATAAGGGCACAAATAAGCGTCCACTAACTGGCTTCCCTTTTCAGTCTTAGCTCCTATTCCAGAAATATTAGGCCTACCAGGTGGCTTTTCAATATTCTTATGTGTCTTAGGAAGAGCATAAAAGGACGGGATCCTCGGAAAAGGCACTAATAATAGCTCATAGAGTTCCTTATCAATTATAGTATTAATATATGCATCCTTCAATAGCTCATCAAACTCTTTATTGAAGATCAAAATAGTCTCCTCAGGGATTGGCCTATAACACTTCTTATTAGCTAGAATATCAAGACACATCTGTTTGTAGTTATTATTATCCATCACAACCACATTACCTCCTTTATCTTCCATTTTTATTGTCAGAGTATTATTCTGCTGTGATCCCTCAAGTGCCTGTCGTTGGGCAAAGGTTAAATTATGGTTGAAGGTACAAGTCAGATCAAGCTTTTCTATTTCTCTCGTGGTCTGGGTAAGAAATGTTCAAATATTGGGGTTAGTTTGTAAAGAGGGAAACTTGGAGGATTTTTTCTTCAATTTGCCAGTCCTGTGTTCCTTTACACATTGTGTGGAAGGGATCCCAGGATTAGACTCCATATGTTCACAATCAACTGGGGTACTTTGAGAATCAACCCCCTCATCCAATACTGATGAGCAGCCCTCATTTTCACTTAAAAGATCAACAAGATCTTTTAGAGACAAAATGTTCTTAACTGTATACCCCTTCCATTGTTCCTTTTCTTGTAGCTCACGTTTTTTCTTTTTTCTATCCTCATCAAATAGGTATTTGAATGTTAACATACGGGCAAACAAATTAAGGTCCTTGACACATTCAAATGTGTCTGACCTAGTCGTGGGGCAAAAACTCAAACTAAGCTCCAGGACCTCCATTTCACTTTGAGATAACCTATGCGATGAAAGATTAATAACTTGTAGTTTATCAGTTTTTAACTCTGTTTTACCACATATCTATCCAAGTTGTTGGGGATCTTTTTGACCATTTCCTGTTTTCCAAAGCTCTCTAAAAAATCGGCGCCAGCGGGGAAAGACAAACGCAGAGGGGATTGCCGTTACACGGTATTTTATAGGTATGACAGATGCTATTTTGAGTTGGCTTGTTGTATGGAAGAGTTTGAGCTGGGGACATTATTGGTTATTGAGTACGGCCACATATTTATGTAATTACAGGAACCAGATATGGATAATCTTAGTGACTGACACAGAAGAGTTATTGAACGTTAAAGCAATCTGACGATACTACATAATTATTGACCTTTCCTACTTCTACCTTTGTGTTGGGCTAACCAGGTATGAGTCTGTCAATCGGATATTGAATAGTATTAGTATGATGATGGGGAATATGTATACTCTCACTGATTTTTTATTGCCATATTTAGATTGCTCTGTGGAGAGTGTGTGCAAGATGTATCACATATGAATGAAATCGGCATGCGGATAGATTTGCTGTCTGCCTCTTTTTTCAGTGAGTCACTCATCGTGAGTCATATTTGGGAATTTTTTTTGTTTCTCCCTTTTTCTCCACCCCCCCCCCTTTCCTGTCTTAGGATGGAACATAATTGTTTGGTCTATTTACATTGCCTAACTTTTTGGGTGTACGAGGGGAAGTGGCTGTGTGTATGAATGTTCACCCATGACCATTCTGACCGCTGTGTAGATGCTGTTGCCCTATAGGCAACCGCTCCATGTTGACATGTGAGTCTGTGGAGAAGGTTTCTCGTTGTAAGAATTTTGTAATAATTATAATTATATGATTAATGTTTTATATATGTGCATATATGTATCTTATAGCTAGGGCATTGGACTTCTTTGCCTCCAACTCTTTTGGGGTCCTGAGGAAGCTAATAAGCGAAATGCGTCGACCTCTGGAGGACTTAGATGTCATAATACATAATGCTGTAATTTATTGGGCTGACTAGCCAAAGACTGTTTGTATAGTAAATTATTTTGAAGGTATGTTTCAATAAACATGTTTTTTTACAGTACTATAAGGTTGTTCTTTTTCTGTACCAGTAGAGTCCCATTCATTTTTTGTGGTTCTTCATACGATATTTTAGGGATGAGGTACGTTTGCAGTCTGGTTTATATAATATAGATATTGTGCTTATTTATTTTATAATGCTTAAAGTGGTTGTAAACGTCTGACATGAAATATGAAAAAGCATATCCCTCTATAGTATTTACTTGTCTTAAATAAGAGCACCAAGTGTAATTTCTGTCTGCTACTTCATTCCTCTGCTTCAGCATGAATCACTTCTAATACATTTTCTTGACACCAAGAGAAAACTGGTGACGGGGAGGGACCTTCCCCAGATTTACAGCCTCAGCTCTGTTCCTGTGAGCTGTGTGGAGGGTGGTGTGTCTCGTCCCTCCAATCAGCTCTCAGAGCTCTCCTCACTGAGCTGAGCTATGGCTATGATGAGATCTGTCACCGGCTGTGTCCCTTGGACACAAACGATGACAGATCTGTGTACCGGCCCATTGCCAGTGCCATGTGACCGCTGTGACCATGCCTCCTTTCATGCCATCCATTGTATACAATTGTGTCACTAGCTGTGATTGATCACAGTAATCACATGGTATAGACTGTGCCAATCACAGCCCATCAGTGTGATGTGATTAGCTGTTGCCAATCACAGCTAATCACAACTAAAAAACCTGAATTAATCGATTTCATTCAGTTAAATGCTTGCTTATAGCAATGAAATTCTTTTCTATAAGCAATCAAAGTGTAAAAAAAAAAAACTTCCCCAGAGCAGTACAATGTTTCTATGGTAGCATTATACTACTATGATCACAGTGTGTTATGAAAAAAAACTCGTAAAAAAGGAAAAACGTAATTTAAAAAAATTTAAAAATGGAACAAAAAGCTGAAAAAAATAATTTATTTCGTACTGTTACCAGTCAGTGTCCCTTTTTAATTACTTCATTTATGACAAAAAATTATGATAACTTCAAAAAACACGCCATATCTCTTACTAAATACCTCAGACTGTCTAATTTTCATAATTTGGGGGATGTCTGTACTGTCCTGACATTTTTGGGCCTCAAGAAATTAGATTGGCCATCAGTACTTCAGGATAGATTTTCAGATATATGCCATAATTTGTGGACTCTATAACTTTCCTACAGACTAAATAATAGATAACGATTTGGTTATTTTCACCGAAGAAATGTAGCAGAATACATCTTGGCTTACATTTATGAAGAACAATTATTTATTTAATAAATTTTATAACAGAAAAAAAGAAAAACTTTTTTTTTCAAACTTTTTGGTCGTTTTTCTTTAATGTAGCACAAAAATTAAAAACCTAGTGGCGATTCAATACCACCAAAAGAAAGCTCTAGTTATGTGAACAAGATAATAAAAATTTTGTTGGGGTACATCGTTGCATGAAGGCGCAATTGTCATTCAAAGTGCGAGAGCGCTAAAAGCTGAAATTTGGCTTGGGCAGGAAGGGGGTAAAGGTTCCCAGTATTGAAGTGGTTAAGGAGTATGCCCAGCCAAAAACTTGTTTTCTGCTTTTAAATTGAGTGTGGAAGGATTAGCACCCCTGTGTGGTTTTTACTGCCATCCACAGCCCTATTAGAGAGATTTCCCCTCATTTTATAGTCCAGTTGACAACAATTTCCCCCAACAGGAACAGCAACAAATACAGAAATATCTAACAGGGGGGCTAGCCTTCCCCTACTTTACTAAAGGAAAACATTTTCTTCTGTTGGTGTTGCTTTTGGAGAGTTCCCCTCATTTCCTGTCTGGTAAAACATTGTCAGCAGAAGAGGAAGTAAGGATAGATCTCTCTAAGCCTAGGAGGTTCTAACCCTAGTAATACAAATGGAAAGAATAGTGATCAAGGTGCCACAATAGGTATTCTCTCTAAAATGTATTTTTTAAGAGGATATAATTTTTTTTTAGATTAGAAAGTCTAACCATGTATGGGAACCCGGTTTGCAGCAACCCAATGTAGGTAGAGATCCAGATGGTGTTTGGGGAAGTGAGCTGGTGGTGTCTGAGATAAGTTATTCATAAAGGATGGCTGTGATAAACACTGATAGTAAACCTGGACGCAGCTCCACACTGGTCTCGGAGCATAAACAAATAACTCTTCATGCTGTACGTCATGCTTTGTGCTTGTGTGTATGAACCCATAGGCTGAATGCATGCAAAGACTCACTTTTAGGGACTAAAGTACCTTCAGCCTTGTTCGGTAAATGGTCACAGAAAGATTAAAGCATATTTAAAGCAAATTGTTTTTTTCCTTCATTTTTGGTAGAGTGGGGTATGGCAGAACATTCATCATTTTTGTTTTGGCAATCTGTGTGTCCCACTAAGGGAGATCACCCTTTACTTTTTGTCTCAGGCACAGCAGGAAGTAGGGGGAAATCTCTGCAAAGTGTGGAAAAATCAGGAACAACTGTCCTCATTGCAAAAATAATTTTCCTCTAATCATGTTGTGACAACTCATGATTTGGGGTTTTCCTTCACTTTTAGTCCAGAGGAGAAGCACACTGCAATACAAATCTGATAGGGGTTCTAACTCTTCCCCACATTTCCAAGACTACTATATTTTGCAACTGGTGGCAATGATGCATGGGCTTCCCTATGTAGCCAAAAACAATGAGAAGAGTACCACTGGAATGCCCCCCAAACCTGTGTCAGTTAGATCAGTATGTGAATATACTGGCTGCAACCACAGAACAAACAGAGGGTGCACCAGCCTATCCTCAATAATATCTTTTATTGTTAAAATAGTAGGTAATGTACTCACAAACCAACAGGTACATCAAAGCTTGTCATAATACATCAGCATAATAATACATACTTCATTCATCATATCACATTATGACAGTATGAGTCCAACATTCTAACGCGTTTCGAGGGACTTGCCTTCTTTCTCAGAGCCTTGTGTCAACACTTAAATACTCAAATAGTGTAACTCCTATGAGGCAAGGACACCTCCCAATCACCCCCTGGGTGGGAGTTAACCCCTTCATTCTGAAACAATATAATACATGTTTATCGTTTTGCAAAAGATACATACTGTATATACAGTATGTGCATTATTGCTTATCTTATACTGCCTGATATCAATACAATAACAACAGTATAAATCAGTCAAATAAATCTTATACAATCTTAGGCATCATATAGTCCATGTGTACAGACCACACACTCATGAAGGGAAAATGTATATTAGTGTTTTACTCACTTTTCCTCTTCATGGTGTATGCAGTTAGTGCGTCTGGGGGGCACTGCACTCCATTTACTGTTGATGGATGTAGTGTACAAGGCATAGGCTCTTTGGCTCTGAGGAAGAGAGCAAGTTCCTCAAAACGTGTTACCCTGCTGGACTCATGGGGGTTTATTTACTAAAGCTGGAGAGTCCAAAATCAGACTCCCTTCTGCATAGAAACCAATCAGCTTCTAACCTCAGCTTGTTCAATGAAGCTTTGGCAATGAAACCTGGAAGCTGATTGGTTTCTATGCAGAAAGGAGTCTGATTTTGGACTCTCCAGCTTTAGTAAATAAACCCCATGCTGTGCCTCTATGTGATGTCATGTATCGAGGACCTGAAGCTGATGTATTATGACAAAGTCTGATGTACCTGTTGGTTTGTGAGTACTTTACCTACTATTTTAACAATAAAAGATATTATTGAGGATAATGCTATAGGCTATGGTTGCAGCGTGTCCAGACTTCCCCAATCTTGAGAGGGCAGCAAACCGTGGCATGTCCATGAAAGTCAGGATGTGAATACAGGAATGAGAGTCTACTATCTATGGGAATCAGTTTCAAGTGCACGAAGTTGTGCATTTGTTTATTAATTTGTGAATAGACTAGTGCAAGAGAGGCAAGATCAGCTTGTCAGACTCCAAAACCATGGCCGTCTGCACACAAACACCAACTCCCTAGTGCATAAATGTGAATGAAATGGGTAAAAGATGGCTCCAGCTCCGGTTCTCCACCTGTAGAGAACTCCTCAGATATGTTTTGCACTTTTTTAGAGCTTAATCCTAGATCGTCTAGAATTAAGCCCCGAAAAAGGTGAAATGCATCTTTGGAGGAGTTTTCTACAGGCTGAGAACAGATGCTGCCATATTTTACTAATTTCATTTGCATGGATTTCTCTGCCACATTTTGCATCTGCCAACTGTTTACTGGAAGCTGAAGCTGTCAGTTAAGCTGGCCATAGATGACCAATTCGGCAAGTTTATCAGGGACCGGATGAATTGTGATCCATCTATAGCAGTTCCCATTAGAGAGGAGTCATTCTAATGATTGACTCTTCTCAAACTGGACTGTTAGTATATTTTTGCTCGCTCATCACTTATCGGTGTATTCTGATAGCAGAGAAGTCCCCACTGCCAGAATACAGTAGTGCAGTAGAAGGATTCCCCCATAATCCATGCTTATGTGGATGGGGGAATCAGTTACTTATCCTTTTTCTTTTTTCAATCAGCCTGCTGGCTGTTCAAAAAAACTGATTTGTATAATGCCAGATTTAGGTTATCGTGAATATGATCCCTCACTCATGCTGGTTTCTTGAAGGAGGCCAAATGTAATCACTATGTGCAAAGAATAATGGACCGAAATGTAAGAATTGATTGGCAAACCAAGATTCATCAATGTAATATGAAGACTTACAAAGCACAGGTGAACTGGAATTATCACAGATAAAGAACACACTTTTCAGCTCCCTATTCAGTAAGTCTTCATGAGTTGTAGCTTCAGTAAAAGGCGTGCTGGCACAAAAAAAAGTCATCAAAGTAGCAGCGACTTAGAAAGTTTTAAGTCTGTGATTTCACATTACAATGCTTGTTGAGTTGTGGAGTTATGGGTACAAATGGACAGCCCAATGTGAAACTTTGGCAAAATTGTGACCCTTTAGGGCTACCATAGAGGT
This sequence comes from Staurois parvus, assembly GCF_062004578.1. NCBI lineage: Eukaryota > Metazoa > Chordata > Amphibia > Anura > Ranidae > Staurois > Staurois parvus. The sequence goes on along the minus strand of NW_028318183.1, from coordinate 2,211,200 downwards.
AATTAGCCACTTCACCTTGAAAGCCCTAATATTTGATTCTTCCCTCTGAATCCAATAGACCTTAACAATAATAAATAGGTTTTTTTTTTCATAGTCCTGGTGGTAAAATACATCTTTTATAGTTTGAATTTAGTAGTGGATAGTGCAACTCATGAGTCATGGAATCCACACATATTTATGATTTATGCAGTATGCTAGTACAAATTAAAGCAGATGAGGGAATCATGACTCATCAGAGCACTGATAGATCTGCAGGCATGCTGGTGGATTAAATTATCACTCATCTCTATCATTAACCTATAAAAACTAATCAAATTTCATCTAACTGTAGTCCCATCAGTTAATGCAAAACCCAGGCAAAACTGAGTTTCCACATTTGGAGAAAATTTCTGGAGGTATGGGTTACTGCATTTTTCATTGCTTTGCCTTATCCAATAAATTTAAGTTCAATTTAGAATAAAAACTTCCTTATTAAATAACTTTTCCTAATCTCACCACCCCAGTGCTACTTACTATTTACCTCTCTTTGATGGTGGTGGCCTTCTGTGGTCTTTACACCTGACTTGCAGAAGTCTTGTCCAATGCTACCTGCACCTACTCAGTAACTTCTCATAGACTTGAATAGGCCATACCACTAAGCCCAATTCAGATTTATAGGAAATTACTAGAAGGGATTGAATCTGCCTGAGATTCATTCACAAACAGTTTCGCTAATCATGTCCAAAGTTTGTAGTTTCCAGCTAACCCCTTGGATGTCTATGGAGGGAGGATGAAACTTGTTATTCGATTCTGGCCATTTTAAGGACTAATAAGGAAGCTATTGTCTAAAAAAAAGCATGGATAGAGGGGAATATACAACTTATAAGCATATACTCAAAACTCCACAATACATTTCTGCTATATATTGTTCAAATAATAAGTCCATGTGACATAAGTGATTAGTCTCAACTTGAATGTCCAAATCACACATGCTCTAGACCAGGGATTCCAAACTATGGCCCTCCAGGTGTTGAGGAACTGCAAGTCCTATGAGGCCTTGCAAGACTCTGACAGCCACAAGCAAGACTCCCAGAGGCAGAGGCATGATGGGACTTGTAGTACTTTAACAGCTGAAGGGCCATAGTTTGGAGACCCCTGCTCTGGATAAAAAGTGTGTCTTCCTCTGCATTATGCCTTTAATCCACACCACGCACTCACCAAGTAATGTTGATTTCTTGCGTGAACAAGAAAGTCAAACTACACTCATATAAAGGATGTACTAAACGCTGGGTCCCCACCAGTGTTGTCAATACCCCAATGTTCCTTTAAAATCTTCTTGCAAAAGCACAAAACATACAGTGAAATGAAAAAGAAAAGGGAAAAGCCTCCCATGGTGTAGTAAATGTATTAAGTCTAGTAGTAAATAAGTAATGCCTCCCTGGATCCCACCAACTTGAACAACTTAAGACCCATCTCCCTGCTCCCGTTTACCTCTAAACTCTTAGAACGCTTAGTCTACAATCACCTGAGCTCCTACCTCACTGACAACAACCTTCTTGACCCTTTACAACCTTCTTGACCCTTTTTACCCTTTACACTCCACTGAAACTGCCCTACTAAAACTCAGTAATGATCTACTAACTGCTAAAACCAATGGCCACTACTCCGTACTCTTACTACTTGACCTCTCTGCAGCTTTTGATACTGTTGACCATCCCCTCCTCCTCAAAAAACTCCACTCTTGGCCTCCGAGACTCTGCTCTCTCCTGGTTCTCCTTCTACCTATCGCAGCGCTCCTTCAGTATTACCTATAACTCTGGCTCCTCCTTTTCACTCCCTTTTTCTGTAGGGGTCCCTCAAGGTTCCGTCCTTGGACCCCTTCTCTTCTCCATCTACACCTCCTCCCTTGGTCACTTGATAAACTCCCATGGCTTTAAGTACCATCTCTATGCTGATGACACACAAATCTATCTTTCTACTCCTCACCTCACCCTTCAGTCTCCTCACATTACTAGCCTACTAAGCAACATATCGGCATGGATGTCACTCCACTTCCTCAAACTCAATCTTTCCAAACCTGAGCTCACACTATTCCCTCCATCCCGTGCCCCCTCCCCTGACTTCTCCATCAAGATCAATAACACAACCATCAGTCCCTCCCCTCATGCCAGGGTGCTAGGTGTAATCCTAGACCCCCATCTGTCCTTTCAGCCCCAAATCCAATCGCTGTCCAAATCTTGTAGACTTCACCTCCGCAACATCTCCAAGATACTCCCATTCTTAACCTCGGAAACTACTAAGCAACGTATTCACTCCCTTGTTATCTCTCGCCTTGACTATTGTAATTCCCTCCTCATTGGCCTACCTCATTGCAAGCTATCCCCTCTTCAGTCTATCATGAATGCTGCTGCCAGACTCATCCACCTCACTAACCATTCTGTATCTGCCACCCCTCTCTGCCAATCCCTCCACTGGCTTCCCGTTGCCCAACGGATAAAATCCAAAACATTAACAATAACATAGAAAGCCATTTATAACTCTGCCCCAAATTACATCACCAATCTTGTCTCCAAATATCACCCAAACCGTACTCTCCGCTCCTCGCAGGACCTCCCGCTCTCTAGCTCCCTTGTCTCCTCCTCCCATGCTCGTCTCCAGGACTTCTCCAGAGCTTCCCCCATCCTCTGAAATTCTCTACCACAATTTATCAGACTATCGCCTACTCTGCTCACTTTTAGGCGATCTCTTAAAACCTACCTCTTCAGGGAAGCCTATCCTGCCCTCAGCTAATAATGAAATCTTCTTCTTTTCCTACCAGTCCATCTCCCACAGTTACTACCTTTTGTACCACTAGATCCTCCCTCCTAGATTGTAAGCTCCAAGGAGCAGGGCCCTCCAATTCCTCTTGTATTGAACTGTATTGTTGCTGTATTGTAAAGCGCTGAGCAAACTGTTGGAGCTATATAAATCCTGTATAATAATAATAATGCACTTACATCTATACAGAAAAAAACAAGATCTCAAACTGAACTCAGAACCGCCACTGTGCCCTCCAGTGTGGGTTCCAAAGAAGCCGGACTGATGTCACCAGAAGACCGACCCTACTTGTTTCATCATTTGTCCTGAGGACATTGCACCCAGATGAAGCGTGTAGGGGAGACTTCTGGTGACATCACTTCCGCTTCTTTGGAATGCGGACTGGAGGGCACAGCAGCAGTTCTGATTTCTGTTTGAGATCTCGTTTTTTCTATACAGATGTAAGTGCTATGCACTGCATAAAAGGCTATTTCTCCAAGATTTTGTGCCAAAGGTTTGCGATTCACAAATCCAAAGTGGTGGTATCCCTAGAAATTATTATGCAGGCATGGACAAGCCTTCAGTACCAAGAGTGTAAACACTGCGGGATGTCACTGCTGTGGGGAAGTAGATATCTTGGTGGGATGTTTAACTTAGAATAGAATAGGAGGTTATGGGAATTTTATTCTAAAGTGAACCTGTCCTTTAATGATTCTATGGAATGGAAATAAAGTATATCAACATTTGTACTGCACATCTACATTTGAACAATTTGTACACAAATAATTGTGCACATTTATAAATGAACAGTTTTCACCCTAGAAGGACAAATATTAAAACTAAAGTTTGCACTGTGTACCTTCATGTTTCCCATCATTCAGGAAAAAAACAACAAAGGTAATTCATTCCATTAGCTATTTGATTCATTGTTATTTCACTGCAATATTTCACAGCTCCCTCTACAACAGGACAATGGGAAATGTGATATTGTACTATAATGTTGTGGCACAAACATCTTTTCATCTAGTTTATTAGTACAGTATGCATTGATATTTGCTTTTTACATATTTGAAATGCCAGGGAGATGAAAATTGCATATCTGTTTGCACATATATATACTGTACATATGTATGTATGCATTATGATGAAATATTACCTTCAATAACTATTGTTAAATGGCATCTCAGCCACAACACATGAGACATTTATTTGGACAGATATATTTTTCCTGTTAAAGGTGATTTTCAAAATGCAAATATTTTTTAAAAATCCAGTAATGGATTCAGAAAGTAATAAAATGTATTTTTAAATACAGCTAGTTTGATTACCTGAATTCAACTTAGTATCAGCTTGACATATTTCGCAATGCAGCAACATTCAGGCTAAAAGAAGGAGATGCAGCACAGCGAGCTAATCGGCCACTGCTGCATGCACATGTGATGATATGAAACATGCTGACAGTAGCAAAGAGCAGAGAAGTAAACAACTGCTGCCCCTTCACTGTTCAGTCCCAAACTGGGGCAAAGAAGGAGACCTAATTTTTTTAACTAGTTGCACCAGAGAAAAATCAGGTCACTTTGCGATGTTGTTTGGTGGAGCTGTGTAGATTTCAGGACTGGATAGACAGAAATAGAAATTCTTTGGAAGGTATAACAGCTCCCAAATGTACAGTATTTCAAGTGTGTAATTAGCAGTTTCCCCTGAATATAGCTTTATTTAAACCCTTTTCTTGCCACTGACATATGATATACATCAGCAACTGTGCCGAAAGTGATGCTCTACAGCTGTCCCACTGCTTCCATGCACCCCCCGTAAGTTTGTCCTCCCCCCACTCATGCCCTCAGCATGTTTACCACCCACCTGTGGACCTGGGACCAGCATGATGGGTGCCACTGGGTAGAGATCAGGGAGAGTAGAGGGAGACCAACAAACATTTGTTCACTGATCTCCCCTACCTAGTCCAAACCCAAAAGTGTTTTACATCACTTCTGGCTTCTGTTGTCACTTTTCCTGATCGCTGTGGCAGTGGAAGAAACTAATGGGGTGCAATCTGCACTCCATAAGCTTAAAGTGTTACTAAACCCAGGAGCCTGCACTCACTATATTTGGTCTCCCACAGTACACAGAACACAGAAATGCAATTATTTTAGTAACTGTAAACTGCTAAATACCTTTTCTCATCAGCAGTTAGAGCAATCTTGTAACTTCTATTAGTGTCCAGCTGAGCACTGGGTAAAGCTTTTAGAATGAGTTTTCATTCGGCTCTGACTGTCCAATGAGGCTGCATAACCTCTGACCTGTGTCTGGACAGTGCTGATTGACCATGATTGGCATGATTACATGCACCCTTCCAAAGGAAAAAAAACTCTGTAGCAATACACACTAAATTGAGCATGTGCAGAGTGACTCATAGAGCTCTGTACTATCAGCAGATGAATTGGAGAATGTGCTGAACACATGCACTCTCCCAGGAATAAAAGAACCTCTCTAGCAATACACACCAAACTGAGGATGTGCAGAGTGACTCCACAGATATGTGTTATCAGGAGATAAGAGGGGGACACTGGACGAAGGGGAGGATCAGAGAAGATAGGATCAAACAGCCATTTTACACAATGCAGAGGATTAACTCCTTCGTTTCCACAGTGAGTATAACAAGCATGCTTTACTGCATATACAGACTGATTTTACTGTTGTGGGTTTAGTAACACTTTAAGTGGGGCACAGGTGATCCATCAGGGAGTTTTGGTCCTTTATGTGATAGAAAATAAAGTTTAGTGATAAAAAAATAAAGTTACACCCAAGCACTTAAAGTGTTACTAAACCCAGGACCCTGCATTCGCTATAGCTGGTCTCCCACAGTACACAGAACATGGAAGCGCAATTATTTTAGTAAATATAAACTGCTAAATACCATTTCTCATCAACAGTTAGAGCAGTCTTGTGACTTCTATCAGTGTCCTACTAAGCACGGCTTAAAGCTTGTAGGAGGAGTTTTCATTTTGCTCGAGGAGGATGCAGAACCCCTGATGTCTGTCTGGGCAGTGCTGATCACATGCACTCTCCCAGGAAAAAAGGAACATCTCTAGCAATACACACCAAACTGAGGATGTGCAGAGTGACTCCACAGATATGTCTTATCAGGAGATAAGAGGGGGGCGCTGGAAGAAGGGGAGGATCAGAGAAGACAGGATCAAACAGCCATTTTACACAATGCGGAGGATTAACCCCTTATGTTCCACAGTGAGTATAACAAGCATGCTTTACTGCATATACAGACTGATTTTAATGTTGTGGGTTTAGTAACACTTTAAACTTTCACCAAAAACCCCACTACTAAATACATGCACATATGAACATAAACACATGCATCGGGGGGCCTACTTAAAAAAACATTAATTGCACTACACATATTATATATCATTGCACATGCCAGAGTGATGGCAGTAATTCTAGAGCCATCATTCACAGTTTACCTAAACCTGACGACTTACATCACTCATAGAAAAATTTAGGGTACCAAAGTTTGTTGCCATTAGACAGACACACACAATTTTAAAGCCTGTGTAACAAATATAAATCAGAAGTGTCATGCTAAAGTTAAAACAATATACTTCAAGTGAAAAAAGTAAGATATATGCAAGTTCTTGTATAAATGTATAAATAATAGTCCCAAAAAGTGAAAATAACACAAACAGTCCCAAATAACGGATATATGAGTGGATGAAGATCTGTAGTTGCACGTGGGAAAGCACAAAGGAGTTTTTATACCCTAATAAAGACACAATACAATAATATTCAAATACAACATTCTTTATTGGAAAATATTTGGCCATTGTGCCATTTAAAGGGTAACCTCAATTAAATAATATACTTAATATATATATATATATATATATATATATATATACATACAGTATATATATATATATATATATATATATATAGCCCTTTTTTGGCTAAACCATCAAGAATAAACAAAAATAAACTGGACGATTAAACCCCAACTTAAACAGGCACCATGACACCATGACAATAATGATAAATTATTAAAAAGGGGAGGAGCTGTGGTCCGGTCCCTCAGCAGCTGCTGGAGCTTGTGAGTAGCTGCTTTTATAGGGGGAAAAGTGCGGGCTGCGGACACCCGCCAAAACGGCCAATCAGCAATTGTTGCCATGCAGACTTCACTGGCAACCTAACAGAGTGGGAAGGAAAGTGTTATCCCTATGTGCAATCCCATGTGTGTCACGCTTAATGCTGGGGACCCTGTCAATCAGTTGGTACTCCAAACGCCATGACACCTTAAGTGCTCCACCACCTTGTGAACAATAAAACTCCTACCAGAGCCAATGGACTCTTTGTAACAAAAAAGAGTCAAATGCATTTGTGTATCCACATGGTCCCCACTTGGGATAATGTTCCTCCTCTGAGTTCCACTACATCTTCATGGGTGCCTCATCCAGGAAAAGATCTATCGCTTGTGACGTGATTAGGCACCCCATACCCAGGAAGCGGCCCGTCTGACTCCTGGGAGAGGTTTATTATAGATAAGCGCTTATTCTCTTTTAACCTTGTAAGTGGTTGGTATTTTTTACGCTATGTGGCTCCCGTGACTCTTTTCCCATGTTGTGGTTGAATACCTCCTGTTGGTGAATGAGGCACCCATGTAGTGGAACCCAAAGGAGGCACATTATCCTGAGCGAGGATCATACGGATACACAAGAGTTTTATTGTGCATGTGGTGGAGCTTTTAAGGCATCATAATATTTGGAGTACCAACTGACTGTTCAGATCAAGATTTTCATCCACTCAGTTATCTATTATTTGGCACTGTTTGTGTTATTTTCACTTTTTGGAACTATTTTTTATATTATTTGTACACTTATACAAGGACTTACATATATCTTAATTGATGTCACTTAAAGTACACTGTAATTATAGGGCATATGTGGAGGATGGATATTATTTCATTTTTACCTGTTTTAACTTAGCGAGGCACTTTTGATTTATATTTCTTACACAATTTGTATTGATTGGTGTGCCAGCTGCTTGTAAGACCTTTTTAGCGTGATTTCTCCTTCAGATTTTATCAATTTTAACCACTTGCCCTCCTGAGGATTTACCCCCCTTAATGACCAGGCCTCTTTTTGCTACTCAGCGCTGCACTAATTCAACTGATAATTGCGCGGTCATGCAATGCTGCACCCAAACGAAATTTACGTCCTTTTTTTCACACAAATAGAGCTTTCTTTCAGTGGTATTTGATCACCTGTGCGCTTTTCATTTTTCACGCTATAAACAAAAAAAGACCAAAAATTTTGAAGAAAAATTATATTTTTTACTTTCAGCTATAAAAAATATATAGTAAACTCAAAGTTAGTCATAAATTTAGGCCAAAATGTATTCTGCTACATGTTTTTGGTAAAAGAAAATCCAAATAAGTGTATATTGATTGCTTTGTGTGAAAGTTATAGCGTCTACAAACTATGGTATAGATACTGAAATGTACGTCATTTTTTTGCTATACAGCGCTGTGCTAGTTTAATGGACAATTGTGCGGTCATGCAATACGGTATATAAATGAAATTTACCTCCTTTTTTCCCCACAAATTGAGCTTTCTTTCAGTGGTATTTGATTGCCTGTGCGTTTTTTATTTTTTGCGCTCTAAAAAAAAAAATGCTGACAATTTTGAGGAAAAAAACAATATTTTGGACTTTTTGCTATCAAACATGTCCAGTAAAAAAAAATTTAAAAATCAAATTTAGTCATGAATTTCTGCCAAAATGTATTTTGCAACATGTCTTTGCTAAAAAAAAAACCCCAATACGTGTAAATTAATTGATTTACGTGAAAGTTATAGCGTTTACAAATGGCGGGAAAGATACTGGGATTTTTAATTTTTTTTTAATACTAATAATGGAGGCGATCAGCGACTTATGGCGGCGATCAGCGACTTATGGCGGTGATCAGTGACTTATGGTGGCGATCAGCGACTTATTTCGGGACTGCAGGACTACGGCGGACATTCTGACACTGGGGGGCAACTGACTTGGGGTCACTGACATCCCCAGTGACACCAATACAGTGATCAGTGCAAAAAAAAAAAACACTGACACTGGACTAATGGCACTGGGGGAAGGGGTTAACTTTATTATTCAGTGAAAGGATTAACTGTGTGAGGGGAGTGTTTTACTAGGGGACGGGGGGTGTATACTGCACGGAGACACACTGATCCGGACAGATAAGCTCTTCTGTCCCGATCAGCGTGTCCTGGAGCTGTCAAGGAACTGACAGAAAGCACAGCTACTGCAGCTGTGCTCTCTGTCAGTGATTGCCGCTAATCGCCGGGACATAGCCGGTAACGACCGGCTGTGACCCGGCGACTGACATCCGCGGCTGTGATCGGCGGGACAGGTAGGGCCGCAACCTCTACCTGTTTTGAAAACACACGTTTTAAAACGTGGTTTTGCCCAGCCGTGCCGCCCTGCTGCCGTATTTCTACAGTGGCTGGGCGGCATGTGGTTAAGGCTTGACATGGTGAGAATCTAGTTACTACTATAGGTGCAACCTCATTTTTATATTTTACTACATAAATTGAGTAATATATTGTGATTTTGTGCTCTAAAATGTATTTTAGTGTATTTTTTTCACGCTTGATGATACAGCTAATATGGCGTGACATAAAAAATTGGAACTAGCACTATTTTATTCTCTATTGTCTCTATTTCCAAAACATACATAATATTAGGAGTATTTAAGTAGTCTTCAGGCCAAGAATGATTTTGTAAAATAAAAACAGCTCTGGCAGCGAATGGGTTTTAACTCCAGCCCAACACAAAAAAATAATGTTTTTTGTTTTGTCTGGTGGTTATGTCTATTTGGGACTTTTTCCAACTGCTGTGGCTATTGTATGGTTAAAATGATTGGACCACACTTCCGTAATGTGTATTCCTAATAATGAACAAAATACTGAAGAATCCATTGAAAAACAGATCAAAAGTTTGCCAGAACTTTAGCAAATCAGGCTAGAAGATGTTTCACACATTAAAGCAGAAGCTGCAGTTATGAACCTTGATTTTCACAAAGAGCAATAAAGGTAACCTGTTTTTAAAAAGTGACAGCTTGCACGGGGAACTTCTCCCCATACTGCTGTCACAGGGAGGAGGAGGATTGGGCAGAGGCTGCAGCATTGGGAGCATGTTACATGTTCCACCCTGAAAACTGTAAACTTTTTCTTTAACCGTTTCAATACCGGGCAATTTTACACCTTCCTGCCCAGGCCATTTTTCAGGTTTCAGCGCTCTCACACTTTGAATGACAATTGCGCGGTCATACAACACTGTACCCAAACTAAAATTTTATCATTTTCTTCACACAACTAGAGCTTTCTTTTGGTGGTATTTAATCACCGCTGGGGTTTTTATTTTTTGCTAAATTAACAAAAAAAGACCAAAAATTTTGAAAAAAAAAACAAATTTTTCTTTGTTTCTGTTATAAAAGTTTACAAATAAATAATTGTTCTTCATAAATTTAGGCCAAGATGTATTCTACTACATGTCTTTGGTGAAAATAACCCAAATTAGGATGTATTTTTTAGTTTGTAGGAAAGTTATAGAGTTCACAAACTATGGTATAGATCTGAATATTGATCAATCCTGAAGTACTGACAGCCAATCTAATTTCTTGAGGTCCAAGAATGTCAGAACAGTACAGATATCCCCCAAATGACCCCTTTTTGCAGAGTAGACAGTCTGACGTACTTCATAAGAGGCATGGCGAGTTTTTTGAAGTTGTATTTTTTTGTCATAATTTTTCGGAAAATAAAAAAATTAAAAAAAGTATTTTCACTATTTTGTTTTTTTACATACTGTCACCAGTGCAGTACAGCGTCATCATATAACTGGCATGGCAGTGAACAGGGACACTGACTGGTGACAGTATGAAAAAAATATATATATATTTTTTTTTTATTATATTTAATTTTGTATTACTTTTTTTTTATTTTTTTTAAGATTTTTTTTTCATATTTTACTATGACCAAAGTAGTACAATGTTACCATAGTAACATTGTACTACTTTGGGGAAGTGATCAGTATTTTTTTTTTTTTTTTTTACACAATTTGCTTATAGCAAAAAATTACTTTGCTATAAGCAAGCATTTACCTGAATGAAATCGATTCATTCAGCTTTTTTTTTTTTTTTTTTTTGTGCTTAGCTGTGATTTGGTCGGCACTAGTATACAATGGATGGCATCATGAATGAAGCCATCCATTGTATACAACTGTCATGTGACCTGCTGTGATTGGTCACAGCAGGTCACATGGTACCAGCAACAGGAGCCGGTACTCGGATCTGTCATCGGCCGTGTCCGAGGTGCACGGCCGGTGACAGATCGCACTGCTGCGCCGCTCTGCATTAGCGCAAACTGCGCATGTGCGGGAGCACGCCAAATGGCGTGCACCCGGAGTGCAGAGACACTTTTGAAGCCGCCAAACGGCCATTGGCCGGGCAGCTAATGTTTAAGGCCCCTTTCACACAGGCGTTCCGTATGTCCGTTTTTCATCTGTCCATTTACGGATGAAAAACAGACCCCCATGTATTTCTATGGACTTGCGGATGTAAACGGATGAACATCTTTTTACATCCGTTAATGTCTGCATCTGTTAACATCTTTTTTTTTAACAGAAGAAAACCCTATTTTTCTTCCACAAAAAATAACGTAACAGATGAAAAACAGATGTCAATGGATGTAAACGGATGTAAACAGACCAAAAACGGATGAATATGGATTAAAACGATTGTAAACAGATGAAAAATGGATGTAAACAGATGAAAAACGGATGTAAACGGATGAAAAACATGTAAACGGGTCTAAACAGAAGAAAAATGGATGGAAACCAATGTAAATGGATGAAAAATGGATGTTAATGGACCAAAACAGATGTAAACGGACATACATGGATATAGACGGATGTCAATGGATGTAAACAGACCAAAAACAGATGCAAAAGGATGAAAACTAATGTAAACAGATTAAAAATGGATGTAAACAGATTTAAACGGATGAAAAACGGATGTAAACCAATGTAAACAGATGAAAAACAGATGTAAACAGATGAAAAATTGGATGTAAACTCATCTGTTTTTTTCTTTGAAAAAAGGTGACTGAACTGAAAAAAAAAACAAAAACGGAACGCCCGTGTGAAAAGACCCTAAGAATATGTAACAACTTTAATGTCCATAGTCTGGGCACAAGTGCACTCTACGGCATGCTAAAGTCAATATTATTGTATGTCAGTTTAGCATGCCTTTAGTACAATTTAGCAAGCCTTAAATACTATTGCAGCTTGCTGAATCTTGGCCATAGACTTCTGGATTGCATTACCATTGTCTTAAAGAGGAAGTCTCGTTTATTTTTTATTTCAGTGTTCTGTCCCCAAGGTAACAAAGTACTTGAAGTATCTTGTCCCATCTTTCTAAATACTGTGGAAGGCTAGCTAGATGGTTGGACAGGATGACTCCCCTCACGGCAAACCTGCAACATAGCTAGGAAGGAGACAGCTGTAATGATGACCTGTGCTTATCGACAACTCCAAGCACTTGCCTCAGACAAACACTGGTAAGAGGAATGCAGAGGGAAGGTTTGTGTCAGCTGCTCTACTACAGACAATATGGAGCAATTCAACTGCAAAGTTCAGGAGAGAGTAGCTCAACTTCCCCTGCACTCCCTGCTTCTCTGTGTTTACATTGATGAGTAGGAAGCCAGAAGGCTGCTGCACCACTACTGGAGAAGGAAGCAGGATGAAAAAGCTGCTGATATGAACTTCAAAGATGAATTGCTCGACAGTGCCTGCAGCTACAGAGGTCAAGGAGGGCTTGTTTTATAGCCATTTACCACTGTTAAGAACCCTGAACCCCAAGTTTACTTTAAGTAAATGCTGCAATAATAATTTAAACTAGCTAAACTGCTCTATACTTTTCTTTAAAAAAAAGAATATTTTCCATATAATATTGTCTCATCTTTCTAAAACTAGAAAACTAATCCTAAAGAGTGATGTTGAAATCATCAGATATTCACATATTGCCTTAAAGTGTTACTAAACCCGCAACAGTAAAATCAGTCTGTATATGCAGTAAAGCATGCTTGTTATACTCACTGTGGAACTTAAGGGGTTAATCCTCTGCATTGTGTAAAAAGGATGTTTAATCCTGTCTTCTTTGATCCCCCCTTCTTCCATGTTCACCATTTCATCACCTGATAGAACACAGCCTCTGGGACACTCTGCACATGCTCAGTTTGGTGTGTACTGCTAGAGAGTTTTTCTTTTTCTTGGAAGAGTGCATGTGATCAGCACAGAGCCAATCAGGAATCCCACACAGGTAGAGTGCCAGCCTGTGCTGCACCCAGGCACCACTAGGTGACAGTGCGCCCTAGGCTGCTGCCTAATTTGCCTAGTGGAAGCACCTGCCCTGGCCACACACTTGCCCAAACTCTGTTTTTACTCAGTACATGATTCTGCTCTGGCCTTGGTTTCAGTGTAAGAGAATGTGCTGCCATAGGTCAGGAGGTTCCAGCCTTCCATACTATTACATGTTTCACTATTTTCCTTCTACTGCCCACTCTGGTACTAGTTATTGTCACTGAGAGGTGTTTCTGGCTTGTACCTTGGTGGTAAGCATTGGACCTCATTCTAAATGGAACACAGTAGTAATGCAACCAACATTGGTTATGTCTACGCACTCACTTAGCCCTGGAATGCAATTTATTCTCTGGAATGTTTAAGACCTGAATTTATATATTTCAATATTTCTTCTTTTTCTTTAGTTTAGTTTATCTACAGAAAGTGCAAAAAACACTGAACTTTACAGTACGTATAGGTGATAGAAAAGATGAACATTCATAGATAATACATCTTAAAAAACTTTATTTTATCTTGAAACATCTACCTACAAATTACTTTCCACTAAAACACTCTTTATAGGCTATTAAAACCTTAACTGCTGTTATCAAGAATGCTTAGGTCTTTTTGTCTGCTGCCACAAAACTGAGAAATCTTGAGAAGGTTTTACAGGTACCTTTTACGGCTCCCGAGAAGCCAGTCGGCCATAAGTGCACCTGCCACTATGACTTTAACTCAGAGTTATGTACAGCAATCACACTGGGTTTCCTCTCAGAAAAAAGGAGATCTGGTTTTTGCTTTACCTCATTCCATTTTTACACATGGACTGTTCCCTGATGGCTGAACCAATGAGGTTAATGTTAAATCTTAGAAACATTAATTGGTGAATAGATCCAGCATGTGTTAAGCAACAGTCATAGTTTGATATGTGTCAGTTTTACAACATGTTCAGAATTTCCAGGCCGAGGTGATCATTGTCCAGGTGCATGTCTGCAAACCGTGTAGTTCAGTTCACGGTGTGACTAGGAATCCATCTTCGTTATAAGTAAAACAATATCCTATTGTTGGAAAATATTAAACTGATCCTATGCAAATTCATATACTGTCCAGTGTTTAATTGCAGCAAAATTCTTACATTTTCTGTTTCACCTTGCAAAGAGTATTCCTTTTTTCATGGGCCGCCATAACATGTATATCAAACCTAGGTAACGTTACACCTAGATATTGGAGTAGTGGAATGTTTTTCATCTATAAAGTGGGAACAGTGCTCCATGAGAACACATAACTTCCAGCAAGTTGGAAAATGAAGGCCCTGCATTCACAAGCTTTCCAGAACGTTTTCCATGTTCTGTACGCCACTGCTACTTTAACCTCTTGCCTACTGGCCACTTATACCCCCTTCCTGCCCAGGCCAATTTTCAGCTTTCAGCGCTGTCGGACTTTGAATGGAAATAGCGCGGTCATGCAACACTGTACCCATATTAAATTTTTAGCTTTTTTTCACACAAATAGAGCTTTCTTTTGGTGGTATTTACTCGGCGCTGGGTGTTTTCTTTTTTGCTCTATAAACAAAAAAAGAGCAAAAAAAAAAAGTTTTTCTTTCTTCCAATTATAAAATTTTGCAAAGAGGTAATTTTTCTTCTTCACTGATGTGCGGTGATGAGGCTGCACAGATAGGCAGCACTGATGGGCACTGATAGGTAGCACTGACAGGCAACACTGATGGGCACTGATAGGCGGCACTGATGAGGTGGCACGGATAGACAGCACTGATGGGCACTGATAGGCGTCACTGATGAGCTGGCACTGATCATGCTGCACTGATATGCAACAATGATGAGCACTGATGGGTGGCACTGACTGATGGCACAGCTGGGCACTGACTGGCGGCACTGATGGGCACTGATGGGTGGCACTGCTGGGCAGCACTGATGGGTGGCACTGATGGGGGGCACTGCTGGGCACTGGTGGGTGGTACTGCTGGGCACAGGTGGGTGGCACTACTAGGCACTAATGGGCACAGGTGGGTGGCACTGCTGGGCACTTGTGGGTGGCACTGTTGGGCACAGGTGGGTGGCACTGTTGGGCACTGATCATGTGTTCTCTGACAATTTATCGGTTATCGGTAGTACTTTCCTCATGCTGTGACAGTGCGAGGAACGTGCAGCCAATAACCGGCAACTGCATTTACCTGTGATCTGCTGTGTCATTGGACACAGCTGATCACGTGGTAAAAGGCTGCTGTGATTGGCCTTTTACCACATCACGTGATCAGCTATGTCCATAGGACACAGCGATCACGGAGATTGCAGGGTGCGCGCCCCCGGGGGAGTGCGGGAGGGTGCGTTCTAGGAGGACATCATATGACGCCCTCCCAGGACTGGACAACCACGCTGTAGCCGTCATTCGGCTATAGCGCAGTTGGCAAGTGGTTAAAGAATTCCAGGTATGGATATTTTTACATAGTTACATTGGTCCAGCTTGGGCTAATGGATAAATATACCATACCTGTGGGATCCGTCTAGAAGCTGGAAATCCCTGTAGTGGACATCACTACACAAGCGATATATAGTAGCAAGGCTGCTGTTCGAAACCACAGGGCCCCATACAGCAAAACTGACAGGGCCCCCTCCCAAAAAAAAAACAAAAAAAAAACAGACTATGCTTTTGTTATGGATGAATGCAGTGAGTAATCGGTACCAACCACTCATTGTGTATATTAATGTAATGTACAGCGCTGAGCGAACTGTTGGCGCTTTATAAATACTGTATAATAATAATAATTAAGGAAAGGAAGGGGCTGGTAAATGTGTCACATTTACCGGACCGTTCCCCCACTCTCCATCCTGAAGGATCCTTTTGTGTGCTTACAACTACCGTTGGAAAGAAGAGGAGGGAAGACTGCGGCACTTTGGGGGCACACAGGGGGGCCTGGGCAGCAAGGAGAAATGTTTGGTGCACAGGGAGGGTGATGGGTGTGGTGGGGGGTATTACTGTAACCGATCCCCTTTATGGCTCTCTCTGCAGCAGCTGAAAGCCAGAGAAGAAGCCAGCTTTTAGCTGCTGTACAGAGAGACATACAGGGGATGGGTTCCAGTAATTGCCCCCCCCTCCACACCAGTCACCCTCTCTACCCTCACCCAATTCACCCAGCTGCCTGGGCCCCTCTGCTAGCCTGGGCCCCGTACAGAAGGACTGGTGGTACCCTCTTATCCATGGCTCTGTATACTAGCTTCCAGTCCCCGTGCTGAGTGGCTGCCCTGCTGTATTCTTAACACAGCAGGTAAGCTGCTCCACACAGGTACCATTCCAAGAATGGTTTCAATTTTCTCAATGGATGCAAAGCATTCTCTGAATAGAAGAGGTGGGAATGTGACGTAATCACCTTGCCTCTCCGTCCTCTTGTACATCTTTTGCAAATCTTTAGTTTTTAAGCAATTCTACAGAAGTTAATGCCAGTATCCATCTTTAATAACATTTAATAAGCACCCAAACTTTCGAAATGAAAAAAGGCCTACCGCGTTATTAAAAGTGAAAGGAAAATAAAACAAACCAATATAATAATTAAAAGCAGCTACCATCCAACTGTGCAATCACTACACTGTTTCAAGATACATAAGTTACTAAGCCGATGAAACACTTCCCCAATACAGCTATGATCTTAAAGTAACATACTCTAAGTATACCAATAAATAACATATAATCATATTATAATATATATATACACACACACACACACACACATATATATAAACTTTGAAGATATATACTGTATATATATTATACTATTATACTGTATGTGATAATATTGGTATATTGAGAATATGTTACTTTAAGATCATAGCTGTACTGGGGAAGCGCTTCACCGGCTTAGTCATTTACATACTTTCAAAATACTACACTGATAGGATCAGCTCCTGTCTGTAGCCCAAAATGTCCTCGAATATTTTCCCACCAGGCCTGGGAGCAATAAAGCTCCAGACACAGAATGGTAAAAGCTAAATCTCTGAAAGTTTAATGCATGAGAAGAACTATTATACAGAACTCAGTGGGTGTTGCTTAATCTTAGGATGACCAATGAAACATTCCATTCTTATCAATATAGTTACGTGAAGAACAGAAACTGCAAATAGCTGAGATACCATATAAGGTTCTTCCGTTTACAATGAAATTAAACTAATCTCAAAAAACGAGAGAGAAGTTACAAACTAAACTCAAAATTAAAACTAACTGTTCACACATCTAATATGGAGGCATTATACAGAATGGATGCCAGTTAAATAAGACATATTCCCTTACAGTTCCTCTGTTTTGTCACATAGTGACAACACATCAAATTTCAAATTCCAACATGCATCTGGGTTCTTTAAAATGCACATGCAAAGTTTAGCAACATAATCTAAATATTAGTAAAAAACATGACAAAATCAGCATGCCTACTTTCTTAAACCATCCAAAAAAATCTCCAAAACTTCCCAACCCTTTAAAAAGGTTCCAGCAATCTTCGGCTATGGATTGAGCTCGAGCTTGTAAAGCATTTTCCTGGGCTCTATGATTCTCAATGACCTCATAGTAATCTGGATTCTCAGCAGATGTGTTCTGCATCCATTTACAACACTCATAGGCAGTATTAGACTCATGCAGCCCAGTCAATGCTGCACCCATTTGTTCTATTTTCATTTCATTTATGAGCACCTGTTTCCTCAATACAACACTACACCATACAAAAATGTCTATCCTGTGTCATGTTTACTCCAAGTTTTGAAGTATCCAAAAAGATATTCATTTGTTTCTTAGGTACTGTAATTGCCAAGGTCTATATAGTCAAAGTAGTGTATGAAGCAGTTGTGTCTCTGTCCTGGATTAGAGATGATCAGTCAATAGCAACATTGAGTATATCCATATATTTTGACTAATGATGTTTTTCAACTCCTCCTAAGTAAGAAGTACATTATTTTAAAGCTGTACTGTTATATAGGGTGGGCCTTGCAGTAGAGCTCAACCACAACATTGAACAGATAGGGATAGATGCACAGTTGGTTAGTTCTGATTGGAAGATGTGGGAAAGTGATGTCATCACCCCACCTCTCCACCTCATTCGATCAGAGAAAACTTTGCATTGAAAGACTTCTCTGAATGGTGAGCTCTGTATGATTTGTGAAAACTTTAAAAATGAATAAAGGGAAGAAGGAAAGAATAGGTAAGATGGAATGAATATGAAGGAAAAAGGAAGAGGATGCGCAGAAGCAAACAAGGAAACAAGGGAATAGATGGAAGAAAGAAGATAGATTAAGAAGGAAGGAAGCTAAGAATTACCAAAATGTATCCAATGATAATATATAAAACAGCAATATTAATATATTTACAATATCTCACAGAAGTGAGTACACCCCTCAGATTTTTGTAAATATTTTATTATATCTTTTCATGTAACAACACTGAAGAAATGACACTTTACTACAATGTAAAGTATTGAGTGTACAGCTTGTATAACAGTGTAAATTTGCTGTCCCCTCAAAATAACTCAACACACAGCCATTAATGTCTAAACCGCTGGCAACAAAAGTGAGTACACCCCTAAGTGAAAATGTCCAAATTGGGCCCAATTAGCCATTTTCTCTCTGTTACAAGGTCTCAGGTGTGAACAGGGGTGGACTGACAACTCATGGGGCCCCGGGCAATAGGGGATCATGGGGCCCCTGTGTCCTTGTCCAGACTCAAAAAATCCTATGAAAAAGGTACCAGGGGCATCTCATAGGGCCCCCTACTGACCCCGGGCCCTCGGGCAGTGCCCGAGTTTCCAAATGGTCAGTCCGCCCCTGGGTGTGAATGGGGAACAGGTGTGTTAAATTTGGTGTTATTGCTTTCACTCTCTCATACTGGTCACTGGAAGTTCAATATGGCACTTCATGGCAAAGAACTCTCTGAGGATCTGAAAAAAAGAATTTTTGCTCTACAGAGAGATGGCCTAGGCAATAAGAAGATTGCAAAGAGCCTGAAACTGAGCTGCAGCACAGTGGCCAAGACCATACAGAGGTTTAACAGGACAGGTTCCACTCAGAACAGGCCTCGCCATGGTCGACCAAAGAAGTTGAGTGCACATGCTCAGCGTTATATCCAGAAGTTGTGTTTGGGAAATAGACGAATGAGTGCTGCCAGCATTGCTGCAGAGGTTGAAGGGGTAGGGAGTCAGCCTGTCAGTGCTCAGAACATACGCCGCACACTGCATCAAATTGGTCTGCATGGCTGTCATCCCAGAAGGAAGCCTCTTCTAAAGATGATGCACAAGAAAGCCCACAAACAGTTTGCTGAAGACAAGCAGACTAAGGACATGAATTACTGATGAGACCAAAATAAACTTATTAAACTCCTTACCCTGACCTACAAAGCCGTTCACAACACTGCCCCTGACTACCTCACCAATCTGATCACCAGGTACCACCCTACCCGTACCCTTCGCTCCTCACAGGACCTCCTTCTATCCTGCTCCCTGGTCTCCTCCTCCCATGCACGACTGCAGGACTTCTCCAGGTCCTCCCCCATCCTCTGGAACTCACTGCCCCAATCCATCAGACTGTCGCCTTCTCTATTCACATTCAGGCGCTCCCTCAAAACCCATCTCTTCAGGGAAGCCTACCCCACCCTCACCTAACGGCCATCCTCCCTCATTCCTCCTACCACTTCATCCCCCCCAGCCACTTCCTACTGTACCTTTACCCCCTCCCTCCTAGATTGTAAGCTCGTAAGAGTAGGGCCCTCTTACCCCTCATACGCTGTCTGTCTTTGTTGTACTGTGCCATGTATTGTCCCCCCCTATTGTACAGCGCTGAGCAAACCCTTTGGCGCTATATAAACTCGTAGTAATAATAATAATAATAATAATAATATTCAGTTCAGATGGTGTCAAGCGTGTGGGGCGGCAACCAGGTGAGGAGTACTAAGACAAGTGTGTCTTGCCTACAGTCAAGCATGGTGGTGGGAGTGTCATGGTCTGGGGCTGCATGAGTGCTGCTGGCACTGGGGAGCTACAGTTCATTGAGGGAACCATGAATGCCAACATGTACTGTGACATACTGAAGCAGATCATGATCCCCTCCCTTCAGAGACTGGGCTGCAGGGCAGTATTCCAACATGATAACGACCCCAAGCACCTCCAAGACGACCACTGCCTTGCTAAAGAAGTTGAGAATAAAAGTGATGGACTGGCCAAGCATGCCTCCAGACCTAAACCCTATTGAGCATCTGTGGGGCATCCTCAAACAGAAGGTGGAGGAGCGTAAGGTCTCTAACATCCACCAGCTCCGTGATGTCGCCATGGAGGAGTGGAAGAGGACTCCAGTGGCAACCTGTGAAGCTCTGGTGAACTCCATGCCCAAAATGGATAAGGCAGTGCTGGAAAATAATGGTGGCCACACAAAATATTGACACTTTGGGCCCAATTTTGTTGCCAGCGGTTTAGACATTATTTTGGGAGGACAGCAAATTTACACTGTTATACAAGCTGTACACTCACTACTTTACATTGTAGCAAAGTGTTATTTCTTCAGTGTTGTCACATGAAAAGATATAATAAAATATTTAAAAAAATTTGAGGGGTGTACTCACTTCTTTGAGATACTGTATATAATTAGCAATTCAGAGACATAGATGAGACCAGTCAGAAAGCATCTGTTACTCAACTATCACCTGTATCACCTGAAATGTAAGTGGTTGCTATAGATTATTGCAGTAGTTTACACAACATTATTGCTCTTTTCAATGCTTACTGAGGCCGTATACTGTCTAGTACATAAATAAATATGCATTTCGGCAATCCAGCTGCTTTAGACATAAGTCCTGAGGTGACCTCTGATACAAATAGCATTGACTCTCTCTCTATTCTTAGCTTGCTGAGATAGCACCTGAGTAACATGCTAAATATGTTTTCATGCTGCCAAATGCATGTGAAAATATATTTATGAATCTTGCATGAAATGAATCTAGAATGAAAATAGCTTTTTTTTTAAAAAAGTTAATTGTATCTCTAGCAGAGCATGATCAGTATTCTGAGCTAAGATACCCAGCACAAGACAAGGGGTCTGTTTACGTCCAGAAGGGAGAGCTGTGATGAGTCCAGACAGTGTCTGCTGTGTATTTACTGCCACTAATAGGTCTACATTACAGATCATTAGTTTAGGTCACTTCAGATCTGGCACATTCTGTTTCTGTTTCCTGTAGAGACAGAAAGGTGATTATCGCATAAAATGAGGAGTCACTGGGGCAGCCATTCTACAGATGGCACGTCAAGGTTTTTATTTGAAGAATATAGAGGACCATAAAAACCCATACTCATGATATTTTCCCCACCTAGCTGAAAATAAATAGGGGTTATTCCCTGAACAGTAGCTACCATACCATTTCTCGACTGGTGGTGCAAAATTACCAACTGGCAAAGTGGTTTTTTTTTTTGCTTTTTTTGTTGTATAAAAGCCATGTGATTCATCTCACACAGCAAGTCACAGCTACCAACTGGTGGAGAGTACTACTCCTGAAGAAGTGGCCTTTGCAGTATAAAATGCATTGATGGTGTTTTATTACTACATTGGAACAAAGGACTATTTAACAAAATATTTGCTTTGAGAGCATTATTTAACAAAGTACTTGCTTTTTGGGTTCCTCAGCCTTCCAGTCATAGGGTTCACTGGATATTTTTATGTTTGGATGAAGCATGATAGCAAGCCAACTCCTCCAAGTCTCTGGAGATCTTTTGACACTTAATCAAGCTTTGAGTGCAGCCCACCTAAAGGAACCAAGGTCTGCATGGAGACAGATATATTCTCCATAAACTCAAATAAAGCTTACTGATTACGTGTGTTTTCAAGCAGCCCTACAGAAGTTATACCAGTATTCATCCTTAATAACATTTAATAAGCACCTATACTTTCAAACTTCTACACCATGAAAATGTCTATCCTGCATTATGTTTACTCTGAATTATGAAGTATCCAAAAAGATGTTCATGTTTGTTAGGTAATTGCCAAGGCCTAGTCAAAATAGTGTATAAGGCAGATGTGTCTCTGTCCTAGATTAGAGAGGTCAACCAATGGCAAAATTGGGTGTATCCATATACTTCTGCCAATGTTCTTCAATTTCTCCTAAGTAAGAAGTACGTTATTTTAAAGCTGTACTGTATTATGGGGTAGGCCTTGCAGTAGAGGTTAACCACTACAATGAGCAGATAGGGATAGATGCACAGTTGGGTAGTTACAAACATACCCATATTGGGACATCTTTTGCCATATAGATTTGAATAAGTGGGACAGTTTGAGCAACAAAGTGATATGTTAAGCTGTTTTGAAACCCCAGCTTCGTTTTAGAGTAAAGTGTGAGATATGAGGTCCAGTCCTCTTCCAAATAACTTGTTTTTTTCTGTAATGATCCTGTTTACTAAACTGGAGTGTTCGAAATTATAGACAAAAAAGCAAAAATTAAATGAAAGTGTATGCATTTCTATATGGTTTCTCATTGCTCAAAGGTGGAAGAAGTCATCTCTCTCTCTATATCAAACCTAGATTGTAAGCTCGAAAGAGCAGGGCCCTCGAACCCCTCGTGTATTGTATTGTTACTGTCTCGTCTCATGTTCTGTCCCCCTTGCTACTGTACAGCGCTGAGCATACCCTTTGGTGCTATATAAATACTGTATAATAATAATAATAATAATAATAATAATAATAAAGAAAAGATTGCTTTCATTATGCACAGGGAGCAAATGGTGGCATCTGGCCAACCTGGTGCCCAGGCATACTAATGCTCTAAAATTAGGAGGGAGACTCAAAATTATTTTACTGCTCTCCTGAGAGCTTGTGAATGTGCCCTGGAACCTGATAATGTAGTGGATGGCATTGTCACTGTACCAGCCCAGCTATTTCAGGTGTCTTCCAGAGCTGTCAGTTTATCTACAATTTATTATGGTTAAAACAGGAGTAAGTTCCTTTTCTTGTTGATATAAGTGTCCTATGTTTCTGATGTCTTGGAGTTACTACATATTTAAGGGCACATACAATTTTTACATAGATCAATAAAATCCAGGGAAGAATGTGTTGTCATTGTTTACTGCATGCTATTCCCCAATAGATCCAGAAATGATGCAAGTGAGGAGACACATAGTAAAACAAATAGGTCTATGTATCTGTGTTTTCACCCAATATTCACCCATCTTTCTGACTAAATCATATGTAGAAAAATAATCAAAATTTGGGAGAAAGTTGAGTGAATTTTATGTAAACATAAAATGGTACAGAGTGAAATGATTCATTTAAATCACCTGACTTGCTAAACTGGGATGATTAATTTATTTATAGGCAAAGCTACATACTGCTGAAATATGTATTAGGTGACATAGTGGTTGTATGGATGACCTGTGACCTGGTTACATGTACTATGTACTGATGGGTTCTTTTTCAAGCCAGATTGGACATTTATGCAGCATACATAGAGTGATAACCAGTAGCAAGTCACATAAACATGTATATTATTATTATAAAGGATTAGGATTTATATAGCGCTAACAGTTTGCAACGTGCTTTACAATATGAGGGAAACAGTACAGTTACAATACAATTTTATGCAGTAGAAATCAGAGGGCCCTGCTCATTAGGGCTTGCAATCCAATATATATATATATATATATATATATATATATACATACACTGCTAAAAAAAAAACAAAGGAAGACTCTTTAATCACAGCATGGCATCAAGTCAATGAAACTCCTGGGATATTGGCCTGGTCAGTTAAGTAGCAGAGGGGTTTTTAATCAGTTTCAGCTTTCTTGATGTTAAGGAAAATAAACAACAGGTGCACTAGAGGGGCAACAATGATAGGACTCCCAAAACAGCAATAGTTTTACAGGTGGAGGCCACTGACATTTTTTTTTCCCTACTCATCTTTTATGACTGTTTTTCACTAGTTTTGCATTTGTCTAGGGTCAGTGTCACTACTGGTAGCATGAGGCGATACCTGGACCCTACAGAGGTTGCACATGCAGTCAAACTCCACCAGGATGGCACATCAATACAAGCTATTGCCAGAAGGTTTGCTGTGTCTCCCAGCACAGTCTCAAGAGCTTGGAGGAGGTTCCAAGAGACAGGCAGTTACTCTAGGAGAGCTGGACAGGGGCGTAGAAGGTCCTTAACCCATCAGCAGGACCGGTATCTGCTCCTTTGTGCAAGAAGGAACAGGATGAGCACTGCCAGAGCCCTACAAAATGACCTCCAGCAAGCCACTGGTGTGAATGTCTCTGACCAAACAATCAGAAATAGACTTCATGAGGGTGGCCTGAGGGCCCAGTGCCCTCTAGTGGGCTCTGTGCTCATTGTCCGGCACTAAAGAGCTCGTGTGGCATTTGCCATTAAACAACAGAATTGGCAGGTCCACCACTGGTGCCCTGTGCTTTTCACAGATGAGCAGGTTCACCCTGAGTACATGTGACAGACTTGAAAGGGTCTGGAGAAGCCTTAGAGAACATGATGCTGCCTGCAACATTGTTTAGCGTGACCATTCTGGTGGTGTGTTAGTGATGGTCTGGGGAGGCATATCCATGGAGGGACAAACAGACCTCTACAGGCTAGGCAATGGCACCCTGACTGCCATTAGGTATCGGAATGAAATCCTTGGACCCATTGTCAGACCCTACACTGGTGCAGTGGGTCCTGGGTTCCTCCTGGTGCACGACAGTGCCCGGGCCTCATGAGGCGAGGGTATGCAGGCAGTTCCTGGAGGATGAAGTAATTGATACCATTGAATGGCCCCCACACCTGCCTGATTTAAATCCAATAGAACACCTCTGGGATATCATGTTTAGGTTTATCCAACACCGCCAGGTTGCACCTCAGATTGTCCAGGAGCTCAGTGATGCCCTGGTCCAGATCTGGGAGGAAATACCCCAGGACACCATCCGTCGTCTCATTAGAAGCATGCCCCGACATTGTTAGGCATGCATACAAGCACGTGGGGGCCATATAAACTGCTGAGTACCATTTTGAGTTGCTGCAGTGAAATTTTAGCAAAATGGACTAGCCTGCTGCATCACTTTTTCACTTTGATTTTTGGGGTGTCTTTGAATTCAGTCCGCTGTAGATTGATAATTTTCATTTCCATCAAACCATGGGGCATCCTTACGTTCCTGTCACCAGCACACCAAGGATCCCCAATATGGGTCCAAAAGTTTTAATGAACAATCACATAGTTACAGCAAGGCAATATTTCGGAGTCTCACAGGACCCCTTCATCATGCACATGCCTGATGAAGGGGTCCTGTGTGACTCCAAAACGTTGCCTTGCTGTAACTATGGGATCGTTCATTAAAACTTTAGGGCCCATATTGGTAATCCTCGGTGTGCTGGTGACATTCTCTCTTGCTGATTTAGGAATGTGTGCGTTGGGATTGTACACTTGTATCCTTATGTTCCTAACACATTACCCGGTCCATATCAGTATAGATATCCAGCATGATATTTTTCCCCATTGAGATCTGATGTGTTTTCAAAGTGTTCTTTTAATTTTTTTGAGCAGTATATATATATATTTGGACCCTTTACAAGTTAATAGTCTTCCTTCATGCCTATTTATTATGTGGCCTAAATGGAGACTTCCGTTGCTTAAATTATTGATTTATTGATCAGTGAGTGTGATATGTGTGTAAAATAAAAAGGTGCACGTTGTGTTTTTAAGTGGACTTGAAGATCTTTGTGAAAGAGACAATGCTGACATTATACGGAGTTCCAATATTTTAAACATGTATTTATAGAGCTCAAAAAAGAAACCATCTTCCATTATGGCCAGTGTATCTGATAACACTGCAATCTCAAGGTAACATTGGACAAAACGCGAGAGGAGTGTACAGTGCTGATGTCACGCCACTGCGCAATTTCAGGTCAGCAGCTGCTGTTTATGTAAGCTGACATTTCTTTGCTATACTGGCTATTAACTTTATTGGATTTTAATAAATACTACACTATTGGAAGTCTATTTGGTCCTGGTAAGCTTTATTTTCTGCAGCTTGGCTAGATAAAATTACATCTGTCAACGTAGTCATATGTCAAGACACATGCACCTTTGGAATCCTTGTTTAAATGCATGGACGTTTAAGCTGTTGTAGTGGCAGCCATCATTTCTGGTGAGCCTTCAATTCACTGGGAGACTGTGATGGTTTTTGTGAATTATTTTGCTGGAAGCAATAGCATTTTATGCTCGTGGACGGACATTATTTACATTTTTCTCACTGATTGTTTTATGTCACGGATGTTTATTATATTATTTTTTTTCATTTGCTTCGATATAATTTCACTTTCACTATTTCATGTTTGGCACTACACTCTATGTTCTACTTATGTAAATATCAGCATTTTTTATACTATAAAATTAATTATATACTTTAATGAATTTAATTAACACAAACACAATATAATGCCCATTTTTTTGTAAAATATAAAAGACGATGTTACGCCAATTAAATAGGTACCACATATGTCACACTTTACAATTGCACACACCCGTGGAATGGCAACAAACTAAAGTACATTAAATTATCCATCGGCGAACCTTTAAAATGCTTTCCAGGTTGTGCTAGAATTATTGCTCTCACTCAGATGTTCACAGTGATATCGCACATGTGTGATGCGTTGACTCTTTATATATGCAGGCAGGTACTACATATCTGTTTGCATTTGCACTTGAGCATGGGGCGATAGGGGTGCTTTAATTTTTTTTTTCATTATTTTATTTAAGTGTATTTTTTAAATTTTTTTATCAACTTTATTGCAATTACAAGGGATGAACAACATCCCTAGTGATAGCATAGGCAGTGACAGGTCCTCTTTACTGAAATACCTTGGGTCTGTTAGACCCCAGATCTCTCCTCTGCCCTCAAAAGCATCTGATCAAATTGAAATCGGTTTGATCAGATGCTTTACAAGCTAGGAAAGACTTGTAAACAGCAAGCCGAGATCAAAAGTGACAAAATCATTGGCCATGAGGAGGGAATGGTACAGATGTACTTTCTTCTCCTCTGTACTCAGCTGGCCCAACTGAGTGCAGCATTGCCTATAGCCTCAGATCACTTTTATATAAGGAGCATTGCTGGATATAAGAAATGATACTAGGATCATTGCAGCCATCATCCAGGTATAACCGCTTAAACCTGACGACATCTGGGTACTTCCATGCTGACATGCTGTGAAGCTCTGCAACATGGCAGCACATGGTAATAGAATACAAGTCCCAAAAATATTTAAAAAAACGCACTGCAATGCACATCAAACACATATTGAAGCATTGCAACACCATTTAAAACTCTTCCAGCATGTGTACATTATGCACACACTTACACATGCATTATGGCACAACCAGTACTAAATCCAACAGCAAATATTTATTAGATTGCAGCTTACTAATTCTTAGATGTGATGTCTGCATTAGTTTTCTTCTTCTTTCTTCTATTTTCACCTGGTGATGAAGCGAGTAAATTTGTTGTTTTTCAAAAGAACAAACTCTTCCAGATGTATCAGTTACAGGGATGGCTCGAACCATTCAACACTGGCAGGTGTGCCTACAATGATCAGCTTTTATTTATTTATGTAAAACCTTTGTCCCAAAAGGTAAAATAACATATGCTGTAACTGATCATAAAGTGTTAGCTGGAGTTTGGCTTCAATTTGTTAGTGTATTTAAATCTGCTAGTACAAATAAACACTCCCCTCCCCCACAACAAAAACCTCTGCTGTTATCTTTGTCCTTCATCCAGAGTGGGGGGCAGTGTGTTACTGGACAAATCACCAGGTGAAAACAGAGGAGAAATTGCTTAAAAAAAAGAAAGCTGAAATATGTTACATTTTTTGTTTTGCATTTAATACCACTTTAGTAATTTTTTTTTGGCAATCCATGCATGAGCCCAACAGAACAAGTAAGGAGGAAAGAAAGAAGTCCCTCAAACGAGGAACAGTTGGGAGCTATAAGAACAGAATCTACAAATAAAGCCATGTCTTGCGCAGCACACATCCAATATGTTTTTGCATCATCTTCTTGTTTTATCTTGTTACAGCAGTCATGTGTTTGTTTGTTTGTTTGTTTGTTTGTCTGTTTGTCTGTTTTAAAACCTCCTTGAACACTCCTGGGTGTGCCCAAGTACTCTGTATTCATTGTGGATTTCAACTTGGTGGTTAGCTATACTGAGTTTGTGTAAGGAATGGGAGGTATTTGGGTGGGTACTCCATCACTATGTTGTATCAAATGTTTTGGGTATGTTTGTGTGGTTGCTTGTTTGGTTGACTACTTGCTTTATTTTCAGTAAGATGCTATTTTAAAGGTTTATATGCGGAGTCACAAGGCCAACAAGCAGCCAGAATTCTTTCATGTATTCCGGAGCACGTGGGGAATAAAGAAAAGATCATGAGTAGATGTGTTAAGCTAACATATCCACTGCCTGGATATTAAATGTCCTTGGTTTTTCACATTTAAAGGACCAGTCCTACATTGTCAATGACCTTTGTCCACTTAGGACTGGGGTGATAACAAGCACTTCTAATATAAATAATGGTAGATCTTGGTACTGCAGAGAGAGGACATGTAGATGTCCTCCCACCAATAGTTATAGAGAAGATATCTGCCTGTCTGTGACCAGCTTTATTTCTAAAAGTTTCTTTGACTTTCTAAGTTTAATTTCCTAAATCAGTGCCCTCAGATCCTGAGACCTTAAATCTTGTTTTGATTTTGCAACTTTTATGAAGTGGTAAAATAAGAATTTTCATAAAGGATTTGGTCAGATTATTAGGCCAGAATTTCTGCTACATATTTACTTATATTAAAGACCACTTCTTCTTTACGATACTGATAATTTTTATTTTTTTTCATCAGTGTTTTTCTAGATTTGCTGGGTACAAAACTACTGATCAGATCCTGTCATTCAGGTTTTCTAGTGCACAGTTTATCTTGTCAGAACTTCACTATCTATGTTTTCGTCTGCCTCTGCCAGAGCAATACAGTGATTATGAGCATTATAAATGGGGGGAAGACCAGCCACCTTTAGTTTGCAGTAGGACTCTGGATACTTTCATAAGTATGTAATGCCTGCTATGGTGCATAGTTTGTTTAGTGTAGCTTGGATTTAGACAGAAGGTTACTTCAGGTCAAGCTGGAGGGTTCTACAGATCAGTCTTCTGGTACCTTCCCCTGCTCTAGAAGCTTGGAAAAGCTTCTAGAAGTCAGTAGGTGGTGTTGAGGAGGAGCTGATCTGCATATTTATCACAGTCTTACCAATCCCAGGCAGGAGGCCTGGCAGTGTGGCAGACCAGCCCATAAATATGACAGAGCCTGGCCAGCAGAGGAGTCGGGTGGAAGATGGAGCAGTGAAGTGCTGCTGTGTAGCCTGGGAGGGGGCCCTGGAGTAGGGGGTTCTGCCTCCAGGCTGGAGGGAAAAGGAAAGCTGAAGGAGGAAGTTCCACTGATAACAGGACAGCCTGTTAGCCTGGAAAAGAACCAGCCAGCAGAAGATCTGAAAGCAGTTCTATCCATAGTTGCAGGACAAGGACAGTGCGAGTACCCCTACACCCCCAGGGCCTAGAAGGGAGAAGTGTGCTGGATACAAAATCTTGGCAAGTGCTTACCCAATCCCTAGCCCTGGGATTAGACACCATAGCCTGGTGGACTCGTATTTTGTTCACTAAGGGAACCCAGAGCTCCTATAAGCTGTCACTTTGCTAAACACTGTTGTGGTTCCAGCTGGAACACAGTAAAAATTCTGTCATTTTTCAGTATTTTGGAGAAGGAAATTGTCCTCATTTTGCTATTCTGCAATCAAGTTGGGCATCCCATAATCCCTTTGCCCTATCCAAGTTGAAATCCGTAATAAATCCTAAAAACCAAGCCTATGGACTGTTGCTTTTGTCTGGAAAATGTGTGTTGCCTGGCTGTGCAGGATGTAAAGGGGCACCCAAAACCAGTGGCTCTCAAGAGGGCAGTGCTACAGGTACTATTGATTCCTTCCTATATTTATTGATATAATTTTATGATAGTTCTCAAGAATTACATTAAACCCAAAAGCAAACATTTATTATATTGCAGCTTACCAATTCTTAGAAGTGGTAGATGTATTTGTTTCCTTTTTTTAGGGTTACTTTATTTATTTTCACCTAGTGATCTGGCCAGTAAGTCTGTTATTTTTCAAAAGAACAAGCTCTCTTGTAAATCAGTTACAGGGATGAGACAAACCATTTACCATTGAAAAGGGTGCTTATGTAGTAGGTAAATGAATAAACCTCCAAGTAATGCTATTACTAGCTTGCAGCTTGAGGGAGCTCTAATGATTTCAGCTCTAATGACTTCAGGAGATTGATACCACAAAGCTCACATTAAACTCGGAATGCAAGTGAGCAACATGGATTTTGTGCTCTCTTCTTAGACACAGGTTAGTCACACTTTGTTTATGCTATCTTTGTCTAGTTTTGTGTTAGTTCTGACATTCACTTTCTCTGTTTAGTATCCTATATGCTAGCAATGGTAACTATCTAACACAAATTGATGTGATTTTTTTTATGTGGCTTTTCCTGTGCTGCCACTATAAAGTAATTATCTATATAATGTGATCCATTTCTGGGGCAGTACAGTGGCTAAATGGTTAGCACTTCCGCCTGGCAGTACTAGGGTCATTGGTTCAAATCCCAAGCCACGGCACCACCTGCCTGGAGTTTGCATGTTCTCCCTGTGCCTGCGTGGGTTTCCTCCGGGTACTCCGGTTTCCTCTGATACTCCAAAGACATGCTGGTAGGTTAATTGGATCCTGTTTAAATTGGCCCTAGTATGTGTATGTATGAATGTAAGTTAGGGACCTTAGATTGTACACCCCTTGAGGGTTAGGGACTGATGTGAATGTACAATATATATATGTAAAGTGCTGCGTAAATTGACAGCGCTATATAAGTACCTGAAATAAATAAATAAATACATTTCTGTTTAGCACATTAAACTCGAAATGAAAGTGACCAACATGTGTTTTGTGCTCTCCTCTTTGATACGAATCCTGCAGGCTGCATTTTTGTCATACCTCACACTCAGATCACCAACACTCACAATCACAATGATCAGCTTTTTTTTATTTGTGTAAAACCTTTATTCCTAAAAGAAAACAAAAGAATTGCTGTAACCGCTTATTAAGTGTGGGTTGTAGTTCAGCTTCAATTTCTTAGTATATTCTTATCTTCTAGTACTCCTAACACTCCCCTCCCCCCAGATTGACAATGCTGCTGTCCAAATGTTCCCCTTTGCTCCTTCATCCAAAGTGTAGGCACTCTATAGGAGGTGTGTTGCTGCCCAGATCACCAAGTGAAAACCAAGGGAAAAAGCCAATTAAAAAAAAGAAAACTAATGCAGCCACCACATTAATTGATTGGTAAGCTACAATATATTACATTTTTGGTCTTGGGTTTAATAACATACACCATTACACGTTTTGGTGGCTCAAATGTTAGACCTGTTCCTGAATATATTTGACCTACTTATTCCAAAAATGGCACCAAATTTTCCCTATCAGCTTTAGATTTTGAGATACAGTATAAATACCATATACCACTCTTAACTCTGGTAGCCAATCAAAAATCTGAATATTTGACTGTATATTTTAGTGTTTTATTCAATCTCTTTGTAGCATGAAAGGATCACGTAAAAAAGTAGTCATAACCTCTACGGTGCTTGATATGCAAAAATGAAACAATCTTAGTGGAAATATATACACACCTCCTATATGATCAAAACGATCTTACAGTTAATAACTTTAGAATTCACTCTTTCCAATGTAAAATTACAGTTGGATGAACGTAACCATTCTTTCTGTATCTGTTAACTTGTACACAAAAACACAAAGTAGGTAACAGAAAAGCAAGTTGATCAGCAGGATCTTTTAAAAAACTTATAAACAGATAGAAATGTGCTGTAATTAAACATTTGTGTATGATCTAAATTATAATAAAAACAAACAACAAGAAGTGCATATGGCATATGTGTGTCTCTATCAACAAAAAAATGAGAGCACCCATGCCATTAAACCTAAAACAACTCTCAAAAAATACATATATATGAAAAGTGCAGCGCTAAAAGGTATATACTCCAGTCTGTTAATAAAATATAAAATAATAAGATTTTTATTTAAGTGAGGCCAAGAATATATCATCCACACACAAAAACTTTATGTTAGAATTATTTCAGTTTGCGATGAGAAGTAACTATTTTTGGTATGACAAACAGTATTATCTTCAGATGAAGGGTGTAGCCTTGGGGGCTAAGTTCGCTCCCAGTCTCGCAAATCTTTTTATGGCTAGATGGGAGGAGGACATGATTTTCGCTAGAGATTGGCCTGAATTATGCTTCTATAAGAGATACATAGATGATATCTTCCTCCTGTGGCAGAGGGAAGAACAAGCTCTCATAAAATTTTTTGTTACACTCAATAATAACAATCTTAACATTGAACTTACTTATACTTATAGCACCTTAGAAATAAACTTTCTGGACCTCACGCTGATGAACATAAATGGAGGAATCCGCACAAAATAATTTTTTAAAGACACAGACTGAAACAGCTATATTCCGGTCGACAGCTATCACCACCCGATATGGCTATCTAATATTCCAAAAGGCCAGTGCATGCGGATTAGAAGAAATTGCACAGACTTGGACGCTTATCACACCCAGGCCAATATTTTAAAACAACGTTTCATGGAAAAGGGTTATGATGAAGCCACACTCACCAACTCTATAGAAAAAGTAGCAAACATGAACAGAGAAGATATACTCAAACCTAATCCCAAACAGGGACGCAATATGTTCTGCCCATTCATTACAACTTTCTCAATTCAACACAGAGCTATTAGGAAAATTATAGAGAAAAACTGGAATGTCCTACAAGCAGACCCAGTTTTAGAACGAATAATACCAGAAAGACCCGAGGTCATTTTTAGAAAAGCTAATACCCTGAGGAATCAGCTAGCCCCGAATGTTACAGACCCACCTGTACCCACATCACTTTTTACCAATTTAAAAGGTTTCTTCCCTTGTAATAGGTGTGTTATTTGCTGTTGTAACAACACCAGCAAAACGAAAATTAATTCATTTGCATCACATACTACGGGTAAAACCTATAATATAAAAAAACTTCATATCTTGTAACAGTCACTTTGTGGTATACTTGCTAGAGTGTCCCTGTCGGAGACAATACGTGGGACGCACAACAAGGAGACTCCAAGATTGCTTACGGGAGCATGTATACAATATTAAAAGGGACTTTAAGGAACACTCACTCTCTAGACATTACAAGCAACATCACAACAGAGACCCCACCTCTCTGAAATTCAAGGGAATAGACATTATTACATCCCACTGGCGAGGTACCTATAAAAAGAGAGCGGTCTCACAGGCCGAAACAAAATGGATTTTTGAAATAGATATTTTGTATCCAAAAGGTCTCCATAAAGACATCGACCTGAACTGTTTTATTGACAATAGCTGATTCTCTTACCGCAGTTTTAGTTGCCTTTTAATTTCCTATACTCCCCCTTTTACTGGACTGTGAGTTTTGGATACATTTTTTACACATCTATACCCTTTTATATTTTAATTTTTATTTATTTTATTACCATTTTTTATCACGTCCTCCTCCCCTGCCTTTTATCATACTTCTCGAGCATTTTATATATTTTTATATTTTATATTTCATATATCCCTACTTAGTATTCTGCATTGACTTCTATATCAGATTTTAGCCCCGTTTGAGTGGAAT
Source organism: Staurois parvus (assembly GCF_062004578.1). Classification (NCBI taxonomy): domain Eukaryota; kingdom Metazoa; phylum Chordata; class Amphibia; order Anura; family Ranidae; genus Staurois; species Staurois parvus. Next base: position 2,177,221 of record NW_028318183.1, on the reverse strand, counting down.
ATATTATTCCATTTGTATGTTAAGGGCTTTTACTGCATTCTATTCTATTTTTGATATCATTCTATTCGCCTATTTTATACGTCCTTATACACATTTTTACCTATATTTCAATTATGTTCTTATATTTTAATACGTATATTATTTTATGATGTCATTTATCTTTTTACTGACCGTTTTTATGATTTGTTTATGGATCTGTTTTGTATCACTGTACGCTATATATATGTATCAGTATGCTCTATCAATCATGTCAATATGATAGAGGTATTTTTTGCCATAGACCGCGGTTTTATATATATCTAATCATGTTATTTATATATCCTCTCGCCACTTGGAAATAACTATGTATGGGCATTATTTGCACGTCTTGATGGATAGTTTTATCCTACTAGCATGCCCACCGTATGCCCAACAATCTCGTTGGGTATCTTTCTCCCACTCATAAGTGGTTTTTTCTCAGTCATCCCGTACACAGGACACTAGCCTGTATACATAGCAATTGGACTATAGCAAAATGGTGCTCACGCATGCGCGCGCGGCTATTTCCATGCTCCGGCAACATGGCACGGATGAACTGCGCATGTGCATTACCTGCCGAGGCGCACGTACCGCCCATGGCGATGGACGGCAAGACGGCGCGAGCGTACTGTGCATGCGTCTTATAACTGTATCTAATCACATAGCGTATATAAAGACATGATGCATGGCACTGGCGTGATGGCCATTCCTTTCTAAAGAAGTGCAGTAGCACGAAACGCGCCAAAGGGGCCATTACACCGTGACGTCTTGCCGCCGGTACCTATCACTGGTCCGGCGGCCATATTTTTATTTTAAATGGTCAGTATACCATTTGCTTGTACACCTTTTATGTTCTTAACCATGTGGATTAATACATTTAATTTTTTAATATACTACTCTATGGGCCATTTTTTGATTGGCTCCCCGGCGAGCTAACATTCAATTTCAGAGCCCAAATTTCAAGATACAGGAGCTGAATTATATATGACATCAGTCCAGAGGAGGGCGCTAATTCCAGTGTAAGCTGATAAGCATCCCGCCCATCTATTAAAGAGATCTGTACCTGGATGCCCATCTACATACACCAAGGGAGACAATTGTTTAGCTGCCTACCACCCAGAGGGAGGAGAGTCCATTAAGACGGCCCAGCTCATCCATCCCATCCCATGAGGGGGACCTCTGGTCTTACTAATTATATGCGTATTGAAAGATACACATCTGGTGAATGCATATTTTTACTATTTACCAACACACCACTGGAACGTGAAGTCACTATCAACTCCTGTACCGATCACCTATCACGAACTGTCACCAATTTTATTATTTTATTATCTTATTATTTTGTATTTTATTAACAGACTGCAGTATATACCTTTTAGTGCTGCACTTTTCATATATATGTATTTTATGAGGTTTTATTTTGGTTACCTTTTATTTGCCACAGCTGCTACATTATTGAGCACTCGCTGATTCTATTTACTATAACTCTCCAAAAATGTGAACGTGATACACTAAATGTCCAATCAAGATGATAATCTCTTTCTCTAAATTTTAAAGTGTCAATAAAAACTGTGGATTCTTAAATCTTCACCATGTGCTCATAAGATATAAGTGGATGGCTCACTCACCAAAACATTTATGACCCCAAATACAGTGGTCAAAATGCGGTTGTTTGGACAGGAAAATCCAAGAACCTGCCCCTGGGTGTCTTATGGTATCCTCCTTCTCATCCACAGACCATAGGTGTTGTAGCAGCAGGGGGGATGCTAATGATTATCCAGAAAACCACACATTGTATAAATGCTTCAGTACCGACTCTCTTTATTCTTGGTAGAATGTATGTTTTTGTATATCCATGGTTTTGGATATAATATGTCTAAGCCCTGGAGCCTTTTTATATACAAATGCGGGGTTTTTTTGAAGAATTAATTTCAGTGTTTGATCCCTAAGCAAGATGGGCCAATATTTTTCAATAGTCTTCTCCAACTGTTTCTATTGTAAATTATACCCAGTTATGAATGCTAGGTCTGAGCCCAGATTATCTTTGGGTTTGGATAATAGTAACGTATCCCGGTTCAAAGTACCCACACCCAGATTTCTTATATCCCTTTTCCAGAAATCTATGTATTAATTTTTCTGATTGTGCATGATAATCCTCTTTCCTACTACAGTTCCTCCTTATTCTCATGAACTGACCTTTAGGGATCGCTTTTAGCCATTTTGGATGATGGCAACACCTATTAGAAATGTATCTATTCCTGTCTGTATCTTTAAAATAAGTTCTCGTGTTTAGTCTTTTACCATATTGAAAAATGTCAAGGTCCAAGAACTGAATAACCTCCTTTTGGATGGTGCTAGTGAATTTGATCCCATATTGGTTAGTATTCATGAATTCTAAGAATATCAGTTCTTGTGCCCCTCCTTCCCAAATGATAAAAATATCATCAATATATCTCCTATATACTCTAAGTTTGGGTATAACCTTATCAAAGATAGCCTCCTCCTCCCATTTACTAAGGAATATGTTGGCCACACTCGGGGCATATCCAGATACCATGGCTACTCCCTTAATCTGGTTGAAGAATTCCCCATTATACCAAAAATAGTTGTTGTCCATAGTCATCTCCAACCCTTCTAGTATGAATTCTTGCTGGGGAGGCTCCAAATTGGAGAACTTGTGGAGTGCCCATTTTGTAACCTCAAGAGCATCTACTTGTCAAATGTTTGTATAGAGTGATTCAACATCTACCATTACTAACAAAGTGAATTCTGTAACATCAATATTACTTATCAGGTTAATGAGGTCCCTACTGTCCTTTAAATATGCTTTTCCTTGCATCGCGATGGGCTGTAAAAAATAATCAATGTATTCTCCCATTCGCGAGTATAATGAATCTATGCCACTTATAATGGGTCTCCCTGGAGGCTTAATGGGATTTGTATGTATCTTTGGAACCTGATAACCAGTATTCTGGGTACTCTGGGTATTAGATATTTGGCCTCTTTCTTATTTAAAATGTTGTGTTTGCTACCACTCTTAATCAATTTTGGTAATTTTCCCTAATTTTCCCTTAAGCTTCTGTGTGGGATCATTGCGTAATTTTATGTAGGTATTAGTATACTGTAAAAGCTGCTGCATTTCCTCCTGATACTGAACCCTTGATAGAATAACTAAGCCTCCCTCTTTGTCAGCTGCTCTGATTAATATGTCTGTATTGTTTTCCAAAGATCGAATGGCTTCCCATATTTCTTGCAATGAATTCTCCCTTTCTTAATCATAATTTTAGAGATTTTTTTTTAACCATATGTTTAAAAACTTCAATGTATTGATACTGTGAAGTTTTAGAAATAAATGTGAATTTATTTCTTAAGTCCGTATGAAAATAAGAACCCCTGTTGGTACTTTTGTTTTGTGGGGGGTTTTCGAAGAAAAACATTTTAACATTTAGCTTTCTAGCAAATTTTTCCACATCTATGAATGCCTCAAACTTATCAAGATGCTTAGCGGGAGCAAATTTCAGTCCCTCATTTAGTATAGCTAATTCCTCAGTGGTAAATTGTATAGATGTTAAATTAAAAATACAGGATTTTATGTTTCTCACTTTCTTTTTCTTTCTGCCCCTCTACGTCCTCTCCTTCTTTTGGTTCTGCAGTACAATATCCTTGATTAGGGGGATGCCAATAGGTGGGTCTGTGTGGTTGGTGATAGTGTCCCCTTATTGGGGGACCATTTTGAGGAATAAAATATGGTTCTTTCCATCCTCTTTCTTCCCTCCAAACCTGTGGTGGGTAGTACTCTCCCCTGTTTCTCCCTCTGTTATTACCCCTTCATCTACCTCTAGGGGGTTCATAAGCCTTTGGGCCCTTATATTGAGGAAAGGGAACAGTGTGATCATCTGAGGATAGGTGTCTGAGGGGATCAAACCTGTTGTGTGTGGGAATTTCAAACCTGGGGGTGCGCAGTGTTTTGGGTGTAATCCCCCCATGATTGGGACCCAATGTTCCTTTGTTGAGATTGGTCCTAGATTCCTGGGGCCTGCTATTTATGGCTGGGTTTTTTTTATCTTTGATTTCCTGCAGTGGTGCAACAGATTCTATGTTGGAATCTTCACCGTTTGCAGTCTTAAACTCCTGCCATTTATAGATGTTATTTTCTTTATAGTATTTTAGATCCCTCCGATATTTTTTTAATACTCAGGGTTTTCAAGATGAGGCTGCACCTTTTCTTTCAGTGCCCTCAGCTGTGAGTCCAATTGGCCCAAAAAAACTGACTACAAAATTATAGAAATTCAACCGTATCTAAGAAACTACAGCTGATGCAGTCTGGCCAAAGCAATTTTCTGAACAAGCACCTGAAATAACCCCCAGGAGAGGTCTAAAAAGCCAGGCACCAAGATTTTTTTTGGCAATAAGTGAATCAATCAGTATAAAGTTTGATGTTTAAGTGATACCCTATACTCTTATTGGCTACTGTAAAGCTCAGTTCCTTTTTTAATGTAACCCTGATGTTCTAAAAAATACAGCTATGGCTACAGTCCTTCAACCTCAAAATGTCTTCCATCTTCTGAGTTGAATGACACCCAGCATCACCCAACCTAGAAGACTGAGGACTCCATTGTGAATGCCCCCTAAGGAAGCATTACCACAGCATCCTTCACACTGTACTAATACACAGTGTGGCACTGACATCATCATACCAGCACAGCTTTCTGCAATAATTTGGACAACCCAACAGAGAGTAGAGGTGAAGATGAAGTGGACACTGCAGCATCACATCAAAGCTTTGAAGAATTCTGAAGAATAAAAAAAAAAAGATACTGTAGTAGGCCTGGGCCACAGGGAGGGGAATTTGTTTTGGGGGGGAGCACACAGCCCACAGTTGGGGTTTAAAGTTATTACAGGTTCTAGTTTTCAAACCTGTCGTTCCTGGGAGAGAACACCCCAAGATGCCTGCAACTGCCAAACCCCTGTCCAGTGAGACTGCCTCTGTGGCTAGCAATGGCAAACTTATTTGACAGTGCAATGGCAGTATTTAGACAAGTAGTCAGTGAAATCAGGCACTACTAACAAAGTTAATGAAATAAAAGAAGAGCACAGTAGAAGCTTTTTCTGGCTAGCAAAGGCAATAGTAGACATTTTGCAATGTGTACTCTTAGGCACAACTTCTAGAATGGCGAGGTTCAAATTGTTAAAACTATAGATAATCAATTACAGCTAGATCCAAAAGAGCTCCTCACATGGGATGGATGGGAGATGTGCCACCTCCAATCTATAGTAGCAAAACATTACCCATCTTAAGCCCCATACACATGGGCCAAATCAGCTGGGACAGTAGATACCAGCCAACGTTCTGCCCATGTGTACAGGTCCTTGTTTGACAGAAGCCAAGTTCATGGCCCATTTCTGTCAAATGAGCTTGCTGGAAAACCAGCATCCAATCGGCATCCAATCAGTGCTCTCAGCCAATGGCTGTTAGCACTGACCAGTGTGTTCTAGCGGGGGTCAGAATTCAATAGCTTCGTGGGGAGATCGCTGTTCTTACATCGCATCTTTAGTTCAAGACCTCATCATGAGCTCCTCAGGTTTTTTTTTTGTTCAGCCTGCTGAACAAAAAAAAAAAAACTTGCTTTGTGTACCAGGCTTTAGATCTGTGCTATTTGTCCCATTGTGTAGGAAGTGGATGGTCACAATGGAGTGGTGATTGAAGGTCAGCTATGAGGCTTTTGGCAGATCACAGTTTGAAAGGTTAGACAGGGTAACAAAAAGTAGATGTCAACTTCTGTTATTTATGCCAGACTCTGGGTCAGGTGCAGGCCGGTTTCAGGAAATAGCTTAGGATGAAGATAAAATAAGGACAGAAGGACGTAGTGTAGAAATAGGTGGGCCATGCTAATCAAACATCAAAAATTTTAAATTATGCAGAGGAAATTCTGCCCATTATTGATGATATTGCTCTCTCTTCTCACTTCTCAAAATGTCAAATTAAAATTAGCAGGTGGCAGTTTTAGATTGTGATGTCTCTTTATCCACAAGGATGTAATATCCAAGCAGACTAATCCATGTGTATATATTTTGACTTTTAGATCACTGTGGAAAATATCTTGTCACTGCTGTGAACATTGAATGACTAGAAATACTGCTGCGAGAAGACAAATCATAAGCAAAACACAACAGTCAAAAAAAGTCCAAACATTTTATAACTCACAAGTTATCTTTCAAGTAAAATGAAGATCGGTTTATTGGGAATCCTGTAAGGCTTTGACTTATTCATGAAAATAGCAAAAACTCAATAAGAGGGTAATTAAACCCAACAAACCTTCACCTAAGTTAGGTACTGTCTTCGTAACTCATGAAGCCTATCAAAACAAAAACGAATCCCCATAGAAGGGCAGCATCCAATGCTTGTCACTTACACTGGTAATTTTTAAAAAACAAGTTTTTTTCACATGTGACCTGAAAAATTTTGGATTAAGGATTTATATTCAAATAAACCATATTAACCTTCTATACCAGTCCCTACGTTTTGTCTTCAAAAGTAACCACTATACCCCTTCTATGGGGATTAGTTTTTGTTGTGTTTGACTTTGATTCATGAACCTGGTACTGGAAAAATGCACAAAGGCATCTAAACACTGGTGTCATTTACAGAAGTAAATATTTTTAATATGTTTCCCGTCTGCTGCCCAGGCCCGTCGATGTGTGCCCCAAACCCCCCACAGTACTGTCGGCTTCCCTCCTCTCCTTTCCACTGGCAGCTGCAAGCACACAATAGGATCCTTCAGGGTGGAGAGGAAGGGTCTGGTAAATATGTCACAATTACCAGCCCCTTTCTTTCCTGAATGGACACAATAAGTGATTGGTACCGATCACTCACTGTGTTCATTCATAACTGCCCCATAGAAAACTGTGGGTTTTTTTAGGGGGGAGAGGTGGCCCTCTTAGGTTGGCTGTATGGGGTCTTGTGGTTTCTAACAGCAGCCCTGTCCACACCCAAAAGTACCAGATATTACTCCTTACCATCAACAGCTGAATGAAGAGCAAAGGGAAGGAGAGTATTAGGATGAGCACATCTGGCCAGGTTAAGTTTGGTCAAATCCTGTTTGAAATTTGGTGAAAAAAAAACGTAATGGCGTATCATATTGATGGGAGGTAGATCATATTAGTGAATTCAGTCCAATTTTTGGGATTAACAAGCAAACTACCATCAAAAATGCATAGGAACCTGAGTACTTCCATAGCAAACATGTTCCAGAGGAAATGCCAGTTATCTGCATTTCTCCCCTCACGAGCTGTCACGCTGACAGCTAGAGAGGAGAGCCGGTAATAAGCATTCCTCAGAGGGGACATGTACACTGATCATCAGGGCACTGATGATCAGTGTGCCCTGATGATCAGTGTAGCCCCATCAGTGACACCTGTCAGTGTCCATCATTGATAGCTGTCAGTGCTCATCAATACCACTTGCCAGAGCCCAACAGTGCCAAATCAATGCCAAATATCAGTGCCTAGCAGTGCACATCAATGCCACATATCAGTGCCCATCTGAGCTGCCTTTCAGTGCCAGTCAGTGCCACCTATGAATGCCAATCAATGCCATCTATCAGTGCCAGTCAGTGCTGCCTATCAGTGCCACCTATCAGTGCCGCCTATCAGTGTCAGTCAGTGCCGCCTATCAGTGCGCATCAGTGCTGCATATCAGTGGCCGTCAGTGCCGCCTAACAGTGCCAGTCAGTGCCACCTAACAGTGCCAGTCAGTGCCGCCTAACAGTGCCACCTATCAGTGCCATATATGTGTGCTGCCTTTCAGTGCCCATCAGTGATGCCTGTCAATGCCCATCAGTGCCACCTACCAGTGCCTCCTCATCAGTGCCCATCAGTGCCGCCTATCAGTGCCCATCAGTGCAGCCTATCAATGCCCATCACTGCAGACTCATTAGCGCACATCATTGAAAGAGAAAAATCACTTATTTACAAAATGTTTGTAACAGAAACTAAAAAAAAACTTTTTTTTCCAAAAATTTCAGTTGATTTTGGTTTGTTTAGCAAAAAAATAAAAAACCCAGAGGTGATTAAATACCACCAAAAGAAAGCTCTATCTGTCTCAAAAAAATGATAAAAATGTCATATGGGTACAGTGTTGCATGACTGCGCAATTGTCATTCAAAGTGTGACAGCACTGAAAGCCTGGGCAGGAAGGGAGTGAAAGTGCCCTGTAGGCAAGTGGTTAAAGAGGAAGAACTGGCTGAGATGTACCTAACAAAGAGCACTGGCAGGTGTTTGACTACAAGACCTAAGAGAGCACAGATTTTACAGCAGTGTAAAATTGGCAGCAGCTGGATAATTTTAATGAACAGACCAGGCCCAAATTTACTAGAGACAAAGAGCACATGCTGGTGTTTACTACAAGTATTAAGATACTGCAGAGGATACAGCAGAGTAAAATAGGCCATTTTATTAGGGATACTAGGCCTAATCAGTGTATTCCTAACTTTTATTTGACTAGATTGATAGGGGTGCAGTGAATTTGGCTTACACTCTCCAGTCACTTTATTAGGTACACCTGTTCAATTGCTTGGTACCACAAATTGCTAATCAGCCAATCACATAGCAGGAAAACAATATATTTAGGCATCTAGACGTGGTAAAGATGACTTGCTGAAGTTCAAATCAAGCATCAGAATGGAGAAGAAAGGGTATTTAAGTGACTTTGAACGTGGCATGGCTGTTGGTGCCAGATGACCTGGTCTGAGTATTTAAAAAACTGCTGATCTACTCAGATTTTCATTCACAACCATCTCTAGGGTTTATAGAAAATATCCAGTGAGCAGCAGTTGTGTGGATGACAATGCCTTGTTGATATCAGAGGTCACAGGAGAATGGATAGACTGGTTCCAGATGATAGAACGTCAATAGTAAATCAGGTTAATATGGACCAAAATATCTGAGGAATGTTTCCAACACCTTGTTGAATCTATCCCACAGAGAATTAAGGCAGTTCTGAAGGTAAAAGGGGGTCCAACCCGGTACTAGCAAGGTGTACCTAATAAAGTGGCCGGTGAGTGTATATACAGTAATTTGAGGTTGTTGAAGTGTAGGCTGTTTTTGCACTTAATTTTTCCCTTCTGGCAATTGATGCAGCTGCAAGCTGCAAACAAAAGGTACGTTTGTAATAGTAGAAACAGCAGCTAAAAGTGATTGCTGACCTGAAATCCACGAAATAAAATATAAAAATGCCTCCAATAGGCAGAATGAAATGCATCGATGTGGTTGTTTGCCCAAAGATCTAGCAGCTTATAATACAATGACACTCTGGCTGTTTTTTGCCCCCCTCCTCCCAGCTTTTATAGCTAGGAGACTGGCTTATCCAAAAGTTCCCCTATTGGCTCATTTAAGCTTGCTAGCCATAGTTCAAAGTTCATTCAGTGGCTTTTAAAAAAAATCCCCCAGGTGAATCTGCACATAAATTAATTGGGACCACAAATCTCGAACCTGAAAAATTAACCTCAGACCTATGTTAGCAGAAAGCCTGAACCTAATCACAAGTAAGTATGTGTAGCAGGGCAATAAACCTGTTTTGGTCTGCATCAGAAAACCATTGATGCCTTTAAGATCAACCTCATAATCCCGGACAATTTTGACACTAACCAATAAACTAAGCCCTAACACTAACGTTTTACTCAGATTATCCACCATATCCTGCACTGCGAGCAACTATGCCAAATCCTCTCTCTTCTGTCTATAGCTCTGTACTGGAAGATACAGGCACTGAGCTATTGAGTATGACTAATCACAGTCAAAAAAGATTGACATGTATGGGAACTCTGCAGGTGACAATTGCATAATTTCTATTTTTTTTTAAATGTAATAACAGTCTATAGTGAGAAAATCTGCAAATTACAGCAGATTGGAACATTGGGTCAACTGTGGCCAGAACAAAATGTAAAACGTTGCTCATCTCTCCCATTAAATATTTAGTCAGATGGTCAGATTGCTAATGTGTTTTGTCTGTAAAGGTTGGAGCTTTTTTTATACCAATACTGCCAAAGACCTTGTGGTGAAATTCAACTTTTTACAGCACACCAAAGTTCAATGTTATCTTTGAGCCTTTAATACAATACTACCAGGCAGTGCCAAGATGAGGTCATCTAGAGGAAAGGACGAACATGCCAAATTGCCCCCCCCCCCCCTCAAGATGTAAGAGCATTATGTGTCAGCAAAAATCCCCCCCGAAGAAAAATAAGCGAAAACTAATCTATATGCGTACCCCAAAAGCATAAACTCCCCCCACCAGTACCAATCTCCCCCTGCTGAAATCCCCTTCCTAGCACAAATCTTGGCTCCCCCAACTCCCACAGCTCAAATCCTCTCATTGCCCATGTGCCCCAGCACAAATCCACCCCCCCCCCCCAACCAAAAAGAAAGTCCCCAGCACAAATCCTCTACCCATGAAATTTCCCCTGTAAGCACAAATCCTCTCCCCCCATTTCAAATCCCCCCTCCCAGCACAAATTCTCCCCAAGCTCCCATCCTAGCACAAGTGCCCTCAAATTTCTCCTCCTAGAGCAAATACCCCCAATCATCCCTGCTAGCACAAACCCCTACCTCCCCCCAAAAAAATTCTCCTCCAAGCACAAATCCTTTCCCCCCTACCATATTACCTTTTCTACCACAAACCCCCCAAAATTCCCCCTCCTAGCATAAATCTTCTTCCCCCCTCCCCCTCCCAACACACCTACTAGCACACCTCCCCAAATTTTCCCTCCTAGAACAATTCTTATCCCCCTAAATTCCCCCTACCAACACAAATTCCCTCCCCCAAGCTCCTTGTGGTGCCCTCCACCCCACGATACCACGATACCAGTGCTTAGGACAGCCACCCCTCCTGCCCACCCCTTGTCCTAGCCCTGCTACCAGGATGAAGAATTCAGTGAATTTACTGTATAAACTCATTCATCCACAGTAAAAATGAATATCTAAGTATAATTATTGCTAAGCTTCATCACATATTGCTAAAAAGAATCATTATATGAAAATTAAGTAAATAAACTGAGTTAGCCTATAGATAAAGATTCTTTGGTACATAAGTATCTTACCTGAAAAGTACATTTCCTTGAGTACATTTCAGGCCACTCCCACCAGAATTTGTCATGAAGTTGAGGTGAGGATTGGGCCATTTAGATCCTCCTAAGAGCTTCTAGTGAACAGTTTGAAAGTGCTAGTGATCACACACAAATATGCTCCACCTTGTTCCATCTTGAACATCTCAGTACAAATACACAGATCCTAGCTTCTCAAAAGTATGAAAGAAGAAAGGTGTGACCCACAGCTAAGCTGCTTTAGTTTAATGGGCAAGTCTCATAGAAGACAGTTGAGGTGCCTCCTGGTGCCAAGGACAACAAGAATATTCTCACCTTCTATCAGTCTCAGGGAGAACTCACAGGCCTCTCTCCTCTCATAAGTCAATGGGAATGCAAAAGCAGCTTGAAGCAAGTTGCAAAAGTAACACACCTGAAGGTAAAAAGTATTGTCCATTAATAGAAGCCTTAATTACCCCTGTAAGTTAGGCTATTTTGTTCCCAAATTGTTAACGATCATGATACTAGTTATTGACCATGGCTGATGTGTTTGTGGTAGATTCACTTAAATTGTCATCACTTAAAGCTCAGGGTAAAGAGACTGGATAATGCATGTGTACAGTATGTGCTTAGCTGATAGGAGGGTTGCTGTCCAAAGTTAACATGCTAATGATAACAGTGCTGGATCTCTGGCCAAGTAGGTGTCTGTTTATTAAAAGTCAGCAGATACAGTTTTTGTAGCTACTGACTTTTAATTTTTGCAGAATGATTGAAGAACCACTTTAATGAAGGTGCATCATTCTGCGCAACCACAGATCTAGTTGGGGTAGTAGAATCCATATACTGGTGCTTGGAATAGAAATGACAGCATAGCATACAGGTTTGTTTGTATGCCTTTCACCTTGGACTATGCACATTGCACAGCTTAGCAATCTTTTCTTTGACTTCTGAATTTTTTTTAAAGAATTGGCATGAACATTCTTTGGTGTACCTCATAGGGAAAGGTGGCATAAAAGCAGCATTACTGGACAGTCAACATGTTCGTCCAACTAACTCTACACTGTACACATTGAAAATCAGTGTACAATCAGCTAGATACAGTAGGTTCTTGGATCTTGATCGCACCTTTGTTCACACATGCAGGCTTGTGATCCAATTGTATGCTCGCAATTTTGCCTTTGACTTGTCTTATTTGCTGTATCATCCTTGAGAAACATTTTACTGAAAAATGTCAAAAAAAGCATATCGTAATCAAGAAGGATCCAATCAAAGCTAAATTGCAGACATATATATTAAAAACTACTATTTATGTGAAAAATGAAATTTGAAATGTAACTTGTAAGTGCCTAAAATTGTCATACCACCAGCTTCCTGTTGTTCTCTGTACAGCACCACTCAGACTAGCAGTGGGAGTGCCAGAAGAAGGAGCCAATCAAACTCTTATGCACTGAATATGTGCTGAAAGTGAACATACTTGAAAGGAGATCTGACCAGTGTGATGGTTCTCCTTTATTGTCCAATCAAACTAATGGTTTGTTTGGATCTTAGGAAAAATTCATATGCACATCAGTTAGCTTTTCTCCAACCCAAAACCAGCCTTCTTAGACGTGTTTCACCACTCCTTGCTTGATCACAAGGATAGGAACTGCATTGACTGCACACATCATTGTATGCAGTCAGTCCACTGATTATAAATACTGCAAGAGCTAATTGGAGTGCAGCTGATATTTCCCTATTTTCAATGAAGAGTAGAGATGGACTGTGATGGCCGGCACCCAGCTTGTCCATGTGCAGGAGAGGCCAGTCTTGAGCGAAGCTATGATCTGTGTGTGTTTTTGTTAGGATCTTGTTGTAACACTGCAGTGAAGCTTCAAGACCTTACTTTGTTGTCTGGCAGCGGTGTCTAGATCAGAAAACTTGCCGAAAGATTTACAAATCATTTGGCAGATAAAAAAAGTAACAATATATGTATTTCAACTATGTATTTACCTGTTTGCAAGGAGTTAAACATTACATTTTAAACTCAAGGTACCAAAATTAAAAGGCATTAAAGCTCCAGCCATCTATACAATGAATTATCTAGAAAATGGCTTAAGGTGGTAACACATGGGGGTTTATTTACTAAAGCTGGAGAGTCCAAAATCAGACTCCCTTCTGCATAGAAACCAATCAGCTTCTAACCTCAGCTTGTTCAATGAAGCTTTGGCAATGAAACCTGGAAGCTGATTGGTTTCAATGCAGAAGGGAGTCTGATTTTGGACTCTCCAGCTTTAGTAAATAAACCCCATGATGTCGGTACTTGACACTGGTTGGAAAGTTAGTGCCTGTATTGGCAAGCTTTTAATCACTTCAGAGAGCTTTCAAATTCCTATACAAGTCTGAGAAAATGCATAACCCTCTTTAAAAAGATCAAATGCAGGTCAGAAGTTGGTCAACTGCATGTTAGAGGCACCTATCAGTGAACTCTCAATGATCTCAGAAGCTCAAACTGATGTCAAATTTATGCTATCGACACAGGCCCTTGTTCTGCAAAGCACTCAGTAGATGACACAAGGATGCACTGTCATAAGTTAACATCTATGGATAGAAGGAGGTACAGGGAGGTACTGATGCCTGCAAGGCGGGGCCCCAGCTCCTTTCCACGTGGTTGATATGTACAGCTGGGCCCCACCTATACATACGGGGTCTCACAGTGTCACATTATGTTCAGCAGAAACCATATGCTGTTCACATGCACAGATGCTGGCCCTAGACTTCTCCTCCACATCCTCCTGGTCACTGTACCATTAGCCTCCATCTGAAGTACTCCCAGATAAGCCCATGTTTCACTTGCGGTCCAAATAGAAGCTCCAGAAGCCTAACTGACTATCCAAGTCCCATGAGACATGGGGCTTGGGCCACCTAATGTATACTGCTTGAAGGGGTTATCTTTTACTGTCAGGCAGGGACTCCTTTCCCTCGATCACCACTCATTTCAACGCCGACCAGGCTTGTACCAGTAATATTGCATCTTCTTCTCCACAGGCATTGCCTGTACTTTGTGTACCATCTTATATTGCTCTTGAATAGAATATCATGCAGAGGCTTTGTTGCAGCAAAACTTCTTTTAATGATCACAACATTTTATAGAACAGTCCACTCCAATTTTAATACAAAGTCCCAAATCATGGCAATAATGTTTTCCAAATATTGTCAATTTAACACAAATCGGTTAGTCACATAACTGTATCTGATGTGACAGTGAGGGAGCAATGAAGTACTCACAACCTACACTACACAAGTCCTTACTCTGATTGCTATAGGATAAGGGCCAAGTCCTCCACAGCCCCTCCCCCAAAGGGGAGAGGATGCCAAGACCCCTTAGCTGCTCTCTCCTTTCTGTGGCACCAGGCAATCTCTCTCTATATCCATGCACCTCCCACCTTAAAGGAGAACTCTATCTGCCTACATGTGCCCAGAGAGTTCCACTCCAGTGTACACTCCAAGCCTTAGAGGCACTGGAAGTGGCATTATCGCTGCTATTTTACTGCATTGTCACCAATATAGCCAATGAGAACTGTCACCCAAATCAGGACTAGGTTTCAGTGCATATTAATTATGAAGAATATTCTGTGCAAAGCAGTAACGTAGGCCGAGCTGATGAGAGGACTTCCCTTGTGGTTGTGGGCCAAGTACCCCTAAATGTGGTGACAGAAGTACAAGGCTCAAATAACTACGAGTGCCGGTAGCTTGGTAGCAGGTGACTGCCAGGTTTAGAGCCGTAGTCAGGATGAGCCAGGATCAAAGACAATGAAGCAGAAAGAAAACAAACAGAGGGCACACCGGCCTAGTGTATTACCTTAAAAAAATGTATTAAAGCGCTTTGATAAATGGTTTTTAAGGTAATACACTAGGCCGGTGCGCCCTCCGTTTGTTTTCTTTCTATGCAGTACATTTGGACTTTCCTGGTCCTCTGAGGGCAGCAAGGAGTGCACAGTCCAGGACATCCACGATGTGGTCATAACCTTTATTGAGTCCATCCCCAAGCGAAGTATTTGGGTCTGCTGTTTTTGTTGTTACATTGAGGTAGAAGCATGCTCAGGCAGCAGGCCGAGGTCAATACCAAGGAAGCAGGCAGAGCGGGGTTTAGTAACAAGCCGAGGTCAGCACCAGGGAAACAGGCAGAGAGTAGTCAGAGGCAAGCCGAGGTCAGTATCCAATATCCACAGAGCAAGGTCAGGAACTAGTTGGGTCAGCAACAGGAAATCAGTCAACATAAGCAGGAATACAGGAACACAGGTCACAGGGAAGCTGAAGAACATCCAACGATTAGCACACACCAAGGTTCCCTTTAAATAGAGAGCTTGGCACCTATATGTATTGATGTACGCACCGATGCGTGCTGGTGCACAGAGATGTGCCCATGTATCAGTGCATGTTGGATATTAGTGCTCATTTGTGTGCTGCACAAGAATGAGCATTAGCTGTAACATTAGCATTAGCTGTGTGAGCTGTGTGTAAGGCATGTGGATTATCAGTACTGTGAATTAAACCACTTTTGCCTGGCCTTACACTTTAAAACAGGAAGACTTCAATCGAAGATATACTCTCACCTTGCCCATACAGACCAACATTACTGTGTCAATAGAAATGGTCTGCCCCCAACCTTTTATGTTCACCTTGCCAACAATCCCTCATCTCTCCTTCCTCCTCAGCAGCTTTCCTAATACCATCACAACACCTGACATTTCCAGGTATGGAGGAGCGTGTGACCTCCTCCACTATGACAGCTAAGCGTTAGGCCCAAGATGGGAAGTGAAGTCACCGCTGGGAGGTCAACACCACTCATTCTAATGCAAGATACAGAGGAGAAAGGAGCGGACAGGGATTCCTGGTAAAATGAGTATATGGGGGTCAGGGGGATGACTTTTTTAGAAAAACTGCTATTTTGACCTGCAAGGTATCAATCAGGACAGCAGAGACTGTGCCTATTTGTGCCACTTCCGATAGTTAGTGTGTACTGAGATTTCTGACACAAGGCTCCAAAACTTACACCAGAATGTGCCATGGGTCAAGAAGGAGAGCATTTTGCTTATCTGGATTTTGAGGGAGGAACAATTTATGACTCAAATGCAATCTATCCTCAAGGCTGAATTAATATATTCTACCCACCCCAAGGCCAACCGTCTTAAGTCTCCTCTTCCCCCAACCATGTAGGCAGAAGCAGTATAGCAGAGTGCACTAGGTGGGAAGACTCTTAAGGAGAAGGTATAGATAGGAGAACGCACATGAATAAATATCAAGGGCTGCTGTGAAAACATTCTAAAAGGAGTAAAAGGATGAATCTGAAAATATTACACTGTGCTGGCATTATTTGATACCAGAGACAACAGAGAGAAGATTGAAGGGCACTTGGAAGCCCAAATGTAAATATGCAACAACTGAGCACTGTCCCTGGAGCCCTAGGCCATTGCCTATGTGGCCTAATGGCATATCAAGCCATGCCTGTCCTACAAATAACACTAGAACTAGGCAAGAAAACACAAGTAAACATCTGATTTTGGAAAGAGGAAAAGAAAACGGATCTTTGTATTTTTTGTCTAATGAAATTCTTTGCAGTGTTCAGTCCACAGTTAAGGTAAAATAGTATTTCTCCTTATTTAACATTTTATTAAACCACCTGAGGCCCAGTGTGTACCTCCCAGATCTTGCCAGCAGGTGGAGTGTGGAACATGTACTGTAACACCATTGTTATGCCTGGGATAAAGTTATATAGTTTTATTTGTAACTGATTTTTATAAGTAATAAAGCCCATTCAGGTTTGTCTGCAAAGTCACAATAAATGGTATAGCCACCCACATAGCAAATATATTATAAAGACCATTGAGATAGGAATGCAAGCAATGAAATAAATAATATGTGATATGTGAAAAACAACTTCAGCCAAACGATTATAGATTTAAAAAATCAATGTTTGGTGTTCAAGGTGCACACAAAAAACAACACATAGATACAGAATGATTGGGTAATCAATAGGAGTGGATTATATCATTTTTATAGACCCGTTGTCTAAAAGGATTCTGCCATGCAAACTTCTATAATGACTTTACTCAAGGTTGTTAGGTCAGAAGTTAAATACCTATAATGAGCACAACTTTAAACCAGCTCAATACAGACATTGCCCAATGTTTTCCTGCGAAAACTGTGTTGTAAAGTTACATATCTCAGGTGTGTTATTGTTACATTACAGTTATTGAAATACCTAGTACTTTTTGATAATTCATAAATCAAAAACAGAACATTTGAAGCCCCACTGAACCTTTCACTTCCATCAGCTAAATACATTCCAGGTGTACTAAAACAAAAAGGTGTGCAAACCTATACAGATTGTAACTTTATAAAAGCAGCCACAGCCCAAGTATAAAAAGCCTGTACCCTGCCAACATGCTGTCAAAAAGGACCATTGCCCTCTGTGTCAGTGGTCTTTCTGCAGAGGTCTGACAGTTCCCATGCTAATTTAAAGCTGGAGCTCTCCAATCAGTAAGGAACAATAGCTTTGCTGCTTACAGAGTATTGGTTTAACTCAGCAGGGCTCTTCAGAGAGGCCACTGTTTCCACAAGGGTCCTTCTCTAAGCTAACAGGAGTCAAGCTGTTCTACTCAGGATGTGCCTTCTTTTAAAAACAAAACTGGAGACAGAATGTTGGGTTTACAAATGTAAGAGGAGTAATTTGCCAGAAAGTACTCTTATAGTGTTGTATTATTTGAAATGCATAGTGCTATATATTGCATTCCCCTCTCTTTCTTCTCCTCTCCTTCCCTTCTCTTCACCCCCCTCTTTTTTTTTATCTTTTCTTCTTTTCCTTTATATATATATATATGTGTGTGTGTGTAACAATGCATTCTTGTGCAGGTAAAACTTATATTGGAAAATTAATTTAAAAAAAAAGTATACCAAATTATAACAAAAAACAAAAACAACCTGTAAGGCTAGGTGCACACCAATTCAGTTAGCGTTTGATCCATTTCTGCAGTGCATTTTTGCATATGCATTTTTTACGCATTTTTGCCACATTTTTTATGCCTTTTACGTGTTGCACTTTTTTTCTTGTTGCTAGGTAGATATAAAATGCAAAACGCATCAAAAACCCACTACACGCTTTTCTGCAGCGTTTCCCTTGAAGTCTACAGAACCAAAAACGCAACTTTTTTTGCATTAAAAAAAGTCCCTGACCCTTTCCAAAAAATGCACCGGGTGAAAACAAAGAGACGTGAAATCATGTTAAATGGACTGTAGTGCATTTCTGCAAAATGCTGAAGAAAAGCCCTTGGGTGTGAACCTAGGGTAAGAGTTGGCACACCTTTTGTTTTGATGCAGCTGAAATATATTTAGCTAATTTAAACTAGGTTTAAACACCAGGTCCACCAAGGTATCCAGCTTGTCAACTGCGCAATAAAAACACAATGCTTAATATGCATTATGGAAATAGATTCAGGAGACATAGGGGGAGATTTACTAAAACTGATGCACACAGAATTTGGTGCAGTTGTGTATAGTGACCAGACAGCTTCTAACTTCAGCTTTTACCATTAAACCTGGAAGCCGACTGGTTACTGTGCACAGCTGCACTAGATTCTGTATGCACCAGTTTTAGTAAATCTCCCCCAAAGTCTGCTTGCCCAGACCATTTGCCCTTTAGTACAGTAGGCCACACTATTTTGTAAATGACCATGGTTATTAGTAACAAGGCACGTTAGGAAGATTTATTCCCAAGCCTATAATATCCTAGTCCAGGATTTCCAGGCTGTTCCCACCAAAGCCTAACTATGTAAACCTCCAATTGTAAATTGAAAGAAAATATCCCTCAGCACAGACTCCAACCATAATGATGTCTGCAGCATGACACACGGAGAGACACACTTCAAGGGAGGGATATTTCAACCTTGCTACGAGGCCTCTTATTTAGAATCTGGAGGTTTTCTGTTTTTAATGATAACATCTGGATTTCAGCAGGTGAAATTAGGTATCACAGCCCAGCTATTCACATCCTGTATTATAATGCCCTGTATACACACAGCAGATATAATAACAGAATAATAGAAGTGCTGTTTGCTTACTAGGGAAGTAAAGAATATGAACCCCTAGGGCAGTGGTGGCCAACCTATGGCACGCGTGCCGCAGAGCCCTCTCTGTCAGCACGCGAGCCAAGTCGCCCAAACATTGCCCCAGCATCGTCCCAGCAACCGTACATCGGATACCAATGCACATAGGGGCGATGATGTCACGAGCAGCGACTCGCCTGAGCTTCCGCATGGCCGGTAAGTGCACTGCCAACGATATAAATATATTTGCTTCGACTGGCTGTGAGTTTTAATACATTCGTTTTTATTAATACAAGATTTTAGCTTTGAGTTTTCTTATGAAATTTAAACTCTTGGTGCCAGCCGCACGCAAATGCGGCCTGCCTGCATCTGGGCACATTTGCGTGCAATTAAGAAAAACATATGTACTGAGAGCGCACACCCTGCGTGCTCCCAGCACACATGTCCGGTACTCACGGAAAGGCCCCGATCTCCTCTTTCGATCGGGATCTTTCCCGATCATGTGACCGCCGTGACGGCGAATCATGGCGGTCACATGACCCTAAAACCCCGCCTCCCGGCTTCTGAAACCCTTAAAGGGTTAGGAGGCGCTGGCTCCAAGGGGTTAATATCTAAGATTTAGCAGATGTTCTAATTAAGAGACTTTTAGATTCTTTTAATGTTGTGCTGTCCCCCGGCACATTTGAATCTGCAGCATCACATTTAGTTGTTTGTGAAGAATTTGTGAAAACAAGAGCAAGGATATATATATTTGCTTGGACTGGCTGTGATTTTAGCAGAAGCCCCCACAAGGTTGAGTTGTTTTTTCTAAACTAAAACCTCAGTATTCAGGTTTAATTGCAGTATTGGCACTTTCTGATAAATAAGTGGGTTTTGGGTTGCAGGTTGGGCACTTGGGCTCTAAAAGGTACGCCATCACTGCCCTAGGGGGAGACTAGAGCACTCAGAATCTTGTCCAGCTGTGCACAGTAACCAATCAGCTATTAACTTCAGCTTGTTGCATTAAAGTGGTTGTAAAGGCTGAAGGTTTTTTACCTTCATGCATTCTATGCATGAAGGTAAAAAACCTTCTGTATGCAGCAGCTCTCCCAGCTCCTTCAATACTTACCTGAGCCTCATCGCGATCAAATGCTGTGAACAACAGCCCCAGCTGTCCCGGGTCTCTGCTTCTTCATTGACTGAGACAGCAAGAGGGAGCCATTGTCTCCTGCTGCTGTCAATCACAGACAGTCAGCCAATGAGGAGAGAGAGGGGGTAGGACCAAGCTACAGCTCCATGTGGGAATAGACACACGGAGCAGCGAGTGCTCCATAGCAAGCTGCTTGCTGTGGGGGCACCGAAAGGGAGCGAGGGGCAAGGAGTTCAAACAGGGAACCTAAGAAGAGGAGGATTCAGGCTGCTCTGTGCAAAACCACTGTACACAGCAGGTACAGTATCTCCCAGAAGTGAGTACACCCCTCACATTTTTGTAAATATGTTATTATATCTTTTCATGTGACAACACTGAAGAAATAACACTTTTGCTACAATGTAAAGTAGTGAGTGTACAGCTTGTATAACAGTGTAAATTTGCTGTCCCCTCAAAATAACTCAACAAACAGCCATTAATGTCTAAACCGCTGGCAACAAAAGTGAGTACACCCCTAAGTGAAAATGTCCAAATTGGGCCCAATTAGCCATTTTCCCTCCCCGGTGTCATGTGAATCCTTAGTGTTACAAGCTCTCAGGTGTGAATGGGGAGCAGGTGTGTTCAATTTGGTGTTATCACTCTCACTCTCTCATACTGGTCACGGGAAGTTCAATACCTTATGGCAAAGAACTCTCTGAGGATCTGAAAAAAAGAATTGTTGCTCTAAATAAAGATGGCCTAGGCTATAAGAAGATTGCCAAGACTATGAAACTGAGCTGCAGCACAGTGGCCAAGACCATACAGCGGTTTAGCAGGACAGGTTCCACTCAGAACAGGCCTCACCATGGTCGACCAAAGAAGTTGAGTGCACATGCTCAGCGTCATATCCAGAGGTTGTCTTTGGGAAATAGACATATGAGTGCTGCCAGCATTGCTGCAGAGGTTGAAGGGGTGGGGGGTCAGACTGTCAGTGCTCAGACCATACGCCGCACACTGCATAAAATTGGTCTGCATGGATGTCGTCCCAGAAGGAAGCCTCTTCTAAAGATGATGCACAAGAAAGCCCACAAACAGTTTGCTGAAGACAAGCAGACTAAGGACATGAATTACTGGAACGTGTCCTGTGGTCTGATGAGACCAAGATAAACTTATTTGGTTCAGATGGTGTCAAGCGTGTGTGGCAGCAACCAGGTGAGGAGTACAAAGGCAAGTGTGTCTTACCTACAGTCAAGCATGGTGGTGGGAGTGTCATGGTCTGGAGCTGCATGAGTGCTGCCGGCACTGGGAAGGTACAGTTCATTGAGGGAACCATGAATGCCAAAATGTACTATGACATACTGAAGCAGACCATGATCCCCTCCCTTCGGAGACTGGGCTGCACCTCCAAGAGCCTTGCTAAAGAAGCTGAGGGTAAAGGTGATGGACCGACCAAGCATGTCTCCAGACCTAAACCCTATTGAGCATCTGTGGGGCATCCTCAAACGGAAGGTGGAGGAACGCAAGGTCTCTAACATCCACCAGCTCTGTGATGTCATCATGCAGGAGTGGAAGAGAACTCCAGTGACAACCTGTGAAGCTCCGGTGAACTCCATGTCCATGAGGGATAAGGCAGTGCTGGAAAATAATGGTGGCCACACAAAATATTGACACTTTGGGCGCAATTTTATTGACAGCAGTTTAGACATTAATGGCTGTGTGTTGAGTTATTTTGAGGGGACAGCAAATTTACACTGTTATACAAGCTGTACACTCACTACTTTACATTGTAGCAAAGTATCATTTCTTCAGTGTTGTCACATGAAAAGATAGAATACAAAATTTACAAAAATGTGAGGGGTGTATTCACTTCTGTTGGATACTGTAAGTATAGACATGTTTGTTATTTAAAAAAAAAAGTTAACCTTTAGAATCGTTTTAAGCTTTGAAAATAAAACATGAAAGTTGATTGGTTACTATGCATAGCTGTATCAGATTTTGCACTCTTCAGTTCTAGTATATCTCCCCCTATTTGTTATAGCAGCCTTTTTCAACCAGCGTGCCCAGGCATCCTGGGGTGCCTTGGATCTTCTTCAGGGGTGCCTTGGCAAAATGCTTACATATTGCCCAAAAATTGTATACAAGACAGGTGGATGAAGCTTACCTTTTAGTTACACAAAGCCCAAGTTTTTATTGTGCGCTATTACAACCTTCTAGCTGCCAGTCTCCTAACAACCAATTATGCCATCAGTTGATAGGGAGGATATCGGTCACCTGCACAGCATCCTTGTTTGGCCCTCCTCTGCCCCGCTCTGTCAGCACTGGGGTCACATTAGCTGTGTGAGGGGGAGAAACTAAGGGAGAAGAGAAACATCAGAATACTAGTCAGTATCCGTGTGCAAGTGTATTTGCTTTAGAAGAGTAAACCCCCTCTAACGTTGGGTGTCCTACATGTGTGGGTGTTGCTGCATTAAAGCTAGTAGAATAGATTTTTACATTTTAGAATGGGGTGCCCTGAGACTGTCCAGAATGCCTCAAGATTGTTCATAACTTTAATGGCTGCCTTGACTGAAAAAAGGATGAGAAACACTGTGTTATAGCACAAGATGTCAGAATCAATAGTCAAACCTTTAAAGTAGGAAAACACTTTTAAAGCCCAACTCCAGCAAAAAACTTTTTATTTAGGGTTCTATGGAGAGGGTAACTCAAGTTTCTGTTGTTTTTAGTTCACTTCCTGTCTTAGTGACAACATCTCCTAGATTGTAAGTTCGAAAGAGCAGGGCCCTCGAACCCCTCGTGGATTGTTTTGTTACTGTATTGTCTCATGTTCTGTCCCCCACTATAATGTACAGCGCTGAGCAAACCTTTTGGCGCTATATAAACACTGTAAAATAATAATAATAATGTAAGAAATCTACACAAGGGTGTAGGAGCCTCGAGGTCTCAAAGACACTGCATGAAAAATAAACCAATACATGTTCTAACTCCCCAATGAGCCCCCAGCCCCTCAAATAAACAATCTGCTTTTGTTCCTGTCTCCAACAGAGAGAAATCCTTTCATTTCCTGTCACTGGGACAGGAAGTGGAGGTAAACTTTCCCAGAGGGACAACAGGAAAACCCTGGCAGTGAAGTTTGCAAGAATGTGTAAATCCAACATTTTATATTCCTGATATGTGCCTGCTGTACCATGTACGTGTATGAAAAAGTATCCTGTACTCTTTGTATTACCTTGTTTGTGTGAAATCCCTGGTGTTCCTGCCAGTCCCTCTGCTTACCTAATAAAAATTGACCACACTAAGCAGGAGAACACACTGTGGTCAGTTTTCTACCTATGGTGGGAACTCAGGCTGCTCTCTTCCAATGGTCAGATGTGTCCTGACATCTCCCCCTGCACAGTCTTTCACTGAGAAGATCAGTGTGCTGTTGTTTCTACTCCCCAGCTCTTATGCAGCTGAGAACAGAGGAAATATGACCATTTTTTAAAAAGGGGGGAAAAGGTATTTATAATGCTTTTATATTTATACACAAATGTTTAGCCTTTCATTTTTAATTTAAACTTAATGAGTTATTTTACAAGAAGAAGGTTTACATATACTTTAAATAAGCAGGGCTATCTATATTGTTTCCTGTACGATCCAAATGTGTATTGAAGGCCAACCTAGGCCACCACAAATTCACACTTAGGTTTTGAATAGGCATTAGTGGGGTGAGTTACATTTTCTAATATTTCTTAAGGACATAAGTGGAAATATATGTCTTTGTTCTCTTCTTCTCCATGCAGTAGGAGTAGAGCAGCTCTTGCTGCTTTGTTCTCGACTTCTTCCATCCACTCCTCTTTTCTCTCATTCTTCCTTGCAAGAGCGAGATAACTTTACTTCAACTTCAGAAAACCCAAGCCAGTGGAGCAAAGGCCATGATCATATGGTGCGATATATCTGCTACAGTCATAAAGAAAGTATACCATAGTTTTAAAATTCATGAGTAATAACCACATCAATCAAAAGACTCCATTTCAACATGAAATTTTAGCAGTTGGATGTAGGTCTATTGTAAGCAAAGTCTCCTATTGGTTCAAGGCAGTTTAGCTTCTTTTGGGTCCTGGTAAAGCTTTACCAGATTCAATTCTTTCATATGTTTATAAGGACCATTAAACAGGAGCAGGCAATAGAAATTTGACGTAACAGACCATGCAAATATAGAGGCTTAGGGCAGCTTGGTGTGACTGTTGTAGGAACCGGGTCTCTAGACGCTCTAGTGAGACTTGTTAACTTTGCCTTTAAACTTCTCTACAATTGCCTGGTAAATTGCTAATCAGTCAATCACATGGCAGCAACTCAATGCATTTAGGCATCTAGATGTGGTGAAGACAACTTGCTGAAGTTCAATCCGAGCATCAGATTAGAGAGGAGGGGATTTAAGTGACTTTGAACGTGGTGTCAAACTGCCTGGTCTGAGTATTTTTAAAAACTGCTGACCTACTGGGATTTTCACGCACAGTCATCGCTAGGGTTTACAGAGAATGGTCCAAAAATTAGAAAATATCCAGTGAGCGTGAGTTGTGTGGATGAAAATGCCTTTTTGATATCAGAGGTCAGAGGAGAATGGTCAGACTGGTTCGAGATGATAGAAAGGCAACAGTAACTCATGTCAATGTGGACCGAAATCTCTGAGGAATGTTTCCAACACCTTGTTGATTCTATGCCATGAAGAATTTGGACAGTTCTGAAGGAAAGGGCCCAACCCGCTACTAGCAAAGTGTACTTAATAAAGTGGTCAGTAAGTGTATTTAACTTAAAGAGGAATTTCACCTTCCCCCACTAATATTTTTGTTTTTCCTCCCCCGATTACCTAAAGTTGGGCTGAGGACCGACCGCTCAGATACTCACCCATACAGATGATCCAGCATTGTCTTGCTGAGATCCTCTTCTGCCGTCTGATCCCGCGCCACCATGTTTTTCTATGAAGACATCTGCCGCACCGTTTCTGATGACACTCCGCTAGCCCTGCCCCCTTCTCAGTTAGTGAATGGAGGTGATGTGCATGGCTCCCAGTGCCTCCTGGGATATGAATGTCACATATCCCAGGAGGCATCGGGGCAACAATGTCATTCGCCTAAACAAATGATGGAAAATGTGGATGAGACGAAACTAAATATACATTTTTTTTTAAATCACATATGTGTAGCAGGGAAGGGGGGAAGATGGAGAGAAGCCAAGCGAATTTAAAGGGTCTGCTTTAATATCAGTAGCAGCAGGCAGCACATTGGAGAGACAGTGGTTTCTCCACAGCAGTCTGACTTCCTCTCCACCCCTCTCTACTGAGTCAGAGATAGAGCTTTCTAATCAGCATGAAGTGTGAACAGTGATGAATGCAGATTTCTAGCTCTGACTCAGCAGGGGGTGTCAGATCGCTGTAGAGAGGTCGCTGTTTTTGTTGCTCCATGAAGAACTTTGTGCTGCCACCGGAGTTAAACATAAAAGTAAGAGTTCTTTATTGATGCACGCACTATAAATGTTAATTATTGCTGCTGACTGTCAATTATGTCTTGCCCATACTTGGACTGCTGTATGTTGATGATGGAAGCATTTACAGTGAAGCAAAATAAAGATTTCAGGTTTTATTTTAAAATATTCAGTCTTTTTTTGTTTACATAATAAAAAACAAAAAACTACACTCTCTTGGCCTCAGGGATTCCGCTCTCTCCTGGCTCTCTTCCTATCTATCGCAGCGCTCCTTCAGTGTTACCTATAACGCTGCCACCTCCCCCTCACTCCCCCTCTCGGTTGGGGTCCCTCAAGGTTCTGTCCTCGGGCCCCTTCTCTTCTCCATCTACACCTCCTCCCTTGGCCAACTGATACACTCCCACGGCTTCAACTACCATCTCTATGCCGTTGACACGCAAATCTATCTCTCTACCCCTCACCTCACCCCTTCAATCTCCACCTGAATTACTAGCCTACTGAACGACATATCAGATTGGATGTCACTCCACTTCCTCAAATTAAATCTTTACAAAACCGAGCTCCTAGTTTTCCCCCCAGCCTGCCCCCCCCCCCCCGACTTCTCCATCACAACCAACAATGCCACCATCAGTCCCTCCCCGCAAGCCAGAGTACAAGGTGTCATCCTAGACTCCAACCTGTCTTTCCAGCCCCAGGTCCAATCGCTGACAAACTCATGTAGACTCCACCTCCGCAACATCTCCAAAATACGTCCGTTCCTAACCCCAGAAACTACTAAGCAACT
Source organism: Staurois parvus (assembly GCF_062004578.1). Classification (NCBI taxonomy): domain Eukaryota; kingdom Metazoa; phylum Chordata; class Amphibia; order Anura; family Ranidae; genus Staurois; species Staurois parvus. The sequence continues at coordinate 2,150,695 of NW_028318183.1, read as the reverse complement.
CATCACTTCCTTATTATATCACGACTTGACTACTGTAACTCCCTCCTCACCGGCCTACCCCAACACAGGCTATCCCCGCTTCAGTCTATCCTGAATTCTGCGGCCAGACTCATCCACCTTACCAACTGCTCCGTATCCGCCACCGTCCTCTGCCAATCCCTCCACTGGCTTCCGATTGCCCAACGCATAAAATTCAAATTGCTAACATTGACGTACAGAGCTGTTCATAACACTGCCCCAAACTACATCACCGATCTGATATCCAAATACCACCCAAAAGGTACTCTCCGCTCCTCACAAGACCTCCTACTCTCTAGTTCCCTGGTCTCCTCCTCCCATGCCCATCTCCAGGACTTCTCCAGGGTTTCCCCCATCCTCTGGAACTCGCTACCCCAATCCATCAGACTGTAACCTACTCTCCTCACCTTTAGGCGCACCCTGAAAACCCATCTCTTCAGGGAAGCCTACCCCGCCCTCACCTAACTGCCGATCTCCTCCACTCTTCCTACCACTCCATCCCCCACAGCCATTTCCTCCTGTACCACTCTCCCCTCCCTCCTAGATTGTAAGCTCCAAGGAGCTGGGCCCTCGAACCCTCGTGTATTGTATTGTATTGTTACTGTACTGTCTCGTGTACTGTCTCCCATTATGATGTACAGCGCTGTTGGCGCTATATAAATCCTGTATAATAATAATGAAAACACAGTGGTGATCAAATGCAGCCAAAAGAAAGCTATATTTGTGTGAAAAAATTTATATAAATTTAATTTGGGTACAGTGTTGTATGACCACGCAATTGCCAGTTAAAGTAGCGCAGTGCAGAATAGCAAAAAATTACCTGGCCATGAAGGGGGTAAAACCATCTGGAGATTAAGCGGTTAACAAAATTAATACAAGTAAAAGATACACAAAACCATTTCCCACGTGCTTTACTATGAATCAGAAAAAAACTTCAACCAGACTTTTCAATTTCAATGAGGTTATGTTACATTTAGGTGCTCAGCGGAGCTCTTCATGAAAGGTATTTTCACCACTTCAATCTCTTTTGTTAATACAAATTCATTTTATATAGAAAACGGTTTCAGTTAAATATTATGGTTTGGTTTTTCATCAAGCTAAATATTGTTGGATGAAGATGATGGTCTTCCCTACTGGCCATGTATTCCCGTGTCTGGCCTGACCTCTTGGCTGCTGTGCCTTCAGTTACTAATGAAAGGAACCAGAATACATTTTACACTTTTACTCCCGGAGGATTCCCCCATCCCCTGGAGTGTTCGGTTTATTCCTGGCTGATCCCTATTTCTCAACAACACAGCACTGCTCTCACTATGGAGAGGAAGAGACACTAAATTTATCAGCGCAGGAAAGAGAACATTTAACCTTTTCCTACCAGCTGCTGCAATGTATGACCTGAGGGCTAATGGGAAATTGAAATCACTTAAAATCATTTAAATAACTTTTTGTATTAATAAAATACACAATATAAAATTGTGCCAAAAACAAAATAAAGAATCCCTCTGAAAGATTAAATGCTTAAGAAAAAAAATTACAGTATTACAGGTTGTGCAGATCACAGACATTGTACATTGTTTGGCTGTAACAAAGCTGTAGTAGGACTGTACATTTTCCAGAAAGAAACAAGAACAATTATGGATTGGTTACACAGCAACAAGTACATTGTATTACTTAGAATTTAAAGTGTCACTAAACCCACAACATAAAAAAACTATCAAATGCTGTATTGCATGCTGTTCATACTCACTCAGTCACAATGGGATTAGTCTTCTGTATTCTGCAAAAATCTTGATTGATCCTGCTGTTCTACATCTCCCCCTTCTGTCCATGTCCCCATTGCAGTTAGGGATCTTGCAGAGCAGTGCTGGCAGCTACTGCAAAACATAAAACATCAGAGCGCTCGTGGCCAATGTCCTGAATAAAAAAACAATAATGTGCATGACCAGCAGACAATGTAAAACAGTTTAATGGAGCAATAAAAGCAAGAATCACCATCAGGATGTATCCATGAATGGATGTCATACAGGGATCGGTGCAAAACATAGACTGAATCTGGCAGATACTGCACATGCTCAGTGAGTTTCTATGCTGAGCAGCCCATGTGACTATAGAGTTACACATGTGGACATATACACAGTGGTAAATGACAGCTCACTCCGGCCCTCCTCCTTAATGTCCACTAAACAGCTAAACACAATGGAGGTGGAATATTACATCTTGATTGATGGAGGCTTCACCTCCCTAATGTTCTAAGGCACAGGCTGGAGGGGTGTGACACAGCCTATGACTGGCAGAAATTCACCCACACCATATTATTGCAAACAAATAATGAAGATTTGATTTCAAATATATATTTGTATGACAATTTAAAACAATTGCTAGATATTAATTATTTATTTTTACTTTGTATTCCAAAAGGCTGGGGTTTTTTTTTGGACATGTGACCAGCAGCAGAAGACTTGAACCTCCTCCTGCCACTGTTTACCTGCAGACAGACTAGGAAAGAGCTCGGTCATGTGGCAGCTATATATCAATTAGAAAAAAGGGTATTTGTTTTTTTTCTTTTTTTATTAAAATAATTACAGTGCCATCATCCATATACAGAAAGAGACAGGACAGTGTAAATTAAACAGTGTGTGTAGTTACACTGTAATTCTAAATCAAAACATGCACTTAAAGTACAAAAACATATTTTTGTTAGTTACGGATAGATTAGGTAAGTATTGGAACTAGAGATGAGCGAATCGAAGTAGGCGAAGTGGAATTCGTTTAGAATATTAGGAAAATTTCGATTCGCGTCGAATCCGAAAATAAGCAGACTTCGGATGCGCGAATCGAAATTTTTCCTAAAATGGCGGCGACATGTGCGGCGACGGAGCGGGGATGTCTGGGAAGGCGCGCAGACAAGGCGCGCTGACCCATAATGCATTCATTCATGACATGTGATCGCATTAGCCAATCAGCAGCCAGCCAGCCAGCACAGTGTAATGGTCGAGCTATAAATAGCGGCCATTTTAGAATTCTTCATTTGCCTCCAGTCATTCAACAGAGGCAGACCTGGCTGTATGCAGGGAGAGAGTTAGAGTTACTTAGGGCCACAGAATTGTTACTTAGGGACATACACAGAATTGTTACTGAGGGCCACAGAATCGTTACTTAGGGCCACAGAATTGTTACTTAGGGACAGACACAGAATTGTTAGTGAGGGACACAGATTTGTTACTGAGGGCCACAGAATCGTTACTTAGGGCCACAGAAACGTTACTTAGGGCCACAGAATTGTTACTTAGGGACAGACACAGAATTGTTATTGAGGGACACAGAATTGTTACTGAGGGCCACAGAACAGTTACTTAGGGCAACAGAAACGTTACTTAGGGCCACAGAATTGTTACTTAGGGACAGACACAGAATTGTTACTGAGGGACACAGATTTGTTACTGAGGGCCACAGAATCGTTACTTAGGGCCACAGAATTGTTACTTAGGGACAGACACAGAATTGTTATTGAGGGACACAGAATTGTTACTGAGGGCCACAGAAACGTTACTTAGGGCCACAGAAACGTTACTTAGGGCCACAGAATTGTTACTTAGGGACAGACACAGAATTGATATTGAGGGACACAGAATTGTTACTGAGGGCCACAGAACCGTTACTTAGGGCCACAGAACCGTTACTTAGGGCCACAGAAACGTTACTTAGGGACAGACACAGAATTGTTACTGAGGGACACAGATTTGTTACTGAGGGCCACAGAAACGTTACTTAGGGCCACAGAAACGTTACTTAGGGCCACAGAATCGTTACTTAGGGACACAGAAACGTTACTTAGGGCCACAGAAACGTTACTTAGGGCCACAGAATTGTTACTTAGGGACAGACACAGAATTGTTACTGAGGGCCACAGAATTGTTACTGAGGGCCACAGAACCGTTACTTAGGGCCACAGAAACGTTACTTAGGGCTACAGAAACGTTACTTAGGGCCACAGAATCGTTACTTAGGGCCACAGAATCGTTACTTAGGGACACAGAAACGTTACTTAGGGCCACAGAAACTTTACTTAGGGCCACAGAATTGTTACTTAGGGACAGACACAGAATTGTTACTGAGGGATACAGAATTGTTACTGAGGGACACAGAACCGTTACTTAGGGCCACAGAAACGTTACATAGGGCCACAGAAACGTTTACTTAGGGCCACAGAATCGTTAGTTAGGGCCACAGAAACGTTACATAGGGACACAGAATTGTTACTCAGGGACAGACAGAATTGTTACTGAGGGATACAGAATTGTTACTGAGGGCCACAGAATCGTTACTTAGGGCCACAGAAACGTTACTTAGGGCCACAGAATTGTTACTTAGGGACAGACACAGAATTGTTACTGAGGGACACAGATTTGTTACTGAGGGCCACAGAATCGTTACTTAGGGCCACAGAATTGTTACTTAGGGACAGACACAGAATTGTTACTGAGGGACACAGATTTGTTACTGAGGGCCACAGAATCGTTACTTAGGGCCACAGAAACGTTACTTAGGGCCACAGAATTGTTACTTAGGGCCACAGAATTGTTACTTAGGGACAGACACAGAATTGTTACTGAGGGCCACAGAATCGTTACTTAGGGCCACAGAATTGTTACTTAGGGACAGACACAGAATTGTTAGTGAGGGACACAGATTTGTTACTGAGGGCCACAGAATCGTTACTTAGGGCCACAGAAACGTTACTTAGGGCCACAGAATTGTTACTTAGGGACAGACACAGAATTGTTATTGAGGGACACAGAATTGTTACTGAGGGCCACAGAACAGTTACTTAGGGCAACAGAAACGTTACTTAGGGCCACAGAATTGTTACTTAGGGACAGACACAGAATTGTTACTGAGGGACACAGATTTGTTACTGAGGGCCACAGAATCGTTACTTAGGGCCACAGAATTGTTACTTAGGGACAGACACAGAATTGTTATTGAGGGACACAGAATTGTTACTGAGGGCCACAGAAACGTTACTTAGGGCCACAGAAACGTTACTTAGGGCCACAGAATTGTTACTTAGGGACAGACACAGAATTGTTATTGAGGGACACAGAATTGTTACTGAGGGCCACAGAACCGTTACTTAGGGCCACAGAACCGTTACTTAGGGCCACAGAAACGTTACTTAGGGACAGACACAGAATTGTTACTGAGGGACACAGATTTGTTACGGAGGGCCACAGAAACGTTACTTAGGGCCACAGAAACATCACTTAGGGCCACAGAATCGTTACTTAGGGCCACAGAAACGTTACTTAGGGCCACAGAAACGTTAGTTAGGGCCACAGAATTGTTACTTAGGGACAGACACAGAATTGTTACTGAGGGCCACAGAATTGTTACTGAGGGCCACAGAACCGTTACTTAGGGCCACAGAAACGTTACTTAGGGCTACAGAAACGTTACTTAGGGCTACAGAAACGTTACTTAGGGCCACAGAATCGTTACTTAGGGCCACAGAATCGTTACTTAGGGACACAGAAACGTTACTTAGGGCCACAGAAACTTTACTTAGGGCCACAGAATTGTTACTTAGGGACAGACACAGAATTGTTACTGAGGGATACAGAATTGTTACTGAGGGACACAGAACCGTTACTTAGGGCCACAGAAACGTTACTTAGGGCCACAGAAACATTACTTAGGGCCACAGAATCGTTACTTAGGGCCACAGAAACGTTACTTAGGGCCAGAGAAACGTTACTTAGAGCCACAGAATTGTTACTCAGGGACAGACACAGAATTCTTACTCAGGGACAGACACAGAATTCTTACTCAGGGACACAGAATTGTTACTGAGGGACACAGAATTGTTACTGAGGGACAGACACAGAATTGTTACTCAGGGACAGACACAGAATTGTTACTGAGGGACACAGAATTGTTACTGAGGGCCACAGAACTGTTACTTAGGGCCACAGAAACGTTACTCAGGGACACAGAATTGTTACTCAGGGACAGACACAGATCTGTTACTCAGGGACAGACACAGAATTGTTACTGAGGGACACAGAATTGTTACTGAGGGACACAGAATTGTTACTGAGGGACACAGAATTGTTACTGAGGGCCACAGAACTGTTACTTAGGGCCACAGAAACGTTACTCAGGGACACAGAATTGTTAATCAGGGACAGACACAGAATTCTTACTCAGGGACAGACACAGAATTGTTACTCAGGGACACAGAATTGTTACTGAGGGACACAGAATTGTTACTGAGGGACACAGAATTGTTACTGAGGGACACAGAATTGTTACTCAGGGACAGACACAGAATTATTACTCAGGGACAGACACAGGATTGTTACTGAGGGACACAGAATTGTTACTGAGGGCCACAGAACTGTTACTTAGGGCCACAGAAACGTTACTCAGGGACACAGAATTGTTACTCAGGGACAGACACAGAATTGTTACTGAGGGACAGACACAGAATTGTTACTGAGGGACACAGAATTGTTACTGAGGGACACAGAATTGTTACTGAGGGCCACAGAATCGTTACTTAGGGCAACGGAAACGTTACTTAGGGCAACAGAAACGTTACTTAGGGACACAGAATTGTTACTCAGGGACAGACACAGAATTGTTACTCAGGGACAGACACAGAATTGTTACTCAGGGACACAGAATTGTTACTCAGGGACACAGAATTGTTACTGAGGGACACAGAATTGTTACTGAGGGACACAGAATTGTTACTCAGGGACAGACACAGAATTGTTACTCAGGGACAGACACAGAATTGTTACTGAGGGACACAGAATTGTTACTGAGGGACACAGAATTGTTACTGAGGGCCACAGAACTGTTACTTAGGGCCACAGAAACGTTACTCAGGGACACAGAATTGTTACTCAGGGACAGACACAGAATTGTTACTCAGGGACACAGAATCGTTGAATTAAAGAGTATGTCAGACAACATGCAGAGGAGTGGCAGAGGAGGCAATGTTTTAGGAGCGAGCAGACGTGGCAGCAGAGGAAGGGGTCGAGGCAGCACTATTCGCAGCCAGAGGCCAGTGCTCCCGGTGTCATCCAGTACAGTGAGGAAGAGCTAACAGAGGGCGGTCAGGAACGGGGGGAGACATCCGCCTCTTCAGCAGCCAGGCGAAGAAGTAGTGGCGAGGAGAGTGGCTCGGTAGCCGGTCTAGAGACAGGTCTGTCTCCTGACCCACACGCAGCCGAGGGGGCTAGTAGTGAGGCGGAGACCCTAATTGATGATGATGAGGCTGATCGCACTTGGCAGCCTCGTCGCCATCAGGCTATTGCTTCCGCATCATCAGGAGAAGAGGGTGGCAGCTTGGCAGCGAGCAAAACAGTCGGTGGGTTGTCTCCATCGCCACACTCTGCCATGTGCCACTTTCAGGTCTCCTCACACACTGCTGATGTGTTCCATTTTTTGTCATAGGGTGCTGGCAGATTACGGGCCTCCCATAGCTGCTGCCAGGCCCCTAATCTGCCATGGGCCCCTGTACCGCCTCCTCATGCTGCTGCCAGGTCCACAGTGTCTCATGCCATGTGCCACTTTCAGGTCTCCTCACACTGCTGGTGTGTTCCATTTTTTGTGATAGGGTGCTGGCAGATTACGGGCCTCCCATAGCTGCTGCCAGGCCCCTAATCTGCCATGGGCCCCTATACCGCCTCCTCATGCTGCTGCGAAGTCCAGAGTCTCTCATGGGTCCCTGTACGGCCTCCCATTGCTGCTGTCTCCATCGCCACACTCTGCCATGTGCCACTTTCAGGTCTCCTCACACTGCTGGTGTGTTCCATTTTTTGTCATAGGGTGCTGGCAGATTACGGGCCTCCCATAGCTGCTGCCAGGCCCCTAATCTGCCATGGGCCCCTGTACCGCCTCCTCATGCTGCTGCCAGGTCCACAGTGTCTCATGCCATGTGCCACTTTCAGGTCTCCTCACACACTGCTGGTGTGTTCAATTTTTTTGACATAGGGTGCTGGCAGATTACGGGCCTCCCATAGCTGCTGCCAGGCCCCTAATCTGCCATGGGCCCCTATACTGCCTCCTCATGCTGCTGCTGCGAAGTCCAGAGTCTCTCATGGGTCCCTGTACGGCCTCCCATTGCTGCTGTCTCCATCGCCACACTCTGCCATGTGCCACTTTCAGGTCTCCTCACACACTGCTGGTGTGTTCCATTTTTTGACATAGGGTGCTGGCAGATTAGGGGCCTCCCATAGCTGCTGCCAGGCCCCTAATCTGCCATGGGCCCCTATAGCGCCTCCTCATGCTGCTGCCAGGTCCAGAGTGTCTCATGGGTCCCTGTACGGCCTCCCATTGCTGCTGTCTCCATCGCCACACTCTGCCATGTGCCACTTTCAGGTCTCCTCACACTGCTGGTGTGTTCCATTTTTTGTCATAGGGTGCTGGCAGATTACGGGCCTCCCATAGCTGCTGCCAGGCCCCTAATCTGCCATGGGCCCCTGTACCGCCTCCTCATGCTGCTGCCAGGTCCACAGTGTCTCATGCCATGTGCCACTTTCAGGTCTCCTCACACACTGCTGGTGTGTTCCATTTTTTTGACATAGGGTGCTGGCAGATTACGGGCCTCCCATAGCTGCTGCCAGGCCCCTAATCTGCCATGGGCCCCTATACCGCCTCCTCATGCTGCTGCAAAGTCCAGAGTCTCTCATGGGTCCCTGTACGGCCTCCCATTGCTGCTGTCTCCATCGCCACACTCTGCCATGTGCCACTTTCAGGTCTCCTCACACACTGCTGGTGTGTTCCATTTTTTGACATAGGGTGCTGGCAGATTACGGGCCTCCCATAGCTGCTGCCAGGCCCCTAATCTGCCATGGGCCCCTATAGCGCCTCCTCATGCTGCTGCCAGGTCCAGAGTGTCTCATGGGTCCCTGTACGGCCTCCCATTGCTGCTGTCTCCATCGCCACACTCTACCATGTGCCACTTTCAGGTCTCCTCACACTGCTGGTGTGTTCCATTTTTTGTCATAGGGTGCTGGCAGATTACGGGCCTCCCATAGCTGCTGCCAGGCCCCTAATCTGCCATGGGCCCCTGTACCGCCTCCTCATGCTGCTGCCAAGTCCACAGTGTCTCATGCCATGTGCCACTTTCAGGTCTCCTCACACACTGCTGGTGTGTTCAATTTTTTTGACATAGGGTGCTGGCAGATTACGGGCCTCCCATAGCTGCTGCCAGGCCTCTAATCTGCCATGGGCCCCTATACAGCCTCCTCATGCTGCTGCGAAGTCCAGAGTCTCTCATGGGTCCCTGTACGGCCTCCCATTGCTGCTGTCTCCATCGCCACACTCTGCCATGTGCCACTTTCAGGTCTCCTCACACACTGCTGGTGTGTTCAATTTTTTTGACATAGGGTGCTGGCAGATTACGGGCCTCCCATAGCTGCTGCCAGGCCCCTAATCTGCCATGGACCCCTATACCGCCTCCTCATGCTGCTGCCAAGTCCAGAGTCTCTCATGGGTCCCTGTACGGCCTCCCATTGCTGCTGTCTCCATCGCCACACTCTGCCATGTGCCACTTTCAGGTCTCCTCACACACTGCTGGTGTGTTCCATTTTTTGACATAGGGTGCTGGCAGATTAGGGGCCTCCCATAGCTGCTGCCAGGCCCCTAATCTGCCATGGGCCCCTATAGCGCCTCCTCATGCTGCTGCCAGGTCCAGAGTGTCTCATGGGTCCCTGTACGGCCTCCCATTGCTGCTGTCTCCATCGCCACACTCTGCCATGTGCCACTTTCAGGTCTCCTCACACTGCTGGTGTGTTCCATTTTTTGTCATAGGGTGCTGGCAGATTACGGGCCTCCCATAGCTGCTGCCAGGCCCCTAATCTGCCATGGGCCCCTGTACCGCCTCCTCATGCTGCTGCCAGGTCCACAGTGTCTCATGCCATGTGCCACTTTCAGGTCTCCTCACACACTGCTGGTGTGTTCCATTTTTTGTCATAGGGTGCTGGCAGATTACGGGCCTCCCATAGCTGCTGCCAGGCCCCTAATCTGCCATGGGCCCCTATACCGCCTCCTCATGCTGCTGCGAAGTCCAGAGTCTCTCATGGGTCCCTGTACGGCCTCCCATTGCTGCTGTCTCCATCGCCACACTCTGCCATGTGCCACTTTCAGGTCTCCTCACACACTGCTGGTGTGTTCCATTTTTTGACATAGGGTGCTGGCAGGTTACGGGCCTCCCATAGCTGCTGCCAGGCCCCTAATCTGCCATGGGCCCCTATAGCACCTCCTCATGCTGCTGCCAGGTCCAGAGTGTCTCATGGGTCCCTGTACGGCCTCCCATTGCTGCTGTCTCCATCGCCACACTCTGCCATGTGCCACTTTCAGGTCTCCTCACACTGCTGGTGTGTTCCATTTTTTGTCATAGGGTGCTGGCAGATTACGGGCCTCCCATAGCTGCTGCCAGGCCCCTAATCTGCCATGGGCCCCTGTACCGCCTCCTCATGCTGCTGCCAGGTCCACAGTGTCTCATGCCATGTGCCACTTTCAGGTCTCCTCACACACTGCTGGTGTGTTCCATTTTTTGTCATAGGGTGCTGGCAGATTACGGGCCTCCCATAGCTGCTGCCAGGCCCCTAATCTGCCATGGGCCCCTATACCGCCTCCTCATGCTGCTGCAAAGTCCAGAGTCTCTCATGGGTCCCTGTACGGCCTCCCATTGCTGCTGTCTCCATCGCCACACTCTGCCATGTGCCACTTTCAGGTCTCCTCACACACTGCTGGTGTGTTCCATTTTTTGACATAGGGTGCTGGCAGATTACGGGCCTCCCATAGCTGCTGCCAGGCCCCTAATCTGCCATGGGCCCCTATAGCGCCTCCTCATGCTGCTGCCAGGTCCAGAGTGTCTCATGGGTCCCTGTACGGCCTCCCATTGCTGCTGTCTCCATCGCCACACTCTGCCATGTGCCACTTTCAGGTCTCCTCACACTGCTGGTGTGTTCCATTTTTTGTCATAGGGTGCTGGCAGATTACGGGCCTCCCATAGCTGCTGCCAGGCCCCTAATCTGCCATGGGCCCCTGTACCGCCTCCTCATGCTGCTGCCAGGTCCACAGTGTCTCATGCCATGTGCCACTTTCAGGTCTCCTCACACACTGCTGGTGTGTTCCATTTTTTGTCATAGGGTGCTGGCAGATTACGGGCCTCCCATAGCTGCTGCCAGGCCCCTAATCTGCCATGGGCCCCTGTACAGCCTCCTCATGCTGCTGCCAGGTCCACAGTGTCTCATGCCATGTGCCACTTTCAGGTCTCCTCACACACTGCTGGTGTTTTCCATTTTTTGTCATACGGTGCTGGCAGATTACGGGCCTCCCATAGCTGCTGCCAGGCCCCTAATCTGCCATGGGCCCCAATACCGTCTCCTCATGCTGCTGCGAAGTCCAGAGTCTCTCATGGGTCCCTGTACGGCCTCCCATTGCTGCTGTCTCCATCGCCACACTCTGCCATGTGCCACTTTCAGGTCTCCTCACACACTGCTGGTGTGTTCAATTTTTTTGACATAGGGTGCTGGCAGATTACGGGCCTCCCATAGCTGCTGCCAGGCCCCTAATCTGCCATGGGCCCCAATAGCGCCTCCTCATGCTGCTGCCAGGTCCAGGCGAACGTAGTCACACAGGGGAGGAACTTCTCAGTGTAATGAACAGAGAAATCGACAGATGGCTGTCTCCGCGCAAACTGAAAATCGGAACCATGTTGACCGACAACGGAAAGAACATGGTGTCTGCTCTGCGTCAAGGAAGGTTGTGCCATGCGCCATGCATGGCTCACGTGTTCAATCTGGTTGTCAAGCGGTTCCTAAAATCCACCATCCCACTGCAAGACATCCTTAAAATGTCACGTAAACCTTGCATGCATTTCAGCCATTCCTACATCGCAAAGCACACCCTCCTTGAGCTGCAGCGGCAGAACGGAATTCCACAGCATCGCCTGATCTGCGACGTTGCAACAAGGTGGAATTCAACCCTACACATGGTAGACCGCCTTTACGAACAGCGAAAGGCCATCACCGATTTCATGATGTTACAAGCGGATAAAGGTACTCCCCTGTGTAACTTCGATGTCAGCCATTGGCAGCTCATGCGTGACACCTGCCGCTTGCTCAGGCCCTTTGAGGGGGCCACGCTATTCGTGAGTCGGCAGGACTATGGGATGAACGACGTCATTCCTCTGTTGCACGTCCTGGAACAAATGCTGTTAACAATGGCTGGTCAGGGTGCGGTAGACGTGGCGCACAGATCTCAACGCCACATGACCCCTGTGGGGGCAGGACAGGAAGAAGAGGAGGAGGTAGAGGAGGACATTTGTGCTCAGGAATTATTGAGTGAAATGGGTGGTTTTTCCACTCAGCGGACAGAAGTGGAGGAGCAGGAGCATCTGGTAGAGGAGGAGGAGACAGAGGACCCAGACGCACCGTGGCAGTATGCTGTGGAGATGGAGTCAGGGAGTCCCTCGCATTCCTTGGCACAAATGGCCCATAGCATGCTCGGTTGCTTGCGTAGCGACAGCCGAATAAGAACCATCAGACAGAGGGATGACTTTTGGCTGTCCACCTTGTTGGATCCTCGCTACAGTTCAAAAATGGTGGCCTTTTTCACACCTGCTGAGAGGGAGGCCAAAATAACGTACTATAAAAACCACCTATGTAGTCAGTTGGTCTCTGCCTTTGTGCGCCAACGTCCATCCTCAGACACTGTGGGCCCTGTGCGCTCGCGTTCCGCTGCCATGGCAGCAAAGGAGGGGTGGGGTGGTAGGAGCAGTGGCAGCTCCACCAGCAGCGGCTGACTCAGTCTGCAGTCGATGATGAGTAGCTTTCTTCACCAGCGCAGTGAGGAAACTAGTAACCAGCCGCAGCAGCAGCAGCATCAGGTGGACCTGGAGCAGGACCTCAAACAACAGGCTTGGGCCTACTTGGACAGCACCCTGCCAACCGAGGTAGACAATCCCCTTGACTACTGGGCAACGAAACTTGACCTTTGGCCCCAACTAGCTGAATTTGCCCTTGAAAGGCTGTCATGCCCGGCCAGTAGCGTGGCATCGGAGCGCGTGTTTAGTGCGGCAGGAGGTATTGTAACTCCGCGGAGGACACGACTGTCCACCCAAAGTGTGGAGAGACTCACGTTTGTGAAAATGAATCAGGCGTGGATTAGTCTGGATTTCAAACCACCAGTTCCTGACACAACTGACTAAATCCGCCATGAATCATGCCCCAAACATGTGCCACTTTCAGGTCTCCTCACACTGCTGGTGTGTTCCATTTTTTGTCATAGGGTGCTGGCAGATTACGGGCCTCCTATAGCTGCTGCCAGGCCCCTAATCTGCCATGGGCCCCTGTACCGCCTCCTCATGCTGCTGCCAGGTCCAGAGTCTCTCATGGGTCCCTGTACGGCCTCCCATTGCTGCTGTCTCCATCACCACACTCTGCCATGTGCCACTTTCAGGTCTCCTCACACTGCTGGTGTGTTCCATTTTTTGTCATAGGGTGCTGGCAGATTACGGGCCTCCTATAGCTGCTGCCAGGCCCCTAATCTGCCATGGGCCCCTGTACCGCCTCCTCATGCTGCTGCCAGGTCCACAGTGTCTCATGCCATGTGCCACTTTCAGGTCTCCTCACACTGCTGGTGTGTTCAATTTTTTGACATAGGGTGCTGGCAGATTACGGGCCTCCTATAGCTGCTGCCAGGCCCCTAATCTGCCATGGGCCCCTGTACCGCCTCCTCATGCTGCTGCCAGGTCCACAGTGTCTCATGCCGTGTGCCACTTTCAGGTCTCCTCACACTGCTGGTGTGTTCAATTTTTTGACATAGGGTGCTGGCAGATTACGGGCCTCCTATAGCTGCTGCCAGGCCCCTAATCTGCCATGGGCCCCTGTACCGCCTCCTCATGCTGCTGCCAGGTCCACAGTGTCTCATGCCGTGTGCCACTTTCAGGTCTCCTCACACTGCTGGTGTGTTGAATTTTTTGACATAGGGTGCTGGCAGATTACGGGCCTCCCATAGCTGCTGCCAGGCCCCTAATCTGCCATGGGCCCCTATACCGCCTCCTCATGCTGCTTCCAGGTCCAGAGTCTGTCATGGGTCCCTGTACGGCCTCCCATTGCTGCTGTCTCCATCGCCACACTCTGCCATGTGCCACTTTCAGGTCTCCTCACACACTGCTGGTGTGTTCCATTTTTTGTCATAGGGTGCTGGCAGATTACGGGCCTCCCATTGCTGCTGCCAGGCCCCTAATCTGCCATGGGCCCCTGTACCGCCTCCTCATGCTGCTGCCAGGTCCACAGTGTCTCATGGGTCCCTGTACGGCCTCCCATTGCTGCTGTCTCCATCGCCACACTCTGCCATGTGCCACTTTCAGGTCTCCTCACACTGCTGGTGTGTTCCATTTTTTGTCATAGGGTGCTGGCAGATTACGGGCCTCCTGTAGCTGCTGCCAGGCCCCTAATCTGCCATGGGCCCCTGTACCGCCTCCTCATGCTGCTGCCAGGTCCACAGTGTCTCATGCCGTGTGCCACTTTCAGGTCTCCTCACACTGCTGGTGTGTTGAATTTTTTGACATAGGGTGCTGGCAGATTACGGGCCTCCCATAGCTGCTGCCAGGCCCCTAATCTGCCATGGGCCCCTATACCGCCTCCTCATGCTGCTGCCAGGTCCAGAGTCTGTCATGGGTCCCTGTACGGCCTCCCATTGCTGCTGTCTCCATCGCCACACTCTGCCATGTGCCACTTTCAGGTCTCCTCACACTGCTGGTGTGTTGAATTTTTTGACATAGGGTGCTGGCAGATTACGGGCCTCCCATAGCTGCTGCCAGGCCGCTAATCTGCCATGGGCCCCTATACCGCCTCCTCATGCTGCTGCCAAGTCCAGAGTCTGTCATGGGTCCCTGTACGGCCTCCCATTGCTGCTGTCTCCATCGCCACACTCTGCCATGTGCCACTTTCAGGTCTCCTCACATTGCTGGTGTGTTGAATTTTTTGACATTGGGTGCTGGCAGATTACGGGCCTCCCATAGCTGCTGCCAGGCCCCTAATCTGCCATGGGCCCCTGTACCGCCTCCTCATGCTGCTGCCAGGTCCACAGTGTCTCATGCCATGTGCCACTTTCAGGTCTCCTCACACTGCTGGTGTGTTCAATTTTTTGACATATGGTGCTGGCAGATTACGGGCCTCCTATAGCTGCTGCCAGGCCCCTAATCTGCCATGGGCCCCTATACCGCCTCCTCATGCTGCTGCCAGGTCCAGAGTCTCTCATGGGTCCCTGTACGGCCTCCCATTGCTGCTGTCTCCATCGCCACACTCTGCCATGTGCCACTTTCAGGTCTCCTCACACACTGCTGGTGTGTTGAATTTTTTGACATAGGGTGCTGGCAGATTACGGGCCTCCCATTGCTGCTGCCAGGCCCGTAATCTGCCATGGGCCCCCGTACCGACTCCTCATGCTGTGACGTTGCAACAAGGTGGAATTCAACCCTACATATGTTAGACCGCCTTTACGAACAGCAAAAGGCCATCACAGATTTCCTGATGTTAAAAGCGGATAAAGGTACTCCCTGTGTAACTTAAATGTCAGCCATTGGCAGCTCATGCGTGACACCTGCGCTTGCTCAGGCCCTTTGAGGAGGCCACGCTATTCGTGAGTCGGCAGGACTATGGGATGAACGACGTCATTCCTCTGTTGCACGTCCTGGAACAAATGCTGTTAACAATGGCTGGTCAGGGTGCGGTAGACGTGGCGCACAGATCTCAACGCCACATGACCCCTGTGGGGGCAGGACAGGAAGAAGAGGAGGAGGTAGAGGAGGACATTGGTGCTCAGGAATTATTGAGTGAAATGGGTGGTTTTTCCACTCAGCGGACAGGAGTGGAGGAGCAGGAGCATCTGGTAGAGGAGGAGGAAGAGGAGACAGAGGACCCAGACGCACCGTGGCAGTATGCTGTGGAGATGGAGGCAGGGAGTCCCTCGCATTCCTTGGCACAAATGGCCCATAGCATGCTCGCTTGCTTGCGTACCGACAGCCGAATAATAACCATCAGACAGAGGGATGACTTTTGGCTGTCCACCTTGTTGGACCCTCGCTACAGTTCAAAAATGGTGGCCTTTTTCACACCTGCTGAGAGGGAGGCCAAAATAACGTACTATAAAAACCACCTATGTAGTCAGCTGGTCTCTGCCTGTCTGCGCCAACGTCCATCCTCAGACACTGTGGGCCCTGTGCGCTCGCGTTCCGCTGCCATGGCAGCAGGGGAGGGGTGGGGTGGTAGGAGCAGTGGCAGCTCCACCAGCAGCAGCTGCCTCAGTCTGCAGTCGATGATGAGTAGCTTTCTTCACCAGCGCAGTGAGGAAACTACTAACCAGCCGCAGCAGCAGCAGCAGCAGCATCAGGTGGACCTGGAGCAGGACCTCAAACAACAGGCTTAGGCCTACTTGGACAGCACCCTGCCAACCGAGGTAGACAATCCCCTTGACTACTGGGCAACGAAACTTGACCTTTGGCCCCAACTAGCTGAATTTGCCCTTGAAAGGCTGTCATGCCCGGCCAGTAGCGTGGCATCGGAGCGCGTGTTTAGTGCGGCAGGAGGTATTGCAACTCCGCGGAGGACACGACTGTCCACCCAAAGTGCGGAGAGACTCACGTTTGTGAAAATGAATCAGGCGTGGATTAGTCTGGATTTCAAACCACCAGTTCCTGACACAACTGACTAAATCCGCCATGAATCATGCCCCAAACATGTGCCACTTTCAGGTCTCCTCACACTGCTGGTGTGTTCCATTTTTTGTCATAGGGTGCTGGCAGATTACGGGCCTCCCATAGCTGCTGCCAGGCCCCTAATCTGCCATGGGCCCCTATACCGCCTCCTCATGCTGCTGCCAAGTCCAGAGTCTCTCATGGGTCCCTGTACGGCCTCCCATTGCTGCTGTCTCCATCGCCACACTCTGCCATGTGCCACTTTCAGGTCTCCTCACACTGCTGGTGGGTTCCATTTTTTGTCATAGGGTGCTGGCAGATTACGGGCCTCCCATAGCTGCTGCCAGGCCCCTAATCTGCCATGGGCCCCTATACCGCCTCCTCATGCTGCTGCCAGGTCCAGAGTCTCTCATGGGTCCCTGTACGGCCTCCCATTGCTGCTGTCTCCATCGCCACACTCTGCCATGTGCCACTTTCAGGTCTCCTCACACTGCTGGTGGGTTCCATTTTTTGTCATAGGGTGCTGGCAGATTACGCGCCTCCCATAGCTGCTGCCAGGCCCCTAATCTGCCATGGGCCCCCGTACCGACTCCTCATGCTGCTGCCAGGCCCGTAATCTGTCATGGGCCCCTGTTGTCGCTTGTTGGCATATTCCGCTCGTTCAGATGCTCCTTCTCCTGCTACTCCTCTTCACGGATTCCGTCAGCAGTCTTTCTTGGAATCCGTTTCCAAGAGACAACAGTTTGCGAGCATGCACCCGACGGTGCAGAAGCTGAACGTCCTCCTGTCCAAGTTGCTGCTGCCAGGCTCGTAATCTGTCATGCGCCCCTGTACCGCCTCCTCATGCTGCTGCCAGGTCCAGAGTGTGTCATGGGTCCCTGTACGGCCTCCCATTGCTGCTGCCAGGCCCGTAATCTGCCATGGGCCTTCGTACCAACTCCTCATGCTGCTGCCAGGCCCGTAATCTGTCATGGGCCCCTGTACCGCCTCCTCATGCTGCTGCCAGGTCCAGAGTGTGTCATGGGTCCCTGTACGGCCTCCCATTGCTGCTGTCTCCATCGCCACACTCTGCCATGTGCCACTTTCAGGTCTCCTCACACTGCTGGTGGTTTCCATTTTTGTCATAGGGTGCTGTATGGCCTCCCATTGCTGCTGCCTCCACCGCCACACTGTGGCTCCACACTCTGGTTTTGGCCCCGTGACTGCCCAAATGAGTGAAGTGTGCGGTGATTCTAAGATCGACGGCACTCATCTGCATGTCATACTGACTGTCAGTATTATTTCTCTTCCCCAGCAGACTCCAAGGGCATTTAAATTAAAGGTACAGTGTTCTGCACTAATATAAAGGCTCTCTGAAGCCTAGAAACACCCTTTTATAAGTTAAATTCGCAGCGAATATATTCGACTCGAATCAAAATTTTTCCACGAATTCGCCGAATCAGTCGAATCGAATTTTTGAATACTTCGCTCATCTCTAATTGGAACATCTGTTAAAGCTGAGCATAAATAAAAAAAAAAAAAAAAGCTTTTGGCCATTCAGCACCAATCACATAATTTACCTATAAGAAAGTGTAACCCATGTTCTACTAGCTTCTGGTTACTTTGAAAATCTTCCCTCCTGTAATGCTAGATACTCGTCGCAGCAGTGATCTCTTGGGATTTCGTGGGATTGTACCTATTGCCTGTCCTTTTGTCTCCTTGTCCATTCACAAAACTCCTAGTATTCTTCTCCAGAATGCAAAGTGTTCTGTGAATGGAGGAGGAGTGATAAATAGCAGGATCTGTTTGGTTCTCCCATCTCTGCTACAGCCCTGGATAGAAGTAAAAACTCAACAGAGGTTTTATTCTTTCCCATTTCTGGGGCTGGATGTTTTAAATTGGTTGTATTACTTTCTTAAAGAACATATAAACCCAACATTTCATGTTTCTGACATGTGCTTGCTGTACCATGTACTTGTATGAAAAAATATCCTGTTCTCTTTGTATTGCTACCTTTATGTGAAATCACTGGTGTTCCTAACAGTCCCTCTATTTTTCTATTGAAAACTGACCATACTAGGCATGAGAGCACAGTGTGGCCAGTTCTCTAGCTGTGCTGGGAACTCAGCCTGCACTACGCCAATGATCATACCTTGACCTGCCCCCCTCCTGCACAACCATTCATTGGGAAGATTGATGTGCTGCTGTCTCTCCTCTCCGAACTCTCTAAGATCCTTATGCAGCTGAGAGCAGAGGGTATGTGGTCACTTATACAAAGTGGAGAAAAAGGTATTTATAATGTTATTTTATATCTATACACAAATGTTTTCCTTTTAATCCCCTGGCAGGAGGCTGGGCATGGTGACCAGGGCAACCCTCAAATGCAGCAGATCATGGGGGGAGGTGTACAGTGTCATGTGGAAGCCTACCTACAGGCAAGTCGCTGGAGAGGAGGATCTCCACTGCCTCAACGTCTCCTGGGGAGAACAGTCTGTGCAGCAGGGAAGGAGCCAACCCCGCATAAGGCCTGTAGGCAACCACCAACCCACTAAGCTACCAGTAAAGGACAGTGTGAGTACTCTACGGCCAATGGGCCAGATAAGGGGAGAGAACACTCAGGTGTAACACCCAACTAGCTTCTCATCTGGGACTGTGGGACTGTTCAATCGGCAGATCTTGGGCCCCCTTGCTCAGGAATACCCTCAGGCAGCTGGATGAAGAGAAGGAATCATCAGGGTCTGTCAAGGTACACCTAAGAGCCTTTAGTGCTCTTCAAGAAAAGACTTTTATTTAATTTGAATCTTTGTACATAGTTGCTAAGTAGTGATGCGCCGAACACCCCCCCCCCCCCTGTTTGGTTCATGATCGAACATTCAAACCATGAACTTCAAACAGAAGGGACAATTCACTAGCATGCAGCCCAACAGGTCAGGAAAGGAGGGGACAAGCAATCGCCCCCACCCCTCCTGAACCACACCAGGCCACATGTCCTCAACATGGGGGGATGCTTTGGGGCAAATCACGTTGTCCCCATGTTGATGAGGGCAAGGGCCTCTTCCCCACAACTGTGGCTGTGGTCAGGAGCATTGGTTTGGCCAATCACAATACACTGTGCTCTGACAGTGCATTGTGATTGGCCAAACCAATGCACCTGACCACAGCCACAGTTGTGGGGCGCAGCAGGCGAACAGCCCGCCGAACGACCTTACCGTTCATGTGTTCACCGATGTTCAAGTCAAACTTACGGTCGACTCGAACATCATGTCCATGTCCATGTACAGTTCCTTGGGCATCCTATATACCCCTAGCCCCTGAGTTTAACCCCTCAATAAAATCGCAAACCAAGCTCCAGGACTGTTTACTGACTCCAGTGTGCAAAGTGTAGGAAATGCGTGTTGCCTGGCCATGCGGAGCTTAGGGAACCCAAAACAAAACCAGCGGCCCTTACGAGGGTAGTTCTACACCTGCTACAGGACATGGTAAAAGAAAACAAATATTGGTAGGACACAATCTAGTGAGAGAGAGGGGTTTGGGGTAAATCTGTGGCATTGCTAAACAAAAGCAGATCTAGTAGACATGCTGTTAAAACACAAGTGCAGGAACCAGTGGTAGATTAAATGTACCAGGGACCCAAAGGGCTCGTTCACACTTGACTAGTTTCCAATGCTTGCCAAATGCCCCTATAGTGTTAGACAGGCGTTTGGGATTTTTAATGCTCCTCAAATGCTCTCTAAATGCCCTATACGCATTTTTGAGGTGTTTGAGGTGTTTGCCAAGCATTAAAACCGCACCACAAACGCCTATAATGAAGTTCAATGGTATTAACATTCCGCAAAGGCTTTGCAAATGCCCTGCAAATGCTTGCCAGGCATTTGAGGAGCATCACCATAGACTTGAATGGGAGGCTTCAACTCCTCCTGACTTGACATGAGGCGTCAATTTTGCCACAACTCGACATTAACGCTTCAGTGTGAACAGCACTGTGTGCTGCCATGTGTAGAATTTTCATAGGTGTTTGAGGAGCTATAAAAACACTTCCCAAAGCCTGTCTAACACCTGCTAACAAAGCTAGTGTGAACATAGCCTGAGACATTCATGCACCCCTGGCCAGTTTAGTTAGGTCATAGGGTCAGTGTACACATAAATTTGTGCTTTGCTTCTTCTGACATGGATTTGTGAAACATTTCCGCAAGATTTGGAATACAGTGTTTGCATTTCGAATTGAATATTATGCAGTGGTAGTGGACTCTTTGCAAATTACCCCTATGGTGGTTGCAGATAATAATAGCAATGCTTCTACATATGGAGAGTGTGGATAAACATTGTGTATGATCATTTAATAATCTTTAAAGCAGCATTAAACCCAAAAGCAAACATTTATTACAATGCAGCTTACCAGTTCTTAGATGTGATGACTGCATTAGTTTTCTTTTTTTAGCCTTTCTTTCCTTTATTTTCACCTAGTGATCCTGCCAGTAAGTCTGTTGTTTTTCAGCAGAACAAGCTCTCTTGCAAATATAGTGTTGAGAGAAACCAATTACTACTGACAGGGGTTCTTACAATGATCAGCTTTCATTTATTTATGTAAAACCTTTATTCCAAAAGGAAAAGACTGTTGCTGTCTCTGCTTGTAAAGTCTGACCTGGAGTTCAGCTTCATTTTGTTGGTGTATCTAAATCTGCTAGTACATCTAATACTACACCAAGAAAAACATTGCTGCTGTACACTGGTGTCTCTGTTGCACTTTCATCCAGAGTGGGGCAATGTAATACAGACACTGTTTTATCAGCCAGATCAGCAGGTGAAAGCAGAGGAGAAAAGGCCTAAAAAAAAGAAAACTAATGCAGTCAGCACATCTAATGACTGATAAGCTGCAATATGTTACATTTTTGGTTTTGGATGTAGGCTTGGTTTACATATATGCATTTTGGGTTTGATGCTTTCTCCCGTGCTTTTTGCAGTTTGTTTTGCGTTTTTCTAGATGCTTCCTGACGCATTTTTGATGCAGATTTTTTTTCTCTGTTAAAAAGGAATTTTTTTTGTTGCTGGGCAGAATAAAAATGCAAAAGGCAAAACGCAGCAAAATCACACTACCATGAATTTCAGCAGCTTCTTCACTGAACTTGATGCTTTTTGCTTTTAAAATAGTCCCTGACCCTTTTCAAAAACGCTCAAAAAAGCATAGATGTGAACATGCTCCATAGGAATGGACTGTAGTGCGTTTCTGTAAAAAGCACTAAAAAAACGCATTGGTGTGAACGGCCTTGATACTGCTTCAAGAAAAGCATTATTAAGAGCAATTCAAATGTTGCTATTGTTGATCATCTACCGAGTTAAAAAAGTTCAAAGACTTGCAATGCTAAAATGGACTTGCTGGAGTGCAGAAATATACCTACCAACCAGGGGCGGACTGACAACTCATGGGGCCCCCGGGCAATAGGGGAACATGAGGCCCCTGTGTCCTTTGCCAAACTCAAAAAAGCCTATGAAAAAGGTACCAGGGGCATCTCTTGGAGCCCCCTACTGACCCCGGGCCCTCGGGCAGTGCCCGAGTTTCCAAATGGTCAGTCCGCCCCTGCTACCAACTTTCTGGGAGAAAGTGAGACACCTGGGACACCTGGATGAGAAAAAGAGACCTCTTTCAGCTCAAAAAAACTGTAGGGAAAGGACACACCCCTGTGAGACTCCCCAGTTACACTAACCGTGAAGAATTAAAACGCAAAAAAATGAGTGGGCAAACTCAGTCGTTTCTTACTTATTAACCACTTCAAGTTCAGACACTTTTACCCCCTTTCTGCCCAGGCCAATTTTCAGCTTCCAGCGCTATCACACTTTGAATGACAATTGCGCGGGCATGCAACACTGTACCCATATTAATTTTTTAGCATTCGAAACAGATAAAACTTTAATTTGGTGGTATTTATTCACCACTGGGATTTTTATTTTTTTTGCTATATAAATGAAAAATTCCAAAAATTTGGGGAAAAAAGTGTTTTTCTTATAAAATTTTACAAATAAATAATCTTTCTTCATAAATCTTGACCAAAATTTATTGAGTTATCTTTTTAGTAAAAACAAATAACCCAAATTAGTTTATAACCAAAAATTATCATTTTTAAAAAATGTTTTTTACATTTTTATTTTATTTTCTGATATTATTATTTATTATTATTATTATTATTATTATTATTATACAGTATTTATATAGCGCCAAAGGGTTTGCTCAGCGCTTTACAATAGCGAGGGGGACAGAACATGAGCCAATACAGTAACAATACAATACACGAGGGGTTCGAGGGCCCTGCTCTTTCGAGCTTACAATCTAGGAGGGAGGGGATAGTGGTACAGGAGGAAGTGGCTGTGGGGGATGCAGTGGTCGGAGGAGTGGAGGAGATCGCTTGTTAGGTGAGGGTGGGGTAGGCTTCCCTGAAGAGATGGGTTTTCAGGGTGCGCCAGAAGGTGAGGAGGGTAGGTGACAGTCTGATGGATTGAGGTAGGAAGTTCCAGAGGATGGGGGAAGTCCTGGAGAAGTCCTGCAGTCGGGCGTGGGAGGAGGAGACCAGGGAGCTAGAGAGTAGAAGGTCCTGTGAGGAGCGAAGGGCAAGGGTAGGGTGGTATTTGGGTATCAGGTCAGTTAGGTAGTTTGGGGCGGCATTGTGAATGGCTTTGTAGGTCAGAGTTAGTAATTTGAATTTAATGCGTTGGGCAATCGGGAGCCAGTGGAGGGATTGGCAGAGGGGGGTGGCAGATGTGGAGCGGTTGGTGAGGTGGATGAGTCTAGCCGCTGAGTTTAGGATAGACTGGAGTTGGGATAGCGTTTGTTTGGGTAGGCCAGTGAGAAGGGAGTTGCAATAGTCCAGGCGTGAGATGATGAGGGAGTGTACGAGTTGTTTAGTAGTGTCTGGGGTGAGGAATGTACGTATTTATGTTTTTGTTTTTAACATACTGTCACCCTAGCAGTACAGTGTCACCATAGTGACACTGTACTACTTGTGGGGGGTGATGAAAATTTTGTTTTCTTTACACTGATTGCTTTTACACTCACGAAGGCAGTAAAAGCAATCATTTCTCCTCTCTGGCTGCATTCTTGCAGCCATTGAGAAATACTGTGTGAGCTGTGATTTGTCACAGCTTGTCACATGGTACAAGGCTGTCGTGAATAGCCTTGTGCCATGTGATCTCTGTGATCATTCACAGATTTCACTAGTGGTAAGCAATGATATCAGGAAGTGACTTGCTTACTACTATTCATGTGATCATTGATTGGCCAATCAGTGATCACATGATCGGAACCTCACACAGAGGTCCCGTACAGCGATCAGTGTTCCGCTGTGTCCGGAGGGAAGCAGGGAATTGGGGAGGACATTTATAAACGGCCACCCGCCCCTGCACTGCTCCCGTCCGGCCCATGTATATAAAGTGGTTGGAAAGGGTGAAGTTTTTTTACCTTTTTTTGAACTGAAGGTAAAAAAAACCTTCAGTGTGCAGCTCCCACCACAGCCCCACTAATACTTACATGAGACCAATCTCGATCCAGCAATGTGCATGAGAGCAGCGGCTCTCCTGGGTCTCTCCCTCCGCATTGTCTGAGACACAGCAGACAGAGGCAATGGCTCATGCTGCTGTAAATTACAGTCAGTGTGGAGGGAGTGGGGGTGGGACTAACTCATGCTCTGTGTCCTACACACAGGCAACTCGGGAGCGAGCATGCATGAGTGCCCCCAGAGCAAGCAGTTTGTTCTGGAGGCACTCAGCAAGGCAGAGGGGCCAGAGGAGCTGGCGGAGGACCCGAGAAGAGGAGGATCGGGGCTGCTCTGTGCAAAACCATCACACAGAGCAGGTAAGAAGGATGTGTTTATTATTTTAATGAAAAATTCAAACCCTTAGAACCACTGTAGCCTCCCTGGCAATATTCCCGAGTGTAGCTCGGGGTAAAGTTTCAGTACCACAAGCGGTAACCCCGAGCTACACTCGGGCTTACCTTGTGGCGCTGCTCTGCAATCCCTCAGTCACTTACCTTGTCCTGCGCTCCCGCGATGTCCCTCCTGCAGTGTCCCGGCCAATGTTATCTGGCCGATGCCGGCATCTGTCATCTGGGTTCCGTCCCCTGCGAGCGTCGGGACGTACGGGGACAGAACGGCAGGAAATTTGAAAATGACAAAAAATGACATTCACAAAAATCACTAAAATCACATAGTAAAACATTACTGTACCAAACCATTTCACATACATTTTGTCCCGAGTGCTTTGTCCTGTGCCCTGCCTGCATTTTTACTGATCTTTCTCCCTGGAAGCTGAGAAACATCCATGGCGTCCAAAAAGCGTCCCTTTAGGTCAAAAGCTGTTTTAGACCAGCTAGAGAACAGCGATAGTAAATTGGAACTACTTGCAGAATTGAGTGATAATGATTCGTGGGGAAATTCGTCATCAGACATTGAAAACGATTCTGCGGCTTTGCTCAGTAATGTGCGAACTTGGCGCTATATTTCAAATTTCAGTGTTTTTGGTTTGATTATATTATTGAATTAAAATGTATTATTATTATATTATTATTTTTTATGATTATTTATTAAATTATAATTTATGATTTCGTGTTTCAAGTTTTATCCTACCCGGGATGTTTACTAGACTCTTGTTCGGACAGATTTCAGTGAGTTATTCCTAAGAATTACAGGCCTACAATAAAAAAACAACATATTTCCATGCAAAAAAATGGTACCGCTTTCAGCACCAAAAATCTGAAATAATCATACTGCCAGGGAGGTTAGTCATTGTAATAATTTTTTCATCACTACCTTTTCTCTATACAGGCTATTCAAAATAAAAGATGCAGTAATGTCAAACACTATTTTAAGGACTTTTTCGGTAGGTAAATAGTGTTTTTTGTTGCAAAGATCTAAACATCAGACTAGTTAAAGGAACAACACAAGAGGAAAAAGGGAAAGAGAGATTTGATTCCAAAAGTGAGACAGTCCTAACAAATGAGGGACAGTTGGAGATTATGCAGAAGGTTTAGTGTCCCCAGTGGGTCTTCCCTAGAGCCTGGGACCTGGACAGCCACCCATTCTACTTTATGATAATTCACCACAGGTTGGAAGATTTCTCACTGAATACACATACTCCTGTGATCCACCCACAGTATATGACCATGTAGCATTAGCATTCTCAAAAAGTAGTACCATAATACCTCCACCATATGCCCAATTTAAAGCAAGAGCATGTGTCCTTGACATTAAATACGCTCCAGAAGCAATGTACTTATCAGGTCCGTACTTTGTATTCAGTTATGCAACATGCTGGACAAATGTAACAGCATTCTTCATATAAGATCCTACATTCCTGAGGATGATATATCAATATGTAAGACGACTTTTAACCACACAAATAATCACAAAAATATGTTAGCTTTGCACAACACAACACACTAATGGCAATCTATTAGGGTGCAAAGTTCCCTGGCTGTACAGTGTTTTAATGGTTAAAACTGTCGAAATATTACATAAAAGAACGAATATTAAAAGTGTAAAACTAGTTCAGTCCAAAGGTATTGGAGGAAATGTTTATTCTTCCCAGGTTTGCAGGGAAGCACAGAAAGGTGTTTTTACAGCAACTTGAAATGTGCAGTTAGATCAAAGATAACTTTGTAAAGATGTAAACAATTTAAAGGGGGTGACAGTGTAGAATAAAAAAAAAATAAGCATTTAAAAAATATATTCAGTACATCTCTGCAAAACATGTATATTTACTCATGTTTTGGCTCTTTAAAAACACATACGCACAGAAAAATACCAGTTGATTCTGTCAGAAATCCAGTAAATTCCTCATTTCCTGATGGAGTCTTCCACTGCTGAGTTTTCATCTGCTGGACTACAGAATTCTTCCCCCTCTCCTCAACTCGTTAACATAAAGGGGAGGTGTTCTCCAATCCTAATCTCGATATTTGGTCCATGTCAAAGTATTGAGAGCTGAAGATAACCATGATAGCTAGGCAACTAATCCCCTCACAGCTATTACCTTTTGTATCACTCAACCCTTCCTCTTGATTGTAAGCTCTAATGAGCAGGGCCCTCTGTTTCCTCTTGTACCAATTTGTATTGTAACTGTAATGTCTACTTTCATTTTGTAAAGTGCTGCGCAAACTGTTGGCACTATATAAATTCTGTATAAAAAAAAACTAGCAGGAGAGGTCAGAAGTGACAGCCTTCAGGGATAGATTTTATTGCACAGTAACATTGGTCCAGGTGAACCAATATGCAGCAAGTATGCATATACCATACCTGTGGGACTGCTGTGGAAGTGGATAATCACTTTAAAAGCCATTGCTATTCCAGTGATCACCACTATCTTTTGGGTCCCTTGCCAAGCAGTTGCCCTTCTGCATAGTGAACACAGGAAGCGCTATTCACAGAATGTTTCTCAATGAATGCACTGCTTTCTCTGACTGGCCAGTGTAGTGATTGTGACATCACTGCTCCACCTCGTCCAATGAGAAACCAGCATGGCACCCTGAAGACAGGGGCATTTACCTACAGTAGCTTTGACTACCACAGTGATTCTCCACTTCCACAATAGTCTCACAGGTATATGAATACTTATATTGCTCTACTTGGAATTCAACTTAAGGCTAACACTAGCCCCAAAAACCCCAGCAGGTGTTGGCATCTCGACATAAATTGATAGTAAGTGTAACTGAAACAAATCTGCAGTGTATTAGGTCAAACTTTAATGCACATAACTGCCAAAAGGTTAAATGCTGCCATTTTCATGAGCTACAATAAACGAAGATCCTTGGAAGTTTGAAAAGTGTCAGCGACCAGTCTTTTGTTAGTCATCCTTACTGTAGGTATAAAGATACCAGCTGTTAGTTTAAAGTAGAACAAGACTATAACCATTCAAATACTCACATATCATTAACAATCAACAAAGTAAGCCCCACTGACCTCTGTAGCTGCATACAATATGGAGCAATTCATCAATAAAATTCACAGCAGAAACAGAGAAAATGTTCAAGTCAGTTTTAGCACATTGCTCTTTCCCCACTTTCTATGCTCCTGTTCAGAGTTTACATTAAAGAATTAAGTGGTTCTAATTTTGAAAAGTTTTTCATCTTAATGCATTCTAAGATAGCAAAAACTCCCCACTACTTGTTCCACCCTAATCTACCTAAACTAAGTGAAAATATAACTGCAAGGTCTCTGCTGTAAATTCTGTGAATAAATTACTCCGTATTGGCTACATTTAGAGAAACTTTGAAGCTACTGTTCATGGAGAATATATAAATATTTTTATGCCTAAGCCTTGCCATAGTTCTGCATTAAGACTGTGTAATATATTCAATTATAACATGGTCCTGATAGTTTAGTGTACTTTTTTGTCAGCTAACATTTTCACTCTCTATGGATTATCAAGCAAATATTGATTTGTCCATATAAAATGCAGCAACATCCCTAGGAGATCAGTTAGAATCAGATTCTTATTTATTCAGCAAATAATACATTTGCACCTCTCTCGGAGATGCATCCTAATAACTGGCCAATGCATCGGGGTTCATTTACTAAAACTGGGGCACTCAGAATGTGGTGCAGCTGTGCATGATAGCCAATCAGTTTCTAATTTCAGCTTGTTCAATTAAGCTTTGACAATAAAACCTGGAAACTGATTCTGTGCAGAGCTGCACCAGATTTTTCACTCTCCAGTTTTAGTAAATCCCCCCATTGTCTATAACAGTGGTTCTCAACCTGTGGGTCGCGCCCCATTTGAGGGTCGAACGACACTTTCACAGGGGTCGCCTAAGACCATCAGAAAACACATATTTCCGATGTGTAAAGGGCAGCTACTGTGTAGAAAGCAGCAGTATTGGAGGTAAAACGACACTCATGAATTATAATTACGGGGTAAATAATTTTATGGTTGGGGGTCACCACAACATGAGGAACTGTATTAAAGGGTCACGGCATTAGGAAGGTTGAGAACCACTGGTCTATAAGTTATCAGTTTAGAGCAGCCAATCAACCTTTTTACCATGGAAGAACCTTTTTAAAAAATGTACAGGTCTTGAGGAAACCCTGCTAAAAGGTATAATATCTACAGGTCAAGGTATATCAGCATGATCAATATGTTTTCATATACTTTATGTAGTAATAAATGAGGAACAAGGAAAGTAACGCACACATTGGATCATTTTTTAAAATGGTAGTAAAACACCAAACAAAAACAAAAAAATTCCCCTGCAAAATAATGTCATAATGTGCTAGTATGCATCTCATAGTAGCACATTATGAAAGACTTACCTTAGGATGAAGCCCTCCAGGGGCACACTGTCACCACTGACAGGGCTTCCATCTTTACCCGGTCTTCCTTCCAGGTTAGCAGACTTTGGCTGCACCATGATGATGCATGCGTGGGAGTTTTGGCCACGACACAGAGCTGTGAAGGAATGGCACAGGTATGCTGTTCCTCCAGAGCACATGTGTCGATGACATCTTTGGCTGCAGGGACACTGAATATCTCCTAAACAGTGCAGGTTTAGGAGATATTCCTTGCACCTACAGGTAAGCTTTATTATAAACCAGGGGCGGACTGACCATTTGGAAACTCGGGCACTGCCTGAGGGCCCGGGGTCAGTAGGGGGCCCCATGAGATGCCCCTGGTACCTTTTTCATAGGCTTTTTTGAGTTTGGGCAAGGACACAGGGGCCCCATGATCCCCTATTGCCCGGAGGTCCCCATGAGTTGTCAGTCCGCCCCTGCTGTAGGTACAAGTGTCCAATGGGAGTTTACTTCCACTTTGACACCACCTTCTCTATATGACATTACTTTTGGTAATAATCATGGCATGCAACAGAAAGTAAAACACACACAGTAAAAATTGTAGTTTCTCTTTACATCAGCGGTCAGTGGAGAATTGTCCTTTTTTACTGGTGGTCATCACTGCTTCTCCTATACTGGAGATGAGTGTACAGTATATGTGTTTTTCTACATTGGTGGCCAGTCTGAAAAAGGCCCCTTACACATGGAAATCAAATGAAAAGATTCCTTGTAAAACGGTGGCAGAAAGGAGTAGGAACCCCTTTTATTTGTGGTTAGAGAATAAATGCCTTGTTACATTGGTGGTCAGTGTAATGCCTCTTGTTGTGGATCACCAGTACCCAAACTAAGCAAACACCATCAGGTAGAAAGTCATTCCACCACCATAGTAAACTTAAACACTTGCCCTCCTTAGGAATTACCCCCCTTCCTGACCAGCCTCTTTTTGTGGTTTGGCACTGCACTATTTCAACTGGTAATTGCGCGGTCATGCAATGCTGTACCCAAACAAAATTTACATCCTTTTTTTCACACATATAGAGCTTTACATTGATGAAAATGTATGTACCTTTTTCACACAAATAGAGCTTTCTTTCAGTGGTATTTGATCACCTGTGCGCTTTTTATTTTTCGCAATATAAACAAAAAAACCCAAGCAATTTTGAAAAAAAAACAATATTTTCTCATTTCTCTCATATAAAATTTCCAAAAAACTCAAATTTTGTCATAAATTTAGGCTAAAATGTATTCTGCTACTTGCTTTTTGGAAAAAAAAAAATCCCAATAAGTGTATATTGATTGCTTTGTGTTAAAATTATAGCATCTACAAACTATGGTATACAGTAGATAATGGAATTTACACAGCTTTTACTTTCTGAGTGCCCATCACATCTCTTGAGGTGCTAAAATACCAGGAAATTGCAAAGACCCCCAAATGACCCCTTTTCAGAAAATATACACCCTAAGCTATCTATTGAGAGGCATATTGAGTCCATGGAAGATGTATTTCTTTTCCACAAGTTTTTGGAAAATTACAAAAACATTTATTTTTTTCACAGACAAAGTTGTCAATTAACCACCTCCAAACCACCAAATAAAAAAACCCATAAATAATAATATAAAAAAATAAAATAAAAATGTAAAAAAGAGTTTAAAAATTATAAGTTTTGGTTATAAACTAATTTGTGTTATTTGTTTTTACTAAAAAGATAACAGAATAAATTTTGGCCAAGATTTATGATGAAATATTATTTATTTGCAAAATTTTATAAGAAAAACACTTTTCAAAATTTTTGGACATTTTCATTTACATAGGAAAAAAAATAAAAAATCCCAGTGGTGAATAAATACCACCAAAATAAAGCTTTATCTATCTCAAAAAAATGGTAAAAAATTCATATGGGTACATTGTTGCATGACTGTGAAATTGTCATTCAAAGTGTGATAGCACTGAAAGCTGAAAATTGGCCTGGACAGGAAGGGGGTAAAAGTGTCCGGACTTGAAGTGGTTAAATGATATATTTCTCGCACAAGCCATGGGTATATGTGGAATTACACCCCAAAATACATTCTGCTACTTCTACCGAGTATGGGGATACCACATGTGTGAGACTTTTTGGGAGCCTAGCCACATACAGGAGCCTGAAATCCAATGACCACTTTGAAAGCCTGAAGGTGTGTAACTTCCTCATTTCACTTCCTCACTACCTTCCAAAAGGGGTTCATTTGGGGGGGGTTGGTGCTATCCTGGCATTTCAGGGCCTCCAAAAATGTGATAGGTAGTCAGGAAGTGTAAAGAGGAAATAAAGCCCTTTAAAAGCCTGAAGGTGCTTATTGGATTTTGGTGTCCTGTACTTGGCTAGGCTGCCAAAAAGTCTCTCACATGTGACATCCCCATACTCGGGAGAAGCAGCAGAATGTGTGTTGTGGAGTAAATCTACATATACCCATGGCATGTGTGAGCAATAAATCATTTAACTGACAATTTTGTGTAAAAAAAAAATATTTTTTTAATGTAATTTTCCAGAAACTTGTGGTATAAAAATAAATTCTTCTATTGACTTAACATGCTTCTCAGTAAATAGTTTGGGGTGTCTACTTTCCAAAAAGGGGTCGTTTTGGGGGGTGGGGGCATTTTATACCCAGCATTAGAAGTGTATGTCACACATCACTCACTCTTTTAACCACCTGAAGAACAAGCCTACTCTGACACTTTTTGTTCACATGAAAAAAATCTGTATTTTTTGCTAGGAAATGAATTTGAACCCCCAAATATTATATATTTTTTTAAAGCAGACACCCTAGTTAATAATATGGTGGGTTGCTGAAATTTTTTATGTCACATAGTACTCACGCAGTGATTTTTCAAATGCAAATTTTCTGAAAAAAAAAACACTTTTTTAACTTTTAATGCACAAAAACACAATATATCAGCCAATTATTTGGTAAAAGATGGCGGTATGCCGAGTAAATAGATAAAACATGACATGCTTTAAAACTGCACATGCCCCGTGCAATGGTGAGAAACTGCATATATTTTTAAGCTACCATTTTAGATTTACAGAGGTGGTCTAGTGCTAGAATTACTGCCATTGATCTGACGTTCACACAGATACCTCACATGCATGGTGCAACCGCTGTTTACATACTGGTACGGGGTCAACCCTCGAGCACGCACGTGTGCTCGTGTGCAGGGGGACGAGGGTGGTTTGTTGGGGGTTTTTGAAGTTATTTTGATTTGTTTTATTATTTTTACACTGCCCCTTTCATTTTTTTTTGGGGGGGGGTTACTTTTAATGCTATCACAGGGAATGCAAATATCCCCTATAACTTCAATGGGCATTGCCATATATTCTTTTTTTTTAAATTTGGGGTCTATTTGGGGTCTATCAGACTCTAGATATCTCCTCTGCCCTTACATTATCTAATCTCACTAAGATCGGTGTGATCAGATGCTTTCCCAAATTACAAATGGCGCTGTTTATATCCTGCGAAACTGAAGTGATGAAATGCTCGTAGCATCCGATTTCTTAGACTGTAGAGATGATTGGCACCATTCTGGTCTCCAATCAGCTCTATGGTCAGCTGGCAGAAACACCAGCTGCATTCTCAGGTTCCCCCGATGGCACGGGGCTGCCCGAGAAGGCCATGGAAGGCTCCCTCTGCTTGTAAAAGTAATCCTGCAGCTAATTACCCACTAGGATTGCTTTTACATAAAAGCCAATTGCCGGCTGAAAAACTATACCAGAATGATGCCTGCAGCTGCAGGCATCATTCTGGTATAACCACTCTGGTTAATCATTCTGGTATCATTCTGGTATAATAAGTCTAGTGATGTACCAGTACGTTGCTGGTCCTTGTTGGGTGTATATGCTATGTTCTTTTTTATGCAGCCTTTGAGCTGAATGGAAAAAAAAGAGAAGAAATCTCTGCCAGAACAAGTGTGTGGTATTCCCACCATTAGAATATACTGCCCTGCATCCACCCACTTCTAATGGTGGGCACACATTAGGTCACACGGTGCCACATGTGCCAATTCCAAGATTGTACAAATGTCTAAATAGTGGCACGCTTGAATAAAAATTGTCCACGTATAAGTGGTACCCCATATGGAAAAAGGATGACACCAAGTCCCAAACTAACTTGCCACTGCTCCCCATGTAGTCTGGGCATCTGGGGGGCTCCACATGATTATCTTTTCCCTCATAAATCCAAAACTTATATGTATAGCCTGTTGCCAGGTTTTATACATCTTAAACCCATTTCTGGCATGCTTGCTGGGGATAAATTGTTTGAATGCAAAGCGGCCAGAACAATTAATGAGGGACGCAGATGTTTTGCTGGGGAGTATAGACATCTGCAAATTTTTGGTTAAGGTGATTTACAAGGGGCTGAATTCTGTGTAGTCAGTCAAATTCAGGGTTACCTCAAGGATGACAGAGTGTGTTGTCATTGAAATGCATAAAACACATACTCTCATATCTATGCCTGGCCATGGCAGCAGAGAACATGGGCATATGATGAATCGGGTCTGTGGACCAATACAACTGCAATTTGTTTTTTTTTAGTAATGCCCATGTTGAGGATTAGGCCCAAAAATCCTTAAAATTTGGAAATGGGTTTCCATGCAAATAGTCTGGCAAGGTTTGAATTTGGGTTGGCGGCGATAAATTGTGTATATAAATTGCTTTGATCCGCAATCAATGCATACAGATCTTCTGTGAAAAACAGCTCCAAAAAAATCAAGGGGAGTATTTAACACCTTCTAGCCCGGCCCATAGCAGATTGATGACCGAGCAGGACACTCGCCGTTGTGACGGGGCGTCATATGACATTCTGTCAAAACGAGCCGTTCACGCGGCCGCGGGGCCGTGCAGCAGCACGATCAGTCACCGGCTGTGCCCACGGGACACAACCGATGACAAATCACTACACCAGCCCGTTGCCCGTGTCATGTGACCACTGTGACCAATCACAGCAGATCACATATCAGTTGTATACAATGGATGGCTTCCTGTCATGCCATCCATTGTATACAATTATGTTGTTAGCTGTGACTGGTCAAAGCAGTCACATGATACAGACAGGGCCAATCATGTGATCAGCTTTGCCCAGTCGCAGCAAATCACAACAAAAGACTATATTAATCAGTTTCATTCAGTAACAATGATTGCAAATATCAATTAAATACATTGGTATTAGCAATCATAATGTGTTAAAAAAAAATCCTGATCACTTGCCCAGAGTAGTTCAATGTTACTATGGTAACATTGTATTGCTTTGGTCACAGTGTGCTGAAAAATAAAATAGTGAAA
Organism: Staurois parvus; assembly: GCF_062004578.1. NCBI lineage: Eukaryota > Metazoa > Chordata > Amphibia > Anura > Ranidae > Staurois > Staurois parvus. Next base: position 2,116,358 of record NW_028318183.1, on the reverse strand, counting down.
AAAAGAAAAAATTTAATAAAAAAAAAAAAAAATAGAAACATTTGAAAAAAAAATACAAGTGCAATCATTATTATTATTTTCACCAAAGAAATGTAGCAGAATACATTTTGACCTAAATTTATGAAGAAATGATATTTATGTGCAAAATTTTATAACAGAAACAAAGAAAAGTGCGGCGGACATTCTGACATTGGGGGGTACTGACTTGGGGTCACTGACATCCCCCGTGACACCAATACAGTGATCAATGCAAAAAAAAAACACTGACACTGTACTAATGGCACTGGGGAGGAAGGGGTTAAGTTTATTATACAGGGAAAGGGTTAACTGTGTGAGGGGAGTGTTTTACTAGGGGGAAGGGGTGTGTACTGCAGGGAACACCGCTGATCGGGAGAGAGAAACTCTTCTGTCCCGATCAGCGTGTCCTGGAGCTGTCAGGGAACTGACAGAAAGCACAGCTACTGCAGCTGTGCTCTCTGTCAGCGATTGCCGCTGATCTCCGGGACATAGCCGGTAACGACCGGCTGTGACCCGGCGACTGACATCCGCGGCTGTGATCGGCGGGACAGGTAGGGCGGCAGCGCACCTCGCGCACGCCCCCTACCTGTTTACAAAACACACGTTTTAAAATGTGCTTTTGCCCAGCCGTGCCGCCCTGCCACCGTATTTATACAGTGGCTGGGCGGCATGTGGTTAAATATGATTACTGGTGCACTGATGGCCAATCTGACGCTATCTTGGAGGGGCGAAAAAACTGTGGGAGCACGAATCAAGTATATATTTTATGCACCCATGCCGCCCTGTAGCAGTATTTCAACTATAGGGCGGCTTGGAAGCGATTAAACATGTCCAGTAAAAAAAAAATTTAAAAATCAAATTTCGTCATAAATTTAGGCCAAAATATATTCTGCTACGTCTTTGCTAAAAAAAAATCCAATATGTGTAAATGGATTGGTTTACGTGAAAGTTATAGCGTTTAAAAATGGCGGTATATATACTGGAATTTTTTTTTTTTTTTTTTTAACAATGGCGACTTATAGCAGGACTGTCGTGGGTACTCTGACACTGGGGGGAATTGACTTGGTGTCACTGACATCCCCAGTGACACCAATACAGTGATCAGTGCTAAAAAAAAAGCACTGACACTGTACTAATGGCACTGGGCAGGAAGGGGTTAACATGAGGGGCAATCAAAGGGTTAACTGTGTGCTGGGAGTGTTTTACTGGGGGGCGAGGGGGGTGTGTGCTTCACTGTAAGCACACTGATCTGGATGTGCACAGCCATCCAGAGCAGTGTGCCCAAACTGACAGGGAAGAGGACTGTTGGTAAACAAAGCAGCCCTCCTCCCCATCGGCGATTGTTGGTAATCACCAGGCACCGGCGGGTAATCACCGGTCGGGACCTGGTGATTGACAGCCACGGCCACAAATGGCGGCACGGGTAGGGCTCGCGCGCCCCCTCTACCCGGAAATGCAAAATCATATATATACGTGATTTTGCGCACCCATGCCGCCCTGTAGCAGTATTTCTGCTATAGGGTGGTCGGGAACCGGTTAAGGAAAAAAAAATCTATCCCTGCAAGGTAATGTTATAATGTGCTAGTGTGCGTCGCATTATGAAAAACTTACCTTTATGTGAAGCCCTCTAGCGGCGTGCTGTCACCACAGTGAAGACTTCCATTTACACCTGGTCTTCCTTCTGGGCTGCAGCCACTTGACTAGCTGAGCCGTGATGATGTCACTCCAGTGTATTTGTGCGGGAGTCTCGGCCACATCACAGAGCTCTGAAGGAATGGTACTGGCATGCCGTCCCTTCAGAGCGTATGCGCCGGTGACATCACCGGTTGCCGCTCACTAGAATATCTCCTAAATGGTGCACGTTTAGGAGATATTCATTTTATATAAGCTTTATTATAAGCTTACCTGTAGATAAAAATTAAAAAAAAGAGATTATTGCCACTTTATTTTTTAAATAACCCATAGCAATCTTTGAACGAACCCTGGTTGGGAAAGGCTGGGTTTGAGTATCCTCTAAGACAAAAAAAAGACAGTGCTACAATTGTCCTGATAAAGCATTGCAGCAGACAAAAAAAATGCAGGGATTTTCACACCTTTGCTAAATTCACTGATCCCTGTACTCCTAAGAACAAAAGTATATTGTAATAAATAACAGCTGCTTTCAATGCTACAACTGTGGACTGCATAACCTACAAACCTTACTATTCAACTCCATACTTACTTTGTCATATTCTCACATGTGCTTACATTTGGTTCATGTCTGTAGGATTAAAAACTGATAGTAGAATATGTCATGTTTTCAGTAAATAGAAACAGTAAAACAAAAAGTTATCTGCCAAAGGAAAGCAGCAGCTAGAATAGGGCAGTGATGACTGTACGTAGCACAGACTACAACCCCTGGCAAAAAGTTTGGAATCGCCACTCTTGGAAAATGTTCATTCAATTGTTTAATTGTGTAGAAAAAAAAAAAACAATCACAGACATGCCTCAAAACTATTTGCATTAAACATTCAAACCTTCTGGCTTTTAGAAACACTTAACAAAATAAAAAAGAAAGAAAACTGTAGTCAGTTGTAACTGTTTTTGCAGATCAAGCAGAGGAAAAAAAATACGGAATTGCTCAATTCTGAGGAAAATATTATAGAATCATGAAAAAAAACACACTACAGTAGACCGCTATTACTTTGTTGCCTCACCTCTGGCTTTTATAACAGCTTGAATTCTCTAAGGCATGGATTTAACTATCGACAAACAGTATTCTTCATCAATCCGGCTCCAACTTTCTCTTATTGCAGTTGCAAGATCAGCTTTGCAGGTTGGAGCCTTGTCATGGACCATTTTCTTTCATTTCCACCATAGATTTTCAATTGGATTGAGGTCCAAACTATTTGCAGGCCATGCCATTGATATTATGTCTTTCTTGAAGGAAAGTTTTCATGGCTTTTTCTCTATGGCAAGATGCATTATCATCCTGAAAAATGATGTCATCACCACCAAACACCCTTTCAATTGATGGAATAAGAAAAGTGTCCAAAATCTCAATATAAACTTGTGTGTTTATTGAAGATTTAATGACTGTCATCTCCCCCATACCTTTACCTGACATGCAATCCCATATCATCAATGATGGTGGAAATTAACATGTTTTCTTCAGGCAGTCGTCTTTATACATTTCATTGGAATGGCACCAAACAAAAGTTCCAGCATCATCACCCTGCCCAATGCAGATTCATGATTCATCATTGAATATTACTTTCATCCAGTCATCTACAGTCCACGATTGCTTTTCTTTAGCCCACTGTAACCTCGTTTTTTTTTCTGTTTAGGTGTTAACGATGGGTCTCATTTGGCTTTTCTGTATGTAAATCCCATTTTCTTTAGGCGATATCTTACAATTCGGTCACAAACATGGACTCCAGTTTCTGCTCATTTGTTCCTCATTGTTTTGTTGTGTGTTTTCGGTTTTCACGACCTATTGCTTTAAGTTTGCTATCTTGACGCTTTGATGTCTTCCTTGGTCTACCAGTACACTTCCCTTTTACAACCTTCCCATTTGATTTGTACTTTGTTCAGATTTTAGACACCGCTGACTGGGAGAAATCAACATCTTTTGTAACATTCCGTGATGATTTACCTTCTTGAAGAAATTTTATAATCCTATCCTTTGTTTCAACTGACATCTCTTGTGTTGGAGCCATGATTCATATCAATCAGCTTGGTACAACAGCTCGCCAAGGTGTTCAAGCACTGCAGACTAATTAGCAGATGTAATCTGATGCAAATGTTTGTTTTAGAACTGCAAAGTACAGTTAGGTCCATATATATTTGGACACAGGCACAATTTTCATACAGTACTTTTGGCTCTGTGTGCCACCAGAATAACTTAAAATGAAATAATCCAAATGAATTTGAAGTGCAGACTTTCAGCTTTAATTCAAGGGCTTGAACATAAATATCAAGTACAAAGTTTAGGAACTGCAACCATTTTATACACAGTCCTTCCATTTTCAGGGTCCCAAATGTAATTGGACAAATGAATATAAGCATAAATAAAATATTAATTTTTAATATTTTGTTGAGAATCCTTTACTGGCAATGACTGCCTGAAGTCTGGAACCCATGGACATTACCAAAGACTGGGTTTCCTCCTTTCTGATGCTTTGCCAGGCTCTAACTGCAGATGTCTTCAGTTGTTCTTTGTGGTCTTTCTGCTTCTAGTTTTCCCTTCAGCAAGTGAAATGCATGCTCAGTTGGGTTGAGATCAGTTGACTGACTTGGCCATTGCAGAATATTCCACTTATTTTCCTTCAAAAGCTCCTGGGTTGCTTTTGCAGTGTGTTTTGGATCATTGTCCTTCTGTACTGTGAAGCGCCATCCAATCAACTTTGCTGCACTTGGCTGAATCTGGGCTGACAGTATATCTCTAAACACTGCAGAATTCAACCGGCTGCTTCTGTCTTCTGTCACATCATCAATAAACGCCAATGATCCAGTGGCACTGGAACCCATGCATGCCTATGCCATCACACTGCCTCCACCATGTTTTACAGATGACATTGTGTGCTTTAGATCATGAGCTGTTCCAAGCCTTCTCCACACTTTTTTTTCTTCCCGTCATTCTGGTACAAATTATTCTTAGTTTCATCCGTCCAAAGAATGCTTTTACAGAACTGGCTTTTTTAGATGTTGTTTTGCAAAGTCTAATCTGGCTTTTCTATTCTTCAGGCTTATGAATGGTTTGCACCTTGTGGTGAAGCCTCTGTATTTGCTCTCGTGAAGTCTTCTGTTGATTGTAGACTTTGACAATGATACCCTGGAGAGTGTCCTTCACTTGTCTGGATGTTATGAATGGATTTTTCTTTACCATAGATTGGATCCTGTGATCATCCATCACTGTTGTCTTCCGTGGACATGTATGTCTTTTTATGTTGCTGAGCTCACCAGTGCGTTCTTCTTTCCTCAGAATGTACCAAACCGTTGATTTGGCCGCTCCTAATGTTGCTGCTATCTCTCTGATGGATTTGTTTTGTTTTTGAAGTTTTACTTGCATAGACAGTTCCTTTGAACGCATAATGTAGGTTCACAGCAATAGATTCCAAATACAAATACCAGACTTAGAATCAACTGCAGACCTTTACCTGCTTAATTGATGAAGAAATAATGAAGGACTAGCCCACACTTGGCCATGAAATAGCTTTTGAGTCAATTGTCCAATTACTTTTGGCCCCTTGAAAAAGGGGGGATGGCTACTCTTAAGAGCTGTAATTCCTACCCTCAAATTAAGAGAGTGTGCATTTTCAGCCCATATCAATTATATAACTATAGCTAGAATATGTTTTGGTAAATACCTGACTAATACTAAAATTGTACCTGTGTCCAAATATATATGACTTAACTGTATATGGTGATTCCATAATATTTTCCTCAGAGTAGAGTGATTCCATATTTTTTTTCCTCTGCTTGATCTGCAAAAACAGTTGCAATTGACTACAGTTTTCTTTCTTTTTTAAAGTGCTTCTTAAAGCCAGAAGGTTGGAATGTTAAATGAAAATAGTTTTGAGGCATGTCTGTGATTGTTTTTTTTTTGTTGTTGTTTTTTTACACAATTAAACAATTGAATGAACATTTTCCAAGAGTGGTGAGTCCATACTTTTTGCCAGGGGTTGTACTACAGAGAATATCGGCATCCCTATAGGCCCTCTAATGTGACATATGGATAATTACATGTAACCAAGCAGGCGCAATGTAAGTTTTAAGAAAGCTAACTTCTGGTGTTTAGCGAACATATTCATGTAAAATCAAAAGTAGGCGAAATATGATTTGGCATTGATGAAAAATTGGGGATCTTGGAGATGCTATCATTAAGGTCCACGTTCAGGCATTTCATGTTATAGGGTGCCACCACTCTGTCTTCCATTTGTGCTCCTTTTTTGTTACCCTGTCACATGGGCTTGTGATGGTGGACAACACATTAAACTGGCATGATCCACTGTTTCACTTTTAGAAACCTGCCCTATAAATTGGCATTATAGAACTATACCGTGGAGGATGCAAAAAGCTTTTTTTGGCTAAAAACTGGTGCTTCCTAGAAGCATTCCTCTTTACTATTTTACAAAGTTGGGAGGTCTGCCAGCCACAAAAAAAGTATTCAGGGGCACTTATCACTTGTGCGGTTTTCTGCAATCAGTAGATGAATAATAGACTGCAGGAGTACCGGAATTGGAACAGACAACTACCACAGTTGCTCTGTGTCATTTCCCCTAATCCAGTAATCCGGGTGTTGTGTGACTTTCATCTTCCTCTGATGTGCGCCCAACAACTTTCCAGTTAGTGCTCAGTACTTATTTATCCACAAGCGGTAGTGGGGATAAAGCATGATGCTGCTTACAGTGACAGTCAATGAAAGAATGCCCAGGGAGAGATTCTGCACAGGGAGACTAAAGCTGTTAATCATTTTTAACCCTGGGCTAAACATATTTTGAGAAAAGGTGAAAAACATGGATATTAGGTGGGAACAATGTTCCCCAAAACACTTTGCAGAAGAAAGTAGAAAGCAGAATTATTTGAGTCCCAGGTTTCCACCAAAGGTCACTGCAGCTAGTATTTCCAAAGGTAGCGAGCAACAAAGGATCCAATTGCTAATAAAAATAGAACTGGAAGATGGATATTTTCCCCACAGTAACCATTCAGTTATTATATACTATTCTCTGGGAAAAATTGTGAATTAACCTGCTTAGTCACATGCAAACTATTGGCTTAGCATGACAGTCAGGCATCCACAAAATGGGAAGTCAACCACTATAATTGTGGCTCATTTTGCATGAGATTTGGCTATTATTGGTTAAAAAGGTTGGCAAAACTACAGCCTCCCTGTTTGCATTCCTAATCTAAGTAATTATCTGCCGACCAGGGGCAGACTGACCATTTGGAAACTAGGGCACTGCCCGAGGGCCCGGGGTCAGTAGGGGGCCCCATGAGATGTCCCTGGTGCCTTTTTCATAGGCTTTTTTGAGTTTGGGCAAGGACACAGGGGCCCCATGATCCCCTATTGCCCTGGGGCCCCATGAGTTGTCAGTCCGCCCCTGCTGCCTACCTCAAACGTTTGTCACTTTTATGCTGAGGTCCTAGTTCATTTGATTTGGTGCTGTGGATGATACTCCACTACCCACTTGGAGACCGCCTAACGTACATAAATGTTGCTGCTTCCAAGTGGTATATTTGGTGCTTGCATCATCCTGGTACTGTTTTTGTTTCTGCCAGCGGATCTTTTTTTTTTTTTAATAAAAGCCACCCTAGCAACTAGTTAGCTGCTGGATTGCTTTTACAGGCCACCCTGCTAGTGCCTCTCTCTGGGTTCTTCGCCCCACTGAAGAACCCGGAAGGTCCCTGATGAGTTCTATGGTATAGGAAACCAGAAGCAACAAGTATTTTCATCACTTCCGGTTTTCCTGGATATATACAGTGCCATTTCTAAATAGAAAAGCATTTGATCACAACAATCTTGTGCACACAAGACATATAGGGTCTAATACAGTGGTCTCCAAAAACTTCTAACCAAAGGGCCCGTTTACTGTCCTTCAGACTTTAGGGGGGCCGGATTGTGGCCAGTGGAAGTACAAAATGTCGGTGTCAGTGGGAGTAAACAATGCCCCATCTTTAGTATTAGGGGAGGAATAGTGACCCAATGTTAATATCAGTGGAGGAAGAGCACCCCATCACTGGTGTCAGTGATAGGAATTAATGTTCCACTGTTGGTGTCAGTGGGGAGAATAGTGCCTTTTATCAGAGGGGAAAAAGGGCTCGATAAAGATAAGCAAAGGGCCACATCTGGCCCCCGGGCCACAGTTTGGAGACCACTGGTCTAATAGACCCCAAATCTCTCCATAAAGAGGACTTTTCATAAAGGTTGTGAAATAATTTCCTTGTGAAATATTCCTTGTGAAATAATTTAAAGGACCTGTTCCCTCATGCCACGTGCAAAGCATGACATGTTAGTATCTATGTACTTGGCATAACACCATCTTTTATATTTTTTTGTGTACATTAAAATCCATTTAAGTGTATTTTTCAAAAAAACTTGCATTCAAAAAACCGCTGCACAAATACCATGCGATATAAAAAATTGCAAAACCCACCATTTTATTCTCTAAGGCCTCCCCCCAAAAAAAAAAAAAAAAAATTATATATATATATATATATATATATACACACACACACACTCACTGGTACACCTGTTGAAGTGCTTGGTAATACAAATTGCTAATCGGCAAATCACATGGCAGCAACTCAATGCATTTAGGAAATTAGACGTGGTAAAGACGACTTGCTGAAGTTCAAACCGAGCATCAGAATGGGAAAGAAACGGGATTTAAGTGACTTTGAACCTAGCATGGTTGTTAGTGCCAGAGGGGCTGGTCTGAGTATTTCGAAAACTGCTGATCTATGGGATTTTCAATCACAACCATCTCTATGGTTTACAGAGAATGGTCCGAAAAAGATAAAATATCCAGTGAACGGCAGTTGTGTGGATGAAAAGCCTTGTTGATGTCAAAGTTGCATGCAGAATACCATCTCTGAATGCACAACACAAACCTTGAAGCAGATGAGCTACAGCAGCAGAAGACTGCACCAGGTGCCACTCCTGTCAGCTAAGAACAGGAAACAGAGGCTACAATTCGCACAGGCTCACCAAAATTGGACAATGAAAGATTGGAAAAAACATTGCCTGGTCTGAGGAGTCTTGATTTCAGCTGCAACATTCAGAAGGTAGGATCAGAATTTGGCATAAACATGACAGCATGGATCCATCCTGCATTGTATCAACGGTTCATGGATGCGCAGCCGACAAATCTGCAGCAACTGCGTGATGCTATCATGTCCGGGTCCAACCCGGTACTAGTAAAGTGTACCTAATAAAGTGGCCGCAAAGTATATATATCCACTTGAAAACCAAGCATTTTCTGGCAACATTTTGTTTACATCAGTATTTTTTGCTAGAAACTTACTTATAACCCCCAAACATTATATATATATATATTTTTAGCAAAAACCCCAGAGAATGAAATGGCAGGCGTTGCAATTTTTTCTGCCACATGGTATTTGCGCAGCAGTTTTTCAAATGCAATTTTTGGGGAAACAATACACTTTAATTAAAAAAAAACACAATATATACCCTGATTTTTTTGTAAAATATGAAAGATGATGTTATGGCAAGTAAATAGATAACATGTCATGCTTTAAAATTGTGCACACTTGTGGAGTGGTGACAAAATATGGTACGTAAAAATCTCTTTAGGTGGCGCTTAAAATTCTTTCACAGGTTACCTGTTTAGAGTTACAGAGGAAGTCTAGCACTAAAATTATTTCTCTCACTCTAACATTCGCGGCGATACTTCACATGTGTGCTGCGACCACCGTTTCCATATACGTGCATAACTTACATATTCATTCACATTCACACGTGTGCACGGAGGGATGGGGGCATCCCTTGTAATAGAAATCAGGATGACAGGTCCTCTTTAAGGAGAGATCCATGATCAAAAAGACCACAAATTTCTCCTTTACCTTTAAAAGCAAAAGAGCAAAAGATCTTTTGCTTTAAAAAAAAAAATGGTTTACATCCTCCCTGGGTTGGAAGTGACGTCATAGTCTCTTGTCGCCTCTGTGACCAGCGGGCCACACCGTCGGATCGTTGCATCGAGAAAAACCGGTGAGCAGTGGGAGGGAGGACATCCCCTCCCAGTACTACTGAAAGCATTCTAGTAGCTAATGAGCTGCCCAGACCGTTTTCATGAGAAAGCCGGCCGTCGGCTGAATAAAAACATGCCGGGGTTTTGGCTGATATCTTCAGCCATAACCCCGGTCAACCACTTGCAAACCACAACATATATATATATATATATATATATATATATACATACACACACACACACATACACGTATTGCAGTCGGCAAGTGGATATATAATGTTTGATGGTTCTAAATAATTTTCTAGCAGAAAAAGCAGATTTTTGCATGTAAAACAAAAAGGGTCAGAAAAGGCTGGGTCTTTAGGTGGTTACTATTGTCTTTTTGGGTAGTTACATGACTTTGCTTTCTAATGGCAGTTATTTAAAATCATTGAGTGTTAAATCCTTACAAAGCTCTTCTTCATTGCACTTCCCCAGTGTTCACATCCCTGGAAAATATTTCAGTCATGCTAGCAGTGCAGCATTTTGGGAGAAGCTCTCAGCTAACAGGGCTGCAGACTTGAAAGGTCTGATCCAAGCTTCAGGGTGATTACACACAGCCCAGTAAGCAATAAATACAATCAATTCAAGCACCACTTATAGAACTCATGCCACAAAACATATCACACAAAAGCTAGATACAAGGACAGACTATAAGGTATTGGATGGGCTGATGTCTTCATTCACCTATGCAACTATGTATGCTTATGAACTTTAGAAACACTTATCAAATGCAGAAAATTATTTTCTACAAAAGAAAAGAATAAACTTTTCACCACTTGTTTGATGCACTGTACCAGCAGCCAAGTTGGAGAGAGCTTTTTATAGGGGTCCTGGCAGTCCAGCAACACAAATCAACAATAGACAGATTTTCTTTCAGTTCTGTCCTTCTATGGCCCACTATCTTTTAATTCAGTCTCACTGCTGAAGTAACCAAAGGCCACATTCGAGCCAATTCAATCTGCAGTAAAATGAATATTCAGTTTTCATTTTGTTGCTTTCCACATTTCTATTTTTATTCAATTTCCATATAAATATTAAGTGCCAATGAAATATGTACCTTGGATTATAGTGCTGCGCAATCCCAACACAAGGATACATCAGCGGGAAAGCTTTGCTGTGTGGCTGGAAGACAGATTGCAGCAACGTGCTCTTCTCACATTAAATGAGAAGCTAGCCTTCCTTGGCAAATGGACACCATGCTTACAGGAATTCATGTCAAAGTCTTTTAATGTGAGATCACAAAGTGATAATCTGCTATGGATTGTGGTGAAAACTGGTGTCTGCACCAATGCCCAAGGGGCCTATATTTCTGTAAAGGCCACAAAAATCTCATATTTGTTATACTCCTAATAAAATGATGGTGAGGAACTCAGTATACCAGGAAAAACAAAGACTTCAATGGGTTCTATTTTTATTAGTTTATGAAGCGATAGCCAGTATATCAGGAACACCTAAACTTATATTCCGCATTGTTCCGTGAGACAGCAAGAGATCTTGGTGAGTTTATGGAGCTGGAAAAAAATTTAAGTGAAGTTTTTTTATTTTTCGAAGAAGAGATTATTATTTTCTGTTTGCTGTTAGAGATTTCATTTGACGTCTTGTCCTGGGGACACAAAAAAATTGAGAAGAAAGCTCCCCAAAGTTAAGGGAGATTCACAATTTAGACAGCCATCATCTGAACAGTTGTCCACATTGGAAGATTTAAATTATAGAATATATAATATGCATTATAGCAGCATTTTTCAACCTGCCTGGGCATCCTGGGGTGCCTTGAATTTTCTTCAGGGGTGCCTTGGCAAAATGCTTAAAGATTACCCAGAAATTGTATACAAGCCAGCAGGTGGATGAAGTCTGCCTTTTAGTTTACACAAAGTCCAGGTTTTCATTGTGTGCCATGACAACCTTCTAGCTGCTAGCCTCCTAACAACCAATGATGCCATCCGTTAATAGGGAGGATGTTGGTCACCTGCACGGCCTTCTTGTTTAGCCCTCCTCTATCAGTGCTGGGGTTGCATCAGTTGGGGGGGGGAGAAACTACAGGAGTAGAGAAACATTGGAATACCATTTCGGTACTATTACAGTATCCGTGTATGAAAGTGTTTTTGCTTTAGAAGAGTAAGTCCAACATGTGTGTGTGTTGCTGCATTAGATAAAACTGGTAGAATAGGTTTTTACATTTTAGAATGGGGTGCCCTGAGACTGTCCAGAATTTTAAAGGGTGCCTCAAGATTGTTCATAACTTTAAAGGTTGCCTTGACTGAAAAAAGGTTAAGAAACACTGCATTATAGAATAGATTTAGTCATTCAGATGTGCTCTCATGGCGACTCTAAATCTTTAGATTTCCCCTTACTTTCCTGGTGATGGCGACCGGGACAAATAGAAGGGTTGCAGAGACAGCAATATAAACAGATTACTCTGTAAATGATTAAATAGGAAGCATAAAGAATATCCCTACAATGGAAACGCTATTGAAATAAAAAGTGAGTTCTAACATTTCCACCTCTCCAATAATGAAGACATTTTGCATTTACCTATACATTTGAGAAAAGCCATAGGCCTATAAGGTTAGCATTTTATCTTTAAAAACAACCCATATGATCCTTAGTTCTTCCACGTACTTCATTAATATTATAGAAAGGACCAAAAAAAGGAAACTTTATTGATATCTTACAGAACAGGGCAATTCACAATGAGCATACGATGATACAATTCATAGACAGAAGCTACCCCTTAAAGTCATTTTAGACAGCGGTGAGGGGCTTAGAACAGCTATCGGGTTTTTATTGCTGTCTATAACCCCTTAGGGAGATTCACTCTCTGTGTTCTAGTAACCAATTTTCACCAGGGCTGAAAGGGAGGATAAATTCAAAGTTTTAAGATGGCCTTTTCCTTACTTTGGAGAGCTTACCTCACTTCCTGTAGTGTCTACAGGACACGTCTTCAAAGGGTTACAGTGTGTAAAAAAAAAATAACCAAAAACAAACCTTACATGCATCTTTATCATATCCTATTCACGTGGTGGGCCGTCAGACTATCAGAATCAGAGACTTACATTTTAATATATTTTTCCATGAATGTGTATTAAAGTATTCCCAATAGTCTATATCCAATAGGAATATCCAATAGATATTAGCTTTTCTCTTGGTTGCATTGCTTCCAGCAGTGTATTTGTTATCTGTTTGGATAAAAGCTCCAACATATTTCAGCCATGATAGCCATCATGTGTTTCCAGGGTCAAAGAAATCTACCTTGAGGCCTTAAAATCAACAGTACTGGCTACTGTAGCTTACAGTAATTGGCAATGAAACTGCTGCTTTAACCACTTCAAGTCCAGACACTTTTACCCCCTTCCTGTCCAGGCCAATTTTCAGCTTTCAGTGCTATCACACTTTGAAAGACAATTGCGCGATCATGCAACACTGTACCCATATGAATTTTTTAGCATTTTTTTTTAGTCAGATAAAACTTTATTTTGGTGGTATTTATTCACCACTGGGAATTTAATTTTTTTTTTTGCTATATAAATGAAAAAGTCCAAAACTTTTTTAAAAAGTGTTTTTCTTAAAAAATTTTGCAAATAATCTTTCTTCATAAATCTTGGCCAAAATGTATTCAGTTATCTTTTTAGTAAAAAAAAATAACCCAAAATTAGTTTATAACCAAAAATTATAATTTTTCAAAAAAATTTTTTACATTTTTATATTATTATTTATGTTTTTTTTTTTTACTACATACTGTCACCCTAGCAGTACAGTGTCACCATAGTGACACTGTACTACTTGTGGGGGGTGATGAAGATTTTTATTTTTTTTTTTACACCGATTGCTTTTACACCCATAAAGGCTGTAAAAGCAATCATTTTTCCTTCTCTCTGGCTGCATTCTTGCAGCCATTGAGAAATACTGTGTGAGCTGTGATTGGTCACAGCTTGTCACATGGTACAAGGCTATTCACAACAGTCTTGTATGCTGGCAGCATTCATACATCTATTTCCCAAAGACAACCTCTGGATGTGACGCTGAGCACATGCACCCAACGTCTTTGGTCGACCATGACAAGGCCTGTTCTGAGTGGAACCTGTCCTGTTAAACCTCTGTATGGTCTTGGCCACCGTGCTGCAGCTCAGTTTCAGAGTCTTGGCAATCTTCTTATAGCCTAGGCCATCTTTATGTAGAGCAACAATTCTTTTTCAGATCCTCAAAGAGTTCTTTGCCATAAGGTGCCATGTTGAGCTTCCAGAAACCAGTATAAGTGAGATCAATAACACCAAATTTAATACACCTGCTCCCCATTCACACCTGAAACCTTGTAACACTAAGGAGTCACATGACACCAGGGAGAGAACATGGCTAAAATGGGCCCAATTAGGACATTTTTACTTAAGGGAGTACTCACTTTTGTTGCCAGCGGTTTAGACATTAATGGCTGTGTGTTATTTTGAAGGGGCAGCAAATTTACATTGTTATACAAGCTGTACACTCACTACTTTACATTGTAGCAAAGTGTCATTTCCTCAGTGCTGTCACATTATAATAAAATATTTACAAAAAACGTGAGGGGTATACTCACTTCTGTGAGATAGAGTTATATATATATATATAATTTTTTTTCTTCCTTCGTTTATTCTTTTGGCCTGTTTACACTATTGTAGTGCATTAATGCATGTTGTGATACGTCAGATCATTTAAATGGATAGGCTGCCCAACACACCAAAAATGCGCATGTAGCATATCAGGCACTACACTATAATGCAAAGCACATGAGTGCATTGCACTGCATGTCTGACGGCAAGGTCTATTTGAAATGACTGTGTGGAGCTCAAACTGTAAATAAGGATTAATTTAATGAGCAATATAAAATGATAAACACTTTAGGTAATGCAGGTAATTTTTAAATAGCACATGTTTGATGTAATGAGTGATTACATAAGGGAAGTTCAGGTCAGCTCACCAAGTGGTACAAGTTATTTTAATGGTGTTCTATATTTTATTTTAAAAATATGCTTCAAAAAATACTCTGTTCACACACAAAAATATTATTTAAACATTGTAAGTGTTTACACTAAACATTTTTTAGTGTTTATAATGAAATGTATTTTTTTTCCTGAGTAATCTCTACCAATAATAACTCATGTGCCTTACTTATTTGAAACCTCAAAAAAAAAACCTCACAATTAATGGCAGTCGGAAGCTAGCATTATCTTAAAAGGTACCAAATAATTTTTGTGAAAAAATGTTTACATGTATATTGTTCAGCAAAAAAAATGCATGCAGTTAATTCAGCTGTTTCTTGTAGTAAAAGCTTTTGTGAATCAAAATGTAACTTTTCAATTCTAAAAAGGAGAAGATAATGCACAACAATGAAAAGGCCACGTGTTTTATATTTTCAGAGACTTAACACTATACTCTGATAATTTTTAGGTTAGAAATACAGTCAGTATCCAGTGCACAATGGAATTTTATTACGCTTGGTGACAGAAATAAGGTAATTGATCATATGTTTCCTAAATCTAGCATAACAATTGTTTTTTTTTTGTTTGTTTGAAGGTAAAAACTCAAATATTGCATAATTAAATTACCTAGTTCTTGAAGCATGTGTGCTTTTATCTAATTTAAACTATAAATCTACATTACAAACCATTTCAAAATTGTTTCCAATTGTATCCAACAAGTTATAATTTTTTTTTTCTTATTGAAAAAAGCTGTTTTTACATATTCTAAATAATTTTATTACAATGTTTTAGCACTGAAAACCCCAACACACACACACACACACACACACACACACACACAGGTAGACACACACACACAGCTTTGTCACGCCTAAGGTTGTGCGTTTCTTCCCTTTTTCATTTTAGTTGATGCAGTCAGAATGAAAACTAAAATGTTGGTTGTGCTATTGACCACAAATTTGTACCTCAATGTTGCAGAAAGAATGAAGATATAACTTTGTGCCCAACTACACATTTCAGAACAATTTTAAATAAATATTTATTTCTATGCTTATTGCTTAAAAAATATTACAATATTTTTTATTCCTTTTCAAAACGTACCACACATTTCAAACTTGCCTCTGGGTCCAGAATTTGTGATGTGCAGACAATTTTTTTAAACACAAACAAAAAGTTTAAAAAAAAAAAAAAAAAAAGATAAATAAGTATAATACTTTTCCCCTTGTCGATATTCGTAAAGATTTATTAGGTTCATTTTGCAAGTTATTTGGAAAAAAAAAAAATTAGGGTGCTAGTGTAGTACGACAGTTTACGCTGAAAGCATTTTCCATTAACAGATGTTACATTGACCCCTAAGAAGGCTGCATTTTCTGGAAGATGAAGGAACATATTTACGTACAAGAGTTATCCTGTGAACCTGGATTTTCACCTTTTAGTTCTCACCAAAAAAAAAAAAAAAAAAATGTAATCTTAAACCAGAATATGGGACTATCTGCAGCTGCTCTATGACACCCATTAGTCCTCATATCCCTCTTATAGCTGTGAAAAAGGCACCTACATTTTTATGTTAACCACACAGAGCATTTAGCTATGACAAGAATGTGTTTATATCGTGCTCTTTTGAAATTTTTTTAACAAAAAACACCATTTCATATTACGGAACAGATTGTAAAATAAACAGGTAGATTATATATGCATATATTAAACCTTAGGTGCCTTTCAACAGGGAAATCTGACCATGGTGGAGCAATATAAGCTACTTACTAAACAGAGTTTTTTTAATTTTGCAGCATAAAAAAATGGAAGCCTGGGTTTGTCGAAATTGGTTGATTAAGGATATGAGTTTGTTTATGAAAGTGAGTAATGAGCAATGTATTTTTCAGGATGAGGTAGGTCTGCAAAGTAATACAAGCCACATCATGCTGAAAACAAAAAAAAAAAACAAAAAAAAAAAAACAAAAAAAAAAAAAAAAAGTCCTACAGGCGAGTTCCACATAGAAAACAAAAAAGCCAATATGGTTTTGCACAGTTCTAGCAGAAGTCATTACTGTTTTGTTTGGAGGTTTAAACCACAAAGTAACAGCAAGACTCCCAAGAGCTTATTGTGCAGCTCAAAAGCAGTGGATTGGACCCATTGCAGTGCCTCATTTTTGCATGGATTTCCTTGACTTCCCACTGCTTTAGAGCTGGATGTGGATTTGACTTTATGAAGTCCTTTAAAACTATAATCTTTATTGTATTGGAAAAAGTAATGGGCACAGAATAGATTGTCACCTTGGGGGAGGGGGGGGGGGGGGGAGGCATACATTTTTTCAAATTTTTTTCATACTTATAATCCATGCACCTTAATAATAAACTTGCATGAATTTACCACAGGTTCATAATGGCCTTTAACAGGTAATGCATACAGAGCCTAAAGCTTCGAAAATGCCTATGTGGCCTGTACATATTTCATTAAAAATAAACTCTATATAATAAATAAATATATAAAATAAATATAATGTTGCCTTTGGAATTTCTATAAATAAATTTAAGTTTTTTGTAGTGTATTTTTTCAACCTTTTGTTTCTTTTTTTTCTTCTTTTTCCTTACTGAGAGGTCTTTGATTTATGCTCAGTGAGATGGCGCACCAATGAGCAATTAACTGAAAGTCATTTTTAAGTAAGACTGCACCCATCCATGCCTTAATAAATGAAGAGTACAACTTGAGCAGGCCTTCAGCCAAAAATCCTGATGAACCGAAGTATGGCAGCTACGCTGATATATGATGAATTAAAGGGTTATCAAAAATTTAAAAGCATGTCTATTTCCCAGCATGCATCAGGCCTCATTCCTCTTTGCCTTTGCTTCTATATATATATAATAATATTTTGCTCTTTGCCTTGTAATAAATCAAGCACGAGTGGGCACAGCCTTTCCTCCAGGAGGACAATCCGTTAAGTGCAGAACAGAATCAGCATGTTCCATCCAAGCCTCCATCATACATAATGCATGCGACAAAGTTTGGCAACAGTGCAGCTGATGTGATGACCCAGCTAACCAATAAGAACCCACCAGAGAAACCATTTGATTTAATATAGTGGTTACTTTTTTTTTTTCTTTTTTTTTTTTTTTTAAGGGCTCGAGTGAAAGAACGGTCTTTGTCAACTTTGGCTTAAAATATCTTTATAAAGTTCAGGTACTTTTTCTGGGTCCACTGGTCTTGGTAAAAAATGTGTAAATTTCTGGTGCCGTTTAGTCCTAGTGCCTTCCCTTGGAGTCCCATCTTTATTCAATGCTACATAATATCGACGTCCAGTGTCTGCGTGTTTATAGAGGTTCGATGAATATGTGTTGTACCAGTTTTCTTCAAATTGTTCTCGAAACACACACTCCTGAGTCAGTTTCTCCTGCAAAAGATACAGAAAATTATTTTTTAATACTGAACTTTATATTTATATCCTAAACATCATGGCATGTATATCCTAACATTAGTGATGCAATGTGGACAGACCACTGGCTCTGTGTGTTTTTTTTTTTTTCCAGTCAATGACCATCATCTCTAGTGAGGTAGCATTGCCAGCATAAACACAAGGCCAACGTAGTTATGTGCAAATCTTTGGACAAATCATCATAAAATGTTAGGAAATCAGTCTGAAAACAAATCACATTTCTGAAATTCAGGCAATAATTGATGAACTGATTGATAATTGTGCTAGAAAATGTGCTAGACCATCACTCAGTTTGGCCAAAAAAAAAAAAAATAAGATTGGGAGCATCGATTATCTATGAGTATCTTAAGATATTTAACATGCTCTTGCTAAGGTTTCAATTAGTAGAGATGGAAAATTTGCATTAGACCACAGAGAAATTTAGCCAGATCACCAAATATTCACAATTTGTGAATTTGACAATTCACTGATCTCATCATAGGAAAAAAACCTCAGGGACAGACCCTGGTGTGATATTCACAGGAATGTCTTTGTGAAAATAAAGTTTTGACTTTACATTTATTTTAGACCAGGGAATGGATATCACCCATATGAATTGTTTTGCTCCATACCTTTAGAAAGTATTTCCTGTCCCAAAGAAACAGAATGAGGTCTCTCCAAATAGAGGAGTTAACTCCTCTTTGAGAGTTATCAACAGTTGTCAACCAAAGAAGTGTTCCCAGAAAAATATTTTACCTCACCTCCTACTCAAATTCACAAAGTTTAAAATTTCCCATCACCTTCAATACAGGAGATGATGGTCACTGGTACCCATGGTGTGTGTGAAGCTTCATGGTGTGTGTGAACACAGACTGCAATAAAAACCTTTCAACATTCTATCAAAAAGAAAAACGTAGCAGTCATCATCAGGTGCAAGAGCAGTTCTACCCTTCTTGTCCCCTGAAATTATACCCCAGGTTCAGAGCAATTGAAAAAAAAATAAACTCTGCTTTGGGAAAAAAAATGATTTATTTCAATAAAAAGGAAAATCTCACCACACTACATGGAAAGAAAAATCAAATACAAGATGCTATCCTTAGAGAATCATTTCACCTCTAAGCAACTTGTATGTTTGTATTGAGGTTTGTCATTCTGGCAAATTGTTTCAACTGTTCCAGTTTTGCATGTGTGTGCAGATATTTTATTTATGTATGAAGAAAACATTTTGTAACATTCTATTTCTGTACCTCTCATGGGCATGAGAACTAAATAGCCTCACTGTAGGCCAAAATAAGAATTTTACATTTTCAATGCAGATTTTGAGTACATTGTTTGCACATTGTAAAATAAATGCACATGGATGATAGTCAAGGCCTACCCACACCTAAAAAGGAAAAAAAAGAAGTGGTATTTTGCATCTGATTATTATTTGTTTTTAATACTTTTTAAACCACCCTTCTGTTGAATGAGCCATTTTTATTTCACCAATTGTTAAAAGGATAAGTTCACCTTTGGTAACATGTTACATGTTCCACCCTCAACATGTTCCCGCTGCATAGCACCAGCAATCTGCTGATTACTGGTGCAATGCTTTACAGGCTCCTGGAACCAAAAATAATATATGCACTTTTTTTGCCTGTAAAAAGGTGAACTTTAAAATGGACCTGACCTCAAAAAGAGCTGGTCAAGTTAACTGCCTACATAGTGTTTGAGCCTGACACTTACAGATATTTATTATCCCCCCTCCCCTATACCTGTGTTATGTATCTACTGCCCAATTTTCCAACAGATCCTTTTTATAGGTTCTGTTTACTGCACTTTACAAAGTATTATATTGTAATATTGTGAAAAATCAATAGTGAACCAAGCACATAAAAAACATACTTTTTTTGTCCACAATCCAAAAGCAAATTAATAGGTTAACCTGGCTTTTAGGCTCCATGCACACTAGTTAAAAAAAAAACAAAAAAAAAAAAAACATACTTTCGAAAATGCAAAAACAGAAGGGTTTTTTTGCCTAATGTGCATGGACAAATAGGATAACATTAGTTTCTTCTGGCAAAATACTAAATTCTCCTAAGAGCAGCTTTTCTTCAAGCCAGTGTGCATGGAGCCTTAATCAGAAAACCCAGATAAAACTCACATAAACACAGTCCTAATAGAGTTAGTCCGAATTCAACTCAGGATCTTAGATTTACACGGCAACATTGGTTTCCAAATGGTGGACCCCATACTGTCCAATTTTCCTACATACATAATAGGATTTTTAGAGCCACCAGATGATCCATAGACTCAAATGTCAGCCAGATGTATGGACCCAAACTGCCCATTAGAATCTAATTTGTATGAAAGACCTTTATATAAAATAAATCAAATTTGCTTTGGTCAAAACATGCATGTGTATGACTATGGAGGAGGGAGGGGTAGCAGTCAGCAGCTCCTTCATGGCTTATCTTGGAGTGAGGAAGCCAGCAGCGGTTTACTATTCTGGCCAATGAAATGAAAGCCCAAGCACTTGATGCGCCTAAATGCATCTTGATGCGTTTCCTCCTGGCAGCAGTGTTTTGGTCAAAAAAAAAAAATGACGCATGTAAAAGGCATTTAGGAGAACTGGGCAAATGCCCTGTGTGCATGGAGCCTTAATGTTCAATTTGTGATTCTGCCAGTAACACTCCTTGTTCTAGGGTGCCAGCATTCACTTAGAGTACTCTATAGAGAAGCAGCATTGTCACCACAAAACAGGAAATATAGGAGGAGATGTTCTTTAGTCCTATCACAAAACTGAAAATATTGTATGCAATAAGACTGCACAGGACAGCACTGGATTTCTGGCAGGATCAACAATTTTTAACTTTCTGAACAGACAACAGCATGCTTTCAATAGTATATTTTACAGAGCAAATAAGACAAGTTCATAGTTAGGGTTTATATACTGTACATTTTAAGTGTTTACAATCTACAAAAAGAAAAAACTAAAAAAAAAAAGAAAATCTAAATAAATGTAAGGTAATGCATCTGGGATAAAAATCAAGTCACCTGAAACATACAATATTCCAGTTCAGAGGCTGCACATGGTGTGTGGGCTCCTCAATGATCAGTGCTCATACAGCTGTTATAAAACATACTGATCAGTGGGCTATTTGAGACTTTTAATTATTTATCTGCTTGGATGGTAAAATGCATTATTTAATATCACCAGAAAAATCTCTTAACTGGGAGTGACATGTACTGACATGTACAGAGCTTGAAAGGCAAACGAAGCATTGCCGGCCCCCTTTACAAGCAAAAATAAACAATGTTTTTTTAGACTTAAACATTATAAGACCCGATTTACAAAAAAGAACTCTTCAAAAACATCCGGCTACAACTCCTGTCCTACAAAGACAATTTTCTGTGACCACTAAGGATTCACACAACAGTGAGAGAGAGTCAGAGACTCGCTTGGATAATCCAGCATAACATTCTGTAACACCAAAAGGCTGAAAATTCTTTCAATATTATCCAGAGAAGTTGGGTTGCTGCTCAAAAACGGAACAATTTTTCATCTGAATTGGCAGATTTTATCAATGTTTACAATCTGTGCTGTGAATGGGATTCCATCTCAGGTAAAGTGTTTCCAAGCATGGTCATATGGCAACCTGGCATCAGACAATGGAGTTCTCAAAAAATATATATAACATAATAGCATCATGGAAATTCCATTTGTTAATTTTTGCTTCTTCTATAAAGTGGTGAAAAAAATGACATCTATGCATCAGCTAAACTGGGAAGATGGCTTTGTCAGCTTCAAGTGTTCTGTATAACGGGATGAGATGTCTACCAGCCTGTTCCCAATGAGATCTGCCCATCTATCAAATATAGATGTAGTGGTGACAGGTCAGCTGGGAGAATGTTTTGTTTTGTTTTTTTGTTAAGGTATCCTTGTTAGAAGAAAGTGTTGAGTGTATACCCCCCCAATATCCATTAACCAGAAACATTTCACTTTGAACGAAAGGTAGTGTACCAAAGAAAAATGGCTGATTGTGTGCTGCTATTATCCACATTATCTAGTCCAAGCCAACACATTTTAGGAGTCGATTTCTCCATCATCAGTGCTGAGTGATGTGTTTGCCTTTAGTAAATCAACCCATATATCTAGAATTCCCAGCAAATGGCCTGCTCACTTTGCACGGGAATTTCCTTTTAGCTTAATGTAGCACCCTCTTAGTTAGGTGCTAGGATTTGTATAGTTAGGTTTAGTATAGTTGTGTTTCTTTCCTTTACATAGAGGCTGTTCGAAAAATCTAGCTGGGCTCTCTGCTTAACAGAGTTCTGGGATGGATTAGTCAGGTCTGCTCATGATGTTCTGTTGCTGCTGAGTCTGCCCTGTATTCTGCCCACCTTGAGGAAGCTATGAGAGCCTTCCAGAACCTGGGAGGGAACTAGGCAAATGAGCAGCATGAATATAGATACAGTCCTGGCCAACTTAGCTAGGCTGCAGGTAGGTTTGCCTCACCTGGCACTAGCTGGGTCAACCTGAGGGCCTGACATTAGAGAGAGTGACCCTGGTTCTACAGTAAGCTGACTGAGGAGGGGGGGGGGGGGGAGTCTGTCTGCAAAAAGATCTGTTTGGTATCACTAGAGGGTACCCCTCTGATGCTTGATAGTCAGCATGGGTCTACTTCTACAAAAAAGGGACTTTGCTCACGCC
Source organism: Staurois parvus (assembly GCF_062004578.1). Classification (NCBI taxonomy): domain Eukaryota; kingdom Metazoa; phylum Chordata; class Amphibia; order Anura; family Ranidae; genus Staurois; species Staurois parvus. The sequence continues at coordinate 2,093,557 of NW_028318183.1, read as the reverse complement.
TCAACTACTTGCTGCTACAAATTAAAGGGAAGTCTGCTATCTGCTTCAGCCGGGACTTCAGAAGTGCTCAACTAAGAGATCAGCTAGATGTCATTGTGAATAGTTCTAATTCTGGAGTATGCTACTACATTACCCATCCCTATCCCCAGTTCTACAATAAAGCTCCAAAAACAAACTTATCCTAGACTGGTCATTGAAGACAACGTGCAAGCATGTATCTGGCTGTGGAAAATACCTTGTGCCTGGCTACGAGGCGAAGAAGGGGAAAGACCTGGGCAAAAATACAAGCAACCCTCACGAGGGTGGTGCTACATTAATAAATGTGATGAATATTCACTTTACAAAAGAATACCCAATCATGTGCAAGGGAAAAAAAAAAAAAAAAAAAAAGTATTTGCTTGCACATAATTGGACGATGCGAGTCAGGGCAGCTTTAGCTTATTCACTAAGCTTATGGTAAATTCAAGTGCAAAGTACAGAAATGCCATTTGTCTGTAGTAAATCAAGACCAGTGACTTTACAGCTACAGATTTGTGACAGTGTAGCTGCTGGATTTCTATCAACCCATCCATGGCCAACCTGCAAATAGTGTATTAGAGGAGTGTATCTCCCCAGTAGGGGAGTTTTATGAAAAATTGCATTAAGGACTGGTTTACAATGCATTTTTAGTGCTTTTTGCAGAAACCCACTACAGTCAGTTTAACCTCTTCATGCCAGCCGAACGCAAATGTGCGGCCACCCGGTGTCTGGGCCTAGACGCCGCGCGGCCGCACATTTACGTTCTATTAAAAAAGGACATATGTGCCGAGAGAGCGTCCCCAGCGCACTCCCAGCACACGTCCGGTACTCACGGAAAGGTCCCGATCTCCTCTTTTAATCGGGACCTTTCTCAATCATGTGACGTCACAGCGGTCACATGACCCTAAACCCCGCCCCACCTCAAACTCTTAAAGGGCCGGGAGGCGCCGGCGTGACGAGGTTAACATTGTTTCCTATGGGACATCTATGCTTTTTTGAGCAGCTGGATTTTTGAAAAGGTTCTGGGACTTTTTAAAAATGCAAAAAGCAGCGTTTTTGCTACAATAGAGTTCAACTGTGACACTGGTGAAAACACATGTAGTGCGTTTTTGCATCTTTGTTCTGCCCAGCAACAAAATCATTTCCCCTCTAACAAAAAAAGCGATAAAAACACTGCAAACACACATGTAAAAACACAAAGCAAAATGCAAAAAGCATTCCAAAAATGGATCAAAAGCAAACTGCATTGGTGTGAACCAGACCCAACATGAAGAAAAAAAAAAAAACAAACCACACAAAAACAGCAGCAGCAAAAAAAAAAAAAAAAAAAAAAAAGATTTACCTTCAGTTAAAATACATAATGTATTGTAATGCGTTTCACCACATGTGTCATGTATGGCTAGTCTTTCCTTTGGGTTTCCTTACACGCATTACAGCAGAATAAAAAAAATATAGTGTTGCAGTATGGTTTCTGAACAGCTTACACTGCCATAAATTAATCTTTGCCTCCCTGCAATCACCTGCAGTAACAAAACATTATACTGCAAACAAATGCAGGGATGTGTGAACAGGCCACAATACCTGAATTCTGTTACAATAGATCAACACAAATTTTCAGCTCAACTCTAATACAGGGGTCAAACAGTCTACATATATGGAAGTTTCCATTTTTTTCCCCAACTCTATTCCAAGCAATCAGCTGCTGATCAGCATGAAAAAAAGTCTAAGACTGACATCCTTCTTTTAATTCTTGTGCATGTATAAGCCTTTTCTGGTTTTGGATAGAGTAGGAAAGAGTTAAAACAGAGCTAAAGTCCGCAAATACTAGTTTTGCTCCAGCAATGCGACAACGAGCTACATCTACTGATGACATCTTCTGATTTGTGAGGTCTTTTGCATCTTGCCAAATAATAATTACTGGTATATTGTCACTTTACATTTCTTTACTTTGCATTTTTGCTGTTTTTTTCTGTGAATAAGGAGACTAATTAGGAGCCATTTTGGTACAACAGGTCCAATGAACTAAGCTTCCGTAATCCTCAGAGGCCATTTAAAGCCCACTACACTATTGGTTTCACCTCACCCATTGACTCCAATGCATTTTGTAGAATTACAAAAATTTAAGCAAAACCTCTTAATTTTCACTGAGATTTCAGGAAACAAATTTTCCATCTTGCTCATCATGTTCTCAAATATTCCTCTGTTAAAAAGGAGCAAACTTTAGGATTGTATGCGTTTTCTATTTTTTTAGTTCTCTACTAATAATTTTAAACCTTTTCATATAATCTGTACCCTTTTGCAATCCTCCAAACCACCCACTAAGGTAAAGCAATAAAAAAAAAAAAAAAAAAAAAAAAAAAAGCCATGTAAGCAGTCTTGAGGTTTTTTTTTTTTTTTTGGGGGGGGGGGGGGGCTTTGGGACTTAACATGAGAAATGAAAAGAGACAAAGTTCTGAAAAAATATAACATAACTTTAATCAAAACTAAATAAAGTCATACAGTGAGAATATATATACACGTCAGTCAGCTAATATTACCACTGTGCATTCTCAAAACGAAACATAAAAAAAAGGAACAGGGGTTAATGTCCATTTAAAGATTCTGGTGCATGTAAGGGTGGGAAAAGAAAAATGTATTTATATTATATTTATATTGTGACAAATAGCACTTTGCTGGCCAACACAATGGAACATTTAATTTAATGTCCTGGGGCACAATATGGCTATTGTCTGATTTTGGAACAGTGAGGACATGCTTGAAATTTCTAGCCTCTTTACAAGACTAGAAATATTGACGATTCCCTAATGTCAAATGATTTACCAGCATAACGCTCTGTTGCTTTTGTTTGTCACCCTCTGTTTACATATTTTTATGTGACTGCTGGCTTTACAGTCCCTGGATTTTTGTTTTTAGGTTTAGATAATAATCTAGTTTAGTCCCCAGGATAGAGTACAGCAGATCAATGAACCATTAAGCTGCATGCATACCTGGGGATGTTTGATGAGAGTTTGACTTACAAAATATACAGTTTTAGGACCACATAAAGCCTAGACTTTCTGCAAAGATTTATCCCCCCGATGGTCCTGGTCCCAACTCTCACAAATGCCCCTACTTTAACTTCAGTGGGGTAGGTGGCAGAACAGAATTGTTTGAAGAGGCTAAATAGTTATTAAACTGGTCATAACCTGAAAAATGTCTCTCGATTCCCCTACCCAAGTTAAAGAGTGTGCATGAAGGAATCTCCAATGTTGGCTTTTGTATCCTGACAGCTGGCGGCTGTCAGAATGCCTGATTGGTGGATGTAGCAGCTGTTACGCTAACAATTTCCAATTGAAGGATGTTGGGCGGGAGGGCTAGCTCCATGTAGGGCCAGCCTAAGGCTTGGCCTTTCAACAAGAAAACAGCTTAATTTTAAGATGTAAAGCATGGGCAAACTGAATCCTTTAATGCCCCCTCCCCAGGAGAACATACTTTACTTTGTTCCCCCCTCCACTCTGTTGAACTCTTGCAAAGTACATATCACTTATAGGTAGAATGAGCACGCAACTCTCTTTCCTTCATCACAGCATGAAAGCACTGATGTTTGACGATTGGCCCAGGGTTGTCACTTGGTTCACTACAGTAGCTACAGACCATATGCAACATATGTAAGCATTTCATTTCTATTTGGCAATGCAATAGGTAAACCTTAAACCACATTTTTTAAGCAAATGATGAATCCCATGATCCCATGAAGCCACACATTTATGCAGTCCCGCTGGTATTGAAATGAATGGCAGTCTCCATCTTGGCTGTCGCCAGGCCATGCCCCCAATGCGTTTCACTCTGACCCTCGGAGCTTAATCATAGGGATCGCCATGATTAAGCTCTGAGGGGCAGAGTGAAATGGGTTGGGAGCATTGCCTGGCAAGAACCCAGGAGGAGACTGCCATTCATTTCAATACCAGCGGGTCTGCATAGATGTGTGGCTTCATGGGATCCATTCTTTGTACAGTTATTTGAAGCGGAGGTGAGCTTCTTCCCTGCCCTCTCAGTGGTGGATGCAAGATTGCTTTCCCTTGTAGTCTGACCAGCACACATTTTCCATTTTCACTTAAACCACATTTGTTATACAGAACAGAACCATTTTTCATTGCTGCATGGGTGCCGAATGGCAAGTTCATGCTTTTGGGCACACATGGTTTAGTTGAGACATTAGTCTGTCCCATATACTTGGGTGCAGGAAAAAGTACTGATCTTAAAAGCTTAAAGAGAATATACAGTCTTAAATCCCCCAATTAACATGTGAAAAAGATTGGCTCAATGTAGAAAATCTTACAATAAGGTCTTAAAACCCAGTTTTAATGGTTTGTGATTGTTTATGTACATGAGGACAGCAGGCCCTGGTTATTCTCTTATTTTACAGAGTGGATCCGCCCAGCTGTCTCTTTGCAACCTTCTTATAATGCCAAATGTGCACCTTATAGCTAGATACATAAAACTGTTAGCAGCATGATAAAGTTTACAGCTGTGTATTTAAAACAAGGAAGAGGTACTATTTTTTAAGGTCAAAAATATGTTATTTGTACGGAGTATAGATTCCTGTGACTTTGTTTTTTTTAAATGATAGGTCTGTTTTTATCTAGCATCAATCAAACCTAAATGCAACACATCATATTAATGTGTATTACCCCACTTTATTAATAGAAGGGTGTGCCTCTTTTTTTTTATTCGTATTTTTTGTAAACAAATAATGAAGTGACTTATAGTAGGGTTATGCAAGCGACGTAAGAATGCCAAATAAACTCCCAACTGTCCCAAATGGCAGTGTGCATGCGCCATAGGTTTCACAAATCATTTCCATGGATTTTACCAAGTACATATAACCTGGTTACTACTATTTAAGAATAAAGAAAAGGAGAAAAGGTATCAGTGGGAGGAAATTGTCCCATTCATGCCATCATTTCCTCATGATTGCCTTCTACACATATGCGTCAAGTGCTCTTTGTGGCAAGTAACACCTAAGTATGGTTCATTATAACATTAAAGAGTTGTTCCACTGCAGTTTCATTCAACCAATGTATAAAAGGCAAATTTGCTAAGTAACATGTGTGAAAAATCACTGATCACTGTTGTTGGTTTGCATCTCCATAGCTTAGGATGCTCCAGTTTTCTGACAAAGCCATAGATGGGTGTGAAGAACTTAAGTGGGATAGAGGAGGACTGTTAGAATTATGGTGAGAAGCTTGTTCAGACTTTACATTAAATATGGCTTGCAAGGATAGTGTAAAGTTTACCAGAGATCTTAGAGAATGGATGACCATGCACTCAAGATCATCTTAGTATGTCTTCTGGGCCAGTTTCTCCCCTTCGTGGCACTCTAGTCACACAAGTTACTTGGAGAGGGTTCCATCAGACAACGGATAATGACCTGATCCATCCAAAAAAGTTTAAAGCCTAAACAAGGTAGCTACAAACATAAGTCCCCATTAATACCTGAGAGATTTAAAGACAAGCTGCCTGACATGCCAAAATCAGGAGATGAAGATTTCCATTCTTTTCTAGGGAGCATGTTCACGCCTATGCACTGCCACACATTGTGGAAAATATCACAGGTGCTTTTGTAAACTTCAGTACATGAAAAAAGCAAAAAAAAAAAAAAAAAAAAAAAAAAAAAAATGTATTGAAAATGCGCATCAACAATGCATACAAATGCAAAAAGGTGCGAACCTAACCTCAGAGGATGTTTGCATAAACTGAGTATTTGTGTTTCAGGAGAGACTGAATATCCACAGGTCTATTTCAAAGTTCCCTCCTGAGCCTTCTCAGCATGATATGTAATAAGTCAGAAAGAACTTTCCCAAAAAATTGCTTTGTGCCCTTTCCCAAGACAAGCTAGCATCTGAGTGTGTCACCCTGCTTGCTCCATAACCTGCACATTCACCCAATGCAAATGCATTGACCATCAAAAAACAAATTACAGCAATCAGCTATTGTCTGTGGGCACCTTAAGTCCAGCCAAAACCATTATTGTAGTATGCTCCTGTGGGGTCAATAATTCACTAACTTAAAAAAGGCACCCACTGATATATCCTGGAAATACTTGAACTTGGGGTTCCAGATAATAGTCTTTCCTAGAGTTCCACAATAGTCATACCAAGGTGTTGTGACTCCCCTTATTCTACTCTAGCAATACCCACTCCGTGGAAAAAAAAAAAAAAATTTTTGCCCTATACTTTTCAAAACATTTATAATACCGAAATGATCACAGCAAAAAAGCATGGATTTTCTGATGGTGAATGAAGCCTCAGAGTAACATCACCATTAACCTTCTACAAAGCCCTTGTCTTTTGGACATCTACAGATAATATTCAGATATTTATTTCAACGTACAACAAAGAGCAAGATACTCATAATGATCTTCATGAGGATTTACTCTTTGTTCTGCATTGAATTATCTGAATATTATTATACAAGATTTATATAGCGCCAGTTTGCACAGCGCTTTATAATATGAAGAGAGACAGTACAATTACAATACATTTTGGTACAGAGGGAATAGGAGGGCCCTACTCGTGGAGCTTACAATCTAAAGGAAGGAAGGAATATGGTCCAAAGAAGTCCATAAAATAAGGGCTTGTGTAAGGTTGATTTATTGATTTTTAGCGGGGACTCTGGACCACAGGAAAGATGTTGATTTTGGGCATTAAGTAACATCACCATACCATCCAATCAAACAACAGAAAACTGGGAAATCTATGCATTGGTAAGATGATCCAAGCAGATGCACTGTCCATAGTGTAATGCATTGAAAGCCATTCATCAGAGGATACAGCAGAGAGTGCTATGTTTGCAAATCTCTTTCTGCAATGCTGTGTGATCTCTCACTGTGTCCTCTGACAGATAGCTTCTGTCTGGTGTGGATTGCTTAAAAGCTCTGTGTTGTCCTGTATGGAGCTGTCCATACTCACTTTGTTTTCAAAGCCCTTAGGTTACTTTATTATGCAATTTCTGCTTCCCCTTCTGACAAGGCCTTAAGCAGTCTCACCCTTAGGACATCTCCAAACACATGAATGAATATCAGTGTGAAAGGGTGGGGGGACACCAGCAGGGGGCTGACAGCTTTGATTTATGGTGGTCTCAATACAATACAGTGTATTCGTGTGCGTTTCAATCCGTTCGGAGCACACATCTGACTTTTGTACATCTATCACACATTAACTTAGCCATCCGCACTATCCTCACCGACTACCCCCTCTGATTTACCCATCATTTTCTTTTCAATCTGTCCCACATTTCCACAGTCTGTCCAGTTTAACTGTTATTTTGAGGGAACGTTACAGGCTTGGGAATGCAGAATAAAACCTTTTATCAACCCAACTCAAACCTTCAGCCATGGCATACTCCACCTGCACGATGCTATAACTTTTTAGCAATATCCTACATATTAAATATGTAGAAATCACAACCAAGTAACCAATCTGACCATATAAACCACTGGGCGCCATTATATAATGCTTCACCTTATAAATCAAACAATCATATATAAAACTGGATCAACAAGCACACAGTATAAAATGAACAAAAATATCCCTATGCTAGCCTCAGATGCTGAATGCTTGGAAATGAACTGCATGTCTCTAACTTAAAAAAACAACCCACTGAACAACAGTGATATACAGAGGTTCTAGGCTCATAAATGTGATCAAGTCACTATTCTGAGCTCATTACAACATCAGTGTTATACTGGGACCCATGAAATATAAAAATGCATGTACACCAATGTGTAACTAAATGCAAAGTAACAAAAGCTTTTCAAGCTTATTCATTAAAACCAAAAGTGTCATGACATTGTGTGATAACTCATGGCAACCAATTAGATCTGTTTACTGTAGACAGATCAAATTGGCTGTTATAGGATGGAAAGTATTAGCAGGTCCATGCTGAAAATGGACCAGCACCAGTTAGACAAAAAATGGTGACATTTTAAGAACTTACCGACCCATACAGTTCCCCTTTCTCGTTCATCCCTAGGTATAGTCCACTGTCGACACCTCGAATGCTGACCAGGCCCACTGCTATACTAATAAATTCCAGAATTCCTACAAGCATAAAAATAAAAAGAGAAAAAAATTACTGACAGTACTTAGTTACTGAATAATTTGACTGCAAGCCATTTTCGCTGTTTTACATTAGCTGGCTAAGCTAAAATTTTACCAGCTGCTAAGAGACTACAAGTTCGAAGGGCTCGCTGGTTAACGCATGGGGGCCCGCAGTGTTAAAAAAATAAAATAATAATAATAATTTAAAGCACAACCCCCAACAAACCCAAATTTCAAGTTCTGGAAAAGAGCAAGGGCTAACAAATTTAGAAACAGAAGTAAAAAAAATATTATATTTGTGAGAGTTTCCTATATCTTGTGATAGAACCTGGGCAGATTTTCCTATTTGCAATTTGCTCATTTTTAGGGCTAAACAGGCGAACTACAGTTTAAAGAAAAAAAAAAAAAAAAAAACCCACACAACACACACCCACAACCACTACACACACAAAATCACTACCTAATGAAGCAGAAGCCTGAAACAAAAAAAAAAAGTTACACTTTGAGGCATTAACTCTTTCCACTATACCAATTAATAATTTGAATGATATTAAAAAAAATTGACTATGCAAATTAAAATTTATAAACACATACACAGTGGTCCTCAGTCTTTTCTTCCTGGCCACTATGTTCGTCATTCATTGTCACCCTCAGTCAAACCTCTCCCTCTCCTCAGTTCCATCACTGGTGTCATAAAACAGTTTCCTCAAACACTCAAGTATGTCAGGCCTTTTTGTAAAGGTTCTACCCAATTTCGCTTTCCAATACCAGGATAAAGATTCCACACACCTCAGTGTTTTTTAAACTTTCCACCCTTTGCCTTCATTTGTAGGAGAAAAAGGTGAAGACATATGTAGGGATAGATTACGTATGAAAAACCTGATGCTTTTACACCTGTTGAAGAGATGCAGCATTCCTTATTGGACTTCAGTAAGCCTAGCATTCAAAAACTTCCAAGGCAAAAATGTTTACGTACAGATCTCAATGGTATGCCCCATGTTTATGTTCTACCTTGTTCTTACAACTTCAAGCTACCTCTACATGCACAATTCAAAACCCGGTCACACCATAGAAGCACAGTAATGTATGCATTCTAAACTACAAAGTACCTTCTATTGCGCTAAGCCTCCCCTAAAACCCCCTTTTGCTAATGCAATCCAACTTCCTGTTAGAGGTTGACTAGGTTCACTCTCCATGGTCCCACTGTATGTAGGAGCATAGCCACCCTCTACTGCTTTTTTCAAGATTGACTACGGCCTATGGGATTTGTAGTGTGCATGGAGCAGTGCATATGGCCACAACTATTGTGCACTGCTAATTCCAAACAAAAGTGTGTGTGGGGGGGGGGGGGGGGGGGGGGGGAGTGGTTCAGCAGCTCAGAGAGGGCATTACAAGGGGGCAGAAAAAGAAGAACACACACACACACAGTGGATTTATGAAAAACAGATTGCAGGGCCATTAAATAGTGGAATTGTATGGATTATTTATTTTTTTTTAGAACAAGGATTTTGTTTAGAGTCACTTTAAAACTGGGTCAAGGAGGAGCCGTACGCCGTGACGTTACGTCGCCAGAGCCTCACAAAGGTCCGGCGGCCATTTTAGAGAGTGGCTGTTTTTATGCTGCAAGTTTTGATTTATTTCCACGTGGAAGAGTTTAACACGCCTCTTATATATTAAAGTGGCAACATTACTATACTACGAGCATATTCTTTCTTGGCTCTGTTTTGAGCTAATGATTCCCAGGACCACAGTGGAAGCGTGGCTGCAGAGGAGGCTTATATCCAGAGGAGGGATCCTGGTTCCATGCTGTCCGTCAGGTCCATTTAAAAGGGGGCTTCCTGCAGATTCTTGTTCAACATATTGTGCTTTAATTATGCACATCTGGTGAGTGCGCATTTTTTTCAATCTTCCGCACGGATAAAGCCACACAAAATTATTGGATACCACTTGTGCAATAGGACTCGTTTGAAGCATTGTATGCTGACCTGATTGTGTCAAGCCGTTCCTACTTTATGAACACTTTTTGCTATAAGACTTTCACAGTTGCACTTGCTTTATTGCGCCCATCATAGCGCTTCATCCACTCATATTTGTTATCACCATTACTTATTAGTGATGATATTAATAAATCAATACTAAGTATTTATTATTCAATATTTCTTCAGTTTTACACTATGTAATGTTTTAGCGCTGCATTGGTTTGTATTCTGATTATCTGTAAGGTTTTAGGGTTCCTTTTTCAGTGCAAATGCGGCTAACTCAAATTGGATCCCTGAGCGCTCGCTGTTTCTTTGTCTGGTTTTACACACACACAATGTGGATTTATGAAAAACAGATTGCAGGGCCATTAAATAGTGGAGGTGTATGGATTTTTTTTTTTTTTTTTTTGAGAACAAGGATTTTGTTTAGAGTCACTTTAAGACTGGCTTAATTGTATGCACTGCAGTATGGCACAATACACAGGTCCATGACTTTAATTTGGACCTCAATACACCCTTATGCATAGATGCAAACCAATGTTGTAGTGCAGTGAGTTACAAAAAAAATGGTGCATGGTAAGATTCCCATTTCAACACAACCAATAGATGCCAGTGTGTTAGAAGCCATCTGTCTGCGTGGGTGCAGACAAATACCCTTTGTGACTTCTCTGACCCCACCTTTTAAAAAAGGCAATGATGCTGAACCATATGCACAAAAATGATGTAGAACAAAAGTAATTCACATTTCTAAATATAGATGAGTTTGTGTCCTGGGAAGAGATTCAGAATATTTAGTGATATTTCAATAGCTAAGCATCACTCATTTGTCAATTACAACTACAACGTATTATTTTCCTTGTAAAAATGTATCCAGACTTTGCGTGCTCCAAGTTACTGAGCTTTGCATTCAGATGCACGGAGGAGTTAATCTTCCCCCAAGAGTCGATCAGAATGATGCATTGCAGATAGCAGGAGAGTGTCACAGCAATAAAACCAATGGCACACTGCACCCATCCCAGAAATCCCTCCTTACATCATGTTGTGACTGTGCAGTAAAAAGGCTTCTATTTTTAATCCCTGGGAATTAGCACATAATGCATTAATACGGCTGAGTGGTTTTCAGGTCTAGAAACACAGCTTCCAGCAGATCCAAGGCAGGCAACCTGTATCTAAAGACAGTGGTACTACAAGTTACAGTGCACCCTGCAAGCCAAATTTGTTTTTTGTATTTCTTTATTAACAACCAGCATTTCTTAAAGGTGTTGTAGAATAAGAATTACAGTGTGCCATTTCCATGGTAAGGAAACCACAGGTGAATTAATGACATTTCAGCTAGCCTGAAGGCCAAGCATGTATTGTCTGAAAGATGAGGATTTTCACCTTTTAGGGCTCGTTCACACCATGCTGCAGAGACGTCAGTTTTTCTGCACGCGTTCTGCAAGGGCACAACAAAATCAATTGTTCTCTATGTGCCCAGTTCATGGCACAATACTAGTATCGCGTGCAGATTTTTTTTATGCATGAATCTGCAAGGTGTACAAAACTCATTGAAACGCGCATGAAAATTGATGTAAACTGATGTCTCTGCAAGTGAAATCTGCGTGGCAGTTTCCATCAGTTTTTCTGCGTATATGGTATGAACGAGGCCTTAGGGGGAGCTGCATTAAAAGCCTATAACCATATCCAGTGCTATGTTTGGCATTTGTATTACCAAAACATAAAATATCAATAAACATAACGCCACCAAGCATTACCTTCATCTAAACCAGCCACCAAGCATTACCTTCATCTAAACCAGCCACCAAGCATTACCTTCATCCAAACCGGCCACACATATAGCCTCAAAGTTGAGCTGGCTGTAACATAGGGTTCTTCTTTGCTTAGCAGTTAACCCCTTGGGCTACAGACTGACTTCTTCAGTTCAGGGCAGTCTGATATCTGCCACCTAAATACAGGGTTTGCCAATTCTCATAGGTTGAGCTATGACCTCAACACCTCACAGTGGCCAAGTTACCCAGTACAGACACCCAAAGTCCCAAATCACCTGGGGCAGAACCAGCGGGTTTCAAAACGTAACCACCCTCACCACTTCTTCCAGAACACAGGGTAGCAGCCAGCCTGGCAGATCCAGAAGAACTAGGACCACTAACAGAGCCTGAAACTCTTCACATGTCTGTTTTGTCTTCTGCATGCACAGATTCTTCCATCAAGAGAACACCACAAACAAATAAACAAGTTTCCAGATGGGATTGCCATTCCTCTTGCATAAAAAAATAATTAAATTAGAAGTTTCAAAAGCAGAAAAAGACGCCCGTTTCCTCAGACATTCACTTTTGATTTCTTCCCCTACAGCAACTCCATAAAAAGGAGAACCTCAAAAGTTCAAACCAGTACCGGCAAGGCATATCCTAGCGTTCTTCTCCCAAACAAGGGACAAACAATATCATTCTGTCCTTTCTCCACCAGGAAGTAGTCCCAACGCTCCCGCAGGGAAACACACAGCTCAGTACTCCAAGTACTCACGTGTTTGCTTTCTATGACCACTTTGTTAGTGGAGTTCCTCCTCAATTACATTTTCATGTCAAAAAAACCTATACCTACTGTTCCTTAAAACCACCTCTATACAGAAGACCCATAGGGAGTGTTGCCCCACATCCACCTGGGCAGATCCCGTTTACGGGCCCTATAAATCTAAGTTGTTTTTTTTAGGCAATATTAGAAATGTTGAATTAGATAAAGTATTTGTCACATAACACACTTATTACACAACAGTTTCAAGACTTGGCTAAGTTAGGGAAGGGACAATTCTTTTTTTCATTATTTTATACCATCTGAATTTCACAACAGGATGCTAGGAGAGGTTTACCAGCATTTGGAAAACTATTGGTAATGTTTATAAATTGGCAGGACTGATCCACTTCAACAGCCAAGCACAAAAAGCATTTGAACCAGCATCAGCAAGGAGTCCAGGAAGGAAGGATGGTGGCATCTATGGCCATAAGGGGAGCAGCTAGCTGTAAAAACTGTGTGATAATGTTGGGCATGTGGGCTGGCCGCCACAGGTTTTTCGTTCCCATAGTTTTGCCTATCAAGACTTTATACTTGGACTTTTGACGATTCATCACACAGTTGCCTGGCACACGATGGAAAAACAAAAAACAAAACAAAAAAAAAAAAAAAAAAAAAACACCACACACAAAAATATTTGGAACGGTTGTCCGATAATTTGTTAATACTCCGCTTTCGAAAGCGGATCACAAACGTTCATGCGAACATATGGGAAGGGACAGGCATGAAAATTTTTCCCGTAAGATAACAGAACGATTTTCGTGTAATTAGTATAGTATTTGAAATAAATAAAGAGTGACCAAAACCACACATGCTCAGAAATGAAAGAAAACAATACATTGCATCACTTCTGCAGTTGTATTCTGCCTTACGAGAATTTTTGGCACTTTAGTAACCTATTTATTTTCTACATGTGAGACCTGCATGCAGAAAAAAACAAAACAAAAAAAAAACACAAAAAAAACCACACAAACATGGACGATCATTAGTCCGATATTCTCATCATGTGTACTAGGCATTAGGAGTGCAGTGTCACAGTACACATTGTGTTATTGTATACTTCACTCCTTTGGGTATTACCATTGCTGCTTACAAGATTTGCTGCACTAATTAAATACATTCGCCAATCGACATTTGTGCACAAAATTTGCTTAAAGTATAATGCCACTTTCTTGGTAAATATTTGCAATTAAAAAAAAAAAAAAAAAAAAAAAAAAAAAGGAGTAGTAATATTGCATATGCAAATGACACACAACTCATATTGTAATATACAGTAATATTACTAAACATTGCTTTTCCTTTTAAATCTGCAGTGGTGTAATTTTCTGTAAAATTCAATGCAGTATGGCAACCTAGAGGCATTCTGTACACAGATGAGTTACAGAACCCCTCAGAAATGTTATTACCTACTTGTGTGAATGGCTACTTTCTATAGAAGCCTGAACTAACATACAAGCCAGATTTTAGGCATCCTCTGCAACAAAAACAATTTCAGTTTTGGTGAGATATGCCCAAAAGGGTTATTCACTTCTAAAAAGGGATTCAGACTCTGCAAATTTCCTCATTAGTGCCCTGCAAGTTCAACAGCTGATCACTAATGAAAAAAAGTCACTTCCACACATAGACACAAACAATTAGCCATTTCTTTAGAATACCAAAAGGTACGATTCTGCAACAGTTTGGTAAAATCCTTGGTATGTCCACAGATCACCAAGAGCAGGGACATTTTTTTCCCCTCAGCAAAAGTGGAGCAAAAGGTGAGAATACACGATTAGAAAATCGACCGATTGGTCATCCGACGACCGAGAGGCGTTCGTTCGTCGAAATCTTGGACCACATTAACCAATCTAAAAAAATAGTTTGTCGGGTAATACGTAGTGTTGACATCTTCCGTACAAGTGGAAGTGATGCACCGTGCGTGTGACCTTGTAGCCACGCCTTCTGGCCAGAACAAGCGATATACACAACAATTAACAGCAATGAGTATAATATCGTTTATTACATGACCTATATACATAAATAGTGATACATAAAATATAATCTGCAGAATTCTGGTTTCATGATCTCATTAGGCCAATCTACTTCTAACATTTTGATTTTTTGTTTATGTTTACGAAGATTCCTTGGACATAAACATCCGGGTCATCTTCTGTTTTCGCTCATGCGTGATAGCGCTTGATAGATTTTCTATGCGGTGGTAGGACGGTCATGCGAGAAAAAAAAAAAAAAAATCTATCATTCATATACGAAAACGACAACATTTTTCACCGTTAAACCGGATTTTTTCGTTCACAATATCGTTATCGGTTAAAACATCCTGCTCATCTCCTAGATTGTAAGCTCGAAAGAGCAGGGCCCTCGAACCCCTCGTGTATTGTTTTGTTACTCTATTGTCTCATGTTCTGTCCCCCACTATAATGTACAGCGCTGAGCAAACCTTTCGGCGCTATATAAATACTGTATAATAATAATCATCAATGAAGAGAAAATCGTTCAGTGGTTCTGCAAAATTTTTCGTACGATTTTCTTATCGTGTGTACAGGGAATTAGTCTAAATCGAGTCACATTCACTTCAGTTCACCAAATATCTGGATTTTAAAACAGGAAACCCAGTTCTCATTACATTTCACCACATTCATAATACTGCCAGAATTACAAATTGTTTTCACAAATACACATTTTCAAACAGTACATCTTTGAGATGATCAATAACGTTATATGGAGTAATACATATCTTATGGGCGCTTGGCAAACCCAAGAAAACGATTAAAAATATAGGTTTCCTTTAAGATAATGCTGAAGTGGCTGCACTGGGCTTGGTTTGTGAATTTCACTTATGACATCCGGTCAGGGTATGCAAGTATAGTGAAAAGTGCTGAATTGTACAGACTCCATAAACACAACGTTCCTCATCTACCCAGGAGGAATAGCCTGCAGCTATTACTAATCTACAATGGCTGATACACTTGCAAGTAAACGCATAATTGGGCCAGGATAGGTATGCGACCATGGGAGACGTGTGGCTATTGCACTGACACAACTTGACCCTATTTGCCAAAAGCAATTTTCAGTTTTCAACCAGACTAGGAAACACTTCAGAATCCTTTGTTGTCAACACTTCACCTTTCGTTCCTGTTGTCTCATAAATGATTCATGTGCTTTGCACATTTTATGTAAGCGCTCAAGACACATCTGAAGGGCTTACTCTGATTCCGGCTCCTTGCACACAGGCTTCATATTCATCTCATCAGAAAGGACTGGATCTTGTGTCAAGGCTTTCTGGTACTGCAAGGGTTTAGCACCTTAAAGTCACCACGTGGCCAAATACTGAAAACATCTTCACATTTAAAAGATTACTCCTCCTCTGTAGTAATGGATAAGCGAAGCAGGCAGTTCAGTTCAGCAATTCACAGGCTCCATTTTACATATAAAGTCACCTAACTAAATTAATTTGTTAACAACCACGTTAAAATGTATGCGTGGTTGAAGTAAACAGCCCAGTGGTTCAAATCCTGGCTCAGGACATCATGGAGCTTCTATGTTCTCCTGTACTTGCCTGGGTTTCCTCTCACATTGATGCAGGTAGGTTGATTGGCTCCTGTCAAAATTGCCCCGTGTGCGCATACACATGTGAAATGGAAACCTTACATTAAAAAGTTCCTTGACAGCAGGGACTGATGTGAATTACAGTACGTAATGTGCTGCATACATTTTTTGCACTATATAAATATCTGTAATAAAAAGAAGTAAAACCTATATGCATCATAAGGGCACTGAGCAGACTGTAGCAATAAAATGCAGATCTCTTTATGTGCCTCATCCAATGTTGGGGACCCCTAACTCCTAGACCACCGTATTTGCAAAATTTGACCGATTGCGTCCCAATTTTACCCACTCCACCATCAACAATCTTGGAGTTTGTACTGGGGCTTGACTATGGTGGGGGAACATACTGGTCAACAGAGACAGATATATACATCAGGAAAAGGATCACTCTTGCCATCAGTGAAGTGTGCAAACGGCAATGTTACAGGCATGGCCCACAATTTGGCCTCTGGTGCTGAAGGGGGAGGGGGGGGGGGGGGTCACTCAAAATCAATTTGCAAATAGTGCTCATCACCAATAGGAAACTGGCCATTCATAGGGGTTTCATATGTTATCATGGGTTCTTGCCCCTTATCCAATTTGCACCATAGAACCACAGTCTGGATGCGTTCTGGATGAATTTCTGCATGAGCATTTTTGTTAAGTTAAGGTGCATTTTTTCCCTCTTCACCTTAAATTAAGATATGTGCGGTCCAGTGTGTTTTACTGCGCTCCAGTACTGTTCAGTGCATAAAAAAAAATGCATCATGTTCTACATTTTTTCTGGAAATGGAATGCACTGGAGTGAACTATGCCACTGAAAACCATATAACCTACTAGAACATATTTTACCCCAGCTCAACTGCTCTGTTAGAATGTGGAGGCAGGAGATTGCACTGGCTATGGCGTTCACCCTTTAAAAGCATGAATCCACAATATAGGTAGGCAGCAACTCGGAAGCTTCCTAATGTAAATTCTTTGTTGGTTACAGAAGTACAAAATCCAAAAATCTAACGCGTTTCAGCTTACAAAGTCTTCCTACATAGCATACCAATGTAAGCCATATTTCAATTCTGTACTTATGTAACCAACAAAGAATTTACATTAAAGGATAAGTTCCCCTTTGGACCATGTTACATGTTCAACCTGTTTTTAGGGTGGAACATGTAATATGTTCCCATAGCTGCAGCCACGCCTGCCGCTTCCCCCCCCCCCCTTCCCACAACAGATAGTACGGGGAAACTTCTCCCCGTACTGTCAGATTTAAAAACAGCGCAAGCATGCGGGGCTCCACCCACGCGGACGTGTCACAGAGTTCTGTGGATGAGTGCCTACAAGTCTCAGCAGCCTTAGTGGCTGTAGTCTTGTAAATTTCAATGAACTACCACGGCACTGTGGAGCACTGTGGTAGTTCATTGAAGCTTCCTGTCAGTAGATCTACTTGACCGTACATCCCATACAGCTAGCAGATATTCTGACAGGTCTGCAGGAGACCTGCAAGGCATCAGCGATCTATTGACCGCTGGTGCAATGCTTTCCGGGCTCCTGCAGACAAAAATAATAAATGCACTTTTTTTAACCTACAGAAAAATGTGGATTTATTATTTTTGTCAAAAAGGTGAACTTATACTTTAAGAAACTTCAGAGTTACCAGCTACCTATATTTTGGGTCCATATAACCTATTATCCATGAGTTTCGATACTGAGAAAAAAAAATGCACTGGACTGCATGTGGTGGGAACCAGCCTAAAGTCCATACATGTTCACTAAAATTTTTAAGTGCTATTTTTACTACCTGCAATCATTCCATAGAACAATGAAGTGGCTGATCGTCGGCACACAATCCAAGATTTTTACATCAATGCAATGGTAGCATTTGCATTGTCTGCACTGAGGCAGTAACGTTCCTGATATCAGTCATCACCTGATTTTAATAAGACTCTTTATAGGCACTATAACCCACAACAACCAACCAATCAGCGGTTATCTTTTATCTTGGCCAAAACAGGAAGATGAAGTCTGATTCGCTGCAAAGGTGGGGCATCTCTGAAAAAAAATTTAGCCATGTGTATTCACGCGGTGATTTCGGGCTTCCCTGTCCCTGTTATGAAGTGAGGCTCTGCTCTGCTTGGAAATTAATCACAAGCTTTATTTTTTTTTTTTTGGGGGGGGGGGGGTGAAAAGCGACATTTTCAGCCTTTATCAATATCTATTCTTTTGTTTAAGAAACAGCCAGTTTGTGCGGCAATAGCTGCAGCTCACATTCATGTATTACATATAAAATAACTCACTGCAATATTACAGGGTCCACCGTCTCCCGAGTCTCATAAAAAAGCACTTACATGGATTTTTACACAATTAATTTTGAATCTCTTACAAAATAGACTATGCACTAATCAATACCAGCCATGTGCCGTGTAAATCTAATAAGGCATGGGTTAAAACCCCAGAGAACAACACGTGCCGCTTGGAAAAATGCACAGATGAAACGAAGGGATGCATTCCTGAAACTGGTGCATGCATTATTCAGGGAGCACACTGCACTTGTTTACCGCAGATTGCCTAAAAAGCACAAAGCAGGTTTTTTTCTAAAGAAATAAACACAATCTCATTTACTTAATTATTTTGACAAAATATTTCCCACCCACCTTTTAAGTAATAGCATTGTCTGGGAATTGCCATTGGTAGACAGATGTCAGATTTAGTCTCTTAAAGGGCATCTAAACCCAAGAATAAAAATATAAAATATATTGTAATGCCTTAGTCATTACAATAGTTGTGGTGGCTTCATTCGTTTTTTTTTTTTTCTTTCTACCTGGAGATCCTGCCAGCAACACACATTTGTGCCAGGGAGCCACACTCACTAACACTACTATATCCATTACTATATCTATGGAGAAACAGTGTGGTCACCCCTTGGTAGGACAACACAACACATCCCCCTCTTCACCTCTCTAACTTGGAAGGAGGTGCTTTGTAGTTTACAGAACAGAACCAGGCACAGCCAGCTACACTGCGTGAGATTTAAGTGTGGCAGAGGCACAGCCAAAGTGAGAATCTTCTAGATTTCTGGTATGATCAACAGATTTTATTGACCATATTAAACAGTTATAATAAAAACACTTTTGTTGGAATATTTATTAGACCAAAGGAAGCAAATAAGAGAAGTCCATTGTTGCGGTTTATATTCACTTTAAATACAGTCAGCAAAGTTGATTTTTTTTTATTGGTTGTTAATATCTATTGTTCTGCACTCTTTGCCCTATAATGAGCAAATGTCAATCGACAGTTTATAGTGATGTAATAATAATGGCAATGTATTGTTAACAAAATTGGTATTTTCCCAGGGATAATCTATATGCATGTATTTATCCAAGTCCCCCTTCTTTTCTCACAATTTCCTATCCTCAGCAATCTTATAAGCCAAGTTATCTGCATCCATATAACTACAATCAATATACGCACAGGCCTACAATCCAAAGCAATATGTACACAATGTACACTGAGAAGAACATGCAAGAAGCTTTCTATATTTGAATGCAGCAACAACACTCAAGTCCTCAAGCTAAAAATTGGAGTGCAAGGAAATCATAAAAAAGCACCTCAAGCTCCAAATACACATCCCAGCAAATCTATATGTATTAAACCTAGATCAATAAATCTTTACACCAATCAGCCATAACTTTAATACCATTGATAGGTTAAGTGAAGAAGATTGATTATCTTGTTACAATGGCATCTGAAAGTCAACTGGATATAAACAGGCAGCAAGTAAACATGTTGCTTATGAAGTTGATGTGCTGCATGTGGGGTTGTGTGTGGCAGACCAGTCAGAGTGTCCATAGCAAAAAGTGCCAACAATGGGCACATGAGCATCACAACTAACCATGGAGCAATGAAAGAAGGAGGCATGGTCTAATGAATCAAGTCTTCTTTTGCATCATAAAGATGGCCAGTTGCATGTGCAACTGGTGAAGAGATGGCACCAGGATGGGAAGAATGCAAGCAATGGGAGGCAGTGTGATGCTTTGACACATACTACCTACATAAATATTGTTGCTGACCAAGTATAACTCTTCATGGAAACTATATTCCCTAATGGCAGTGGCCTCTTTCAGCAGGATAATGCGCTCTGCCACACTAGCAATGGATCAAGAATGGTTTGAGGGGCACAACAAGTTTGAGGCATTGACTTGGCCTCCAAATTTTCCAGATCTCAGTCCAACCAAGCATCTGTGGGATGTGCTGGAAGAAAAAAAGAAAAAAAAAAAAAAAGAAAAAAAGTCCAATCCATGGAGGCCCCACCCCAAACTTACAGGACTTAAAGGATTTGCTACTGATGGCTTGGTGCCAGATACCACGGCATACCTTCAGAGGGGGGGGGGGGGGGGGGATCATATGGATGATCATTGCATATATTTTAGATTTACATGATCCAAGCAAGAAACAGGTCACCAAAACGTTGACGCTATTTCAAGGACAAAAACAATGAATAGGTACAGTCACTTTGTTCAAATTCTTGTGTAGGTAGTGAGACAGACCTAGTTTATAACATGGCATTCTATCTGTGTAGGTAAATGATAAAACAGATAAAAGTGGTGGCTGTAAACTTCACAGAGTAACAACCAAGTTGACTTCCGCATTCCACATACGCACGCACTTTCAACTCCACCATAGATTTATATCATAGTTAATGTGAATCAAAAGGAGAACGCAGAACAGTCTAGGCATTCAAACTTATCTTGGTTAGCCTGCTTTAATGATTATGCTACTATATGTAGCTACAGGAATATACAGTATAGACTACTATCCATCATTTGTGTATACACTCACCAGCCACTTTAAGTACACCTGTTTTAATTGTTAAATTGCTAATCAGCCAATCGCATGGCAGCAACTCAATGCATTTAGGCATCTAGACGTGGTGAAGACAACTTGCTGAGGTTCAAACTGAGCATCATAATTGGGAAGAAAGGGGATTTAAGTGACTGACCGTGGCAAACTTGTACTGATCTACTGGGATTGTCATGCACAACCATCTCTAGGGCTTACAGAGAATGGTCCATAAAAGATAAAATACCCAGTGAGCAGCAGTTCTGTGGACAAAAATGAATTATAGATGTCAGATGAGAATGGGCAGACTGATTCGAGATTATAGAAAAGCAACAGTATCTCATGTCAATATGGACCAAAATCTCTGAGTAATGTTTCCAACACCTTGTTGAATCTATGCCACGAGGAATTAAGGCAGTTCTGAAGGCAAAGGGGGGTCCAACCCGATACTAGCAAGGTGTACCTAATAAAGTGGCCAGTGAGTGTACATACAGTATATAGTCAGGTAGGGGTGATGGCTAATGTGACAGTAACTGGATGCTTATTTTTTACTGCATAAGGTTTTCATATTTAAACCCTGTATGCATAATCATTTCTAAAATAAAAATATAGTTGGGAAACAAAAAGGAAAATGCGTACTTTCAAACCACAGAAACTTGGAAAACAACAAAAAATGATCATTGAAAATAATAGATGCAAACTAGAATACCAAAACAACTTAAATAAGCAATAATTGGCTTTATTTAAGCAGGATTGATCATGGTGCACTGCATACAAAATTCTCTGTATATTTTACACAGTTTCACATGTAACCGATTTTCTGGCCTTTCCATTGCCTCCTGTTGTCCTTTTGTTCCTCAATTCGTGCTGCCTGCGGACCACACACTGCTCTCCAAATGTCTCTCAAATAATGGAATCCATACGGAGAGAGGCAGAGTAGAATGCATTGCTGCTTAGCATGGCTCGCTCATGCAGATATCTTCAATATGTTATCCTTGGGTAACACTGCATGGCATTTTCAGTTTTCTTTTGAACCTCCACCAATCTATATCTGACCTGTTAAAAAGCCACAGCGGACAACACAACTACATACAGAAGATAAGTCAATAGGATAAAATTAAATGGGCAAACTGCAGTAACCCCCCCCCCCCAAAAAAAAAAAAACAACCACACACACACACACCTTTGTGTCACTGCAGAAGTATGGTCCTACAGCATTGGTCAGGCACAATCCGTGTACTCCCCTGGTCAGGCGATTACTGTGCCAGCTAGTCAAAATGGTCGTCATGAAGGAAGAGTTTTTAAAATACAATGAAAAAAAATATGTATGTCTGCATTTCGACAGTTGGGATGGTGTTCTTGGGGTCATAGGCTGCATTCCTCCTCCTCCAAATTTGAGCTGATGCCAAAGAGCTCGATTCTGGTCTCATCTGACCACAACACTTTCAACCAATCCTCCTCTGCATCATTCAGATGTTCAGTGGCAAACTTCAGACGGGCCTGGACATGTGCTTTCTAGAGCAGAGGGACCTTGCAGGCACTACAGGATTTCAATAGTGTGTGTAGTGTGTTACCAATTGTTTTCTTGATGACTGTGGTCCCAGCTGCCTGGAGATCATTGACAAGATCCTCACATAGTTCTGGGATGATTCCTCACTGTTCTCATGATCATTGACACTCCACGAGGTGAGATCTTGCATGGTGCACCAGACCTAGGGAGACTGACACTTGTTTTGTGTTTCTTCCATTTGCGAATGATTGCATCAGCTGTTGTCACCTTCTCATCAAGCTGCTTGGTGATAGTTTGGTAGCCCAGTCCAGCCTTGTGTAGGTCTACAATCTTGTCCCTGACATCCTTGGACAGCTCTTTTGTCTTTGTCATGGTGGAGAGTTTGGAATCTGATTGTTTGATTGCTCCTGTGGACAGGTGTCTTTTATACAGGTAACAAAATTAGATTAGCAGCACTCCCTTTAAGAGACTGCTTCTAATCTCAGCTTGTTACCTGTATGAAAGACACCTGGTAGCCAGAAATCCTGCTGAATGATAGGGGATCAAATACTTATTTCCCTCATGAACATGGAAATCAGGGCATCATTTGTTAGACATGCATTTCTTTAGAATTTTTTTTTGCAATTCTGTCTCTCAGTGTTACAATACACGGAACATTCGATTTTTAGACTGATCATTTCTTTGTGAGTGGGCAAACATTCAAAATCAGCAGGGGATCAAATACGTATTTCCTTCACTGTACCCAAGCATTAAGGCAGCACTGATGCTCTTTCAAGTGTTTTTAAAATTAAAAAAAAAAAAATGTAGCTCTGCATTTAGCTGTGATCTTCATCTCTATAGAAAAAAAAAAAAAAAAACCCCACAGATGTTCATTCCAGTTTTGATACCATGAATATATGTTAATATGGGGAGGGGGGGTTAATTTATCACCAAGGAGGACTTTTTTCCTACTAAAATGTACAATAACCAAAACTAGATGTACGTTTTTGGCTTTAAGCAGGGAAGGGTAAACCTCTAGGTTTTTATTGCTGCCTGTGTCATCCATAGAGGGCAAATCTCCCTATCTGTCTAAGTGACTATTGTCACCAAGACAAAGTAATAGGAAATCCAACATATTTACAGTTGTCACCTGACAGCATAGGATAAATCTTTCTATGAGGACCCTTGATCTGGTGACAGATGCCATGGAATGTATTTTCGCTCAAGTTGAAGAGATGGTGGCCTCACACTTGTGTCTCCAGAACAGGTAGTAATGAAAAATTCTCCCCAAAAGGACACAGATAGCAAAAAATAAATGGATGGGTTTTTACACTTCCTTGCTCTATTATAAATCTTGACTATACAAACACTTAAAAGATAAGTAAACCTTTGGAACATATTTAGGGTGGAACTTGTAACATGTTGCAGCTCCTAGTTCCTCTCCCCTGATAAACCCCTTCCTCCCCACCCCGTGACAGCGGGCAGGGAATCCTTTCCCTGCACCCACTGTTATGATTTAAAACAAGCACGACTGTGTGGGGCTCTGCCCACCCCACTGTGTCACAGTCATACAGAGTACTGTCCCATTGTAGTACCATCCGTTGCCATGGCAGGCTGAGAGGGCGCTGAGGCATGCTCTCATAGTTCATGGATTCTTCCTGCCATTCAGTAACTGCCTGCCCGTACGGGAATAAATGGCAGACAGAGGGTGCAGGAGCCCAGCATTGCACCCACGATCTGCTGATAATGTGTCCAATGCTTCACTGTAAAAAAAAAAAAATTTTTAAAAAATCTGCACTTTTTTTTCCGCAAAAAGAAGTGCAATTTTTCTTTTTTTGCTCACCAGGAAAGGTGAACTTATCCTTTAAACACTTTTAGTTTAGGTCTCCACTATTGAAAGCAAAGTAATCCTAGATTCATTTTTCATGATTTCCTCAATCACCTCTACACATACTCAAGCAGTCATGACATTTTGAAGCACAATTTCATGTTTATGACATTGTTTTTTTACCTGTAACATAGTTGTTAAATTTTATAAGTTTTACCAATTGCCCCAGTCGGTCTGTGAAATCATCCTAAATATTAATACAAGTGCCAATCATACCATAGTGCAACACAGAGCAGATCCCATAAACCTGCACAAACAGGTAAGGTCCCCTCTTCTGGCCAATCACCAGGCACAGACTCCTCTAGATGGACCCATGTAGATTAGGCTTCCCCTTTTAACAGCTCTCTGAGAAAAGTTGTAAAAACATTTGTGACTTTGTGCTTGATGCTCAGATGTAGCTTTTGTCCTCTTTCCAGTATCAGGGGGCCAAAAGTGCTAATTAATGCATATTGGAAAGCCATTTACATCTGAAGAGTCTGCATTAATGAGTTCACTTCCAATCTACACATCAGCATGCAGCAGTAAAGTGATCGATGACTCTTGGATGCAAATTCGGCAGCTGAACTAAATACCATGAGGGAGAGCTGCAGTCAGCATTTGTACTGTACAGCCAAACAAGATCCTTTACTAATATAATGGTACTTTCCCCTTATAAAGTCATTCCAGGTAACAAGGTAAATCCGGGAACTAATGCTATCCAGTAATAACTGAAACCCTTCTAAAGCTATAAAATCTACTTAAATTTGCCTATTTTAGCCTAAAGTAACTATAGACCAGGGGTGACAAACTGGCAGCACTTCAGCTGTTGCAAAACTACAAGTCCCATCATGCCTCTGCCTTTGAGAGTCATCCTTGTAACGGTCAATCTTTCAATGACTCATGGGACTTGTAGTTTGGCAGCTGGAGGGCCGCCAGTTTGAAACCCATGCTATAGACAAAACTTTTCTGTTTTGGATAGAGTAAGGGAGGGTCGGAACCCGTCAGTTTATTTTTTACCATCTGTGTCCCATTGGGGAGATTTACTATCACTTCCTGTCCCATAGCCAAAACAGGAAGTCCCTGAAAATGAAAAAGGAATCCCTTGGGGACTCCCAGGTCACCAGAACTAGCAGTCTTTTACTGTTCTGGGGACAAGCCAGAATTTGGGATTTTATTTTACTGATAAAAGGTAAAAACAGGACAAATCGAGAGAGGGTCAATCTCCCAAACAGCTGATTCACACATGTGCGGTGTGGACTGAAGCTCAGGTTTCACAGCTAATTGATACAGTAGTTGTTCACAAGTTCACATCAGAGATAGGTCAGGTTCAGGACAGGATTAGCTCAGGATCTAATCTTGTTCACACATACGCAGGTTTAGAAACGGTTCCCATAGACGTCAATAGCTTGTAATCTGCACCTGAACCAGACCACACCGCTTAGAAATTGGACATGACTCTTTAAAACTGCACTGAATCCGCAACGCCAGTGCACCAGACATATGTGAAGAGGCACCATAGGAAGAAATGTTAGGATGGGGATTGGATGTGGTTCAAACTGCGTCCAATCCGCATATATGTGAACCGGCACTAATGGGGCCAGAGACCGCAACAAAAACTGACAGATGTTTCAATCGATAGATAGATTTTTATTTATTTTATAAATTTGCCTTTAGCTGTACTTTAATTCACAGGGCACCTCACAGGGTCTGGAAAGGATGGGGAGAGGAAAAAATAGAGGAGAGGAATGGGGAAGGGAAAAAAAAGGGGGGGCAAGAAAGTTGTTAGTGCAGAGAACTTGCACATTATGGAAAGTGCTCCCGTACCCCAACCCCATTCATGAGTCGGTTTCATAGTATTTGTTTTATATGTCTCCACTCGGGCATCTACCAGCTTTGTGACCGCTGTCAATGAGACATGGAGTAAGAGATACTTCAAATTTAAATATGGATTTATCACTTTTTTCCCCCACTGAAAACCTTCAAATTTTAAATGAGGCAGTCTAAGATTTACAACATTTACACAAAAAATTAACACACAAACCCACATACACACACTTCTGACTTTTCTCTAACTTTCCTCACTAACATATTAGTTCTGTGTTGCCCTTAAAAATAAACTCTTTCATAAAACATTAGAAATCATCAAAATCAGCCACATGAAACAATTTTAGATCATCTATTTAGAAATCTAGTCCAGCTCTATTTTCCAACATGTGCCGTGTTTCCATTGCAGCATTGTCACAACTGCTGGCTTTCAGACTACAGGGGATTCTGATCATTTTGACACATTAGGCGCCAACCTTTAATACTGCCAATAAAAGTAATTAGATGTAGAATACATTCTCAAAAGCCCTCAAAGCCCCTGGTGATGGCATCACAAACACCGGATTAGTAGTACAAACCTCTGGACCCGATATAGCAACAGCTGTGCCCAGTATTGTATGTCAGCCTGGTTTACTAAGGGTCGTAGGCACATACCTCAGCGAGGGCTACACTAGCGATTTTTAATCTCAGAGATTCTAAAACTCTCCAAGTGAAAAGAAATACCTGCTTCATGTTACTGTGGGACATAGTTGGGCAGTTGGCAAGAGATCAGTGTTAGGAGATTATTCTCACAAGAGTAGAGACAAAAAAAAAAAGCCTTATGAACAAAAAATTGATGAGCGATTAATCTTTCTCCCATTAAAAGGACACTATGGAGGACATTGCTAGGAGACTAAAATTTCAGCTTTATGAAAGAGTGGGGCTCAATGATAATTGCGTATATTTCATAAAAGGCTCTTTGAGAAATGAATGTTAATATGGCAGTTCATCTCAATAGATTTACTTACGCAGCTGCAAGACTAGAAATTGCTCGAATGGCCCCAAAAGTTACATTTCATTACAAAAGAAAAAATTAAATGAAGAAAAAAAAAAAAAAAAAAAAAATGGACAGGAAAGAAGCAAGTCCTGATGAAAACCAAAGCCCTTCAACACAGGTCTGTGAATTTGACCGCAAAGTCCAGAGGAAGTCAGAAGAGGGAAGCAAGATAAAGGAAAGTGTCACAGTTTGTGCATACTGAGGACTGGTGCTGTCCTCCTTTTCCTGATGTCCTAGGAACTGGCCCACCAGTGCCAGTCAATGGCAGGAAGGAGGAGCTGGAGACAGAGCACAACCCCTGGCCACCTCCTCTCCAGACCACTCCTGTAAAAGCAAAAGATGGAGGATAGGAGGCTACTCAGCAAATCCAGCAAAGTCCTTATCTAACAGTGCACCTCTATGAATGTAGAAAGCAGAAGGACAATGGTGACTCACCACTGTACTCACTCCAGGGTTCACAACTATTTCAGGTACTTCTATAGCGCTGTAAATTTACCCAGCGCTTTACAGATATATATATATATATATATATATATATATATATATATATATATATATATCACATCAGTCCCTAACCCTCAAGGGGTGTACAATCTAAGGTCCCTAACTCACATTCATACATACACATACTAAGGACAATTTATACAGGATCCAATTAACCTACCAGCATGTTTTTGGAGTGTGGGAGGAAACCAGAGTACCTGGAGGAAACCCACACAGGCACAGGGAGAACATGCAAACACTCCAGGTAGGTGGTGCCCTGGTTGGGATTCGAGCCAATGACTCTAGTACTGCCAGGCGGAAGTGCTAACCACTAAGCCACTGTGCCGCCCATCTGCTTACAAATAATTTCATGAATGCAAATTAAAAAATAAAAAAATATATATATATATATATATATATATATATATATATATATATATATATATATATATATATATATATATATATATATATATATATCTCAAAAACATAAAACAATGTCTGTCACAACTTTTTGCAAATGTTCGTGTTGTATTTTGCCAAAGCTATTTTGGACAAAAAGAATGGCAACTTAAAATTTAAAGAGACATAAACACAAGCATGCATCCAGTATTAAAATACATTATTTTCCCCTAGTTTTCCTTAATGCATTACCTACTGATTTCTTAATTCATAGCTAGGTGTTCTGACAAACAACCTGCTGCTTCTTCCTGATTTGTGTAACCATACACCTCACTGTGGCTGACATGCATGCTCTTCCTTTGGCAGGTCCACTGCTATTCATAATCAGTGCAAGCAGACCAGCAGAACACACAACAGAAAGGTCCAACAACAGCACTGTGCACTTCTGGGTCCCCCAAGCTCATACATCGCAGGGGGGGGGGGGGGGGGGGGGGGTCGCAGTCTAACATCTTTGCCCTGGAAGACCTAGTCTCGGCACCATTTCATTCAGAAGCTGGTATTAGCATTTTAAAAACTAGTGTTATCCTACATGTCCATGCACACTACTTTAGGCCACTAGCATTTTTTGAGCTTCAGCATCTAGGAATGGGGGGGGGGGGGGGGGGGGGATTGTTTTTTGGAGTGATTTTCCAGCAGGAAAAAAAAAATATATATATAAAATATGTTAGATACTACTAAAACGCTCCCCCCCCTTTACATGTATTTAAAAAAAACGCTAATAAAAACGCTAATGCTCCTAAAAAACGCTATTACCAGCATTTTTTCTCCAATGGTTTTTCCAGCATTCTTTGCACTAAAAACATGCAACCAGGGGTGGACTGACCATTTGGAAACTCGGGCACTGCCCAAGGGCCCGGGGTCAGTAGGGGGCCCCATGAGATGCCCCTGGTACCTTTTTCATAGGCTTTTTTGAGTTTGGGCAAGGACACAGGGGCCCCATGATCCCCTATTGCCCGGGGGCCCCATGAGTTGTCAGTCCACCCCTGCATGCAACACTAGTGTGCATGGAGCCTACAGTTCGAGACTGAAGTCGAGTTGCTTTAACACCTCCACTTTTCATAACTCATTCCAACAGTACAATCTATGCATCTGTATAAAAATGTATGCAGACATAATTCTGGGTAGAATGTTAAAGTTTTAAGCCATCTACATAAAACTGAAGGCAACCAGTTAGTTTAGAATTGTCATTTATGCAATCAACAAGTAAACATCCACATGTCTGGTCTGCTATAGTCAAAGCACTTCTAATGTCAGTGATGATGAAAGCAGCCTTGCATGCAGGGTCAATCAGGACAAAACACAAATTACAACAAAGAAATAAAAATGTTTTTTTTTGTTTGTTTTTTTAAAATAACACACCACTCAAGGTAATGTCATTAGACTGCTTAGTCATCATCCACATAATATCCATCTGTCACTTACAACCAGCAGGTTGTAAAAGCTTTCCAAGGACAGTGTAAAAAGTTTGCAGACACCTTGAGATTTTTATCTCAATACTTTGTTACAGCATAATAATGACGATGCAAGATTGTATAAATGTGGGCTCATTCACACCAGCAGCTACACAAAAGACGCACAGCCGCTATTGTGTACTGGAAAGAAGAGAGTCGATGTGCCATTTCCAGCACATTGCACCATTTCTTTTTCATTGTATGTGAATGTTTTCTGAGATGTCACAAAGCTGCAATTCATAAAGTTCTATTGGCCACAGCACAGTGCTATGGGGGGGGAGTTACTACAGTTTTTCCTCAATGAATACTACTACAGTGCATTTGTGTGGACTGGCATGATAGGAAAGAAGGCTTTTACCTCGTCTTTCATTGGGACTGCGCTGAGCACGGCTGTCCAGCCTAGTCCTAACACACCTGAAGTAAAAGTGGTCCTAAAGGGCAGTTACATCAGTTTTTGGCAGATGGTTGTAAAGTTGTGTTTTTCACATTAATGCATTTCCAGTATTAATGTTGTTTCACATTCAGAATACTTTATGAATCCCAAAAGGGAAAATTACAGGAGTCAAACCCCTGTGGGGAGTGAGAGGGGGCAGGGTTTATCAGCACTGCGTGTGTCTATGGATGCACACAGCTTGGATTGGGAGTGTGTCATGCTTGCTGAGGGGGCACCAGGAGGAGAGGAGGTGGGGGACTGCCAAAAGAGGAGGTAAGGGAATCTGCGTGATATCATTGCACAGGGCAGGTAGGCATAACATGTCTATAACATCACTCCAACCCCCTCCAAAAAAAACAAAAAAAAAAAACCACGCACACCAAAAACATTTTAACCTCCCTGGCGGTATTCCTGAGTGTAGCTCGAGGTAAAGTTTCAGTACCAAAAGCGGTACCCCCGAGCTACACTCGGGAATAGCCTGCAGCGTTGCTCCGGGATCCCTCCAGCACTTACCTTGTCCTGCGCTCCCACGATATCCCCCCTGCAGTGTCCCCGGCCATCTCCTCCAACCGATGCGGACATTCGTCTTCCGGGTTCCGGCCCCTGCGAGCGTCAGGACGTACAAGGGCCGGAACCGGCGGGAGATTTGAAAATGTTAAAAAAGGGACATTCCCAAAATACACTAAAATCTCATAGTAAAACATTCCTGTATCAAACCATTTCACATACATTTTGTCCCGAGTGCTTTGTCCTGTGCCCTGCCTGCATTTTTACTGTTCTTTCTGCCTGGAAACTGAGAAACATCCATGGCGTCCAAAAAGCGTCCCTTTAGGTCAAAAGCGATTTTAGACCAGCTAGAGAACAGCGATAGAAAACTAGAACTACTTGCAGAATTGAGTGATAATGACTCGTGGGGAAATTTGTCATCAGACACTGAAAACGATTCTGCGACTGAGCTCAGTGATGTGCGAACTTGGCGCTCTAATTCAAATTTCAGTGTTTTTGGTTTGATTATATTATTTAATTAAATGTATATTATTTTTTATTATTATAATTTATGATTTCGTGTTTCAAGTTTTATTATACCCGGGATGTTTACTAGACTCTTGTTCGGACAGATTTCAGTGAGTTATTCCTAAAAATTACAGGCCTACAATAAAAAAAACCACATATTTCCATGCAAAAAACAAAACACCGCTTTCAGCACAGAAATATGGACATAATCATACCGCTAGGGCGGTTAATATCAGAATATATATATATATATATATATATATATAAAATTTTCTTCGTTTAATGCGTATTTTTTATATATATTATGCATTTTTTTTTTTTACTCCTATTATGTAAAATGTAGCAGAAGGTGCTGCAAAACTCCAAGCAGTCAGAAAAAAAAAAAAAATTGAGAATTATGGCAGGGAGGTCTCACTGCCGAGTACCAAAAACAAAAACGGAGCAGCTGAATCAGCCCCCTAGGCTCTACCAATAATTAAAAAGGTCATTTTTTGAAGGACTGCTCTTTTTATTACACTTGATAAAGATACATGCACATATACTTAGCATGTACATACTGTAGGTTGCAAGAAGAATTGCACAATGTGTGTCCAGTATTACACTAGCTACATAATCTAATTGTACAATCACCTAGCTTGTGAAAGTTGTCACAAGCACACATTAACCCAGCAATGCCAACAGCCATACATGATACAATCTAGTAAGCATAGGATGAATGGTACAAAAATGTAAGGAAACTGGTCTAGCGGTAAAGTACAACTAAAGGCAAAACTTTCTCTTTTTGGTTTTGGATAGAGTGGAGAGAGATTAGAACACATATTAGGCTTTTATTGCTATCTGTGCCCCCAGTAGGGAGATTTATCCTCTCTATTTGACCTGTTTACCATTATCATTGAAAGTAAAATTAAAGAAAACTCCAAATTTTGGGTTGTCCCCAGAAAAATAAGAGGGAAAATATTCCAATGAGGACACTAGTTCTGGTGACAAGGGAGTCCCCAAGGAATTCCCTTAATTTGGGGGATCTCTCACTTTGTGTTTTGGCTATGGAACAGGAAGAGAAGATAAATCTCCCCTATGGGACACAGATGGCAAAAAAACTGACATGGGTTATAACTGTCCATTACTCTAAGATTACACAATTGTTTCTTTCATTTTGTTCAAGTATAGGCAAACAGATTGCAGAGTCGTAGATTTACCATTATTTATGTACTGTAAGGGTCTATATAAAAAAAAAACAAAAATAAAAAAAAAAAAAACCAAACAACTCTCCTACATACTGGGCCTCCATTTTAGTTACTTCAATGTGACAAAAAGGATCAGTGACCAATAGGAAAGGATTGTGAAAATGTAGGGTCTTTTTCATATTGTGATCAATCTGACAAGCAGTGCTCACTTAAAGTGAAACTGCACTGCATCGGAGTACAAAAATGCTTTATAAAATTCCTGGCATTTCTGGCAGTGCCATCTTGAGTAAGGGCAAGTGATTCATGTAGCAGTTACTTCCTGGAATCCATCTGTCCTTAGCTCAGGAATTGGATGAGCTGAGAACCCTCCCACGCCTCCTGCAGACTCCCAGGATGTATGACATTTGCCTAAGCAGGGAAACCAGGAAGTAAATAAAGGAATGCAAAAAAAAAAAAAAAAAAAAAAAAAAAAAAAGTTTAAAACCAGTAAATAATATATTTTTTTAATAGGATTAAAATTAGTCCATGACTTTAATGAATCTTCTCTTCAGGTCTTTTTTAGCATTGTATGTTCCCTTTGATTTGCAACCAATTTACTTTAAATGGAAAGCTGAATAATATTTTATTTTGCTACAAATATATTCATAGGTACTAGTTACAAAAGGCACCCACCCTGCAGACAGCAGAAAACTCAGGTAAAACACATATGTGCAAACAGACCAAAAATAACACAGCAAGCCAATTACATCACAATCTGTTAACATATTAAAGATAATTGTTCTCATTTCCTGAATGTAGCAATCAGATCTGCTTCTTATGTTGACAGACTTATGTAAATAGGGATAACAAAAA
The DNA here is from genome assembly GCF_062004578.1 of Staurois parvus. Lineage (NCBI taxonomy): Eukaryota > Metazoa > Chordata > Amphibia > Anura > Ranidae > Staurois > Staurois parvus. Next base: position 2,060,398 of record NW_028318183.1, on the reverse strand, counting down.
GAAACACACAATTTAGGAATACAAATATCCAATGGTATGATAAAAATAATGTCTCAGTAAATGCCTTTTATCAGATGTCACATAAGACCTGCACATGTCCTACAGGAGCCTCTCAACCAGGGTGCCTTCAGGCTTCTTCAGGGGTGCCTTGGCAAAATGCCCAAAATTGTTTACAAGTCAGCAGGTGGATCAATCCTGCCTTTTAGCACACAGTTACAGGTTTTCATTCTGCATTTTTATGACCTTCTAGCTGCCAGCATCCTAAGAACCAATGACATCATCAGCTGAAAAGGAGGATGTCGGGTGCCTGCACATCATCCTTGTCTGGCCCTTCCTGCCATCTCCGGCAGCACTGGGGTCACATTAGCAGAGTGAGGGAAAGAAAATGAGAGCCACAATGGAACACTAGTCGGTACCAGTGTGAAAAAGGTGTATTTGCTTTGGAAGAATAAATCACCTCCAACGTTGGGTGTACTGGATGTGTGTAAAATAATTTTTTACATTTTAGATGGGGGTGCCTTGAGATTGTGCAGAATCTTAAAGGGTGCCTTGAGATTATCCATAATTTTAAAGGGTGCCTTGACGGGAAAAAAAAGGTTGAGAAACACTGTCCTACAGGAACCTTCAAAATTTTCAATCTGATGTTTTGCTGGGCCTGTACAGGAGTTCTTGAGTGAACAACCATCTGGAAAAAAGAACAAAAGAAGAAAAACAAAAAAAAAAAAAAAAAAAAAAAAAAAAAAACACACTATTATAGTAGCATGGGGATTAGTTAAACTCTTGGGGTTTTATTGCTTGTGTCCCCTTTTTGGAGAAATTTCCCAATGTTTACATTTGTGTTACCAACAGAAATAAGCTGGGACACAGACTAATTAAATTCTCTACTCTATCCAAAATTATAAAATCTTAAGCCACATACATGTTCCATGTACCTTCCCATTGATGTTCTCAATGATAGCTTAAAAAAAAAACCCCCACACGCATGACACCTCATTTGGGAACCATGTAGCAGCCACAGGGAGATGCATATCCATCTATATTCGATTTTTAATTTTAGAGGTCTTTAAATACTATCTTTTAGATATTGATATAATAAATGTTGATACTTTAGGAAATAATTTTGTATTGTCCTCTTTGGGTACAAAGAAAATCCATGAGCTTTGTGGTTCACTCTATATAAAATCTGTCTTGAAGTGGGCAGTAATAGAGAAAGCTTCCCATTCCTGAATAGTTCGATACAGAAGAACTTCAGACCACCAGACTCTCAATCATTTTTTTCCATTCAGCCTCATACACAGATTGTTGAATGTACCATTGACATTTGAGTTGTGAAACAATTTGACTCTGAATGAGTCCATACGTCCCAAAAAAAAAAAAAAAAAAAAAAAAAAAAAGTTTTGGATATGGTGGGAAAGCATCAGCCACTGTAATGTTTTACCCAAGTCTGTAAAAATCACCCTCGCCATCATTTCTAATGATCATGGTTTCTGGTACAGAATGTGATTGAAATCCCCAGAACAGGAGACAAGTGGAAATCTTCCAGTGGGGACATCTACAATACTTCATTCTATTAAAAATGTCTCTCAGGGCATATTCCTTGATTTCATCACACTTCGTTTCTCTGGGACAAAAACAAAAAAAACAAAACAAAAAAAACTTACTAATGCTAACAGAATAAAAATTAAAAATTGTCCATGTTGATTGAGAGAGTGTGAAGTTTCATTTTAACCTACCCCTCAGCCCTGCAGGTCTCTTTGCCGGGCAACTGGTCGCCTGAAGTCGCTCCTCTTTGCTGCCTGGCAGGACACAGGTCTGACATCATCCCATACAATGCAGGATGAGCAGTCCTGCAATGTACAAAAGGAAGCAGCAGCCTCACACACATTTTGGATCATCAGACAGTACCTGCCAGGGATGTATTTATTACAGGTAGTTATATAGCGCCGTCAATTTATGCAGCGCTTTACATATATATTGTACATTCACAGCTGTCCCTAACCCTCAAGGGGTGTACAGTCTAAGGTCCCTAACCTACATTAATACATACTCATACTAGGGCCAATTTAGACAAGAGCCAATTAACCTACCAGCATGTCTTTGGAGTGTGGGAGGAAACTGGAGTACTCAGAGGAAACCCACACAGGCACAGGGAGAACATGCAAAGTCCAGGCAGGTGGTGTCGTGGTTGGGATTCAAACCAACAACCCGTATTACTGCTAGGCAGAAGTACTAACCATTTAGCCACTGTGCAATGAATAAAGAATAAAGGCAAAACAAGCAGTTAACCCTCCCCACTGCAGAGGTAAAGATTATTCCAGCGCCAGGGTTTAGCGTCAATGGTTTATTCCTTTATCTTCATTTAAAAGAGGAGCATGAGTGGCTAATTGGCTGCAAAGTGATCTTCCAATGAACGGGAGAATCATCATCACTACACAACTCTGGAGAGCCCAGTTTACCCCAGCTGATGCCTGAAGTGTTCCCTTTACAAACTTTACTGAGTCAAGTATGATACCCTAAATTTGGTGCCCCTACAGAGAAAAACAAAATCTTTTCCCACTTATCAAAAGGATAAAGGCTATACTACTCATCCCATTATAGAATTGTTTCTATTATTCTACCTTCAGTTACCCTTCACGCACCTTGGATTTCTTATCTACTACTGTTATGCAGTTATCGATCAAAGATCTGAACAGTAGAATTTCATGTCCAAGGACAATTAGACATCTGATTATGGGATGGGTATGTCCTTATTGCTCTCCTTCACACAAAATTGTAGATTTCACTTTCTATATTTCACTCTTTGTTCTCTCCATTTCAAAAGACATCGGGTGCTAAAATGATCAAGAAACTAATTCCACACATTTTAAATGGAAACCCTTGTTTGTCTTCAGTAAGATTTCATCTTCTGTTCTTACGGTTTGACAATGTCCTCTGTACACAATTTGCACATTTTATACAAGCTTCTTGCAGCACATTTTTATATTATTTCATATACCAAGTTTGCAGTTGCTGCCTCTTTGGGCTCGTTCACACTAGGCTGTTTTGCCAACGCTTGCCAAACGCCCCTATAGCGTTTGGCAAGCGTTGGTCCGGCGTTTGCGGAGCGTCTTTTAACGCTCGGCAAACGCTCTGCAAACGCCGCATGCGCGGTTTAGCGGCGGTTGCTAGGCGTTTGCTGAGCGTTAATAACGCCCAACAAACGCCTATAATGCAGTTTGAGTGGTGTTACCGCTCCACAAACGCCCCGCAACCGCGTTGCTGGGCGTTTGCGGAGCGGCACCATAGACGAGAATAGGAGGCTTCAAAGCCTCCTGACTCGTCCAGAGGCGTCCGTTTTGCCGCGACGCAACGCGACGCAAACGCTCCCGTTAGAACAGCACCATGTGCTGTAATGTGCAGAATTGGCAGAGGCGTTTGGGAAGCGGTAAAAACGCTTCCCAAACGCCTCTCTGCCGCCTGCACACAAGGCTAGTGTGAACGTAGCCTTTGGCTCTACACAAAACTAAGCTTTCAAGATCCTTGCTGATATAATACTACCAAAAAGCAAGGGTTAGGTCCTCCATCAGGTTTTAGTGCGGTCTGCGACCCAGCTGGGGAAATTTACATGCTTTTTCTTGCAACCAACTGCCACAGATTTGTTCATACAACTGCACTAAAATAAGGGGATTTTTAAAAAGGAATTGTACTCTTTCAAAATGTTTTTGTGGTTTTAACTAGGTATTAGCACAGTTCTATTCCATGTCATTTGTTTACCGTAACTTGTTAATATAGGCTCACATGGTCTTGTTGCAGTTTGCAGTGTTATTGCTGATAGATTCCCCTAGGTATATGTATTCATTCATCTAGCTCGTCCCTATTTGCCAGTGGGACAGGACAACTTCCTGTTCCAGGTCACGCAGCACCCAATGCATGCATTGCCATACATTTTGTGTCACATCACAAATGCAGGACTTGTAACTCGATTTAAAAAAAAAAAAAAAAAAAAAAAAAAAACACATTCCTGCATCTGCAGCAGTGAGCTCTCCGTGAGTCTGTGAATGCTCTGCCCATTTGTCTCTTTCAGTCTCATTGTTGCACCAGTGCTGGATGAAGACCTAGGGATTGAGAGAGATGTAGTTTCTTTACAGGAAATATTAGTTCTCAGACTACAGACAGAGGTGATGCATTAAGCTGTGCAATGTCTTGCCACAAGCCTCATGTTTAAACACAAACAGAAGCTTCTGACACAGGGATGTGAAATTTACACTACTATAATCTGTGTGTACACGGCAACAAATGGCAACCTGAAACTACATGATCAATGCACATGTTATGCAGGTGAAAAAACACAAGTTACAGGTTGGAGGGTTTAAAATGCCTTTCAAGATCAATTGCTGTGCACTACTAAGGAGCACAGCATGCATAATGTAATGAGCAAATATGGTAAGCAATTGCAAACTATATGTAAATAAGCATGTATTCATCATTGTTTGCATTTTATATCAATACCATCAGTATTCAGATCTTTTAACTTCGCTAGGTCACTTTGAGTCCACCCAATTAATTCACAGTAGTTACAATGCGCAACCTGTACAATTACAAGAACCTTAGAAAAAGAAGCACCTCATGCATATAAACCCGAATTGTTGACACTATCATAAAAGGCATTATAACGTAAAAAGTTCTGGAACGGTCATCTTAAAAATAAATAAAAATCAAATAGTGTAAGCCATAAACTACAGAGTTAGACTGGCAATCTGGACCTGTAAAAATAACAGGTTACATCATGAACATGCTACCAGTGTACAACAATATAGCACAATATGAACCATGCCATACAAATGCCATAAAACCAAAAACACAAACACCTGACCAGAGACCCACTATTCATCTATACCATGTGGCTATTGTGCTTTGCCACATAAAAAGTACAGCAGGTGTTCAAGGTATGAATAATTATTACAGCTAAAAGTAGAGTGCTCTTACACCCAACTGAAAAACATTTCAATAAATCAGCCGTTTTCAACTAGGATTCCTAAAGAAGATGTTAAGCGTTCCTTGAACTATGGCTAATTGACCACCTATCTGATAGCATCTGCATAGTTCCAGGGCCAAAGCCACATGGTAGAGCCCACTGAGTGTCAATTATCTTTTAACTGTCCGTAAGGGTAGCAGGGGTTCCTCAAGACTTGACAAACATATATATACACACACACTAACTTTATGACCACCCTAATAATGGATAGGTTCCACTTTTGTTGCCTAAACAGCCCTGACCCATTGAGGCAGGTCCTTTAAGACCTGTAAAGGCATCCAGTGTGGCATCCATAGATCAAACTTGTTTTTCCAGCGCAACCCGCTGATCTTTGATTGGATTTGGATCTGGACAGCAGAACATTGCCCAAAGCACCACACTGCCTGTTAGCTTGCCTTCTTCTACTGTATCCTGGTGCAGTCTCTTCCCCAGATAAGCGAAGCACATGCACCCCATCCATCCACATGATTTAAAAGGAAACATGATATAATCAGACCAGGCCGCTTTCTTCTATAGCTCCATTGTCCAGTTTTGATGCTTATGTGTCCAATGTAGGCACTTTTGGCTATGGACATGTGTCAGCATGAGCACCCAACCTGTCTGCATCTAAAACAGCCCCAAACACAAACTGTGATGCCTATTTTTTGTTGGTGAATGTGGGCCAACCCATTTATGTCAGTACACCCCAAGCAGCCTTATTTGGCATAGCTTGTGTAATCCTCTTGGCTACAAGTAGTGCTGCAATAGGTTTGTTTTGGCTTGAAAAACTTCCAAAGACAGACAGTTTTGAAATCCTGTTAAGATACACATCAGTATTAAACGGTGGTTGCCTCTTAAAGTAAAACTTCACTTCTAAGCTTCAGCATGGAATACATAGCCTGTACCAGGAGCGGACTGACAACTCATGGGGCCCCCGGGCAATAGGGGATCATGGGGTCCCTGTGTCCTTGTCCAAACTCAAAAAAGCCTATGAAAAAAAAAAAAAAAAAAAGTGCCATATACATCCAACAAGTATATAATTTCCAAGTTGTGAATCAATTTCTTTGAGTTCTAAGCAATTTGGATCTATGAGGAATAGTTACAATAGTACAAAGTGCTAATACATTTTGAAATCAGACTTTTTGATCCACTTAAAAGTAGAATTCTAGGCAGAAACTTCTTCTACCCCCAACCACCCCACCTATTTTGGACAGTGCAACGAAATGTATAACCACTGTCAGTTTTTTCTTTTTTGCCATCTGCATCGTATTAGTGAGATTTACCTTAACTTCCTGTCTCATAGCCAAAAAACAAAGTAAATTCCAGCAAAATTATGAGAATCCCTTGCACACCCCCAAGTCACCAGAACTAGTGTCCCCAATGGAAGATTTCACCTCCATTATGGTTCTGGGAAGGGGGAAATCCAAAATGTCTGGATTTTCTTTTACTTTGAGTGATAATGATAAACAGGACAAATATAGAGAGTGAATCTCCCCAACAGGGGCACAGACAGCAATAACTGAGGGGTTCTCTAATCCCTCTCCACTCTGTCCAAAACTAGAAAAAGTTTTAATGACAATTTTAAGAGCTGTGAACAAGGCTTTTTACAGAAACATGTTAGCATTTTATCTACGCCTGTGCCTATAACAAAGAAGTTTATATGGATGTTGGAGTTGCCGGCCACATTTCTTGTTTCATTTGGACTTCGGTGGATTGGAGACCCTTGGTAAGCCTAAGCACCCATCTTTTGGATACCCTGTTTGAACTTACTAATTGGCTACCTGTAGTGAGCGCTGCACCTGTTCTCATTTCTACTTAGTAGATAGAAAATTTTGCCTTTAGTTATACTTTAGTCATTCAAAATGCATTCAATTCAACTGAATCAGTTTTAGTATATTACTGGTCTCAATGAGGTGCAATCAAGTTTAATATTTACTCAAGTAAATAGAATTAAAAAAAAAAAAAGTTCCATGCACCTGAATAAAAATCAAAGTAGGTTAACATACATAAAATGTAAATGTGTGTCTTCAATAGAGTAAATGGCGTGATCCACAATCAATTATCTTTTCCCACCAGTGTCAGGCGAGATTGTAAAAGGAGGAAAAGCCAACGTCTTCAGTTGTCACTGAAGAATAGAATGGAAGCCTTTTAATAGGACTTGTGTTTTGATGACAAACGTCTAAATGTCGAAGAGGGAATTTCCTTCACTTTGGAGAGATTTCCATTCACCTTCTCAGTCTACAGGACAGGAAAATGAAGGGAAATCCTCCCAGTGTGGGACAGATATTAAGAGAAAAAAAAAAAAAAAAAGGAATACACACGTATACTCCCCCCCCCCAACACAACTTAGCAAGGTTTTTAACACTCTGTACTCTACGCCAGGATTTTAGCTTTAGGTGCTTCCCACCGCAGTCACATAGGGAACATACTAGGTCCAGTAAAGACATCACTGTTTTTGATCTAAAAATAAATTCAGTAGAAGGACAACATATACCATGGTACAGTGTGTCCTTATAAGATAAAAGCCCAGAAGCAGAAAGAAGCAATGCGAGCCATTGAGGTTTTGTTGCCCATTTCAGTTCCGATAGTAGGTAATAAACCACTGAGCTGCAAGTAGCATTTCTACAGTTGTAAAAAATACACTAACCTGAACATTTAACAGACAGCATGTTAGGAAAAACATGTTTACTGTATATCATGGTATTTTTACAGACTCCAAAGAATTCAACAGTAGACAAATCACAACGGATACTAAATCTGGAGATCATTTACTAAAAAGGAGTAAAATTGTTACACCAATCCAAAAGAATAACAATGGTTCTTACACCTTTCTACCAACTTAAAGTGACCGTCTATCCAAAACAGATTGTTCAGTTCAGAGTAGATGCCACTGTATTCTAACATCCTTTGGCTTCATAAGACTCCGGAGAGATTCCAGAACCTAAATCTCTGCCCCTGAATTTCCATTGCCATCCACCTGCCGTAGCCATGACATTTTGGGCTTGAAATCTCTCATAGCTTATAAAAGGAGGAGTGGAGCCAGAACCTTCAGCAGAGTTCTCAACAAAGGATAATTCTGCTCTCCAATATCTACCCATTAGTGAAATTAGAGGGTTTTTTTTTTAGATTGGCACATATACACATAATATATATATTTTAACACACACACACACACACCTCAAGTTGAGAGGAAATGTTTTTTTCCCCAATTCTTACCTGAATGAGATTTCATAAGTTAAGGTACCATGTATCATGAACAACTGTATTTTTTAATAAATTACTGTTTTCACGTCTTTCACCTTTCTGTCTATATGCATACAGGTCATTTCTCACGGCAAGCTTCCTGGTGGTGACAACAGCAGAACGTGCCTATGCAATGTATGACAGAGTGGTCACTTGTAGTCTCAAAGATTGTGTGACTAGACAGGCAACACAGGACAATTGAGAGACAAAGAGCGATGTCAAGGATGTGATCTGTAGAAAGACGCTTGCTTAACATAAGATTATAAACAAAAAAATATCAAATAAAAGTCCAAATAATTAGATCATGCCAGTATTCAAAACCAAATCTTCTTCACCATTGGTGTTAGATAATTCAATTCCACAGTCACCAGAAGGTTTTGATCCCCTGTTAGGATGGTCAAACAGCACTAGGTCCCCCACACATATTCTCTCGTAAGGTGGATCTTCAGGCTCCCCTTCATTCAATATTATCTTTCAAATGGACTTGATATTATTGAATGAAGGGGAGCCTGGAGATCCACCTTACGAGAGAATATGCATCCTAACAGGGGGTCAAAACCTTCTGGTGAGTGTGGAGTTTAATTATCTAACACCAGTGGTGAAGATTTTTTGGGAATACTGGCATGATCCAGCATCCTCCTAAAAAAAAGACTCTTATTTGTTCTTTGCAGTGTTGGGAAACATAATCATATGTTAAGCAAGCACCTTTCTACATATATCACTTTCTGCATTTAATTAGGGTATATACACTTAATAGGGGCAGCTGCTATTATTGAAATTGGAATCATTTGTTTGGAGATTTGAGTCATCATGGTCACTATATATATGGTATAAGTAAGTGCCACAATATTGGGTATTTGTCGGAATCAAGGATGTGCCTGAACAAGGTGTTCCATGGTGGGATCACTAGGTTTTAATATAACATGCACTTTTAAAAATATTCAAAATACATTTGAAAGGAGTTTAATATGTGACGATAAGATTTTAGCAAAAAGGAGTGTAAATATACTTTTACTGCTTGGCCAATAATAAATTAAAAAAAAAAAAAAAAAACGTAGTACATCTCCCATGTACTGCTAGCATGCAAGATATTTAAATTTTGGACACACTGTAGTGCTGAAGGTTTCTGTTTTGATCCAAAACCTAGATTTTTTAAAACGTAAAAAGTGAAATAAAATACATTTACACAAACAAAAATACTATTGCTACACAACATAAAAAAGTTGTAAAAATGCATGATTCTCTAAAATTAATTGAAAGGCAAAAACAATAAAAAGTACCTAATCTGCATCCTACATATAACTGTACCTTAGGGCAAGAATAGACAATGATATAATCCTAACCCGAGGCTTTTGGAGAAAGGAATTTATACCCTGTAGATGGAGATTACAAAAAAAGTAATCCAGTGTATTTTTTCCCCATTCTTGACATTTTCACTGTTCCCATTTTTATCTTGTGAAAAACACAATTTCTTTTTTTTTTTTTCTCTTAATTTTTTTTTAATGTTAGAGAATGCTTAGACAGCTTGAAGTCAACAAAGTTAGGAATGCTAAGCTAAGGGGAGGCGCTTTGGAACAGGTTAGCACAAGTTACGGTAAATCTTTAAAGAAATATGAAGACCAATCAGAGGGCAGATATTACAGACACAATGAAACAATGGAACATGTAGAGGACAAAATGTGTGATCAAGAACTGAAATCCTATAATCTTCTATAGACAGCTCCAAGATAAAAGCACATTTGTTCTTATAAACACATGCTTCAATGGAAAAAAAAACAAAAAAAAGCAAATAAAAACAAACAAAAAAAACCCCACACCATTTACAAATTCCTCCCATTTTTTTTAATCACTTAATCTTTTTTTAAAATGTACTGACGTATCTTAGGGATATTTAATGTTTTAAAGAAGGCATTGCAGTTATTATTGGGTCTTTTCAGTTGCTCTCAGGTTATAGTTTATTGTAAACCATTTTTCTCCTTTTCTCAAGCTTTCTTATCATTCAATTTAAGCAATGTCCATCTCGCATAACTCCATTTTCTCACGTAGAAAGTACTCTATATGACAAGTTTGTGGACACCTGACCATCACACTTTTTGAGCTTGTTGAACATCAAGTTCTAAAACTGGAGTTGCCCCTCTTACTTCTGCTCTTTGCAGTTATACCAGCCTCGGTGTATGGGAATCTGTGCCTATTCAACTAAAAAGAGCATTTGTGAGATCAAGTACTGATGTTCAACAAAAACACCAAAAGCATGAAACCCACATTCCTCCTGAAAGTTGTCCAGTGAGGTTAAGGCCAGTTGACTTCCTCCACCTCAAACTCATTGAATCAGTCTTTATGGGGCTGGCTTTGTAGGCCTCTGAATTCCCTAAACTGTTGTTGAACGGTGAGGCAAAAAACAAACACACACATACTTTGCACCCTTCACTGGATACATCCAAACCTAATTCATTGGTGTGTCCATATACTTTTAGGCATACAGTGTGTATAAAAATATGAACCCATACTTTGGTTACACAATAGTAATGATGTACACATAAGGCAGGACTGTAGTTCGATGTCATGCTACCCTCTGTTCACCGGTTTGAACCAGCACTTTTGTGCAAGCTCTGCCCCTTAGGTCTTGTAATTATTTTTATTAACACCTACTGCTAGAATACATTATTGAAGGCAGCATTCCCTTTATTTCAGAACTACTTTTCAACCGTAAAAGATCACCCAGCAAGGGAAACAAGGGATTGTTTCAGGTTTCCTGAGCTGTAAAGAGCCTTCTGACCCCTCTCAACATCTAATGCACCCCATACAGTACTCTTGCTGAATTTACATTTATCCATAAATATCCAAAGAGGTAGACAAGAGGGGAACAATAAGAAAGTTATTACAAAGGTTTTCATATAGTCTAAATGAAAATCGTTCAGTTGTTACAGCGCTTTAGCAACTCCAGTCCCCTCCATTTAGGGTTTACATCTAGTTTAAATTCCAATTCTTAGGCATGGTTCTCACTGCTGCGACACCAAAGTTGTTAGACATTGCACTGCGCCTTGAATGCGACTTTGGCCAATCATAATACAGAGTGTGACACATTACTGAACTAATAATCTGAAGTTGCAGCCAAAGTTGAAAATATAAAGACAAAGAAAGGACTTCCTTCCAACTTTTGTGATTTTAACACTGCAGTCTACGGCACTCATGTCATAAGGAAAATGCAGAAAAAGCGCAGGAACTAGGTTTCGCGCTGTGACTTGAGTTGCAGCAATTATGATGGCACCCATTGAAATGAAGGGAGTTTTGACTTGTCGCACTACACAAGCAAGTCGCAGCAGTGTGAACCAGGGCTTAAAAAAGGTAACAACCAAACAAAATCCATTTTGTGTTTCAGTAAATTTGCCTTGGTTACTATGGATTACTGCACCAAAGAATTCTGAAGAATAAAAACTTATTAAGCAAGGCCGAAAGAGACAAAGCAATCAACCCTTGTTTTATATCACCACACATAACCAGATCCTCTAAAACCATTTACTTTTGAAAAATACATACATAAAAACATAGCAATTTGAAATAAAATTCCTAAGAAGCCTCCCTGGATCAGAATGGCGACATTATTCAGCAATGATTTCAAGGGGTGTCACATGCAAAATCACTTTTGCTGTGTTAAAATTCCCTTTTAGTTGAAATCTGGCAAAACAAAAAAAAAGGGGGAAATTGAACAGCGCAGCTTTAAAAGCATGCAAAGTGTAAAAAAGTATTTTTCCAGTGAAATGATGGGGACAATTATAAACCATAGAAGTCCTAATCTTGTTCAAAAGATGGAGATGCATTTTAAAAAGGACTTCTCTATCTCTCTGTAGGTCATTCTAGCTTCCTGAAAAGTTGTCTATTCTAAAAAAGACATTTCTAATCATCACCTCCACAATATGATTTTAAAAAATAGAATTGAAATTAAGTAAAATCAATCATCTTTCCCTCATAGAACGGTTTGTATTAGTGGCTAACCACAAAACAAGGATAACCCAACAAAAGTGGCCATCAAGAGACAACCAACTTTTAAAAGACGACTTGGCTGGAAGCATGGGAACTTTGCTCTTAGCGCCATCTTTACTTTTAAAACGCTATGTTGCAATGCCCTCCATCAAATCTTTATATGTAATTTTAGCCTCGACTTCCCACTTCTCACGCACTCAGTTCTCTAGCACTTTTTTTCTCGAGAACTTTCTTTCTGCCTCCAAACATTAATATCCTCTAAGCCTTTAAGCTCTTGGTTTTGAAATCTAATATTCAAACAAACATACATCCAAACTCTATAACAGCTAGTGTTACACACACATATCCACTTTATACCACATGTTCATTGATATCTGAATAATTAGTCATGCTATCATCAAGCCCTTTATCCCGTTCCAAGACTGAAAGTAAGAAACAAGATTTCATTGGCTTTTTGATGCCCTCCAAGAGTAAATCACAGTTTGTTTTCCAGCAGTGTCAGTGTGGATAGAACACCAGACCAGATTCATATGGGAGACAAAGTGAAGTTCCATCTGTGAAACAAAGTGCCCAGGTGACAACATTGCAAGCAAGCCAATGAGAGAAAATCTCCAATGGAGACACGCATCAAAGACGAGTTCTAGACTTCCCTTATTCCATTGACAAAAATGTTATTTCTGTTAAAGCAGTATTAAACCCAAAGCCAAAAATGTATTATATTGCAGCTTACCAAATCATTAGATGTGGTGGCATCAGTTCACTTTCCCCCGCTTTAGTGAGACACCACTCTGGAGGAATGAGCCAGGGCACAGCAGCTATGTCAGTCTGTGGGCAGGGGAGTGTTAAATGTACTAGCAGATTTAAATAAAGTAACAAATTGAAGCCATACTCCAGCTAACACTTTATAATCAATTACCGAAAACAGTTTGTTTTTGGGATAAATGTTTTACATGAATAAATAAAAGCTGATCATTTTAATCACCCCTGTTAGTAGTGAATGGATGGTCAAACTGATACATTCTGCTGGAGAGCTTGAGCTTCTGAAAAACAGCAGGCTTGCTGGCTGAATCACCAGATGAAAAAAGGGAAGAAAGAAAGCCTAAAAAAAAGAAAAATGAATACAGCCATCACATCTAAGAATTGGTAAGCAGCAATATAATACATTTTTGCTTTGGCGTTTTATACTGCTTTAAAAGTATTAAACCCAGGACCCTGCATTCACTTTATCCGGTCTCTCACAGGAAGTGCAATTACTTCAGTAAATATAAACTGCAAAATAACCTTTTCTCATCAGCAGTTAGAGCAGTCTTGTGGCTTCTATCAGTGTACAGCAGAGCACTGGTTAAAGCTTGTAGGAGGAGTTTTCTTTCTGCTCTGCGAGGATGCAAAACCCCTGACCTCTGTCTGGACAGTGCTGGCCCTGTGCCCATCACATGCACTCTCCCAAGAAGAAAAAAATAAAAAATAAAAAACACCTCTAGCAATACACACTAAACTGAGCATGTGCAAAACTGCTACAGGTTCAGTCTGTTATCAGGAGATAAGATGTGGACATTTGAACAAAGGAGTAGGGAAGACAGGATCAAAACAGCCTTTTTACACAATGCAGAGGATTAACCCCTTAGGTTCCACAGTAAGCAATAACAAGCATGCTTTACTGCATATACAGACTGATTTTACTGTTGTGGGTTTAGTAACACTAAATTTGTTTACTTTAAAATGTCACCGAGACAAAAAGCAAGGGGAAAAAAAAAAAACACAAAAACAAAAAAATAATATATCCCTACACAGCAGAACAAAAAAACTATCCAAAATTGGGATTATAAAAAAAAAAAAAAAAAAAAAAAAAAAAAAAAAAAAAAACGGGCTAACTTTAGATGGCAACCAACCTTTTCAAAATGCAAACCACTCCTTTTTTATGCATGGAGCCACCTAATGAATGGGCCATCTAACACATGCAAAGCCATGTTCTACAGTGCAGCGGGTTGCGGTATGAACATGCTCCAAGGGAAATTCTGATGCATTTTACCAGACCCTCCAGTATTTAGCCTTTAAAGCAGCCACTACAAAAAAAAATAATAAAATATAATAAAAATAATAAATAATGATAATAAGAATAAAATGCTGCCTGGAAACCAATGTTCAACATGCAGAAATTTCTTGAGCATCAGATGCCTGGTCCGCCATTGATCATTGCGGTTCCTTCTACCAGCCCTCACCACACTTCTGTGTCCTATAGGGTTGGCGGAAGGAATCGCACCACTCAGCGAAGGGCCAGGTATTCCTCACTTTCGATGTGTCAGGTACAGAAGATTGTTTAGCAGTTGTATGTCTTCAAGACAGTAAAGAAAGCTGTCTAAATACTTACCTGTCTTGCTGATCTCTGCTGTTTAGATGGCAAGCCACTTTCCATTATAGTGAACACTGTAAATAAATGCAAGCCAAAAGAACTACCGATTCTAAAACCGATGGAAACACCAAATCATAAATCACACCCTTAAAAAGAATGACACAGGAAAGTCTGGCAAAGACTTGCTTCTCAATACAATGTGGGAAATGATGAAGCAGCTATTTTCATGCTCGGTTTGATTTTTCTATAAATCTTACCCAGTTTTATTACACGTGAAGATGGACATTCCTCCCTGGAGGATTTCTGTACTACATACATGAAAACTGCAAGCTCAGTATGTGTTTATGGGAAACAATATTAAGTAAATAATATCACCACAGTATCCTGTGAGTCAGCGACCCTCCACTATGGTCAGACACATTAGAGACAGCCAGGCAGGCTAGCCACAACACTGGGAATGGGACTGATCGCAGGCTGCAATGGCTTGATGCAATATTCTGTATTTACTTTAAAACTGCATGGCAGGCAATTCATTGTAATGCTCCATTCTCATGGCATCAAGCAGACAGCATATATTAAGACCACGAGAGAGATCTTGTGGCTTTACTTGCATTGGCTCAGTTTGTTTATTGCAATGCCATTTAGAACAGAACACGGTCAAGATTTAGGGTTCATGTACACTGCAGCTGATAAACTGACATTCAGGAGCTTTTCTGCGTTTTTTTCAGCAGCCCCTGAACTATTCCTAATGTTTTCCTATGTGTCCATGTACACATCGTCCTTTACAGGCAGTTGTGTTTACAGTTTTTTTTTTTTTAACGCACCAAACTTGCGTTCAGGAGTAGATTTTAGAGTTTCAAATGCCAAACGCTTGTAAACGCGGCTAACCACGTTTATAAGCGTTTGTGTTTAGAAGTGTTTTTTTTAACTGTTCCATATCCAGATGCTGTCCAGAGCCTTTTTTCATCATCAGAAATGCATGCAAAGTGTTTTCCATGTATTCAAATGGACCTGGTACACCAGCGCAGTCAGTTCCAGGTTTTGCGTGAAGGAAATAATGGTAGAACGTGCTGCATTATGCTCAGGATGGGATCCATAGTGAATACAACCAGAAAAGACAGGTCATCTCAACACATACTGCTCTCTCTGCTTCTGCTCTCTCTATTCCTCTCAAAATGTCTGAAATAGTCAATTTGTTTTACTGTTTTTCAGTGCATTCTGGAAGGTCTCCTGATGTTATCTTTAAAAAAACACTTCTAAAATGCAAAAGCGCATAAACATGGTATGCAAACGCGGCTAAACAGACGTTTAACCTACGTTTTCCCAGCAGTCAGTTTCCATCGTTCAGAAGTGTTTTCCAAAAGTCCCGTGTACATGGAGCCCTTACAGTGAGCCAAAGAGCATCAGTCTGAATGATCTTTCCAAGGTAGCCTGAAAAAGGATTGCTTTCTGAACTTTATGCCTTGCCTTTACTAAAGAACTGTCCTAGCATTGTCCATGCTGGAAATGCTATAGATAGCACTAATCAGAGAGATCTGCCTTTGATTCAACAGGGAACTCATTGGACCTCTGCAGAGAGACCACTGTTTGCACAGAGGAGCGCAAGGGTCCTGTTCTGCAGCATGCCGACATTCAGCTGAGGCTAGGTTCACACCTACGCAGTTTGCTTTTGATCCATTTCTACAGTGCTTTTTGCGGTGCATTTCGCGTTTTTGCACATGCGTTTGACAAGTTTTGTTTCCCCCCCGACTTGTTGCTGGGCAGATTAAAACACAAACGCACTACATGCATTTCTGCAGCGTCTCCATTGAAGTCTACTGAACCAAAAACGCAACGTTTGAAATTTGAAATAGTCCCTGATCCATTCCAAAAAATGCACCGGGTGAAAATGCAGAGATGTGAACCTGTCCCATAGGAAATCATGTTAAATGGATTGTAGTGAGTTTCTGCAAAACACTTAGCTGTGAACATAGGCAACAAGAACAGGCCACGTTTTCACTGCCCCCTAACAACCCACCGATAAAGTAGCATGGCAGCTACACAAGTGTTTTCACATTGTCACAGCAAATATAAAACTTGGCATGTCAGATTTGGCAGGTGCTGCTGCTTACCAAATATGCACCCATTGAAATCAATGGAGTGGCACTGTAATGGAATACCAAATGCATTACAATGTAAGATATCCCTTGGGATCAGGGGAGAAAAAAAAAAAAAACAAAAAACAAAAAAACCACACCACAGGCATTTAGGAAGCGGAAATGTTGCCACCTGAAAACCTGCATACTGCTGCTCAACCACTTCTGATAAGCAACCTCTGGTGGATGGCTTTTGTGAAGGGCAATATACAATGGCTGAATGAATGAGGCCTAAAGAAAAAAAAATTGATGGCTCACACCATTGGGGAGCTTAGCTGCCCACAATTTACCACCATATTGTACGATCTCTTTTATATTTCAACATAATAACCAGATATAATGCAATTGATTATTTGGGTATGTCTATGCTTCATATGGCATTTTAAAGAGTCTAAAAAAGGAGATTGTAGCATACCTGGGCAGCTTTATACACAGGAGGTTTGACATGTTTTATGTAAATTTCCCCCTCCATACATACGGACACAGGTATAATCTTCAGTGAAACATAAAAAAGACTGGAAACCAAGCATTTGCCAATTTCTGCCATCTGGATACACAGCTCTGGCACATAACATACAGGGTGAGGCACAGATCATACAGGGGGATGCGTTGGTCTCTCTAATTAGCAGCAGTGACACAAGCTGTACCTGAAGAGCCTGACATTGGCCTCTCTTCCCACCTGGCTCAATGGAATAAAAGCAACTCCACACTAATAATAATAACAATAATAATAATGCAATAGTAAAATTGTTTAGAGAGGTATTTTAGACCAATCTATAAATAAATTAAGGAAATCTCAGGAAGTATGAAGCATGCCACAGATTATCTCTCCTTTTCAAAATTCTAGGTGTCTGGCTGTCGTGCTATATAACTGAGACATACCCAAACTTCTCTCAGCAGGCCCAGTCTCTTTTTCCATGAATGTCTTTTTTCCAGTTGGATTTACCTAAATAATCCAAAAGTGCCAGAAAATGGAATAAAAAACAGCAACCGCAACTTGTGCGTCTAGTGGCCATGTGCTCCCTGTTACTAGTATCCAATAACAAATGGCTCTGAAAAGAGATCAGAGCTCAGGCTGACCACCCACACACCCACAGGTCATATCTGGGAACATAGCCTTTGTTCATCTAGACCAGGGGTCTCCAAGCTTTCCCAACAAAGGACCAGTTTTCTGGTCTTCTGACTTTAGGGGGGCTGGTCTGTAACATGCAGCAGAAATAGTGCCCAATCATTGGTTTTAGTAGAAGGAACAGTGCCCGAATTATTGGTATCAGTGAAAGGAATAGTGCCCAAACATTGGTGTCAGTGGAAGGAATGGTCCCCCAACACTGGTATCAATGAAAAAAATTTCCCCAACATTGGTGTCAGTGGAAGGAATGGTCCCCCAACACTGGTATCAATGACAAATTTTCCCCAATACTGGTGTCAGTGGAAGTACCAGGCCCCAACATTGCTATCAGTGGAAGGACTGGTGCTCCAACATTGGTGTCAGTGGCAGGACTGGTGCACCATCAATGATATCAGTGGGAGGAAAAATGCCCCATCTTTAGTGTTAGCAGGAGTAATCATGCTTTATATAATCAGTAGATGGAATTATGCCCCATTGTTGATGTCATGGTCACGAATATTACCCCATTGAACATCCCAGTGGGAGGAAAAGTGCACTCTCTTTAGTGTTAGTGGAAATAATAGTGTTCTGTAGTTTATATCAGAGGGAGAAATGATGTCCCAATGTTGGTGTTCGTGGAAGGAATGGTGTCTCATATCAGTGGAAGGAATAGTGCCCCAAAGGGCAGATAAAAGCAATCAAAAAGGGCCTCAGTTTGGAGACCACTGATCTAGACAGCCACACCACAATGATCTATCATGGATTTTACCCATCTCCAATGATGTTCTGGTGAAGGGACCATGCTGTGGAGTTTAGTGTATGCACCATAACCACCTACAATACTACAGACGAGTAAACTGGATAAAACAATGGCGGGCTTTGTGCTATTCTCATCGCAGATTCTCTTTCAAAGGTTTCATGAAGACAGCCTTCATATGTGCCACCACTTTTATATGAATGCCCACTCCACAGTAAACAGATGTGGAGATTAGATTAGATGGAGATTTTCTTCCCACTTTGTATGCACCATTGTATCTAGTATAGTTTTAATAGTTCTTTAGTAATGTAAACAAAAATTTCAATATCCAAAAATGCATTTCAAGGGTCACATGCTCCCCCTTCATCATGGCTACAAGAAGAATAAAAACAATGATATGGATAATGGATATACAGGGTGTCCCAAAAATTGCCATATGTAGGGAAAAGTGGAAAATTGTAAAATTTTGTAAATAAAAACATTTAGCTACAGAGTATTACCTACGTGATGGCCACCTCTTTCTACACACACACACACACACACACACACACACACACACACACACACACACACACACACACACACACACAAAGTCTTCTCCCCAGTTCAGAATAGGATTTTGTCAATTTTTCCCAAGGAATGGAGCCTTTGGGGACACCTTGTAGAGAATATTGCATTAGGAATAGAACATTTAGGCTACACACATGCGCAGTAAGGGTTCTAGTCATTCCACACACTTTGGGGGGGGGGGGGGGAATAAAAATAAAAGGCTTTGGCCATACAGAGACAGCAAGACAACTAATATTTTAGGAGGTCTAGAATATCAGGCTGTCTCAGTCATGACATGGGCCCTTTAAGATGAACCTATGCTATGCCCATGCAAGCACAGTGTCTGTGCTTTACTGTTCTACAGCAAGTCTATCCATCTGATCATACGATGGAAAAGAATGTGTCTACCCAATTGGTTTTATTGCAGCATAGTACTGCAGCAATGCTCACCACACCCCCAGTAAGTAGAGATTTACTAGAGGGAGAAGTTACAATCCTGTACATAATTTAATCAAAAAATGGATGCCATGCATGTAAAAATATGAAAGCACACATTTAATATTACCTTCAAGCTCAATGAGAAAAACCACTACAGGTTGCCTTTAAAATGTCAGGTGTACTCTAGATCAGGCACACTACTTTTCAGCTCTTGGAGTGGGTCACGTTTGATTCTCTGCAATCATCATGAGACGATTGTCACATCTTTTGTTGCTCCTGGCAGGTGGTTTGTCCAAATCTGACTGGCACTAGAGGGCATTGGGGACATTGCAGAAGAATGGAAATGTCCCTTCTGACGTGACTGTATGTGCGTTGAGTCAGTCTGCAGGCTCTGCAGTATAAAGCAATGTGGCAGAAAGGAGGGCAGCCCTGCCCCGTGCAAGTATGCCAGGCTGTGCAAGCACATTTCTGCCTGAGAATACAAAATGCAGCATATCAATATATTCTTTGCCCTGCGTCAAGCTATGGAGGTCACCTCCACTTATGACTTTGCCATTCTGCACACTCTTTATTCCTTTCCCCAATGCTGTGCATGCAGAGGAACTGCTGATGTAAGATGTACGCCTACATTATAAAGAGGGGCTAAATCAAGGAATATAAAAAAGGCTGTGTCCTACAAGACACTGGTTAAATAAAACAGATATATATATAAAAATAAGCCCCTTATGTTTACAGCATTAAAGGGCAAATCTAAGGCATACACTGCTACAAGCACCTGACAGGTATAATATAGCGGTCCTAAATGGCATTTTGTTGCATAACTGTAAATGGACTACAAAAATCAATATGGTTTTATAGTAAGCTAAGGCTCTTGAAGAGCATTACTGTTAGGCCTCATTCACACTGCCATTGACAGACCTGCAATATATACCCCTTTCTAAATGCATGTAATATTCTACACTGGTAAAATCCACACTGTGCATTTACCTGTGTTTCAGGGTGTTCAGTTTAGGCATATTTAGAGAATAGAGAATTCTATGTGTCTAGGATCAGATTTGATAATCTGAATGCATCTAAATTAAAGTCAGAGGCATTCCTACCATGGAACAAAGTTGAGCCAGCTGCCTCAGGCGGCACTAATGGAAGGGGTGGCAATGAGGATGGGTAGTTCAGTCTCAGCTCTAGTCGGCAAGTGCCCATTTACACAAGTTTTGCTCTCTAAAGAGTGATTCACATTTGGATCACTCTTCAGAGAGCATTTTACAGGCAGTGAGGTGGTGGTGTGTTGCCTCGCTGCATGCTTTAACTCATTGAGTCCCACACTAGCATGCTTTGCACACAGCTGCGGGGACACTTGCAAAGTGATAAAGGGTATATATTTCCAGCCCCAGTTGTAAAGCAAAGCAACACAGCCACAGTAGGTGTACACCCCTAGCCCCTACCTCTGCAGCTAAAAGGGGTAGCAGTTGGGAGGGGTAATAAAAGCGCAGCTCAATCGCAGGGTTTTTCTACCCCCAACCGCTGGTGTGAACAAGCGTTAAAGCTGGCCATACACTAAGATGAGTGAAAAAAAGTCTCACAGATTCCTTCATCCACACTATGTGGTGCAGTGTCGGCAGCTGTCAAAATACCCAAACAGTACTTGCATCCGATTGGCAATTTTCTGCCTGTCTCCTTTGATTTTTCAGTTAAAGGATGTTGGGCAGGAGGGTGCCAGCAGGGCCATCCACAAAGCTTATTTTGTCCGTTTCAGAAGGAACAGCCAAAATTTGCTCAGCATATGGCCAGCTTTAAAGTGGTTGTAAAGGCTCAAGGTTTTTTTTAACCTTCATACATTCTATGCATTAAGGCAAAAAACCTGTAAGTAGCAGTGCCCCCAGCCCCCCTAATACTTTCCTGAAGCCAATCTTGTTGGGAATGGATCTGGACAGGTGAAAAGGTTGGAGGGGGTGACAACAATGACTGTCTCAGGTGGCATCATTCGGAGCACACATCTGTGTAAATCAATTTAAATTCCCCCATCTACAACAGTCATACATGCGTGGGAGGATTTAATGAAAAGTCAGTAGCCGTGGGCCCACTCATTAGCATAGGGCCTATATAGATATAGTAGAGCTTCCACTGTCAGAACAGGCAATCCTAGCTATCTGGTTCACAGATCGGCTTTTATATATGTTAGCAGCTCTCCAAATATCAGAAACAGTACACCCAAGGTAGGTTATAGCCAGAAATGTGAATGGTTTCTGCAAACACCAGGCAGGTGGTGCCATGGTTGGGATTCAAACCAACGACCTTAGTGTTGCCAGGCAGATGTGCTAACCCAGTGGTCAAACTGCGGCCCGTGCCTTTATCCAGCCCTTGGAACATGAATGATGGGACACTATTCCTCCCACTGAACAAGCCTATGGCATTGCTTACTCATGTAAGAGTCGTGGTGATTTATTTTTTCTCTTTCTTAAGTTGATACCAAGGCATTTATTATTAAACTCCCTCTGGCCACAGTCTGCCCCCTGAAGTTTGAAGGGCACTAAACTGGCCCTTTGTTTTGAAAGTTTAGGGACCTCTCTGAAAACCTCTTAACCACTGTGTTGCAAATAGTGACTTGAAAAGCCACATTTATAAAAAAAAGGTGCAGTATACTATTCCCATTACAGTCCTGGAGCCTATCCTTGCCATCCCATAAAGATTTCAGAGACACATCCCTACTATAGTTACACTTACAGAAAATCCAAAAGAAGAGGCAAAACTAAATGGTACCCATAGAGCTGAAAGGTCAGTCTGAGATAGCTGACCTCAGCTGGATTGGGAGGCACTTCCCTGTCTATGGGGAGCTCCTACACCCCAACTAGCTGGCCACTTCTATGAGAAATATCGCCTGGGCAGGCGAAAAGATCTGTTGTAACTACTATTGTTGCCATCTCCTTCCCATCGACTGACAGTTTTCCTTTTACCAAAACAATGACTTTTTATCATCCCATGTTGCACCCTCCCACAGGTGGACTCCAATCAAGTTGTGGAAACATCTCAAGGATGATCTGTGGGAACAGGATGCACCAGAGCTCAATTCTGAGTGTCATGGCAAAGGCTGTGAATACTTCTGTACATGTGGGTTTTTCATTTTTAATAAATTGCAAAAATTTCAAAATGAAACTTTGTTCACGTTGTCATTATGGGGTATTGTTTGTAGAATGTTGAGGAAAAAAATGAATTTAATCCATTTTGGAATAAGGCTGTAACAAAATGTGGGAAAAGTTAAGCGCTGTGAATACTTTCTGGATGCACCGATTACACACACACACACACACACACACACACACACACACACACACACACACACACACACACACACACACACACACACACACACACACACACACACACACACACACACACACACACACACACACACACACACACACACACACACACACACACACACACACACGTATTTAGTCAGCCACCAATTGTGCAAGTTCTCCCACTTAAAAAGATGAGAGAGGCCTGTAATTGGCATGATAGGTAGACCTCAACAATGAGAGACAAAATGAGAAAAAAAATCCAGACAATCACATTGGCTGATTTGGAAAGAATTTATTTGCAAATTATGGTGGAAAATAAGTATTTGGTCAATATCAAAAGCTCATCTCAATACTTTGTTATATATCCTTTGTTGGCAGTGACAGAGGTCAAACATTTCCTGTAAGTCTTCACAAGGTTGGCACACACTGTTGCTGGTATGTTGGCCCATTCCTCCATGTAGATCTCCTCTAGAGCAGTGATGTTTTGGGGCTCTCGCTGGGCAACACGGACTTTCAACTCCCTCCAAAGGTTTTCTATGGGGTTGAGATCTGGAGAATGGCTAGGCCACTCCAGGACCTTGAAATGCTTCTTACGAAGCCACTCCTTCGTTGCCCGGGCGGTATGTTTGGGATCATTGTCATGTTGGAAGACCCAGCCACGTTTCATCTTCAATGCCCTTGCTGATGGAAGGAGGTTTGCACTCAAAATCTCACGATACATGGCCCCATTCTTTCTGTCCTGTACATGGATCAGTCGTCCTGGTCCCTTTGCAGAGAAACAGCCCCAAAGCATGATGTTGCCATCCCCATGCTTCACAGTAGGTATGGTGTTCTTTGGATGCAACTCCGCATTCTCTCTCCTCCAAAAACGACGAGTTGTGTTTCTACCAAACAGTTTTATTTGGTTTCATCTGACCATATGACATTCTCCCAATCCTCTTCTGGATCATCCAAGTGCTCTCTAGCAAACTTCAGACGGGCCCGGACATGTACTGGCTTAAGCAGGGGGACACGTCTGGCACTGCAGGATCTGAGTCCCTGACGGCGTAGTGTGTTACTGAAGGTAGCCTTTGTTACATTGGTCCCAGCTCTCTGCAGGTCATTCACTAGTTCCCCCCCTGTGTGGTCCTGGGATTTTTGCTCACCGTTCTTGTGATCATTTTGACCCCACGGGGTGAGATCTTGTGTGGAGCCCCAGATCGAGGGAGATTATCAGTGGTCTTGTATGTCCTCCATTTTCTAATTATTGCTCCCACAGTTGATTTGTTCACACCAAGCTGCTTGCCTATTGCAGATTCCCAGCCTGGTGCAGGTTTACAATTTTGTTTCTGGTGTCCTTCGACAGCTCTTTGTTCTTCACCATAGTGGAGTTTGGAGTGTGACTGTTTGAACTTGTTATCAGTATAAAAGACACCTGTCCACAACCTCAACACAGGTGCCATTGATACAGGTAATGAGTGCAGGACAGAGGAGCCTCTTAAAGAAGAAGGTACAGGTCTGTGAGAGCCAGAAATCTTGCTCGTTTGTAGGTGACCAAATACTTATTTTCCACCATAATTTGCAAATAAATTCTTTCCAAATCAGCCAATGTGATTGTCTGGATTTTGTTTCTCATTTTGTCTCTCATAGTTGAGGTCTACTTATGATGCCAATTACAGGCCTCTCATCTTTTTAAGTGGGAAAACTTGCACAATTGGTGGCTGACTAAATATTTTTTTGCCCAACTGTATTTGGACACAGGCACAATTGTCATACTTTTGGCTCTGTATGCCACCAGAAAAAATTAAAATGAAACAATCCAAATGAATTTGAAGTGCTGATTGTCAGCTTTAATTCAAGGGTTGAACATAAAAAGATAAAGTACAAATTTTAGGAACTGCAACCATTTTTATACACAGTCCCTCCATTTTCAGGGGTTCAAATGTAATTGGACAAATATAATCATAACTAAAAAGTTAATTGTTAATATTTTGTTGAGAATCCTTTACTGGCAATGACTGCCTGTAGTCTGGAACATGGACATTACCAAAGACTGGGTTTCCTCCTTTCTGATGCTTTGCCAGGCTCTAACTGCAGATGTCTTCAGTTGTTCTTTGGGGGTTTTTCTGCCTTTAGTTTTCCCTTCAGCAAGTGAAATTCATGCTCCTGGGTTGCTTTTGCAGAGTGTTTTGGATCATTGTCCATCTGTACTGTGAAGCACCGTCCAATCAACTTTGCTGCATTTGGCTGAATCTGAGCTGACAGTATCTCTAAACACTGCAGAATTCATCCAGCTGCTTCTGTCTTTTGTCACATCAAACAACAATCACCCAGTGACAATGGAAGCCATGCATGCCATCACACTGCCTCCACCATGTTTTACAGATGATGTTGTGTGCTTTGGATCATGAGCTGTTCCAAGCCTTTTCCACAATTTTTTCTTCCCATCATTCTGGTACAGATTAATCTTAGTTTCATCCGTCCAAAGAATGCTGTTCCAGAACTGGTCTGGCTTTTTTATATGTTTTTTGGCAAAGTCTAATCTGGCTTTTCTATTCTTCAGGCTTATGAATGGTTTACACCTTGTGGTGAAGCCTCTATATTTGCTCTCATGAAGTCTTCTCTTGATTGTAGATTTGACAATGATATGTCCACCTCCTGGAGAGTGTCCTTCACTTGTCTGGATGTTGTGAATGGGTTTTTCTTTACCATAGAGAGGATCCTGCGATCATCCACCACTGTTGTCTTCCGTGGACGTCCATGACTTTTTATGTTGCTGAGCTCTCTAGTTTGTTCTTCTTTCCTCAGAATGGAGCAGACTGTTGATTTGGCCACTCCTAATGTTGCTATCTCTCTGATGGATTGGTTTTGTTTTTGAAGCCTTACAATGGCCTGTTTCGCTTGCATGTATTGCTCCTTTGAATGCATGATGTAGGTTCACAGCAATAGATTCCAAATGTAAATACCACACTTAGAATCGACTCCAGACCTTTTACCTGCTTAACTGATGAAGAAATAATGAAAACGAGTAGCCCACACCTGGCATGAAACAGCTTTTGATTCAAATGTCCAATTACTTTTGGTCCCTTGAAAAAGGGAGGATGGCTACTCTTCTTAGGAGCGGTAATTCCTAAACCCTTCCTCCAATTTGGATGTTCATACCCTCAAAATTAAACCCGAGAGTGTGCAATTTCAGGCCATATCCATTATATAACTATAGCCTGAATATGTTTTGGCAAATACCTGAAAAAAAACCCAAAAAACTAAAAATTGTGCAAGTGTCCATAATATACACACACACACACCTCACAAAATCATTCTGTGAATATGCAAGGCAATTATAATCTAAACAGATGTGGACTACTGGGCAGAGCTATAGGAAACAACCAGTCAACCGATGACTGCAAACATTATATAAAAAGGACTAAAAAGCGTGTTCATAAGGTTGGATCATTTACAATAAGCTTAAGAAAAAAAAAACCACCACACATCTTAATGATTACTCTTTCAATACTCAAAAGTAGATCTGTTTTAGGTACCTACAGAAACTAGACAGCAGCTGGCTATTCATGTACAATCAAGATGCCATATCATTGTACAGACCTGCCCATGTCTATGTGGGGGCATGGAGGAATCTGTAGGTGCCATCCTGATGGTAGAAAATAAATCAGTGGGCAATCAATCCTTAAATATTATGTAACACCAGCATTCCATATTCCCGGTTTGTGCCTGTCTTACCATGTACTTGTATGAAAATGTATCCTGTTCTCTATGTATTGCTTCCTTTGTGTGAAATTCCTGGTGATCCTTACAGTCTCTCTGCAGAGAGCACAGCGTGGTCAGTTCTCTAGCTGTGCTGGGAACTCAGCCTGCCTCCTCCAGTAGAAGGCAGACTTTTCCTGACATCACACACACACCTATTCACTGAGAAGATCAGTGTCCTGTTGTTTCTCCTCCCCTAGCTTCTATGCAGCAGAGAAGATAGGGTATGTAAAAAGAAAAAAAAAAGTATTATAAATCTATATAAAAAAAAGGTTTTATTTATATAGGGTTTAAAAAAAAAAAAAATTCTTATCTATACACAAATGGTTTGTCTTTCATTTCTATTTTAAACTAAATGGGTTGTTTTACAAGGTGAGGGTTTACATTACATACTTTAAGCTGACCATACACTAATGTTTCACTCCTTCAGCCCTGCAGGTTGAATGAGAGAAGACACTTGACACCCCCACCACACCAAGGCTAGGTTCACACCTGCGCAGTTTGCATTTGATCCATTTCTGCAGTGCGTTTTTAAATCTGCCTGGCAACAAGAAAAAAACAAACAAACACATGTGCAAAAACAAAACGCAAAAAATACATAAAAAAAAAAAAAAAAAAAAAGAAAAAACACCACACAACACCACCACACACACTACATGCTTTTCTGCAGCGTTTCCATTGAAGTCTATAGAACCAAAAACGTAATTTTTTGTGTACAAAAAAAGTCCCTGACCCTTTTCAAAAAACGCACCGGGTGAAAACGCGGAAATGTGAACATGTCCCATAGGAAATCATGTTAAGTGGACTGTACTGCATTTCTGCGGAAACCGCTTAGGTGTGAACCTGGGGTTAAACAGTGTAGATGGACAATTCTTCTTCCAGCTACTGATATCTGACAGTTCAGGCATTCACGGCTTTCAGAATACCCAAACAGTGCCTGCATCTGTCTGGAGGCAGCTGCTGTTCAGCTGAAAATTTTTCCGCCCACTTTCCAATTTAAAAAAAATGTCAGATGGGGGGGGGAAGGGAGATGTTGGCAAGGCCACCCTTCAAACTAGCCGAAATTCTCTTTATGTATGGCTAGTTACCTTTTCTGGTCTTCCCTGCACCAACTTGGCAGTCAAGTACCAGGGAAGGCCTTCATTCATACATTCCCTGCACTGACCAAAAAAAGCCAGATCAGGGGAAAAAAAAACAAAAAACTCTAATGTCTGCAAAGACCTTTAGGCCTTAGCTAGACAGTGATGTTATAGCCAGTGAGATCCCAGCATTGAAGTCTCCAAGAAATAAAAAGAGCTAATTGGATGACTCATTTCACTTTCATTCACCCACAGCCAAAATCTCAGTTTTGGGGTGAAGTTCATTTAAAAACCAATGGAAGATTATGGTTTATTGAGTGTTATGTTCTCTCTCAATGCTCTATAGGAGAACAGACCACTTACACTGTATAAAATATTCATTTGCAACAGCCACCAGCCAGAGCCTAGGCAGAAATGATTATCTGTGTTATTAATCAGTTGTGACACGAGGCCTTTGGAATATTCACAGCGACAATTACTTAAACCAATTAGCAGCCATACACGTGTTAAACAAGGAGAGATCACTACTTATCTTCCCAGTTAAAAATGCAGATTTTCCAGTGCCGCAGGGCACAAAGTCACAGGAATGCAAAACACTGGAGAATAAAACTTCACACACTCAGATGCACGCCGTTGTATGGCTGCTTGAAATACATATTAACCAAACTGAAAGCCAGGCCAGGAGAACAAGGAAATAGTCACTGTCGTCGGTCACAATATGACATTCTTGTATTATGGAGATGGTTTGAGCTTTTTATAATGTGTGCTTAAAGGTTAACCCATTATTGACAGGGCAGGTGCAATGAAACAGGCATGCTCTACTAGACCAGAGGGATGGGGACCTATATGGGGGCCCGTAGCAATTTTTTTTTTTTTAATGGCAAACAGTGCTAGACTTCCAAAGATTATAAAGTACAATGACAACTGGGACACAATATAAAACATCTAGGGCGCTTCTGATCTAAAGCAAACATCCTTCCCAATTGGGCCCCATTTCCACAAGAAGTGAGCATAGCTGGTCGATTTTAAAGGCTTTTTGAGCAAGTTTGTTCACGTCTTTATGCGCAACTTGTTGTATAGAAGCAGAATCACACATATTTGCCTCCATAGACTTTTACACAGCAGCGGCTGAAAAATAAACATGCATTTAAAGTCTATGTAGCCAAAAACACAGGATTGTGCCCCAAAGGAAGCTTGTGTCCTTTTTCAAGCTTCCAGCAACAAGTGACAGAGCTCAGGTGTGAATGTGCCCAATGAGGATAATTGGATTCTTCAACTGCCACGCTTCATAAACCAAGTGCTCAAGGGTGAATGGGACCTACTAGTAAAATGGGTCCTCTGAATGAAATGAAAACTAGTATTAGGTCACATTATACAGTCTCAGTGATCAACCTCCCCATATACCAAGTACTATATATGCCTATAGCAGCATTTGGAAATAAGAAGCCTCCGCTGAAACTGAGAGAAGCCATTTTTTTTTATAAAACAACCTTATTTTAATGTAATGTATATATTTTTCAATTTACTTGAATTGAAACCATTTATTAAAAACAGCCCACTGCAATGTGTCATCACTGTGAAACAAATGCAACATGAGGTCCTGTACACCAAAATACAGTCCCACTATTCAGTTTGGAAATTTTTGTTTACTAGTTGCAAAACAATTGTGTATCTTTTTTATGTAATTAATTTATAATTTTTTTTGACATAATATTATTTTGTCTATTTTTTTTTCTTTACAGTCATTTACAAAAGGCATGTCCTCCTAAAACTGGTATTTCAGTCTACAATGCTACGAAGTGGTCTCACTCTCTCAGTTGGATGCTTATTTCAAATTATGAAGAACTCAACAAGAGATGCTGGAGCACAACCCATCACAGATATTATTTTAAAGTGCTGTGCAAACTGTTGGCACTATATAAATCCTGAATAAATATTTATAGAGCACCAATATATGTACTGCTTTCCATATTGCACATTCTCATCAGTCCCTGCCCTCAAGAGCTTACAGTCTGAGGTGCCTAGCTCACATGCATTCATACACACATTAGGACAAATTTAGACAGCAATCAATTATCCTATCAGCATATGTTTGGGAAGTGGGAGGAAACTGGAGTACCCGGAGGAAACCCACGCAGGCACAGGGGAAACATGCAAACTCCATACACGTATCATCATCCTCCTGAATGGGATTAGTACCAGGGACTCTTGTGCTGCAAATCCGAAGTGCTAACCACTATGCTACTATTGACTCTTGGGGAAGCCAAGAGATATGACAGCAACAGATACCAGAGCCCACCCAACTCCACTTGTAACTGAAATATCATTCTCTGTGATCTATGGCAGTAGTCTCCAAACACCAGTCACCGGGCCAGATGTGGACCTTTGCTTGCCTTTATCTGGCCCGTGGGGCGCTATTCCTCCCACTGATATCAGCAATGGGGCATTATTCCTTCCACGGACACCAACAATGAGACACTATTCCTCCCACTGACACCAATAATGGGGCACTATTCCTTCCATCAACACCTATGACCGGACACTATTCTTCCCACTATACCAAAGATGGGGGACTATTCCTTCCTCTACAAAACACAGTCAATATTGATTTTTTTTTTACCCCCCCTGACAACCAAGCTTGAGGTATTGTATAATCTCAGTGATACTGGGGAATTTTCTACTCACACTGGCCACAGTCCGGTCCCCCTAAAGTCTGAAGAACAATAAACTGGCCCTTTGTTTAGAAAGTTTGAAGACCCCTAATCTATGGCATGGATGCACCCTATAACCTACAGTCATCAATAATTTATGCATAGACTCACAATAGTTGAGATTACTGCCGTCATATCACTGTGTTGTGACCTTTGGTGCTCCTCAGACCTTGGAGGCTTGCATTTAATGTGACGCCACGTCTGAGGAGAGTATCAAAGTTGCATTAGACACTTGATGGAGTGTTAGTGGGGTCTGCAATTGGGATTTTTACACACACAAATTTAGACAGGAGTCAAATAACCCGATAGTATGTCAAGTAGGAGGAAAGCAGAATAACCAAAACAAACCCACACAGGCAGAACATGCAAACTCCATGCAGGTTGTGTCCTGGCTGGGATTTAAATTGGAGATCCCAGTGACGCGCAGCAGAAGTGCTAAGCACTGAGCCACTGTGCTGTGTTTATGCCAGATCCTAGGATCTATGCTAGTTCTTACCTGTCCCTAGGATCTTCAGTAGTCCTTCGTGGTTATACCTGTCCCTAGGATCTAGGACAGTCCTTAGTGTTTATGCCAAATCCTAGGATCTAAGCCAGTTCTTAGTGGGTATACCTGTCCCTAGGATCTCCAGCAGTCCTTCGTGGTTATATCAGTCCCTCTACCAGACCCTATGATCTATGACAGTGCTTAGTGGTTATACCAGTTTCTAGAATATATGCCAATCCTTAGTGTTTTTGCCAGATCCTAGGATCTATGCCAGTTCTCAGTTGTTATATCAGTCCCTAGGATCTTTGACAGTCCTTAGTGATTATATCAGACCCTATATCAATCCCTAGGATCCATGAAAGCCCTTAGTGGTTATACCATTCCCTAGGATCTATGCCAATTCTTTGTGTTTATGCCAGATCCTATGATCTATGCCAGTTCTTTGGCGTTTTACCTGTCCCTAGGATCTCTAGCAGTCCTTAGTGGCTATATCAGTCCCCATGATCTATGACAGTCCTTAGTGGTTATACCAGTCCCCAGGATCTATGACAATTCTTAGAACTGGCATAGATCCTAGGATCTATGCCAGTTCTTAGTGGTTATACCTGTCCCTGGGATCTCCAGTAGTCCTTAAAGGTTATATCAGTGCCTATACCAGTCCCTAGGATCTATGCCAGTCCTTAGTGGTTCTACCATACCAGTCCATATCTATACAAGTCCCTGGGATCTCTAGAAGTGATAGA
The DNA here is from genome assembly GCF_062004578.1 of Staurois parvus. Taxonomy (NCBI): domain Eukaryota; kingdom Metazoa; phylum Chordata; class Amphibia; order Anura; family Ranidae; genus Staurois; species Staurois parvus. The sequence goes on along the minus strand of NW_028318183.1, from coordinate 2,028,787 downwards.
AGCTTGTAGTATTTCTCTACTTGCTTTCCCTAGTCCACACTAGGTAGTGATGAAGATGCCCTCGGCAGCGAACGTGTTAACAGATGTCATGTCAATTCCAGGGAGGGGGAAACTGAGCGATCCCCGTAATGCCTCTAATAGCGCCGCAGCTGCAGCTCCTCGCTGTCCGCCGGCCGGGCCGCCGGTGAGTGAAGCCGGCGAGCGGTAGGACCGGGCGGCGGGAGCGCTCTCTCCTCCATACACTAGGCACCTGCTGGAGGCGTGGAGCCGGGCTGGGAGATCAGCAGCACATGATAGAGCTCAGGGAGCAATGCAGCCCATGTCTGCCCGATCTACCGCACACTGCCTGGGCTCCATGGGGGGACCATCCCCGATCACCTCCAGGGGAAGTCCTGGCTGACTTCATAAAGTCTTTGCGATGCTGCAGAAGGTTCCTGTGCGATCCCTACCTCCTGCAAGTGTCCCCAGAGCCCGGTGGGAGCTGCTGCTGCCTGCCAGGCAGGGCTGACATTTCCATCAGTCGAGGTTTGTGGACACAGAATAAAGGGAGGTCACACTCCTACACTGATACAAAGTTGCTTTGGGTTTTCTACATCCCATATACAAAGAGGGAATGTTTCCCAGTAAGGATCCCCTATGACAGATGGATGGCAAACCCTCCACTGCACCTCCTAGTCCTCACACAGATCCAATGGCCAGAGTACTGATCTCTGCATGTGAACGAAGCAATGACCATAGGAGATGTGCTGTGTGTACTCATCAGGACGTCTACAATCACTGAGATCCTGCAGGGAATGACAGGACCGACTATGTGCGTGTATAGAATCAGCTTTTACACCAATATATATTATACATACACAGAACCTGCAGTATATGTCAGCAGAATATATATATATTATATACACACACACTGCAAAGTGGAGATCCTACAGCATATGTCAGGGCTGAGTATGTACATACTCCCCAGGACTTTCTACAACCACTGCAATCCTGAGATCCTGCACTGCAGCATGTGTCAGGACTGAGGGTTTTATGCACACACCAGGACTAACAATGTGTAAAATGTACACTCCAGGACTTTCCACAATCACTGCAAATCTGAGATCCTATACTGCAGTCAATGTCATGGCTGAGTATGTATATATTTACCAGGACTGAACATGTATATACTCCTCAGGACTTTCCACAATCACTGCAAACCTGAACTGCAGCATGGGCTAGGAATTAGTGTACACACACACCAGGACTTTTATAAAAAATAAAAAATCACAGCAAGCCTGAAATCCAGCATGTCAGGAGTATGTACATATTTTCCAGGACTGAACACGTATATACTCATCAGTACACAATCACTGCAAACTCGAGATCCTACACTGCAGTATAGGTCACCACCAAGAATATATTCACTCATGGTATGTATATGAATGTGTAGATACTTTCTAGAATCCATGCAAGCTTCAGATCCTGCACCGTGCCAGGGCTGAGTATGGAAATCCTCCTCAGTACTTTCTACTGCAAGCCTCAGATCCTGCACTGTACCAGGGCTGAGTATGGAAATCCTCCCCAGTACTTTCTACTTCAAGCCTCAGATCCTGCACTGTACCAGGGCTGAGTATGGAAACCCCAGTACTTTCTACTGCAAGCCTCAGATACTGCACTGTACCAGGGCTGAGTATGGAAATCCTCCCCAGTACTTTCTACTGCAAGCCTCAGATACTGCACTGTACCAGGGCTGAGTATGGAAATCCTCCCCAGTACTTTCTACTGCAAGCCTCAGATACTGCACTGTACCAGGGCTGAGTATGGAAATCCTCCCCAGTACTTTCTACTGCAAGCCTCAGATACTGCACTGTACCAGGGCTGAGTATGGAAACCCCAGTACTTTCTACTGCAAGCCTCAGATCCTGCACCGTACCAAGGCTGAGTATGGAAACCCCCCCCAGTACTTTCTACTGCAAACCTCAGATCCTGCACTGCAGTAATTAGGAATATCCTCCCCAGGAATTGGTAAAAGCACTGCATACCTGAGATCCGACCCTGCAGTGTGTATATATATATCCATCCTCCCTAGTACTTTCCATAATCGCTGCAGTATAAGGCAGGTCTGAGTATCTACAACCTCCATCGGCTGTCCTCACTTCATGCCCATTCCTCCCATCCTGAGCCTGCTCTCCCCTCCATACCTTGCAGTGCTCACACTAGTGCCTCCTGATACCCTCCCATATACATAGTTGTACCTGCAATCATACCACCCCCCATCAGAGATGTCACTCAGCATCTAGGGATCAGGCATGCTACAAACCTGCTCCACCCTAAACTCATCTCCAGCAGGTAGGTTGTGGCAGTGCCATTAACTCTTTCCCAGCCGATCCAATGCAGCCCTGAGTTTTCCTCCTATCACCGGTCATGCTGTGACTTACACTTGCAGCAATGCAGAAAAAATGTCCCGGCAGCATGTTGAGGGTTAAACAGCGAAGGGGGTGGGGGTGCCATGCGCCCTCCAGTCTCTGGCCCTTAATGCTGAGTCACAAATAGCACCCTATAGAAATAAAGGCATTGGTATGTTCTTTTTTTAAAATTAGTTGTCTATGGATTTTCTACCCCATGCCTCCAATCTGGAATTTGGGGGGGGGGGGGGGGAGCAAATGGCACACATCTGCGCTTCGCCCATTATCACCCCTCTCTAAAATAGAAACTCTTACTAAAAAAGTGAAGCCGCTGATCAATAGGGAGGGAGTCTCAGCTGTCAAAGCAGGGGGGTTAGGCAGTCAATGGACATCCCTGACAGCTGATCACTTTCATTGCTGATTAAAAACTTTGGATGCATCGATTCCCCCCCCCCCAATACACTTCAGAGCAGAGCCTCATGTCCATCAGGGACCCCCTGCTCTGGGGCTGGAGCTGCAGAGAAGGATGCCAGTACCTACCAAATCTGTTGTGGTCTTGCCTCGTCCCCTGGATAGTGCCATTAGGGAAGATCTCTAAATGGAATCCAGTCCTGCAATACAACTGCCTCCTTCTGAGGATCCCCTTTAAGTGTTCCAAGTCAGTGACCGCAGACCCCCTGGGTAGCCCCCCTGCCTCCGACTGGCTCAGGTGGTCACTCAACAGGACAGGGTTATCCACAGGCAACACGGGCACATTCCCAAAAGACACAGCATCCTGCACACCGAAATAGTTCCCAACTTCAGCCAGGGGAGCCATCAGGATGGTGGAGGAGGAAGCTGGGCAGGTCAAGGTATATATACCCTCTCCTCACTGAAGGGGGAGGATGATGATGATGGTAGTGGTGGTGATGATGATGATGATGGGTGATGACTCGATCTTCAATCCATGGAGAGCATCAATAAAACTAATAGGATGTCTGGAGAAGCTGGAGATTCAAGGTCAAAGCTCGGATGAGTCTAGGGAAGCTCCAGCTCACCCACTGACATCTCAGCAGGCAGGCAGCTCTTCATCAGCCCATCCAAGGGCAGGCAGGGGGAGAATCCGGAGTTTCTCCATGGGCTGGGAGATCACCAGTGCTCATGGCAACTTCCACCAAAAAAAAAAAATAAATAAAGAAAAATAAAAAGGAAAAAAAAAAAAAATTGGCTAAAGAGGCAAGTCCACCCCAGCAGCGGCAGCCCCGGCGATGCGTGGATTTTTAGGATGTACAGGCTACGTCAGAATGTATGGATCCTGAGTCCAGGAAGACATGCGCTGTTTTGGCTTTATAACAGCAGACTGCATACATCAGCATGAATCCTGAAGAGAGGGCATGAGATAATGTCATTGAGGCGGGGAGGAAAGTTTTCAGGGGAGAGCCGGGGGTGTCAGTGGAAGGTGTCGGGGAACAGGTGTGTGCGCTGTGCTGCGCTCAGCTCGCTGCCCTCTGCTGCTCTCCAGCTCTCAGGCTGCGGCTCCTGGCTCCGGCTCTCCATCCAGCTCGCAGAGTGGTGCAGCAGCAGGAATTGGGCTGGGTTTAAGGTAGCCTGTGCTGCCTGCCTGCCTGCCAAGCCGCGTCCTCCCGGGTCCTACAGCCCCTCTGCCTGCCTCTGCCTACCGACAGCTCTGCGGCAGGACCAGGCCACCCCGAGACGGCCACCTACCGACCCACCGTGTGCACCGCGGTACAGGCATCGGGGCTCTGCGGGAGATCACAGGCAGGAAAAGTTGTCTTTTGGCTTTCGCACAGCAGCAGCATTTATTTCTTGACACATTCCCTTTCTATGTATGTTCTATTTGTTTTTATACCTGGAAACCCTAAACATCTAAAACAAAAGTCAGTCCAAGTATGTGCGTTTAGCCTGGGTTCACGCTGATGCCGTGCGCAATTTCTGTGCGATTTCCGCACCGCACGCATTATAATCGCATCCCGTTCACACAAACCACTGCGGGTGTGTAGTTTATGTTAACGGCTCCCCAAAAACGCGGTGCGATGTGCAGAATCAGATCGCATGGATCTGAACACCCATGCGATCCGATTCTGGTGTGGACTAAGGGCCAGTTCACACTACATGCGTTTCCATGTGCTTTTTTTTCTGCATCCAAAACGCACAGAAAGTAGGTTATATGGTTGTCAGTGTCATAGTTCACATCAGTGCTTGCAGTTCCAGTGCGTTCTGGATGCAGAAAAAAAGGTAGAAAAAGTTGCATTTTTTCTGCACAGAAATGAAACTCAGTAAACCACACTTGAGCGCACAAAAATGCACTGAAACGCACATGTCCCTATTTAAATTGAAGAAATAGAGAAGGGAAAAAATAAACTGGAACACATCAAAAGTGCACCCAAATGCGTAAAAAAACGCACTGGAACACACCAAAAATGCGCATGCAGAAACGCATCTGGACTGCTTTTGTATAGTGTGAATCGGCCCTTGGAGCATTTCAGTTGCTTTTTTTCTGCATCCAAAACGCACAGAAAGTAGGTTATATGGTTGTCAATGTCATAGTTCACATCCGTGATTGCAGTTCCAGTGCATTCCGAGTGCAGAAAAAAAGGTAGAACAGGCTGCATTTTTTCTGCACAGAACTGAAACGCAGTAAATCACACTAGAGCGCACAAAAATGCACTGAAACACACATGTCCCTATTTAAATTGAAGAAAAAGGGGAAAAAATAAACTGGAACACATCAAAAGTGCACCAGAGTGCGTAAAAAACGCACTGGAACACGCCAAAATGCGCATGCAGAAACGCAGCAAAAATGCATCTGGACTGCTTTCGTATAGTGTGAATCGGCCCTTGGGACCAGTTCACACTACGTGCATTTCAGTTGCTTTTTTTCTGAATCCAAAATGCACAGAAAGTAGGTTATATGGTTGTCAATGTCATAGTTTACATCAGTGATTGCAGTTCCAGTGCGTTCCGGGTGCAGAAAAAAAGGTAGAACAGGATGCATTTTTTCTGCACAGAACTGTACTGGAAAATGGTAAAACGCACCAAAAATGCACTAAAACGTACCAAGAACACACTGGAACACACATGTCCCTATTTCAGTTGAAGAAAACAGGGAAAAAATGAACTGGAACACATCAAAAATGCACCGGAATGCGTAAAAAATGCATCAAAATCGCACTGGAACACGCCAAAAACACGCATGCAGAAAAACATCCAAAACGCATCTGGACTGCATTTCTATAGGGCCAGTTCACACTACATGCGTTTCAGTTGCTTTTTTTCTGCATCCAAAACGCACAGAAAATAGGTTATATGGCTGTCAGTGTCATAGTTCACATCAGTGCTTGCAGTTCCAGTGCGTTCCAATTGCAGGAAATAAAGTAAGGGGGAAAAATGAACTGGAATGCATAAAAAACACAACTGATGTCTCTGCACCATGGTGGGAATGAGGCCTTGAAGGGTTGAGACTGACGGGTGCTTACAATTATCAGCTTTTATTTAATACCTCTATTCTAAAAGGACAAATACTCTTTGCTGTGACATCGTTTTAAAGCAGGGCTCTCCAAACTTTCAAATAAAGGGTCAGATTAATGTCTTTCAGACTTTAGGGGGGGCAGATTGTGGGCAGCGGGTGTAGGAAATGTCTCAGGCCCTCAGTAAGAATAAACGTCCTCAGGGTTAGTTATCATCGGGAGGAGGAACAGCGCTCCATCATTGGTATCAATGGAAGAATTAGTGCCCCATTTTTGGTGTCAGTGAGAGGAATAATGCCCCTCATTAATGTTAGTGGCAGGAATTATGCCCCACTGTTGGTGTCAGTGGGAGGAATAGTGCCCCTCATTAATGTCAGTGGCAGGAATTATGCCCCACTGTTGGTGTCAGTGGGAGGAATAGTGCCCCTCATTAATGTCAGTGGCAGGAATTATGCCCCACTGTTGGTGTCAGTGGGAGGAATAGAGCCCCTCATTAATGTCAGCGGCAGGAATTACGCCCCACTGTTGGTGTCAGTGGGAGGAATAGTGTCCCTCATTAATGTCAGCGGCAGGAATTACGCCCCACTGTTGGTGTCAGTGGGAGGAATAGTGCCCCTCATTAATGTCAGTGGCAGGAATTATGCCCCACTGTTGGTGTCAGTGGGAGGAATAGAGCCCCTCATTAATGTCAGCGTCAGGAATTACGCTCCACTGTTGGTGTCAGTGGGAGGAATAGTGCCCCATCATTAATGTCAGCGGCAGGAATTACGCCCCACTGTTGGTGTCAGTTGGAGGAATAGTGCCCCATCATTGGTGTCAGTTGAAAGAATAGTGCCCCGTCATTGGTGTCAGTTGGAGGAATAGTGCCCCGTCATTGGTGTCAGTTGGAGGAATAGTGCCCCATCATTGGTATCAGTGGGAAGAATAGTGCCCCAATGATTGGTGTCAGTGGGAGGAATAGTGCCCCATCATTGGTGTCAGTTGGAGGAATATTGCCCCATCATTGGTGTCAGTTGGAGGAATAGTGCCCCATCATTAGTGTCAGTGGCAGTAATTATGCTCCACTGTTGGTGTCAGTGGAAGGAATAGTGCCCCATATCAATGAGAGGAGAAGTGCCTTAAGGGCCAGATAAAGGCTAGAAAAGTGCGGCATCCGACCCCTGGGCCGCAGTCTGGTATAAAGTGTCAGATGGAGTTTGGCTTCAATGTGTTCGTGTATTTAAAGGAAAAGTATGGCCAAAGTTTTTTCACTTCCTCGCTGCCTGTCAACCATCCTCTGAAGGGTGATCCACCATGGATTGCTTTTTAGAGGGGCAGCAGTAATAACCACATATGTGAATGAGCCCTGAGGAATGGTTATAACCCCACCTGTGTCTCTTTGGGAAGATTTCCCTTTATGTTCGGTCACATAGCCACAACAGGAAGTGAGCAGGAATCCCCAAAGTTAGGGAATCCCTGTTTGCCATCAGGGTCACCAGAATTAGTGTCCCTCGGAAGATTCCACTTTCACTCTCAGTGATAATGATAACGTAGGGAAGGAGGAATCTCCCTAACCTGGGGTACAGACAGCAACTTGATGGATGTTCTAACTGGTCCCCACCTCTCCAGAACTAAAACCAAAGCTCTGCCAAAGGAACCTCACTGCCTAGCTCCCCAAAAAAACAGAAATCCCTAACATTGTCCCTGTCTTAAAAACACACCCATGCTTACTAAACCGGAGTCCAGCTCTGTCCTGCTTCCCCCTGAACCGCTCTTCTCCAATGCCACCATCATGAATTGAGATCCAGCCTATACACAGACACACTGGGGGTTATTTATGCAGGCCATAGACGGCTCGAAAACCGCACGTTTTTTCGAATGATAAACGAAAAATCGGTCGTTCGTTAAACCGACATTACAACCAACGATTTAAAAAATCGGCCGACCAAGTCATAAAGTTCAGCCCATATAACAGCCAAAACTTCTGTTCCTTCCAGGTCACGGCTCATGGGCATATATTTTTTGTTAAAACGATCGTACAATTTGGCCATCATTGCCGCCAAAATCGGTCATTTTCCACAAATTTTCCAATATGACCAATAATCCAAAAGTGCAAAAAACCCGAAAACCGGCCGACCAATTAACCCACTAACAGTGCGAAAATCAGCAGATTAATCTTTCGGATGAAAAATCATCCGATTTTCGAACTGTCTATGGCCAGCATTACTAAAACTGGAGAGTGCAAAGTCTGGTGCATAGAAACCAATCAGCTTCCAGGTTTTATTGTCAAAGCTTATTTGAACAAACTGAAGTTAGAAGCTGATTGGCTACCATGCACAGCTGGAGCAGATTCTGAGTGCACCAGTTTTAGTAAATCACCCGCCCACTGTGAGTTTCTGCCAGGTCTACAGGACCTGACTAAGATGCCAACAACATGTGTGCATGTGCACCAGATCCCCCATGCATGTGTACACACGCAGAGAGCCCTGCGGCATGTGAATGCAGCAAAAACAAGGAAACAGAGGGCGCTCCAGCCTAGTGCATTACCTGAGAGTTAAAGCGGAGTTCCACCTAAAAAAAAAGTCAGCAGCTACAAAAACTGTAGCTAACTTTTAAAATACAGCCAGTTACCTGTCCCTTGGTCCAGCGGTGTCTTCACCACCGCTGGTTTCACCGGCCATCTTCTCTCCCTGGTGACGGCATCTTCAGTGTGGGCACTTGGCTGTGACAGCTTGCAGCTTCACAGCCAGGTGTCCACTGCGCATGCGTGAGAAGCACTGCGCTTTGTGAATGGCCCCGTAGTCTTCTGGGACCTGTCACGTGTCCCAGAAGACTAGGGAGGACAACTTTCACTTCTGAGCGGGTACCTGTCAAATTCGGGTACCCCCGGCTCCCCAAAGGTGCCGGGAGACAAAGGCTTAAAGCGGAATTTCCCCTTTTGGGTGGAGCTCTTGTCTCACTTTATTTAGTTAAAAGTAGATATATATTCACAAACGACTGTGTTGACAAAAGAATATCAGTATCCAAAGCAATCCCGTCACCAGGTCAGCTACCAAAGCATGAGAAGACCCTGAAATAACTGACACGTTTCGAGGGGCGATTCTCTCTTTGTTAGATTGGCTCTGATAAAGAGGGGATCTCCCTTCGAAACGCGTCAGTTTGAGGGTCTTCTCGTGCTTTGGTAGCTGACCTGGTGATGTGATTGCTTTGGATACTGATCGTTTGTGAGTATATATCTCATTTTAACTCAATAAAGTTACCTCTAATGCACTAGGCCAGTGCGCCCTCTGTTTCCTTTTTTTTGCAGTGAGTTCTTTGGGTTTTCCCTGACCCTTAGAGGGCAGCAAGGCGTGTGCTGGTGTTTTCAAGGACCGGAAATCTTTCCATCATTTCACCATTTGAGCACAGCAGGCGGTTCTCTTGTTCTTTGGAATGTGAATGCAGGCACGGCTCCTGGGAAGGTTTCGTCACTCATCCCAGGACAGAGTTTGTGAGACGATGCACATGTACATGCACTGCGGGGCAAAGAATTGGCAGAGAACCACAGCATGTCTGCTCATGGGGGGTTGCGGCCATGGTGTCCTCCTGGCCTAGGCTTAAATTTAGGAAAATAAATAAAGTTTATACTTTTCAAATAATTGTTTGCTAATGGGTAAAGTTCTACTTTAAAGTAGAACTGAAGGCAAAACTTTTTTTTCCCCATTTTGCATAGAGTAAGGCAGGGGTATAGCTCAGGTGGTTTTTTGTTTGTTTTTTTTTCCATCTGTGTCACGTTGAGGAGACTTCCCTTCACTTCCTGTCCCATAGCCAAAACAGGACCTAAGGGGAAATCCCTCTAAAGTGAGGAAAATCTCTGGTAGTCAGCAGGGCTACCAGAACTAGTGTCCTAATTGGAAGATTTCCCCTCTATTCCTGTTCTGGTGACAGGCCAGAGTTCCTGATTTTCTTTCATTTTCACTTTCTGTGCTTACAGTCACTAGTGCAAATAGAGAGGGTGAAGCCCCCAAATGGGGACACAGACAGCTATAAAAACCTGACAGGTGTTCGAGTTCTTCTCAACCCTACCTAAAATGCCTTCCATTATACCTTAGGGCCTCATGCACACTGGATGTTAGGCCATCTCTCCTAGACGCGTTTCCTCTTGGCAGCAACATTTTGGCAGAAAAAAAAAAGCTTGACTCTTGTAAATAGTGATGGGCCGAAAAAACCCATGTTCAGTTCGCGGTCAAATATTTGAACCACGAACTTCAAACAGCGACAATTCACTAAGCAGTATGTATGTAGTAAGATAGCACACAGCTACTAAAAGACCACATGAGATATATTATTAGGTCATACTGTATATTAGTTGTGAAAACATTCTTTCATGTTTCAGCTGTCAGCGGGGTTCCCCAGTGACAACTGAATGTAAAACGAATTGCCAGCATTGCATGGCAATTAAAAAAAAAAAAACGCGTTGGGTCCCCCCTCCCATCCATACCAAGCCCTTTGGGTATGGTATGGATTTTGAGGGGAACCCCCATGCCAACATTTTTTAAAAGATGGCGTGGGGATCCCCCCAAAATCTATACCAGACCCTTAGCCGAGCATGCAGCCCAGCAGGTCAGAAAAGGGGGGTACAAGCAAGCACCCCCCCTCCTGAACCATACCAGGCTACATGCCTCACATGCCCTCAACATGGGGGGGGATGCTTTGGGGCCGGGGTCTCCCCCCCAAAGCACCTTGTCCCCTTGTTGATGGGGACAAGGGCCTCATCCCCACAACTTAATAAGGGGGGCCCCCAAATCCCACCCCTCATGTGCATGAGTATGGGGTACTTGGTACTGCTACTCATTAAAAAAAATAGGTGTAGTGTAAAATATGACAGGAGACAAGTCCTAAAAACAAAAATAAAAAAAAAAATGTCCCCCGAAATAGATTCAATGTCAATCACGATGCCCGCTGACCTGAAAAAAGAAATAAAAAAACTGTTCCACTCTCGACACTTGCTCCCATCGTCTGACAGCTGAGCCGGGATGACAGTTCTTAAATACTGTGATGACGTCACAAGGGGGAAGAGTCACCCCTACCCCCTTGTGACGTCACTATGCACTGTGATTGGCCAAAGCTTTGCACCTAACCTGTGGTCAGGTGCATTGCTTTGGCCAATCATAATGCACTGTTGACACAGTGCATTGTGGGGTGTGGCGAACAAACAGCCCGCCAAACGACATTACCATTCGTGTGTTTGCGGAACACATGAATGGCCGATGTTCAAGTCAGATGTGTTTAGGCACATCTAAGTGCACTAAGGGCGTTAATTCATTTCATTTGCCAGAATGATAATTTATCCTGGCCATTGAAATGAATTAATGCTAAAGCACTAAACCTACCAAAACACTGCTGCTCCCGGACACATTGGCAGTGCGTTTTTTTTAATGCTTCTACACTCCTCTAAACACCTGCGTGCAGGGGGGCGGACTGACAACTCATGGGGCCCCCGGGCAATAGAGGATCATGGGGCACCTGTGTCCTTGCCCACACTCAAAGCATAACCAAAAAGCCTAGAAAAAGGTACCAGGGGCATTTCATGGGGCCCCTACTGACCCCGGGCCCTCAGGCAGTGCCCTAGTGCTCGAATGGTCAGTCCGCCCCTGCCTGCGTGTGCATGGACACATAGTCTAACCTGCAGGGGCATTTAGAGGCAGAAAAAAATGCCAGTTCTTAGATGTGGTGATTGCATTCAATTTCTTTTTATATGCTTTTTTGCATTTATTTTCTCCTGGTGATCTGGCCAGAAAGTCTGATATTTTTCAACTTACTTTAACAGACTAAGCTGTCTAGACAAAGTAGCTGTTTGCAGGATGAGACAAACCATTTATCACTAACGGGGGCTTACAAAGGTCAGCTTTTAATCATGTATGTCAAATCTTTATCCCAAATGAAAAAAAAAGCATTTGCTGTAACTGCTTATAAAGTGTTAGCTGGAGTTTGGCTTCAATGTGTTAGTTCTTCTAAAGCCTATTGCACACAGTACATCAAAAACACAACTTTTACAGGCATTTCTCATTTTTTCTGCCTCTGTACACCCCTCTATGTTAGTCTGTATGTTCATGTACACATAGGCATTTACAGGCAGGAACTTTTAGAGGCAGAAAAAGAAACACACCATCAATGCATTCAGGAAGGGAACATTTGAGTGGAAAAAAATACATTAGGTGCGTTTATAGGTCTGCACGGTAATGCATTTGAATGGGCAGAATACATTCATATTCTGGCTAATAGAATGCATTAATGCCAAATGCATGAACGTGCATGCAAAACGCTGCTTTTTTTTTAGTGGCATTTTCCTACCCTGGATAAAAGTCATCCAGAAGTGGAAAAAAATGTCCTGTGACCTGTGTGCAGGAGGCCTAAATGTGCAAGTCTGACACTACCCTCTCCCCAGACTGACAATGCTGCCACCAAGGTTGTCTCCATTGCTCTTCCAGTCCAATCCTGTTACTTCACTTGCACTTGAATGACATCTCCTGGTCCCCGCTGCTAAAGTAAACAAAGGGGTGGGATCTCCATTTCCTCCAAAGTCTTCCATTGATCAAATATGGACATGAATGCTGACAACTGCAAACCATTCCTGTTCAATATGTGTCAACAAGGTCACTTGTGATCTCCACTGGAAGCACATGTTGCAGGGTGACAATACAGGTGCACAGTATGGTGACAACGTTCTGTCTATGTCTCATAAACTCAGAAGGTTTCTGAACAAGGGCCTTTATGGTAGGATCACCGGGTACTATTTTAAGAAAAGTCAGGCATAGAGTATGGATAATCATACAAGTAAGCACTCAGGAATTTTAAATATATGTATATTTACTCCACATACCGGCCAAGGCCAGTTGACTTCAATAGGGACAATTTATGTTTGGGTTTAGTTATATCTCAAGGAACCTTTCACAATGGTTGTGTCCAGTCTGATCAGAAGAGAATCCACTACATATCCTCTGTTAAATTGGAGAAAGACGGAACAATTGTCTCTTTTGTGACATCGGTATTTCAGTTCTTTGCTGCTTTTTAAAACTGAGCTTTGCATAGCCATATTAGATCTATGGAAGGCCGGATGTAGATAGACTTCTATGGACTGCATCCATTTACATCAGACTAGCTCAGAGTCATCACATTTGGGTCCATAAAATGGAAAAGGACCTAGACCTTTTCCATTTGGTTTAAGACATGGACAGACTTGGAGGTAATCGTATGGCCTCCTGTAGACTATTGCCCCGTACACACGATAAGAAAATCGTAGGAAAAATTTCATGGAACCACTGATTGAACAATTTTCTCTTCATTGATGAGAATGATGTTTTAACCGATAATGATATTGTGAACAAAAAAATTTGGTTGAACAACAGTGAAAAATGTTGTCGTTTCGCATACGAACGACCGATCTTCTATGCGTTGGTATGACAGTCGTACGAAAAAAATCTATCAAGTGCTATCATGCATGAGCGGGAACAGAAGATGACTCGAGTGTTTATGTCCAAGGACGACACGAACGAAAAATCCAAACGTTAAAAGTAGATTGGCCTAATGAGATAATGAAACCAGAATTCTGCAGATTATATTTTATGTATCACTATTTATGTATATAGGTAATGTAATAAACTATATTATACTCATTGCTGTTAATTGTTGTGTATTTCGCTCATTCTGGCCAGAAGGGCGTGGCTACAAGGTCACACGCACACTGCATCACTTCCACTTGTACGGAAGACATCATCACTACGTATTGCCCAACAAATGATTTTTTTAGATTGGTTAATGTGGGCCATGATTTCGACCAACAAACGAACGCCTCTCGGTTGTCGGATGACCAATCAGTCGATTTTCTAATTGTGTATTCCCACCTTAACATGAAGCTTCTGATTAGATCATTGTGAAGACTGCCAGGTGGACCTGCTTGGACTGTCTATGTGATAGGAGCTAAAATCTGAACTCCACTCAGTAGTAAAAGTAGCTTCTTTAGTCTAGGGCAGGGGTGGGCAACTGTGGCCCTCTAGCTGTTGTAAAACTACAAGTCCCATGCGGCATTGCAAAACTGACAGTTACAAGCATGACTCCCAAAGGCAGAGGCATGATGGGACTTGTAGTCCACCAACAGCTGGAGGGCCACAGTTGCCCACCCTTGGTCTAGGGAATATATAGAGCAGCAGAATAGTTAATTTATTCCTTGATCCCCCAGGAGTCATCACTCTTCTCTGGTCTCCTACGCTCCTGGAATGTGGATGGGCCTCCAACCACCTCAAGTACAGTGTGGGACTGCTGCTCCTGTGCCATAGGTGGTAATGTCAGAGAGCCTGCCCCTGGTTGACATACAAAGATGAGCAGTTCTGTGGCGGAGAGGCTGACCGTGGGAGTGAGGATCAGGGTAAATATTCCTCTACTCTACACACCCCTAGTCCAAACTATGAAACCTTGCCACCCATGGGGAAGGTGGGGGTACATAATACTATCTTACACCGACTGGAGTTCCACTATAAGTGCAGTGTACAATCATAATATAATACAATACAAAAATCCCCCTGCGCTCCACAGAACCTAGTGAGTAAGCTGCTATCACCTGTTCTTTATACCGCAAGATGTGTGAAATCAAATCATATAAGTGGTGAAGCGCTCAACTTATAATTCCCTAGTGAAATACACAAATCATACCTCTCAAGTAATACAAATAGTAAAAATAAATATTATATAGAACTAGTGCAATATCTTCATATACATAAAGAATATATCCCTGGTGATATAGTGAAAACTTATATCTCTTAAACTGTGCAGAAAGTGAAATACAATGATTAAAATAAATGGTGATGCCACACTGTGAAAAATAATGGCAAAGTGTTCAAAATAATGTCACTCCATGCTGCAATAGTGCTCTTCGTGAAAATCTTGACGTGACTCCCCTCAATAGCAGAAATGCCCCCTCACCTTCCACATTCGACCCTTGCGGGTCACAGAGCTTTTTTTATATATATCTCTCTGTTAGATGTCCTCCACTGCCTCCACCGACCATGATCCACCTCCGGGCAGTAAGTACCTCTCCAATTACTCCCCTCATACACCGAACTTTGCCAGGTAAACCTCTCCTCCACTGCCACCTCCGACCAGGATCCTCCTCCAGGCAGTAAATAATATCCAATACCCCTCACACAATGGACTCAGGCTCAGAACGATTCATATAAAACGACAAAACAGACCTCCATAGTGCAACACCGTTTTATTACACTAATCCAATGCAGTGGAACATTAAACTCACATGTCCTCACGATTTGACAAGCAGTTTCCCATATGCTATGGGTGTATACAGGAGTCCCAAGATGGCGTCCGAACCCGGAACCGTAGGGGTGACGTACTTCCGGTTCCGGGTTCGGACGCCATCTTGGGACTCCTGTATACACCCATAGCATATGGGAAACTGCTTGTCAAATCGTGAGGACATGTGAGTTTAATGTTCCACTGCATTGGATTAGTGTAATAAAACGGTGTTGCACTATGGAGGTCTGTTTTGTCGTTTTATATGAATCGTTCTGAGCCTGAGTCCATTGTGTGAGGGGTATTGGATATTATTTACTGCCTGGAGGAGGATCCTGGTCGGAGGTGGCAGTGGAGGAGAGGTTTACCTGGCAAAGTTCGGTGTATGAGGGGAGTAATTGGAGAGGTACTTACTGCCCGGAGGTGGATCATGGTCGGTGGAGGCAGTGGAGGACATCTAACAGAGAGATATATATAAAAAAAGCTCTGTGACCCGCAAGGGTCGAATGTGGAAGGTGAGGGGGCATTTCTGCTATTGAGGGGAGTCACGTCAAGATTTTCACGAAGAGCACTATTGCAGCATGGAGTGACATTATTTTGAACACTTTGCCATTATTTTTCACAGTGTGGCATCACCATTTATTTTAATCATTGTATTTCACTTTCTGCACAGTTTAAGAGATATAAGTTTTCACTATATCACCAGGGATATATTCTTTATGTATATGAAGATATTGCACTAGTTCTATATAATATTTATTTTTACTATTTGTATTACTTGAGAGGTATGATTTGTGTATTTCACTAGGGAATTATAAGTTGAGCGCTTCACCACTTATATGATTTGATTACAATCATAATATATGTAACTTTGTAGGAGCACAACCTACCCAGTTGGATTGCGTTTGTTGTGGGGTTTATTTTTATTGCTCCATGTCGTTGGGAAGATGCTGGTCATATTTTGTTTTCATATGCTGTATTTAACCCCTTCCCACCAGCCTGCCACGGCCCTTTAACTGGGTCTTAAGGCTGGGGGAAGAGGGGAGGGAAGGTAGTTTCAGACTTTGTAGTCATGTGACCACTGTGAGTGGCTATCACGGTGGTCACTTGATCAGGAGCCCATCCTGATGGCTCCACAACCAGCTCCGTCACTGTGCTGGGAGCGCATTTACAGTGCAGAAACCTCAGCCGCCATGGATGTATATGTGCAGTTTGTGGTTTTTAAGGCCCACCTTCCTTGCCACTGCATGTGTGCATTATGTGGTCAGCAAGAGGAAATGGGAATCTACTGAGATAAATGTGGTCATTCAATGGCAACAGACCTGGACTTTAGTCCCCCACAATGTTGTACGCTTTGGTGCGCTGCATTAAAAAAACTGCATGTTCCAGGTTTGTTCCATTGCTGTGCATTGACAGGCCATTTTAAATGAATGGACTGCCTTAATGCAGCGCACAATGTACCCCTGTTAATGTTCTCATAGTAATACATCACAACACATCCGATACATGTATAAAAATAGAATTTTTGTCTAATGCAACCAATTAGGGTTAGTCATGTATGAAATCTGGTTTATCAGCGACAGCCCTCCTGTATTCTCATTTTCCTGCCTAATGTTTATATTTCCTTTATTCTACTCATGACAATCACAACATAAAAAAACGTGTAATTCTGTGACGTGTTCTGATGGTTTAGCTGGCAGATGGCAGGTCTGTTCTGTGACAGGAACATGTGAAGCCAGGTAATGGGATCCATACCGTAGCTAGAGTTCGAAGTACTGTGAGAAAGAGGAGAAACAGCGCCCCGTGTGGACAAACAGAGCACTGAGCCTGTTATTCTGAGACACCTGGTACTGACTTTCCAGAAGTGGAAAATACAGTTGTTATGGTTTCATTGTATCAGGCCGAGAGGCCTTTTAGAAGCATTGATACTAAGTCAAACATACATAGGAAAATATCTAGTGGATGATGAATAACAATGTTGCAGATAGTAAATAAATAAACAAACAACAAGGCAGATCATATGAAACAATATAGCCTATGACAGCTTAGTTAGGCTATTAGACGCAGTTCTTTAGGTACAATATCTATACTGCACTAAATTGCCAAGTGTTATATTTTCACTGAAAGTGTTACTAAACCCACAACAGTAAAATCAGTCTGTATATGCAGTAAGGCATGCTTGTTATACTCACTGTGGAACCTAAGGGGTTAATCCTCTACATTGTGTAGAAAGGGCGCTTGGTCTCCTCTTCTCTGCATCTCATCTTGTTCAAATGTCCACACTGACAAGACAGACTGAACCCATAGCCCTGATGTACATGCTCAGTTTAGTGTGTATTGCTAGAGAGGTTTTTTTTTTTCTTGGGAAAGTGCATGTGATCAGCACAGGGCCAATCAGCACTCTCCAGACCGAGGTCAAGCGTTCTGCATCCTCCAAGAGCAGAAAGAAATCTCTTACCACAAGCTTTAACATGTGCTCAGCTGAAGTCACAAGACTGCTCTAACTGCTGGTGAGAAAAGGTATTTAGGCATTTAGATTTACTAAAATAATTGCATTTCCATGTTCTGTGTGCTGTGGGAGACCAAATAGAGTGAATGCAGGGTCTGGGGTCTAGTAACACTTTAAAGTGTCATTAAACCCAGAACCCCGCATTCACTATATCTGGTCTCACTCTATCTGGTCTCCCACAGTAAACAGAACACGGAAGTGCAATTATTTTAGTAAATGCTAAATACCTTTTCTCATCAGCAGTTAGAGCAATCTTGTGACTTCTATCAGTGTCCAGCAAAGCACTAGTTAAAGCTTGTAGGAGGAGTTTTCATTCTCCCTTATAAGACTACAGGACCCCTGACCGTATGGACAACACTGGCCCTGTGCTGATCACATGCACTCTCCAAAGAAAAAAAACTCTCTAGCCATACACAGTAAACTGAGCATGTGCAGAGTGACTCCTAGGGCTCTGTCCTATCAGCAGATGGATTGGACACAGTAGAAGAAGGGGAGGATCAGAGAAGACAGGATTAAACATCCTTTTTACACAATGCAGAGGATTAACCCCTTAGGTTCCACAGTGAGTATAACAAGCATGCTTTACTGCATATACAGACTGATTTTACTGTTGTGGGTTTAGTAACACTTTAAGGACTTCTTTGCCACATTTTTTATTTACCTCATAATGGCTGTCATTTAAAAGGGATGATAATTTGCATCTAGCTTATAATGGGGTAAGTATTTACTGATGGTAGAGCGTGATGTCACCTCCCTACCGATAAACCTAATTCAATCAGAGAACATTTTGAATTCATTCAGAAAATGCTGAGTGGCCAACCTCCTGTGTTCAGAAAGAAGCAGGGCAGCCACTCTGCACAGGACCCAGAAGCAAGATCACTGGAGTAACAGTGTCTACTTCAGTGATTTCCAGCTTCCAGGGGCATCAGCCAGGTATGTTATATATGTAGTTACACTGATCCAAGCTTGCCCAATGTAAATGTTTAAAATATTCGTATCTGGAATTTCACTTTAAAGTATAGGTAAAATAGGAAAAGTGAACGTTTACTGTATCATGTCCACAGTCTGTGAACATCGCTTGTATCACGTCTGCAGTCTCTGACCATCTTCTGTATCATGTCCACAGTCTGTGAACATTGCTTGTGTCATGTCTGCAGTCTCTCACCATCTCCTGTATCATGTCCGCAGTCTCTGACCATCTCCTGCATCACGTCTGCAGTCTCTGACCATCTCCTGTATCACGTCTGCAGTCTCTGACCATCTCCTGCATCACGTCTGCAGTCTCTGACCATCTCCTGTATCATGTCCACAGTCTGTGAACATCGCTTGTGTCATGTCTGCAGTCTCTGACCATCTCCTGTATCATGTCCACAGTCTCTGAACATAGCTTGTATCACGTCTGCAGTCTCTGACCATCTCCTGTATCATGTCCACAGTTTGTGAACATCGCTTGTGTCACGTCTGCAGTCTCTGACCATCTCCTGTATCATGTCCACAGTCTCTGAACATCGCTTGTATCACGTCTGCAGTCTCTGACCATCTCCTGCATCTTGTCTGCAGTCTCTGACCATCTCCTGTATCATGTCCACAGTCTGTGAATATCGCTTGTGTCATGTCTGCAGTCTCTGACCATCTCCTGTATCATGTCCACAGTCTCTGAACATAGCTTGAATCACGTCTGCAGTCTCTGACCATCTCCTGTATCATGTCCACAGTTTGTGAACATCGCTTGTGTCACCTCTGCAGTCTCTGACCATCTCCTGTATTATGTCCACAGTCTCTGAACATCGCTTGTATCATGTCTGCAGTCTCTGACCATCTCCTGTATCATGTCCACAGTTTGTGAACATCGCTTGTGTCATGTCTGCAGTCTCTGACCATCTCCTGTATCACGTCTGCAGTCTCTGACCATCTCCTGTATCATGTCCACAGTCTGTGAACATTGCTTGTGTCATGTCTGCAGTCTCTCACCATCTCCTGTATCATGTCCGCAGTCTCTGACCATCTCCTGCATCACGTCTGCAGTCTCTGACCATCTCCTGTATCACGTCTGCAGTCTCTGACCATCTCCTGCATCACGTCTGCAGTCTCTGACCATCTCCTGTATCATGTCCACAGTCTGTGAACATCGCTTGTGTCATGTCTGCAGTCTCTGACCATCTCCTGTATCATGTCCACAGTCTGTGAACATAGCTTGTATCACGTCTGCAGTCTCTGACCATCTCCTGTATCATGTCCACAGTTTGTGAACATCGCTTGTGTCACTTCTGCAGTCTCTGACCATCTCCTGTATCATGTCCACAGTCTCTGAACATCGCTTGTATCACGTCTGCAGTCTCTGACCATCTCCTGTATCACGTCTGCAGTCTCTGACCATCTCCTGCATCTTGTCTGCAGTCTCTGACCATCTCCTGTATCATGTCCACAGTCTGTGAATATCGCTTGTGTCATGTCTGCAGTCTCTGACCATCTCCTGTATCATGTCCACAGTCTCTGAACATCGCTTGTATCATGTCTGCAGTCTCTGACCATCTCCTGTATCATGTCCAAAGTTTGTGAACATCGCTTGTGTCATGTCTGCAGTCTCTGACCATCTCCTGTATCACGTCTGCAGTCTCTGACCATCTCCTGTATCATGTCCACAGTCTCTAAACATCGCTTGTATCACATCTGCAGTCTCTGACCATCTCCTGTATCATGTCTGCCGTCTCTGGCCATCTGCTGTATCATGCCCACAGTCTGTGAACATCGCTTGTATCATGTCTTCAGTCTCCGATCATCCCCTATATCATGTCCACAGTTTGTGACCATCTCCTGTACCATGTCTGCAGTCTCTGACCATCTCTTGTATTTTGTTCATAATTTCTGACCATCTCATTTTATCTTGTCCACAGTCTGACAATATCCTGTATTTTATGTCCACTGTCTCTGATAATCTCTTGCATCATGCCCATAGTCTCTGACTACATCCTGTTGTGTGTCTGCTGTTTCTTACACTGAATTTTATGTGTGGCCCTTTGGTGATGTTGAAGGTCACACTTGAGGCCCCTGTATAAAAAAAAGTTGACTGCCACTGCTGTAATATGTCTAAAATGTTTATTTCCTGTGATTGCCATCTCCATCTAGTGGCTATAATGCAGTATTTTCCTGAAATTCCTCAATCAGCAAAATAGTGCATTATGGCCACTAGATGGAGCTGAATATCATAGAAAATAAACATATTAGACACATTGCAGGGATTATGGTGTGTCTTTATTTCAACCTGACTAAATATGTAACTATATTCACAAAGACTGTGCGGATGCTGATACATTCACACAGTGAGTTTGGTAACAGCTGCAGTAGGGGTTATTTACTAAAACTGGAGAGTGCAAAATCTGATGCAACTCTGGATAGAAAACCAATCGGCGTCTGAGTTTTATTGCCAAAGCTTAACTGAACAAGCTGAAGTAATGCAGGCCATACATGGGTCAAATTCTAAACAAATTTTCTTTAGAGAATCAGAAATTT
The DNA here is from genome assembly GCF_062004578.1 of Staurois parvus. NCBI lineage: Eukaryota > Metazoa > Chordata > Amphibia > Anura > Ranidae > Staurois > Staurois parvus. The sequence continues at coordinate 2,007,653 of NW_028318183.1, read as the reverse complement.
TGTAGTCCAATGATGCCACGATTGATTTTGAAATTCGACCAACCAAGCCTTTATTTCCACCTCATTTGCTACAGAAAAGAATTTTTGTGGCCAATAATCTTCTTTTCTTTCCAGGTCACAGCTCATGCTCATTTTTTTTTCAATTACATTTCTCACGTGATTCTCCCATCATTGATTAGAAATTCGTTTGTTTTTCAAAAAATTTCCAACATGTTTGTTCACTAAAATCAGCCTTTGCTGTGGCCCACTAATGGTGCAAAATTTGAACCAACATACTTAGAAAAGATGTTGGAAAGAAAATTCTTTCAAAATTGGACTCATGTATTGCCGGATTTAGAAGCTGAATGACTACCATGCACAGCTGCACCAGATTTACATTTCATGCAATAGTGTTTTGAAAAATCTGTAATTTGTGGTTAAAAGAGTCAAAACAAAAGTAACAAAAGTTTAACAACATTGTTTATAAGGGTAAGCTTTAGTGGCAATGCATTAATGTGGAGGATACTAGATGTTGGTCATTTACAATTGCGCAGTCATGCAACATTGTACCCATTTAAAATTTTTAGCATTTTTTCATACAGATAGAGCTTTCTTTTGGTGGTATTTAATCACCACTGGGTGTTTTATTTTTTGTGCTATAAACAAAAAAATAGCAAATAATTTAAAAAAAAAAAAGTTTCTTTGCTTCTATTATAAAATTTTGCAAACAGGTAATTTTTCTCCTTCACTGATGTTCATTGATGAGGCTGCACTGATGGGTACTGATGAGGTGGCACAGATAGGCAGCACTGATGGGCAATGATAGGCTGCACTGATGAGGCAACACTGGTGGGCATTGATGATGCTGAACTGATAGGCGGTACTGATGGGCAGCGCTGACTGACAGTCCTGACTGGCAGCACTGACTGATGGCACTGACTGTCAACACTGCTGGGCACTGATGGGTGGCACTAATGGTCGCAACTGCTGTGGGGCATTAATGGGTGGCACTGCTGGGCGCTGATGGGTGGCACTGCTGGGCACTGGTGGGAGGCACCGCTGGGCACTGGTGGGTGGCAGTGCTGGGCCGCACTGCAGGGCACTGATGATCAGTGCCAATTTCCTCTGTGACAGCTTCCGGTTATCGGCAATACTTTCATAGCGTGACAGCGTGAGGAAAGTGCTGCCAATAACTGGCAATTATATTTACACCATGATCTGCTGTGTCATTGGACACAGCTGATCACGTGGTAAAAGGCCGCTGTGATTGGCCTTTTACCTCATCACATGATCAGCTGTGTCTGTGGGACACAAAGATCACAGAGATCGTTGGGTGCACACCGCTGGGGGCGCACGGGAGGGCACATTCTGGGAGAACGTCATATGACGCCCTCCAAGAACTGGGTAACCGCGCTGTAGCCGTCATTCAGCTATAGCGTGGTTACCAAGTGGATAAATAAAGAACATTCACTGGTCACATGTACAGCACCATGGCAATTGCAGATTTAATCAGGCTACAATGGCTCCATCTTCAGCTGTAAAGGATAAGAGGGTTCAGTTCCTCCTTAACCACTTCAATATCAGGCACTTTTACTCTCTTCCTGCCCAGGCCAATTTTTAGTTTTCAGCGCTGTCACACTCTGAATGACAATTGCGCAGTCATGCAACACTGTACCCAGGGCTGCTGTTAGAAACCACGGGACTCTATACAGCCAACCTGACAGGCCCCCCCCCCCCCAAGTTTACTATGCTTCAGTTATGAATGAACACAACGAATGATTGGTATCACTCATTGTGTTCATTCAGGAAAGGAAGGTGCTGGTAAATGTGACATATTTACTGGACCTTTCTCCCACTCTCCATTCTGAAGGATCCTATTGTGTGCTTGCAGCCACCTGTGGGAAGGAGAGAAGGGAAGCCGGCAGCACTGCGGGGGTGGGGGGCACACAGGAGGGCCTGAGCAGCATAGGGAAATTAGGGAAATGTATGGTCCACATGGAGGGAGATTAGTGTGGCTGGGGGGGGGGGGGAAATTACTGGAACCGATCCCCTGCATGGCTCTCTCTGCAGCAGCTGAAAGCCAGAAGGAGGGAGAGGATTAGAAGCCAGCTTTCAGCTGCTGCAGAGAGAGCCATGCAGGGGATCGGTTCCAGTAACTGCCTCCTTGTTGTGCCAATCACCCTCCCTGCCCACATCTGATTCACCCATCTACCTAGACCCCCCTGCTAGCCTGGGCCCCGTACAGGGGGACTGGTGGTACCGCCTTATCCATGGCCCTGTCCTTTTTTTCACACAAATAGAGTTTTATTTTGTTGGTATTTAATCACTACTGCTCGGTTATGTGATCAGCTGTGTCCAATCACAGCTGATAACATGTAAACAGGGAAATGCCGGTTATCGGCATTTCTCTCCTCCTTGTGTCAGAGCTCATCAGTGCCTTATGTCAATGCTTATCAGTGCCTCATGCCAGTGCCCATCAATGCCACATATCAATGCCTACCAGTGCACATCAATGCCACATATCAGTGCCCATCTGAGCTGCCTTTCAGTGTCACCCATCAGTGCCAGTCAGTGCCACCTATCAGTGCCAGTCAGTGCTGCCTAACAGTGCCTGTCAGTGCCCGCCTAACAGTGCCAGTCAGTGCCACCTATCAGTACCAGTCAGTGCCACCTATTAGTGCCAGTCAGTGCCGCCTATCAGTGCTGCCTATCAGTGCCATGTATCAGTGCTGCCTTTCAGTGCCGCTCAGTGATGCCTGTCAATGCCCATCAGTGCCACCTACCAGTGTCTCCTCATCAGTGCCCATCACTGCCACCTATCAGTGTCCATCAGTGCAGCCTATCAGTGCCCATCAGTGAAGCCTCATTAGCGCACATCAGTGAAGGAGAAAAATCACTTATTTACAAAATTTTATAACAAAAACTAAGAAAAAACATTTTTTTTTCAAAATTTTCAGTGGTTTTTGGTTTGTTTAAGAAAAAACAAAAAACCCAGAGGTGATTAAATACCACCAAAATAAAGCTCTATCTGTCACAAAAATGAAAAAAATTTCATATGGGTACAATGTTGTATGACCGCGCAATTGTCATTCAAAGTGTGACAGCGCTGAAAGCTGGAAATTGGCCTGGGCAGGAAGGGGGTATAAGTGCCCTGTAGGCTAGTGGTTAAACACTGTGATTGCTTACAGAAGTGAATTTCACTGCTATAAACAAGCATTTTACTGAAAGAAATTGATTCATTCAGATTGTTTTTTGTGATTAGCTGTGATTGGCCACAGCAAATCACATGGTACAGATGGGCTTTGATTGGCCCTGTCTGTACCATGTGAACTCTGTGACCAGTCACAGCTAACAACATAATTGTAACAATGAATGGCATGAATCAAAGTAATTCATTATTTACAAATGTCATGTGATCTGCTGTGATTGATCACAGTGATCACATGGTACCGACAGCGGGCCGGTATACCGATTAGTCATTGGCTGCGCCCAATGAAGGACACAGGTGGTGACAGATTGCGCCCGCAGTGCGGCCCCATGGCCATGCACAAGGCCCATTACCTGAGGACGTCCTATGACGTCCACCTGGAACAGAGAAAGTCCTGCCCGGCCGTCAAGTTGCTATAGGCCAAGCGGGAAGTAGTTAAACACCTAACTTTTCCCTCCCCTTTACCCTAAAGCCCATCTCCCAATCACATATTCAGCAGTTGAAAAAAAAAATACCTTAAGAGATCATTCACACCATGGTGCAGAAACGTCCGTTTTTCTGCACGCATTCTGCAAGGGCACAAGAAAATCAATTGTTCTCTATGTGCCCTGTTCACACCACAACACTAGTATCACATGCAGATTTTTTTCTGCGCAGAAATCTGCAAGGTGTATAAAACTCATTGAAGCGCGCATGATGTCTCTGCAATGAAATCTGCACATCAGTTTCCATCAGGTTTTCTGCACATATGGTGTGAACGAGGCCTAAAGTGGAACTAAGCCCATTGACTGTCGTGCTTGCATATGCTCTCAAACACACTGCCAAACCATCAGATGGGTGGTGTCCTAACTGATCACATGTGCAGCACCATGGCAGTTGCAGATCAAACATAGGCTAAGATGGCAGTTTCCTTGGCTGAATAGTTATTTCATAGTCTACTAACTTTGGTGAATGATGACCAGTAGACTTAGCACAGCAATTCGAACCCATGCCGACCAGTCACCTTTTCCTGACATCATAACACTCCTACAGTATGTTCTATGCTGAGAGGACCCTGCCATGGGACAGCCTATAGGAAATGTCCACATCACCCATGTCAGTGCCAAAATACTAACTTCACAAAGTAAGTATACAAACATCAAGATTGTTCAGAGTCATAGGGGTAGGCTAGAAATGATTTAAAACCTAAGTGTAGACAATATAAAAAAACACAGAAAAAATCAGCATGAGGGATATAACTTACAGTCAGCAGGGCGTGTCCCTTGTGCTGATTCCTCTTCCTATAGTAGCTCTCAGTAGCTCCATTCATAGATGTTGTACTCCAACTTCTATGAATGAAACAGGATCTGAGAATGAAGGACAGGTGGATGATTGGTAGGTCCACCTCCTCCATTCAGAGAGCCTGTGTCATTCATAAAAGCTGTAGTACAGTTTCTATGAATGGTGGGGTGGGCCTAGTCTTTATGTAAGGTATTTATAGTGCCGCGCTCCTATTTATAAACATATATATCTCTATATCCAATCTGTACTCATTCTGCTTAATTAATAATTATATAAATCAAATGTGAATCATAATGATAAGTGGTATTCCATAAACTAATATGATTAAGTAATTATCAATATATTGCCAATACACACATAAAAAACCTAAATTCATGTGATAAATAATAATCAATATAGGACCTTGATATAATGTGAATGATAAATAATAAATACAAATATATATATAATTAGTGCCACTCTAATTATATGTGATCACTCCAGCAATATTTGTGCAAGAATATATTCCAATGTGCACGTGCATTAGTGTAATACATAAATGAATAAATAAAGTCTTTATAAACAAGTGCCAAAGTGCAGGTGATTCCTTATTCCCTCTCGCCAGGTGCCTTATGGTCTCCCTATGCGCTCACCTTTATATTTGCCTGAGTAAAATTCAGGCAAATAGACTTTTTGATCCTTCCAGGATCGGTGGATTAATATTCTGTTTTAAGATGCACCAGGGTATGGATGTAGGTACTCCTGTACTTTCCTCTTTCTCCTTTTGCAACTGCTCATACACCGATATTCAGACCAGCTCTATCTCCTTATTCCCCTCCAGGGGTCATCTCCTTCTCATTTCCTCCTCTCACCCATGTGGAATATTAGGGTCAGATGTAGAGAAAAGAAACACAAACCATGGTGCCTTATCCTTTTAAATAGTGGAAATTTATTTCTGCCTGTAGCGATAATACACAGCGATATACAGTTCCTTGGTAGTCCAGGGCGGCATAAATATCACAGTCAATTGTGGGTGAAGCAATCCTCTACCTCTGCTCTCCCTCCCTGCCTGCCTCTGTCTGCGTTGGAATCGCTGAGCCTCTCCGCTGCAACGTCGTGACGTCAGAGCCCCTCCCCTACGCGTTGCGTCACAGGGTCACGTGACTTCATCAGGGGGATAATGATTGGATCTAGTCTTGCTCTCTTGATGAGAGTCTGTGATAGCCCATTAGTTGTATTAACCCCTGCTGCACTGGAAAATTATGGCAGCAGGGGTGGGGAGGGCAGGACAGAGGAGGATTTCGGCTAAAAGAAGAGGAATCAGCACAAGATACAAATCCTTTTGACTTTAAGTTATGTCCCTTGTGTTGATTTTTCTGTTTTTTACTTTAGGTACATTTAGGCTTTAAATAGAATGTAGAAACACATATACTATTTTACATTTTGACCATAGATATGTTTTAAGTTCTCTCAACAGCTGATTTAATCACATACTGAGTATGCAACTTCTTTAGCTTTTATTCTTTGCCTATGTTCCAGTTTAGGCTGGTGTAGTGGCCACTGCCTGAGTTTCAGGGTGCTTCCTTTTTTTTGCAGCGTCCTATTAAGCCACCCTTGCATTCAGGAACTAAAGTTGTCTCTCCCTATCTGTGTGCATCAATAGAAACACACAACCTAGGATATCAAGGAAATCCCCTTCTCCCCCCTTTCATGCTAACAGTCTAGTTTGAGACTGCACTGTCCATGGTTAATTCTTTCCTGTGAAGACCAGAAGTCCAGAGAGCAGGAGCCAGAAGACTTGAAAGTTTTAAAGTGAAAGCGCTGGGTTTAAAACTACTTGATCACTTAGCCTAAGCATAATGAAAACATTCACCCAAAATACAATAAATTATATTCCTATAATAAAATTAATAACAAAAAAGAATGAAAAAGATAAACTAATCGTAGCCAAATAAATGTTGACCTAGGAGGCCAAAAGTGGGGAAAAAAGTTGCTCCAGGTGCAAAGATAGGAGGAGCAATGTACAAATTGTAGTCTTTAAACAGTCTACACATTGCATCGTGGGTGTCATGGGGCTACGGCTTACATCATTCACCTTAGAAGAGATCTTATCTCTCATCTTATTGCCTTCCTGACTGATAAGCAGGCCAGTGACAAAATCAGAAGCCTGGTGGTCACATAGGACAAGGCCCCAGTCAAACACAAGGATGTAGGCAGGGAGGCAGAGACATGTAAATCAGGGCCGGTCACTCTCAGATACGGTCATACAGAAGATGTATGCAATAATAAACTTATGCTTCGTATTATCTCATAGTTATATTGACAGGTCCTTGTTAAGGGATCTGACACACACCACAACAGTCAGGTAATAGGTAACCTATGATCTCCAACTGTTGTAGAACTGCAATGTGTCCTTTTACACTATTTCTGGCATGGTTTGATAATATTTATAGCTTGCACAATAGCTTGAGATCCATTGGTACCTATTTAGATGGTATTCATGCTTGACTTGAGTATCTCTGGTTGTTCTTTACAGGCTTTTTTTTTGGTCTATGTGCAGGTGTTTGTTAGCATTTAAATTATTTTTACCCAATGGAACCCTAGGTAATAGGGGAAAGAATACGTACTTTGCATTGTTTTTTCGAGGTTCCAAGTCTATTGGGGGCCAAAAACACTTGTAGCTGACAACGCAAAAGAAGCTTGTGTACTTTTTTCAAGCTTCAAGTGAAACTCCCCCCAGGGGTGAACAGGCACAACTAAAACCATTAGATCTTTGATGTCCCCCTCTGCCTCTCCCTCCACTGGCTCCCCATTGCCCAACGCATTAAATTCAAATTGCTCACTCTGACCTATAAGGCCATTCACAACACTGTCCCTAACTACCTCACCGACCTGATTCCCAGGTACCACCCTACCCGTACCCTTCGCTCTTCACAGGACCTCCTTCTATCTTGCTCCCTTGTCTCCTCCTCCCACGCACGACTGCAAGACTTCTCCAGGTCCTCCCCCATCCTCTGGAACTCACTACCCCAATCCATCAGACTGTCACCTTCCCTCCTCACCTTCAGGCGCTCCCTGAAAACCCACCTCTTCAGGGAAGCCTACCCCACCCTCACCTAACAGCCGCTGCCCTTCCCTCCTCCTACCACTCCATCCCCCACAGCCGTTTCCTCCTGTGCCTCTACCCCCTCCCTCCTAGATTGTAAGCTCAAAAGAGTAGGGCCCTCTTACCCCTTGTGTACTGTTTGATGTTACTGTTCTGTTTCATGTATTGTCCCCCCCTCTATTGTACAGCGCTGAGCAAACCCTTTGGCGCTATATAAACTCGATAGATAAATAAATAAATAAATAAATGTCAAGCTTCAAACTTTGAGCTACAAAACACTCAGGTGTGAAAAGGGTCTTTGAGAAGCCATTGAGCGTGCTGTGCTAAAATCACTAAAGGCTCAGGCCAGGCAGTAATCTACGTCTACATTACAAATCAGTGGTGATGGAAGGTCCTCCTACAGCCAATAAAAGGAAATGTATAAACTGGCTCTTGAGGTTAGGACAGAGGAAAACAGAACTATGCCTTTGTCTACTGTACAGTAAGTGAGGACTAGGGTCAAACTGGGACATCTTACCAGGAACACTCAGTGGGTATATTTCTAGATGTCATGTATTATCCCATTTGTTTTTAGCTATGTTATTTATTTTGCATCTTTATGTGAAGCACATAAAAGACTGTGTTAGGTCATTCACATTAGCCGCTGACCCCTATAGGGCCCTCCATCTAATGTCCTCAGACTTCCCCACAGTCTATTGTGTTAACTTATACAAATATGTATTTTATTTATAAGCCAAATAACCTATCAGTATGTTTTTAAGCCTCTTTCTTTGTAACGGGCAGCATTTTATTCATGGCTAAACTGCTCTCCTGGTGTCATAGGGATCCACTGCCCAAAAGCTAGAGACTACTGCCACATGCCTCCCTGCATCCCTGATGTTCAAAGTCAGACAGCCACTTAGTACGCACTTTCAGACTTAGCATTTTTAAGGGCATTTGAAAGGGGTCAGGGCTGTCTGCCAAGATTCAAAATTCTACCAGGAAAAGCTATAGTGTAAATGAGTCCTTAGAGGGCAAGAGAGAACTAGAGCACCCATAGGAAACTCATCCAGAACATACAAACTCCATGCAGCTTGATAGTAATTAAACGCAAAATTCTAATCACCGCGGTATTATTTACAATTAACTACTGGAGGTAAAATAAAACATTGTGTGTAAAAGGCTTGCTGCTAAGTACTGTTATGTGTTCCCACACCAAAAGTTAAGTGACACACCCATGCCCCCCCCCCCCCTTTCCCAGTAACAGAAAAAAAACTTTGGTTAAATGCACAAATGCTTTTCTAAACACTACTTTTAAAGGCATTCTAAAATAACAATAAAAGTCACTTAATTCTCCTTTCTTCCCCATTCTGATGCTCAGTTTGAACTTCAGCAAGTCTTTTGCACCGTGTCTACATGCCTAAATGCGTTGAGTTGCGTAATTTATGCTCAGAAGCTCCGCAGTTTTGGGGTAATTTTTTTGCATCTAAACGATGCTCTTAAAATATGGATTTAAATGATCTAAGCGCCTAATGCGATGTATCTGAATTTCTGAATTACAATAGTAATGAATTTCAATGAATCCAAAATTAATTATAACAAAATTAAATATTCAAATTTGAAAGTTAATTTGAAAATGAATTGGAAACATACAGTAAGGTATAAAATTGGAACTACAGTAAGGTATAAAAGTTAAATAAGATGATAAGTCCTACTTTATGAGTAAAAAAGAATAGCGTAAGCCTGGTTTCACGCATATGCAGTGCGGTATATCGCATGTGATGCGCACAGGAACCGCACCGCATTCCTGTGCAAATCACATAAGAATTGTGTGCAGCGCGATTGGAGCCATACATTTTTTTATAGCTCAATTTGCACCGCATCCGCACCAAAAAGGTGCAGGATCCTTTTTTTGGTCCGCACTAGAATCGAATCGCATGGGTATTCACACCGATCTGCACATTGCACTGTATTTTGCAAACCAATTTCGGGGTGTTGTTAACATACACACCCACAGTGGTTCGTATGAACAGGGTGTGATTGTGATGCAGTGTGGAATTCGCACAGAAACCGCTGTCTGCACCGCATCAGTGTGAACCCAGGCTTAAACAGAATAAAATAAAACAATAGAATAGAAATAATAGAATAGAAAAGAAAAGACTGGAATATAATGGAATAGAGTAGAATAGAATAGAAAGAAATAGAATGAATATATCCATCTTTCAAATTTCAAAAATGAAATTTCGAAAATCGAATTTAAAATCGATTTGAAAATAACGATTATACAAAACTAATATGAATATATGAAATACATTCAGAAAATGAATCATTCTAACATACAATGTAAAGCGCTGAGCAAACTGTTGGCGCAATATAAATCCTATATAATAATAATAACAAATATGACGAAACAAAACTATTAGCTTAATGAACGAATCTGAAACAAAACTTATTTTTCCATGATGCACATCTCTAGTGGTTAGAATCAGGCACATAGGAGATAAGGCATTTTGCCTTTCCCATGCAGTGAGACTGCGCTGGAATAGCAGCCCAACACAATCCCACCACATGTGGTGTGAACATACCCTAATATACTGTAAACCATACAACCCTGCACCCGCCCCAACCCACCACCACCACCACTTTAGCCATCCTGATCTAATCAATATTAAACCCATCACCCCTACTGCTTACTTACTGTACCATAGTAGTACAGCTCCATAGTCTCAACATAGGGCCCTATACAGCTCTTTGAGGGCTGGTAATGACCCTAGGTTCACACCTATGCAGGTTGCGTTTGATGTGTTTCTGCATTGCGTGTTGTGCTTTTACACTTGTGTTTTTGATGCGTTTCTTTTTCTCATTTTTTAAAATTTTTCTTGTTGCTAGGCAGATTTTAAACGCCAAACACATAAAAAACGCAGCAAAAATGCAATACATGCTGTTCTGCAGCGTTCCCATTGAAGTCTATACAACCAAAAACGCAATGATTTGCGTTCAAAAAAGTCCCTGACCCTTTCCAAAAAACACACTGGGTGAAAATGCGGAGATGTAAACCTGTCCCATAGGAAATCATGTTGAATGGACTGTACTGCGTTTCTGCAAAGCACTGTAGAAAATGCTTAGGTGTGAACCTATGGTGAAGAGGACTTTGACATGGAAAAGAAGGTGCAAATCATGGCTAAGGTAAGTAAGCAGCTGGGATGTTTGTGTAGAATAAGGGGTTCATTCAAACTGTTGTGATGTATTCCTGTGCATTGTGGTGCACAGAAACACTCATTACCACAATGGAATAGTATTAAGGGGCCATCATTCAGTAGGGCTTGGGAGGGTTGGTTAGGGTAGTTTTGAATTAAAGCTACTGCTGTCCTTTTATGGTGTAGAAGCAGCTTTTTTAAAATGACAGTACTCCCAGAGGCGTCCCTAGGGTTGGTGTCACCTGGTGCGGTAACATTTGGTGACACCCCCTCCGATGATCCCTCCAGAATGGATCGGATCCATCCTGCGGGGATCGTCGGCTATCTTTACAACTTACCTCTTCTTGGAGCGGGCTTGGTGTCACCCCGTATAAGTTGCATGCCGACGATCCCCGCAGGATGGTTCAGATCTGAGGATTGAGCATAATGGATCGGAGTCCGATCCATTATGCTCCCCAATCCGCAGATCTGATCCATCCTGCGGGGATCGTCAGCATGCAACCTTATATGAGGTGACACCGGACCCACTCCAAGTAAAGATAAGTTGTAAAGAAAGCCAACGATCCCCGCAGGATGGATTGGATCCATCCTGTGGGGATCGTCGGCTTGCTTTACAACTTACCTTTTTGTGGAGCGGGTCCGGTGTCACTCTGTGCGGTCGGTGTCACCCGGTGCGGGTAGCACTCGCCACACCTGCCTCGGGACACCACTGAGTACTTACATTATGATCTCTCTTTAACATCCCTAAACTGGGAGGTAAGAGTGCTTTAAAGGCTTTAACAAAGCTACTGAAAGCTTGGAAAATGCCTCATACAACGTGCAGTTCACATCACACATTAAAAGCTGAAGCCTATATGTACAACGCCTAATTAAAGAGCAAGAGGATGCTTCAGAAACAAGAAACACCCAGCAGCCGTCTCTGGTAGAAACCCTGCATGTGGGTAGGTTGCGTCTCCAGTGTGCACTTTATAGCATTCACTTTCTTTCTTTCTTTTGGCTGGAGAGCAGCTTTTACACTTTGCATTATATGAAGTAATATGCTTTTGAACTACATTTATTTGTGAGTCATAGACTTACTGTCATGATTAAACAATATATTCCCAGAAATCCCTCCCGATATGGCTGTATATACTGTCTATTACTTATACCAGGGCACCAGACACTATACAGTAATCATGACTATAGTCTGCTTTAGTACTATTAATCTTTAATACATTCCTCTGGTCAGCTTGGCAGCATTGTCTATAATCTGATCCCTTTGTAACCATATCACAATTAAATTGATATCTATATCCATGTCACTGGATTTTCTACAAACATTTTTCCTTCTTCTTTTGAAGGTCCAGCAGCCCGTGCTGTGTGCTTATGGTAATCATATTAATGCAGACAATGTTAGAAAGTATCCCAAGACGATGACTTATGACTGCAAAAGACATGAAATACTTTGGTAATATTCGTGTCGGCTGTAGGCTTAAAGAGTGCAGTTGTGAAAAAATGTCAGTAAAGAGTTTAAAGGGTATAGTTGTAGAGGACATTATAGTAAAGGATTATCTGTGTCTTTTACTGTATAGCACGTAATGGCTTAAGAGGAATCTAGCATGAAATATGAAAAAGAGTTATCTGTATTAGAATGTGTCTTAACCCTAAAATCGAAAAGGTCTTTCTGAATATCTTAAATGTATTACAAGGTTTAGGGCCCAATTATGCCATGACATAGATTCTTTGCTTGTGTTCTGAACTTGGAATTGATTAGATCTTCTGACATTTTTATCTGAAGTGGCATGTAATGCCAGGCTGCAGCACCTGGTAATCTGTTGCCCAACCTGTGGCCTTTTGGCACTTACTGTGAGGCATCTGGGGCCCCTTCAGGCAGTAGTCCTGTTTTGTGCAAAAACCAACAGAACCACCGCACTATCACACAGTGTGCAAAAACAAACCAAAGAATGAATCAAAAATACAATTTGTGTTGCCGCTAGCTTACTGTCATGTGTTCCCACATCAAAGCAAATTTATTTATTAAAAAGTGCAGCGCAACTCCATATAAACAATATAATACAATAAATCACATAAATAGTTTGTGTAATTGAATTTTAATAAAGACTTTCATAAGCAGAAATTTCAGTGTCAGTATCTGTGTTATTTTTGAAAAGTCTACATGCCACCTCTTTCAGTGCAAAAATAAATAAATAAATATAAAAAATTCAGAATTTATATATCAGTTCTAATTTCAACCGAATTTTCTCGACCACCGCTTTTAGCTCCAACCGCCTACCTCTGTATTTGACCTTCACAAAGGTATGGATAATATACACTTTTCCCTTTAACTGGGCTGCTGTTAATTCCAGGAATTCACCAAATTTGTCAATAACTGGTCTGTAATCTTCCTTCCAAGATCCACTTCAACTCCAGCACCCTTCATTCAGAAAGAATAAAACAGGTTCTCTTAGTGTACTATTTCAGCTAATCTAACCTTTTCATAAAAGGTGTTCTTTTCAAAGAGTGACAGCTTGTACAGGAAACCTCTCCCTGTACTGCTGTCACAAACAGGGCTTTGATCGTCGAGCCTCTGCAGGAGGCTAGCCGCTAGCCGCTAGCCGCTAGCCGACTGAAGAACTAGGGCTAAAGACTGCCCACTCAGCTAGCTGCTTCTCAAGAACTTTTCCTATTGTCCTTAGTAAGAGATACCTCTTTAGGGAGTTTTAAATTTCATCACTGCCATTCAAATAGAATGCACTCTAAAGTGGATATAGCCTACTGTTTACAGAGGAGTTATCGCAGTGTTGATTATCATTGCTGTTACTGTTTTCTAATTCCATTACTTATTGCTGATTTTGTAGACTACCCGGTTTACTCCTAATTAACTGCATAGAATTCCATTATATACTTCTATAACCTAGTGAACGTGTTGTCTAGTGAATTGACCTAATCCTTTATTTACTCATTAATGTGCATACTGCTATTTATTGCAACCCATGACAATAAATTAGGTTCATTTACCACAAAAAGCAGTTTGATGTTTGCTTTTTGATACTGAACCTTAGTTGTGTGCAGGGTGTCTACAGTATATTTGTCCTCCCGGTAGCAGTGCAGTATCCATTTACTTAGCTTGGTGTCAGTGGAGCTGAGGTTGTTCTGAGAGTCAGGGCAGAAAAATAGAGAACCCAATCTCCCAAGCAGCTCCTGTGGGGGTAGTGCTACAGAATATAAAAAACAACAAGAAACACATTAGATAAGGTCACAACAGTTAAATAAAGCATTTTTGAATAAGAACCATTCATTCAACTTTTCCTGTATAAGGCAGTTCCCCTCCAGATTGGAAGAGAATGCTCAACTATTGTTGTACCATACTTGCTTTCCACTATACGTAATCTTCTCTTGGGCCATCATATTTTACACATCTGAGCAGCCCATATCTTGTGATACATAATGGCTTTTGATTTGTCCCCAGATTCTTCCTCTTCCCAGTCAGATTTTTTTACCTTCTGTATCCTATTGACACAACAGAAAGCAAGTAACAGTTGTTACTTGGACAGATGTTACCATTAACTCCCAGAGTTCTCATCTATTCCTGTTTCTGTGACAACCATACAATTTTGAATTTATCATCAATTTGTGCTCTGGGGATGTAGTCAGCAGTAAATGCCTGACAGGAGTTTTAGTACTTCCACACTCTGTCCAAGGGGGACAAAATTGCTCTAGATACCAATTAGAAATTATATATGAGGCTATGACATACCCTACTGTCATGAAGCTTCTAAAGGAATGATTTCCTTCTTTTTTTTTTAAGAGTATTCAACTGTTGGTACCTCTGTCAGGTATTTATTGCTGTATAAGTCACCTTCATTTTTTTTTTCGTCCTGGTGACCATTATCACTTGGCAGAATAGGAAGGAAAATGCAAAATGTTATGGCTGATACCAAAGCAGGAGGTGAGGGGAAATCTTCCAGTGGGGATATCTGCTATTAGTCCCCCTTTGTAATGTACAGCGCTGAGCGAACCATTGGTGCTTTATAAATACTGTATAATAATAATAATAATTAGTAGATATAGGACAGGTAGTGATAACTCATGCACCTAAATGTATGCCCCTTTATCCCCAGTAGCACTTAGAAGTTGAAATGACAGACCCGATGTGCCCTGGACATAATTGTGCATATTTAAAAAAAAAGACCCCATGTCTAAGATCCCACTAGGAGGGACTATCTAAAATTGAATTTTCCAGTTTTGGAAGCAGATCTCTTTTAAAAATAAATGTAAAATGCATGCCCTAAGAAATGTAAAATATGTGCCCTAAAATAACTAAGACAGCGTTAACATTCATTGGATTGAGAACAACTGCTTTTCTAGACAGTAGAAAGCTAGAGCTCACTACAGTATGTGGCGGATATACTGTAGTTGAGTTATGGATTTGGGTTCCAAAGAACAATTATTTATATGATGCCAACAATAAAAACAATAAAAGTGAAGTTTTAATGTTGATCTGAACAATCCTAAAGGAGATCCTGTCAAGGTCCTACCTTTTCCCAGAGGTTTTGTTACTCCATGTGCTAGCATCCATCTTGGATTTCTGCTGAGCATGATGGGAATCTTTTATGCCTTCAGGCCTCTGAGGTCCATCCCCCAGAGGGGTGTGGCTGAGTACATATAAGCCTGGGATCTGCACATGCTCTTTGCACTTGTGTCTTTGTCTTGCTACAGCTCTGTGTATACGCTCGTGACTCTTCTGGTATTCTGACTCGGCTTGTACTAAGACCATTCTCTGTGTTTCCCTTTGATCTGACCTTCCGTTGCTGAACCCGGCCCGTGACCTTTGATTCTCTGTCTACTGTTCTGTACTGTTTTGTCCCGTTGTTATTGACATGGCTTGTCTGACTACGCTATTGTCATTCTCACCAGCTACACGCTATTGGCGGCGGCCATTACCGCAGCTGGGGTGTCTCGCGGGCTGCGACCTGGTCCCTGGTTGCGTCAAGTCCATCCCCACCATCAGGGGCCCTGGTGAAGGGCAGCCTGGGACTTAGACTCCGCGCCCTGAGGGACTTCAGTCTGTTGGTGGTGGTTGTCGTCAGCCAGTGCGTTACCCTGCCACTAGGCCTACCTGTCCGTTCCACAGCCCTGCCCTGACAGATCCTTGCAACTCCTTTGCAGAGGAGCTGGTCTAAGTTATTTCTTTCCTTTAACCCACCTGTGAAGTGGCACATCTGTTTGATGTATACAACCGACTGCAGCAAAAGGTACAGAAAGGGAAGAAAAAAACATGATTTATATTGCCGGCAAATGGCAGCTTCAGCCACTTTTTTTTTTTTTTTTTTTAATTTAAATATTTATTAAGTTTTTCATGTTATTACAAAATCCCAAAAAAGGGAAAAAATTCTCATACAAATAAACATTTATAACATTTCTATCTTTCCCTTACTAAAAACTCTTTTCCTTCCCATCCCACTACCCCCCCTTCCCTCCCCTCATCCCCCCTCCTCCCCTTCTGCAGACTCTAGCTCATTCTACTCTCTTGAGGCTTGTTAATTTTTTACTAACATCCTAGTTCATATTTTCCTATATTTCTCTCTCAATCCTGCTCTTTCCCATTTTTCCCATCTCTTAGAATAAACTCTCATCCTATCTTCCTGCATATGGTATGATCTTTCCATTCTACCTATCCGGTTTACCCTATTAATCCAGTCTTCCTCCTTCGGTACCTCAGCCTTCCACCAATACTTAGGTATCAACCCTTTCGCCGCATTCAAGAAGTACCAAATACCTGAATCTTTATATTTATTTACAGATGTCTCCACATTGTGTAGGAGGCACGTCGTTGGGTCTAATCCTATGTCAATTTCGGTTATTTCTTTAATCAATTTGACTATTATCTTCCAAAAAGTCTGGATTTTCGGACATTCCCACCATATGTGAAACACCGTGCCCATCTCTCCACATCCTCTCCAGCACTTATTTGAGCTTTCCCCATTCATCTTGTGCTCTACACTCGGTGTAATGTGCCAACGTGTCATACACTTATAATTAACCTCAACCTCTCTCATACTAACATTATCGTGTATCAATCTAAACATCTTTCTCTGACTATCTTCATCAAACCCAACCCCCATATCTCTTTCCCATTTTGTGATAAAAGTTAACTTTGTGTTTGTGTCTAATTCTGTGAGTATTTTATACACTTTTGAAATACCGTGCTTCCCATCCCTTCGTGTCTCCAACAACCTTTCAAACATATTCCACTCCTGTTTTATTCTCAGGGGTTTCGGTAAATTTCCAATAAAACATTTCAATTGATGATATTTCCACTCATCTATTCTAATAAAAATATCTCCCTTCTTCTCTATTAAGTCTTTGAGTGATCTCAATTCCCCCTCCACCAAAACATCTCTCAGTTGGGTATCCTCCTTTCTAAACCATCTCCCTGATATCTTATTCTTTCCCGGGGGAAAGTAATCAGTATTTGTGAGAGGCATTAATATAGAATTAAATTCCCATTTCATGTTTTTGTGTAAGTTGTCCCATACCCTAAGAACATTTAAAGTGTAGATACTTGTGCTTTCTTTGATTTCCCTGAACTGTGGTGGAACCCATATCATCTGGTTCAATCTAATGCCACTAAGATCATTTTCAATTATTACCCAACTTTTCCCTTTATGGTTAAATGTCCAGTCATATATTCTTGCTAAAACCACTGCTTTATAGTATCTCTTGACATCTGGTAGACCCAATCCCCCTTTCTCTTTAGTCCTACTCAATGTTTCATATGCTATTCTGGGTTTTTTATTCTTCCATATGTATCTTGTTAACATTTTTTTCATTATCTTAAAGAAGGCTTCTGGGATTTTAATTGGTACCATTTGAAATCTATACAGTATTTTAGGCATAATTACCATTTTGACTAGGTTTATACGTCCTATCCAGGATGGATTTCCTCCTTCTAGTCTTTTTAAATCTTCCCTGATCTCATTTATCAAAGAGATATAGTTTAATCTATATAAATGCTTAGATGAGGCCGTGAGTTTTATTCCTAAGTATTTTATCTCTTTTTCTCTCCATATAAAGGGGAATTCTTTTTGTAGTTTTTCTTTTTCATTCTTTAATATATTAATATTCAGGATCTCTGTTTTCGTTGGATTAATTTTTAAATTTGAAAGTTCACCGTACTCCTTCAAAATCTTCATTATATTTGGGAGAGTTATTCGGGGATTCCCCACATAGAACAATAAGTCGTCCACAAAGGCCGCTACTCTATGTTCTATGGATTCTATCTGAATTCCCTTTACCGATCCACTATTTCTTATTATTGACAACAAAGGTTTGAGTGACAATACATATAGCAGGGGGGACAGTGGGCAGCCTTGTCTTGTACCATTAGACATTCCAATGGGTTCTGATCTCTCCCCATTTACCGTGATGATTGCAGTAGGCTCCCTATATAATTTACTTATCCACTATCGCATTCTATCACCTATCCCCAGCACTTTTAAGTTGTCCATCATAAAGCCCCAGTCCACTCTATCAAATGCCTTCTCTGCATCAATCGACAAGAGCGCCACCGGGGCTTTCCCTTTTCTACTTTTCTGAATAAGCATCAGGGTTCTCAAGCCGTTATCTCTGCCTTCTCTCCCCGGTACAAAGCCCACCTGGTCTCCATGGATCCACTCAGGCATCAGATCCCTCAACCTGTTCGCCAACACCTTTGCATACAGTTTAGTATCAGTGTTCAATAATGAGATAGGTCTATAGCTGGAGCACTGAGATGGATCTTTTCCCTCCTTGTGAATAAGTACTACATGGGCCTGTAGAGATTCTCTCCTCACTTCCATCCCACCTCCCAGAGCATTCATATATTTCTCCAACTTGGGTAACAGTACTTCACTAAATTTCTTATAGTACTTAACTGTATAACCATCCGGACCTGGGCTTTCCCCCCCCCCCCCTGTGCTTTTTAATGCTTTTTTAATTTCTTCCTGGGAAATTTCTGCGTCTAGGGAGTTCAACTGTGCTTCACTTAGTTTTGGTAATCCCGCATTTTTTAAGTATGTCATCTTTTTTTTATTAATTCCCTCTTGAGCTTCTTTTAGAGGGCCTTGGGGACTAATATTATATAACTTTTTGTAATACTCCGTAAATACTTTAATAATCTCTTTATTTGAGTGGACCAACTCCCCCTTTGAACTTTTTATCTTTTCTATATAGTTCCTATTTTTCTTTTTATTCAAAGCTCTCATTAGATATCTTCCTGGTCTGTCTCCCCATCTATATCTCTCATTCAAAACCCTGTTGTATACTCTTCTCTTCTCCTCATCCATCAACCTCTCTAGTTCATCTTTTTATCCAATAACTTCTGTCTCGAATCTTTTGTTATTTTCTTCTTATGTATCTGCTCCAAGTCCAATATTTCTTTTAATAGCCCACTGACCCTCTCTCTTCTTTCCTTTTTCTTCCTTGCTCCTGCCGCAATCAAGATACCTCTTATGAATACCTTATGGGTTTCCCAGACTGTAGCTATCGATACTTCCTCTGTTTCGTTCTCCTTAAAGTATACCTTGATCTCTTTCTCGATTTTCTGAACTACATCCTCATCCAGAAGAAGAACCTCATTTAACCTCCACCCTAATCCTCCAGACCCCCTTCTTCCCCATCCCATTTTCATTACGACCGGAGCATGATCCGAGAACGTCCTTGTCTCTATATCAATTTTAACCAGATGATCTATAAGTTGATGGTCTATTAAGATGTAGTCTAATCTCGAGTATATCTCATGTGCACTAGAGAAGAAGGTATAGTCTCTGTCTTTCATATGCGTTATTCTCCAGGTATCCACTAGTTGACATTCATGCATCACTTTCTTCAAAGCTCTCAGAGACCTACTCCCCTCTCTCTGCACAGAAGAGGTATTGTCCCATTGTGGGTCCATACAGAAATTTAGGTCTCCAGCTACTATCAAACGCCCTTTTTTAAATTCCATCAATTTTTTCAACAGACCCTTCATATACATCTCCGGATTTTTATTAGGGCAGTATATATTGGCTAGAGTACACTCCATCCCCTGAAGTCTACCTTTCAAGAATAAAAACCTCCCCTCCGGGTCGGTTCTTCTATCCTCCAGCTCAAATCTCATATTCTTTGCCAAACCTATTGCAACCCCTTTTGCTCTTTTAATTAGAGAATCTGCATAATACCATATTGGATAGTGTTTGGATTTCAATTTCACGTTTGCCTCTATCTCAAAGTGCGTCTCCTGTAAAAATACCACTGACGTCGCCCTGTGATGTAACTCATTAAATAACCTAAATCTCTTCCCTGGACAACTCAGCCCGTTCACATTATAGGTTATAAACTGTATTTCTTCCATCATTCCCAATTAACTCTATCTCTCTTCCAAATTGCCTCTTCCTCTTTATCCCTACTGTCCTGCAGAGTATTAACCCAATACCTCCTCTCCTTCCTCCCTCCCACCCAACTCCCGTCCCACCCAACTCCCATCCCCTCCCTCCCGCCCCCCCCCCCCTCTTTTTAGGCCTACTATTTGCCTACCAATCATTTGTGGAAATACAATCCACCTTTGATTTAATCTACAAGGCAAAAAAAAAACTCCACCCATGGACAACTTTTCCCCCTTCTCCAACCTCCCCCTTAACCTCCAAATCCTGCCTAAATATCTCAATAACAGTGGTTAGAGGGCGGTTGGGAGAGGGCAGAGAAAAGAGAGGAGGGAGAGAGAGAGAAAAAAAAAACGCTATCTCTCTCCCTCTCCTCCTCCCCCCCCTCCCCCCGCCTCCTCCCTCCAACAGATTGCCAGTCCTCCTTTCCTTTCATTCTGATTTCCCAGTGTTCTTCTTCCCAACCAGGAATCTCCAGTCTTTGTAGTTTAAGCCTATCACAAAATTATTGCAAATCTTCTGGGAACCTGAGATATGCTGTAATTCTATTTCTCCATCCTATTAGGCACTCAGGGGTCCCCCATCTATATTGCACATTCTGTTCTTTCATTCTTTCCAATAGAGGTCTAAGGGTTTTCCTTCTCCACAGAGTCTCTGATGACAAATCCGCATATATCTGTATGTCCTTTCCTTCATACATAATTACTGATTTTCCCTTAATCCTCTTCCAAATTTTATCTTTATCTAGAAAGTCACAAAATTTAACAAGTATATCTCTTGGCTTTTCCTTTCCCGAATTTCCTTGGAGTTTTCCTTGCCTAAAAATTCCTTCCATTTTAGTCCTTTCCATATCAGTACTGTCCATTATGGAGTTTAATATTTTACAGACCACCTCTTGCAAATTTTCTCCTTTTGAATTCTCTGGGACCCCTCGTATCCTAATATTTCTCCTCCTGTTCCTATTTTCTTGTATCTCAGTCTTATAGCACAGTTTTTCTTGGGCTTTCCCTATATTGATTATTTCTTTTTCCAATTCAGAGATAATTTGGGATTGATTTTTAACTTTTTCCTCCGTTTCTTCCACTCTCACCAAGAGATGTCCCAGATCATTTCGAATATTTACAATTTCTTGTTTTATTGTTTTTTCCAGTCCTTTAAACATTTCTGCCATTTCCTTTTTGATTGGTATTTGTAGCTCTGTCTCCATCTCTGTATTAGCTGATAATTGTTGGCTACTAATGTCAAGGCCTAGTGATAGTCTAGGGCTACTTTCCAGGCTTAGTTCTACTTCACCTTTTCCACTTTTACCCTGAGACCTTTCTGGAGTTATGTTTCCCTGAGAAGTATATTTTTTAATAATACCGGTCTGAGTCCCTTTAGGCCCACTTCCTTTTGCATTTTTATTTTTCATTCTTCTATGGCTCTTATTCTTCTTTATAGGCTCGGGGTTAAGGAGAGACAGCTATTAATATACAAATCACACCTTATCCACTCACTTGGTTTTCAATCTTTTCTTTCGTTTTTCCTCTTCTCCTTTGCACTCCTTTACATTCCCCAATCAAGGGGGGTCCCCTCTTTACTCTCATACACTGCTTCTCCTAAACAGCTCACAACAGCGTTCAATATTAATCAAGTTTCGACCAGAGTCACTCACCCTCCTCGTGTCACTTTTCCCCTCATGACCCGGCTAAGAGCTCTCTTCATCTGTCATTCAGCTGGGCAGTGTGTATATTTAGGGGACTCCCAAGGGTATCTTCCGCCTTTCTCTCTCCAATCCCCAGTGCCTCTCCTCCTTCACAAGCAGGGCTCCGAGCAATGGGCCAGTCAGCAGGGCCCCGGACAGTGGACCAATAAGTATGACTCCATATAGTTGACCAGCAGTCAGGTCTTCGGCTAATAAGCCGGCAAACAGATCTCCGGGTAGGGACCGACCACCAGGGCTCCGAGCACTGGGTTTAGCATACGGAGCTCCAAACCGTGAGCTAGCTAACAGGGCACCAGATAGTCAGCCGGCAAACAGAGGTCCAAGTATTGGACCGGCAACAGGGCTCTAATTAGTGAGCCTGTGAGCAGGGCAGCTCCTCTCCTTCCACACCACACACCGGCCGGCTTCCTGGTCTCCCAGCGGTGCTTAGCGGCTCAGCTTCAACCACTTAACTTCTGTTTGTAAAAAAAAAAAGTGGCTGAGGACTCCATTAGGGTTAGGGTTTAGGGTTCCCCCTAAAAATATATACCAGTCGTATGTGGTGGGGTCTCTCCCAAATAGATTTAAGGGGAACTCCACAGCAAAATCAAGTTAAAAGCATGCCCCCCACAAAAAATCCACACCAGGCCCTTATCTGCCCCCCCACCCCAACTATACTAGGCCATATGCCTGTCAGGGCTGGGCTCCTGCTACTTAATGAGCAGCTGTTATCTTTTAGTGCTCAGAAGCTGCTCAGCTGTTGGTTAATTATCAGCCACCCATTGGATACCATTACCTGCCTCATTAGTCCAGCCTACAGCGAGCCCTTTTTGCTATTTTAGCAGCTTAGCTCAATTTCTCCTTGCCCTTGCGTGGTCTATGATCTCCAGTGTGTTCCTGTCTGTGTTCTTGTGTACAACTCAGTCTGGCTGACTTCTCTTCTGATTCCTGTTTCTGATTTTTGGCTCCTGACTATGCTGATTTCTGGTTTCCTGACTCTGGCTCGTTTGATAACCTGCTCTGACATCCAAACCCTGACTTCTGTTTTGACTGAGTTCCTGATCTATGTTATATTTGCTATTTCATTAAAGGTGTGATTTTAACTGCACTTTCTGTCTTCTCCTGGTTCATGGTTCCCGACATTGCCCTCAGCATGAGGGGGTACCTTTCCAAACACCTTGTCCCCATGTTAGGGCCCTCAAATCCCTCTTGTATTGAACTGTATTGTTACTGTATTGTCTCCCGTTATATTGTAAAGCGCTGAGCAAACCGTTGGCGCTATATAAATCCTGTATAATAATAATAATAATAATGTTGCAGAGGACAAGAGTCTCTTCCCTACAACTCTGGCTTGGTGGCTGTGGGGGTCTGTGGGTGGAGGGGCCTTACAATTATCTTTTTTTGTAAATGAGTAAGGGTACTGTGTACATCTTACTCATTCACATAGAAGGTTGTCATATCTGGATGTGCCCTTTTGTTAAAGGGAGCTTCCAGGTTCCGATAAGGATTGTGCAAAAGAAGTCCTTATCCTCATCAATATGGGGACAAGGCTCTTCCTGGGGGGGTGTGTCATGTTGAGGGCAAGTGGCCTGGTATGGTTTGGTGGTAGCTGCATGCTTATCCCTCCCCTTTCCTGGCCTGTCTGGATGCATATTACTGGTTGCCAAAGACATGACATCTGCCACAACCTTCACAGCGGGCATATATAGTAGTGGAATAAAAAACCTGCTGCTATGTGTGATGTTTGGCTCCTGTCAAACTGGTTTAAAGTCCAGCATTTGGATGAATGCCCATCAAGCAAATTTCAGTCCAAACCTGTGTTCGGACCACATCGAGAGCTCATCCTTAGTAATCAGTAAGGAGGACAATGCAATAATGATTTTCAAGAAAGCTTCTTTTTACAAAATTGGTTGGATTCAGGTAACATACTGCACTAGAGGAATATGGGAGGATTCACTGACTAGTGGTACTGGAAAAGATTTGTACCAGGTAAGTCAACTTGTGGTCTAAAGTCCACTCTGAGTGGTTCATTCTAAACTAGCCTTGCCTTACAATTACCCTATGACTTGACTATTGAGAATTACTGTACCTGAGATAATGCGCATTTAAACACATCACAATGCACAAATGTGAGCCAGTTGTGCACTGCAGTCCTCTGTGGAGAAAAATGTGCTTCTGGCGCTTTGAAACCTCCACATTAATGCACATATAGTAATGCATCACAACGTAGGGGAAAGTTGTGAGTCGGACCTAGGTCTCTTACTTTGAGCACCTTGGACAGCTGTTATGAGGGAATCACATTCTCTTTCTTAATTTCTTGAATTTAGTTTGTTATGGAAAATGGAGCAAGAAGAGTGAGATGACTGAAAGGAGAGCCAGGAACTCCAATGAGGAGATCCCACCACTGGATTCTTCAAGGGAAGGTATGAAGAGTCACATCATAAGCATGCACCCTTTAACTGAAAATTGTGTTTGGACTTTTTAATTAAAAAAACAATAAAAATAAATATATATATGTACATATACAAATATATACTTTTATGAAACAAGGCTTGGAAATCTAACAATATCTTTTTTTTAATAATTTCCTATATACTTTTGCCTGTTTTTAGCATGTACTTTCTTAAACAGCAGGATCAGCTTTCATTATAAGTGCCTGGTGCAATCTCAATGTTGTAATAAAAAAGGCTGCAGTGTCTACATTCCTTTAGAATTGGGGAAGCCTTGGGGAGTTCCTCATCAGAAATGAAATACTTTTTGGGGGTGCCTGAAATTTGACTTAACACAGGCTTCTGAGAATATCAGTGAGCCAGTCACACAAGCAGGGAATTCTGTATTCCAACATAATTGAAAGTTGAACATGTATTTCAATTATACATGTCATAAAGTAGAGTTTTCTGATTTGGTTTTTGATACCATTAGGCACCCTCTGAAGCAGACAAATGATGGGTGTGAAGATTAACTTAAAGTCTAAACTCAAGAACAAAAATTTAATATATTGTGGATTATCTGTCTTTAGATGTGGTGGATGCATTTGTTTTCTTTTTTCTTCAGGCTAATTTGTAATCCTGGCAGTATCAGACTTCTTTTTCTAGGGTGACAACGCTTACTCACTTCTAATTATGGAGGTGTTTACTGGCAGGATTACAGGAGAAAATACCTTGAGAAAGTCTGAAAAATTAAAAATAATGCAGCCACCACAACTAAGGACTGGTAAGCTGCAATATAATACATTTCGTTTCTTGGGTTAGATACACTTTCATTTTTCATAATAAAGCGCCACAGTAATAGTAATTTAAAACTGAGCATTCACATTATAGCATAAGCGAAACAGTAACTGATTCTCTTTAATAGAAACATAGAAAAGTGACAGGAAAAAAAAATTTGTGGTCCATCGAGTCTGTCCATTTTTTGGGGGTTTTTTTTCCTTTTTTTGTTTGTTTTTCATTTGCTTTTTTGTCTGAGTATAGATCTATGCTTGTCCCAAGCATATTTGAAGCTATTTACTGTTGACTGGCTCACTACCTCTGCTGGAAGTTTATTCCAAGCATCAACTGCTTTTTCAGTAAAATAGTACTTTCTGAGATTAGTGTTGAACTTTCCTCCAGTTAGTTTAAGGTCATGTCCCCGTGTTCTTGATTTTGGTTTCCTGTTAAAAAGACTGCCCTCTTGAACCTTATTCACCCCCTTGATGTATTTAAAGGTTTCAATCATGTCTCTTCTTTCCCTTCTTTCCTCCAGACTGTACATATTAACCAGTTCCCCACTGCACTATTGCCAAAAGATGGCCACAGCGCTGTCAGCTAGTTCTGGACGTCCTCCCAGAATCACGCCCCCCACGTGCTCCCTGGGGCCCGCACCAGGCGCGATCTGTGATTTCTGTGTTCTGATCACATGTCCAGGTAAAGGGACAATCAGAACAGCCTTTTTCCATGTTATCACCAGTGTCCAATTATTTATTTATTATTATTTATTATTACATCGAGTTTATATAGCGCCAAAGGGTTTGCTCAGCGCTGTACAATAGGGGGGACAATACATGGCACAGTACAACAAAAACAGACAGCGTACGAGGGGTAAGAGGGCCCTACTCTTACGAGCTTACAATCTAGGAGGTTTTACAGCGTAAATAGGAAATTTTGGTTATCGGCAGTCCTCTACTCACGCTGACAGTGCGTAAGGAGAGGAGAGCCGGTAAGCTGCATTTCTCAGAGGGGACATCGACACTGATCATCAGGACACTGATCATCAGTACCCTGATGATCAGTGTAGCCCAATTAGTGCCCATCAGTGCGGCTAACAGTTCCCATCAGTGCTTTGTGTCAGTGCCCATCAGTGCTGGCTATCAGTACTCATCGGTGCTGGCTATTAGTTCATCCTCAACGCTGGCTAACAGTGTCCATCAGTGCTGGCTGTCAGTGCCCATCAGTGCTGGCTATCAGTACCCATCAGTGCTGGTTATCAGTGCATCCTCAGTGCTGGCTATCAGTGTCCATCAGTGATGCCTGTCAGTGCAAGCTATCAGTGCCCATCTGTGCCGCATATTGGTGCAACCTCATCAGTGCCCATCAGTGCGGCTAATAGTGCCCATCAGTGCTTTGTATCAGTGGCCATCGGTGCTGGCTGTCAGTGGCCATCAGTGCTGGCTGTCAGTGCCCATCAGTGCGGCCTATCAGTGCCCATCAATTCTGCTTATCAGTGCAGCCTCATCAGTGGCCATCAGTGTAGCCTCATTAGTGGCCATCATTGCAGCCTATCAATGCTCATCGGTGCAGCCTATCAGTGCCCATCAGTGCAGCCTCAAAAGCGCACATCAGTGAAGGAGAAAAATCACTTATTTACAAAACTTTATAACAGAAATGAAGAAAAACCTTTTTTGTCAAAGTTGTTGGTCTTTTTTTGTTTGTTTAGCAAAAAATAAAAACCCAAGTGGTGATTAAATACCACCAAAAGAAAGCTCTATTTGTCTCATAAAATAATAAAAAATTTAGTTTGGGTACAGCGTTCCATGACTGCTCAATTGTCATTCAAAGTGCAACAGCGCTGAAAGTTGAAAATTGGCCTGGGCAGGAAGGGGATAAAAGTGCCCAGTAGGCAAGTGGTTAAAGTGTCACTAAACCCAGGACCCTGCATTCTCTCTAACTGGTCTCACACAGTACACAGAACATGGAAATGCAATTATTTTAGTAAACATAATCTGCTAAATACCTTTTCTCATCAGCAGTTAAAGCAGTCTTGTGACATCTATCAGTGTTCAGCAGAGCACTGGTTACAGCTTGTAGGAGGAGTTTTCTTTCTGCTCTAGGAGGATGCAAAACCCCTTACCTCTGTCTGAACAGTGCTGATTGGTCCTGTGCTGATCACATGCACCCTCCCAAGAAGAAAACACCTCTCTAGTAATACACACTAAACTGAGCATATGCAGAGTGTCTCCACATGATATGTCTTATCAGGAGATAAGAAGGGGACACTGGAAGAAAGGGAGGATCAAAGAAGTCAGGAGCAAACAGCATTTTTACACTATGCAGAGGATTAACCCCTTAGGTTACACAGTGAGTATATGAAGCATCATAAAGAAAGAAACACTTTAAAAACTATTCAGGTGGCGCATAAATCAATTATCAGTGCAGATAACTCTTATAAAGATATATAAATAAAATAAATAACATTTTCCACATAAAAAATAGTTAATGAAATAACAATAATTAATAATCAATGATATTCCAAAAGGAAAGTCCAAATGAATCAGTCCACAAAACAATCACCCCGTAAGGAAAACTTGTGCAAAAATAAATACATAAATATATGTGTAGTGTTCCCCTCTAAGATGTGCACTCACCAAAAAGTGTTGCCTCCCACATCTCGTGGTTGGCACACTAGGCTTTAATGGACGATTTTACAAGAAATAAATCAGACCACTGTGATGCTTTATTCTCCTTAATCTTGAAATATTGGAATAGCAGGACAAGAAAGCCCCAAATGGTGCAGTACCAACTAAACGATTCTTTATTGCCACGATAGAGTGCCACTTACAAGATGAAAATAAGTGAAAAAGCCCAAAGATGTTAGCTTTAGTAAGCACTTTGTGTAAGGAAAGCCGAATCAGTGCTCTCACCACCGCTGGCCTTCGATCTCTGACACTCCCACGTCACTTCCGGTTCCGGGCAGCGTCACTTCCGGTCGCCGCACAGCCACGCATTGACGCGTTTCATCACTTCCGACTTAGTCATAGGGGATGGCTGTGCGGTGCGGCGTACCACCTGTCTATGTTGATTATAAATCTCCAAAAATGACCATGATCAAAACTCTTAAAGAACAACTTTAAAAAAGTCGGAAACCACTTAGCAACCAGCACCTCCTGTCTTATTTTGAGAACACAGAAATCGTGGGCGTCCACACCTATTCAGAAGAGAAATTTCCTGTTTGAAAAACCACACATGCACAGTACACTCTTTCCTGTTGCAGCAAAGACTCTTTGAGAGTTGGTGGTACGCCGCACCGCACAGCCATCCCCTAAGTCAGAAGTGACGAAACGTGTCAGGGCGTGGCTGAGATCAAAGGCCAGCGGTGGTGAGAGCAATGATTCGGCTTTCCTTACACTAAAAGCTTACTAAAGCTAACATCTTTGGGCTTTTTCACTTATTTTCATCTTGTAAGTGGCAATAAAGAATCATTTAGTTGGTACTGCAGCATTTGGGGCTTTCTCGTTTTTTTTTCTCCTACATGGTCATTTGAGTGTGGAGCACTGGGAGGAGGGGTTTGTCTGCTGGAGTTCGTGAGCGCTTGTCCTGGTATTCCAATGTTTCAAGATTAAGGAGAATAAAGCATCACAGTGGTCTGATTTATTTCTTGTAAAATCGTCCATTAAAGCCTAGTGTGCCAACTACAAGATGTGGGAGGCAACACTTTTTGGTGAGTGCACACCTGAGAGGGGAGCACTGCACATATATTTATGTATTTATTTTTGCACAAGTTTTCCTCACGGGATGATCATTTTGTGGACTGATATATTTGGACTTTCCTTTTGGAATATCATTGATTATTAATTATTGTTATTTCATTAACTATTTTTTATGTGGAAAATATTATTTATTTTATTTATATATTTTTATAAGAGTTCTCTGCACTGATAATTGATTTATGCACCACCTGAATACTTTTTGAAGTGTTTCTTTCTTTATGATTATTTTATTTTTTAAGGTGGCAGCGTAGTGGTTATACACGGACGTTATATAATAGTGATAAGTATCACTCATTTAAACATTTAGTGCAGTTTGTTGGTTATACACCTTCACTACTTTCACATTTAGTATAACAAGCATGCTTTACTGCATATACAGACTGATTTTACTGTTCTGGGTTTAGTAATACTTTAAGTTCCTGAAGTTGCTTTTGATAAGTTTTATCCCCCAAACCTTTCACCATTTCTGTTATCTGTCTCTGGACTTGCTCTATTTTAGCAATATTTTTTGTAAGTAAAGTCTCCAGAACTGGACACAGTATTCTAAATGAGGTCTAACTAAAGATATTTATAGGGGAATCAGGACCTCTTTCCTCCTGCTGGTGACCCCTCTAGTGATGCAGCGTAGAATTCTAATTGATTTCCCCACTGCTTGGCCACACTGTTTACTCATTTTGCAATCATTTGAAATATGTACCCCCAAGTCCTTTTCCTCTGAAGTGCTAGCCAACAATGTATCCCCAATGTTGTACTCTGTCAAGGGATTATTTTTCCCTTGGTGCATTATTTTGCATTTAGAATCATTGAACTGCAATTTACACTTCTTGGACCAATCTTCCAGCAATGCCAAATCATGTTCCATGTTACAGACACCTCCCAGGATATCAACTCTATTACACACCTTTGTATCATTAGCAAAAAGACATACCTTACCCAACAAACCTTTAGTGATATCACTTATATATAGATTAAATAGAACAGGACCTTATACAGAGCCTTGTGGTACACCACTAGTGACTGGTCTCTGTTTTGAGTGAACCCCTTTACAACCACACTCTGGTATCTATTGTTTAGCCAGCTCAATATCCACTGTACCACCCAAGGGCTAAGTCCTAGCTGATAAAACTTTTTTATTAGATCATTATGTGGAACAGTATCAAATGCCTTGCTGAAATCAAGATATGCTATGTCCACAGCACCACCCTGGTCCAAAACATTGATAATATAGTCAAAGAATCCAATCAGATTAGTCTGACATGATCTGCCATCAGTAAAGCCATGCTGCTTTGGGTTCATTAAACTGTGTTTTTAAATGATCAATAATCCTTCTTTTCATTACATTAACATGACTACAACCGCTGTTAAACTCATTGTGAATAGGTACAATATGAGCTGTCTCCCAGTCATGGGGAACTTCTCTTGTTAGAGGAGATTGATTAAAAAGATCTGGTAATGGTCCAACAACTATACCTCGAAGTTCTCTTAGAACTCTGGTATGAATACCATCAGGGCCCATTGCTTTATTAATCTTTAACCAAGTCAGTTCCCCTGTTACCTCTATCTTGAGAAATCTTAAAAATGAACCATTACTAGACCCAATATGTCTCAACTTATTATTGTTAGTACAATTTATTTATGAGAAGACTGAACAGAAGGAATTGTCCAGGTGATTTGCTACATCTAGGTCTCCCACAACCTAAGTGTTGTTCCCAGTTTTCATTTTAGTGATCCCATCGTATTTTTTCTTTCTATTACTAATGTATCTAAGAAAGGTGTTATGTCCTTTCTTAATAGATTTAGCTATTTCCTCCTCTTTCTGAGCTTTGACAGGACTAATAATGTGTTTGGCCTCCTTTTGTCTATTCTTATACTCTTCTCTGTCAGATACACCTCCTGTTTCCTTGAATCTTCTATATGCTGATTTTTTTTTCCTTTACTATCCTACTTATTTCTTTATTGAACCTGTAATGAACAAAGAGTGCAGAGAGAGAGCACACGGAGACAGATCACACGGAACCCATCAACCCATTAATCCAATCACTGGCCGCAGCACAGACCTTCCTCAACAGCAGGCAGGGGGGAGCACCCAGCAAGGAACAAGACAGGGGGCCCGCTCCAGCATTATTTGTTGAGCCGGGTGCATTCTTGTTTCCATGGTAACCCGAGACTTGGGTTACCATGGCAACGGGCCCTGCCCCCCTCGATGCCGGCCCCACGCGGGGCGTGCAGCCTTTGTCTCTGGCAGGCACAGCGCGTGGGAGAGCAGAGACAGGGAGGGGGTTGACAGGAGGGGAGCCTGCATGTGGCAAATGACCAGCAGGGGGGCAGACTTGCTGGCACTTGGCCAGAGGAGCAGGATGCCTCCACAGCAGGGGAGCAGACTCCTGGCGGCAGCAGAGTGGGGGGTTGCTGGGGGGGTGGCAAGCAGGAATCGGGGGTGGGGGAGACTAGCTCTGTTTCAGAACCATATTTGTTTTTTATTCTGTTTATTCTTACTAACTTGCCTGACATATCATTTAGTTGCCTCCAGGATGGTGGACTTTAGCAGTGCCTACTGATTACTGTTGTTTTACTCTAACCTTTCAATTAACTTTTATAAATTCACCCATTTCAGCAAAATTTGTCCTTTTTGAAATCTAAAACTTTAGATTTTTTTTTTTAATGATTTTTCAGTTCTTATTTTAACATCAAACCAAAGACATTGGTGATCACTAGAACCCAAACCACCTCAACATTAGACAGTCGATCCCCATTTGTCAGAACTAAGTCTAGAATCTGATCATCTCGGGTTGGACTTTTTATTAACTGTTTTAGATAACCCCCATACAGTGCTTCCGTTACATCTCTGCTCCTGCTTTTAATAGTAGTTTGATAATTCCAGTCAATGTCTTTTTTTTCACTGAACTGTTTGCAAAGACATATTTATTCCGATGAATGACATCACTTTCACTTGCATGCACCTACCAGCATCTCAATAAACACTGCAGGTGTAAGTAAATGTGCCTTTCATTTCCTGTGTGAGACCAATTATCTGTTGCTTCAATGACTGACATTATTTGTGCATGGGAATTGACTTTCTATCCTGGAAATCACTGACATCCTGCACCACAAGATCTTTAGCAATGCAATAGAAGAAAATTGCAGCACATGAGCTGATTGCAGTAATCTACAGCAATTCATTTATTTCAAACAGTCACTTATTAAAGGAAACCTATGTATTTTTATTTTTTTTTAACTTCATATGTAAGTAACATCAGCACAATGTAATTAATCTCATCAATGTATATCAATTTTTAAAACATGCTTTAATGTATAGTTGTATTTTAATACCTATTATTACCCACCATAAGTTTTCTTTATTGTTCCTCTGTCTCAAAAGCAAGTCTATCAATTTGCTCCATTTTATCAGCTATGACCTATATAAGAAAAGTATATTTACAGATTTTAGGAGAGAAAGAGAATGGTGTCTTCCTTCAGCCACAGTTACTGGATAAATGTGGGACAATACTCGGATACTGATTTCTTTAAAGTGGACCTGAACTCAAAAAGATTTTGCTGTCATATAGCGAACTTCTGGAAAAATGTTAATTATGCCTATGAGCACTCAGACAGATTGAGGATTTGTCTTGAATTCCTCCTAAAAATATCAGTGTACTTCTTGTGTCTAAGTACTCTTGTGCCATGTGAGGTCATCTAAGTCATGGTGCGCTGACTTCTAGTCTCAAAGGATTTGGAGTAAAATTTGGTGATGTCACAGCTGTGGCGGTCACTGTTCTCCTCACTGGAGAGGAAGCTGTACCTAAGGATCTGTAGTACAAGGATTGCCTTGCTGTTGCTTCATTAATAGTATGGATCTGTGCTTCCTTTGCCTTTCCTGTAGCATTTTCATCATTACCCCACCAAGCATTAGATCACCAGTCATTAGTCAATAATTATCAATCCTCCAGTCACGTCTGACATGAGGAAGCAAAAATTGAAAGGAAAGACCAGGGCACTAAAATTAGTGTAAGCCAGGATACCTATATTACAAAAAGAAGTACACTTGCATATTATTATACAGACAGTGGGACCAGATAAAAAACCAGGACACAAGGAAAGCAGCTGTAAGCCATTGTGGATTTGGCAACATCCGAGTATGCAACAACAGAACACCAGGTCACAAAAAACAAACAGCTGGTGAGATGGGTTGAACTGGCGATATCTGAAGCTATGCTTTGCTGATAACAACTGTTAAGAAGTCAGGATGATTTTGGGAGGGGGCGGTCATAACGTGTTTCAAGGGGCTCCACCCTCTTTTTCAAATGAGGCATTTGAAAAAGAGGACGGAGCCTCTTGAAAGGCGTTATGCCCACCCCCCTCCTGACTTCAGCTTGATTTCTTGATAGCTGTCATCTCCGGAGAGCAGCTTCAGGAGCCGCCAGTTCAACCCATCTCACCAGCTGTTTGTTTTTGGTGCATACTCTGATGTTGCCATCTTCACACAATGGCTTACAGCTGCTTTCCTTGTGCCCTGGTGTCTTATCTGGTCCCACTATCTGGTGGATTGGTTTTACTTATATATGTAGGTGTGCTCCTTTTTGTAATAAAGGTATCTTGGCATGTACTAACCTCAGCACCCTGATCTTTGCTTTCAATTTCTGTTTGAGGGGATCCCTCACAGGGTGAAGCACGCCTTTACATCATCTCTCATCCATCCATCCACTCATCTATCCATCTTTCCTCCTTTTGTCTCTGTGGACTTTTCCACAATTACAGTGTCAGGGAAGACAAGGAGTAGCACATTAATGCACTAGTGCCAATTGCCTAATAGCCGCGCCCATTTCCATGCACATACGCACATGCGTGCGTGCACGCCCACCACCAGACTGGCACCAGGCAGGCTATTTAAATCAGACTGAACTAGGAGTCCTTGCCCTCTGGTCTTCTACATCTTGTTATCTGCTGTCTGCTGTATCCTGATCCTGTTGCCGACCTGACCTGTCTTGACCTCGCTTGAGCTCCGCCTGTACCAACTTGGCTTGCCTTTGGATTACGTCTTTGCCTGCTCCCTTGCTAGTTGTTTGATTTGTTGCTGACTCTTGGCCTGATCCCCGACTATCCACTTGCCTGCTGTCTGTACCTGATTTGCCCGTTAGATCCTGACCTGGCTTGTCTGACTCTACTATTCATCTGGCTTGTGACCATCACCTGCTACTAGTCTTCTGCAGTTGCTGAGTTCCTGTTGCTCTGCTGCTAGAATCTGCTGGCCACTGCTCCTGCTGACCTGCATCCACAGCCTACCTGCATCTGCAGTCTACCTGCATTCTCAACCTACCTGCATCCACAGCCTACCTGCATCCACAGCCAACCTGCATCCGCATCCTACCTGCATCCTCAGCCAACCCACATTTACAGCCTACTTGCATACTCAGCCAACCCGCATCTGCAGCCTACCTACATACTCAGCCAACCTGCATCCTGGTTGTACGGACTACCCACCTGCCAGCTGACATCGCAGACCTGCCAGGCAGTCGTGTCACTCCTGGCTCTTGTGCCTGCTGTCCGCTCCACCAGGTGCACCAAGCCTTCAGGCTCCACCACCAGATACATGACATACGGACTCATACACTCTGGAAGAGCCCTGTATGTATTGTGTATTTTATACACATTTCTGTTTTTGCTGATGAGGAAACAAAACCCTGTCTCTACAAAGATGTCTGCCTCCACATAGAAAAGTATGGTAAATCAGTACTGCCATTGGCATGGCTGGCCTCCCTTTGAAAATTCTAATTGCCTGACTGTGTCTGATTTCCCTATTTTGTGAATGATCTTTAACAACCAATGCAGGTCAGGAAAGACAGAACTCCTAATCAGAATACTTGTTCCAGGTCAGTGACTCAAAAAGTAAAACCATTGGATCAACATAACAGCAAAGGACTCAATATTTTCTGTACAGGTTAGCAATGGCAATTTCTATCATTTGTTGCTGCAGATTTCCTGTAAACAGCCAAAAGGTGAAATAATCAAGAATAAGGTAAATACTTACCAGGGGCGGACTGACAACTCATGGGGCCCCCGGGCAATAGGGGATCATGGGGCCCCTCTGTCCTTGCCCAAACTCAAAAAAGCCTATGAAAAAGGTACCAGGGGCATCTCTTGGGGCCCCCTACTAACCAGCATTACTTTTAAAAATGCAAACAAAACAGTAGAGAAGTGGCCCCTAATCTGATTCCACCATTTATTAATTTATGAGAACTAACATGACTGCTATTACTAGCATTATTCCTATTTTATCTCTACTGTAGCAGTATAAATGTTACACATTTGAAATATAGATGTGCCAAGGTTAGGTGTGGCTTTTGCCATAAAATATTACTACTGTATTTTACTGTATGCCAACTTCAGACTACTGCATATGCAATGCTAGCTACTATCAGCTTTGACCAATCAAACATTGGCTTTTAATAAACACTATATTTCTGAAGAATGCTGGTTATTCATTGGCTGGTATTATCTGTAGCCCACATAAGTAACAGTTTTCAACGAAAGTGTGCAATACATTGGATTAACCAATTACATTTTCATTTTATTTCTAAGCCTGTACTGGAAAGGGGCAATGAAAATAAATACAGTGCATCCAGAAAGTATTCACAGCGTTTAACTTTTGCCACATTATGTTATGGTACAGCCTTATTCCAAAATAGATTAAATTCATTTTTTTCCTCAACATTCTATAAACAATACTCCATAATGACAATGTGAAAGAAGTTAATTTTAAAATCTTTGTAATTTATTAAAAATGAAAAAATAAAAACACATGTACATAAGTATTCACAGCCTTTGCCATGACACTCAAAATTGAGCTCTGGTGCATTCTGTTCCCACTGATCATCCTTGAGATGTTTCCACAACTTGATTGGAGTCCCCCTGTGGGAAATTCAGTTGATTGGACATGATTAGGAAAGGCATAAGCCTGTCTATATAAGGTCCACACAGTTACAGTGCATGTCGGAGCACAAACCAAGTCATGAAATCCAAGGAATTGTCTGTAGACTTCCGAGACAGGATTGAATCAAGGCACAGATCTGGGGAAGGGTACAAAAAAATTTCTGCAGCATTGAAGGCCCCAATGAGCACAGTGGCCTCCATCATCCATAAATGAAAGAAGTTTGGAACCACCAGGAATCTTCCTAGAGCAGGCTGCTCGGCCAAAATGAGCGATCGAGGGAGAAGGGCCTTAGCCAGGGAGGTAACCAAGCACCCAGCGTTTCTCTGTGGAGAAAAGAGAACCTTCCAGAAGAGAAACCATCTCTGCAGCACTCCACCAATCAGGCCTGTATGGTAGAGTGGCCAGACGGAAGCCACTCCTCAGTAAAAGGCAAATGGCAGCCCAACTGGAGTTTGCCAAAAGGCACCTGAGGGACTCTCAGACCATGAGAAACACAACTCTCTGGTCTGATGAAACAAAGATTGAACTCTTTGGCCTGAATGCCAAGCGTCATGTCTGGAGGAAACCAGACATCGCTCACCACCTGGCCAATACCATCCCTACAGTGAACCATGGTGGTGGCAGCATCATGCTGTGGGGATGTTTTTCAGTAGCAATAACTGGGAGACTAGTCAGGATCGAAGGAAAGATGAATGCAGAAATGTACAGAGACATCCTTGATGAAAACCTGTTCCAGAGCGCTCTGGACCTTAGACTGGGGCGACGGTTCATCTTTCAACAGGACAACGACCCTAAGAACACAGCCCACATAACAAAGAATGGCTATGGGCCAACTCTGTGAATGTCCTGGAGTGGCCCAGCCAGTGCCCAGACTTGAACCCAATTGAACATCTCTGGAGAGATCTGAAAATGGCTGTGCACCCACGCTCCCCTCCAACCTAATGGAGCTTGAGAGGTACTGCAAAGAAAAATGGGAGAAATTGCCCAAAAATAGGTGTGCCAAGCTTGTAGCATCCTCCTCAAAAGGACTTGAAGCTGTAATTTGTGCTAAAGGTGCTTCAAGTATTGAGCAAAGGCTGTGAATACTTATGTACATGTGGGTTTTTTATTTTAAATAAATTGCAAAGATTTCAAAATGAACTTCTTTCACATTGTCATTATGGGATATTGTTTGTAGAATGTTGAGGAAAAAAATTAATTTAGTCCATTTTGGAATAAGGCTGTAACATAACAAAATGTGGCAAAAGTTAAGCGCTGTGAATACTTTCTAGATGCACTGTAGTTGCTATGAGCAAAATATGCTGCCAGAGAATTGTATAAGGCCAAACAAACTAGACTGAAAACACAACTGAGTAACACGGAAATGCGTGAAAAATGCACGTTGTGTTTGTGGTGCCATTATTTCCTAGTGGTACCATAAATGCAGGTGGCAGTTGTGCTTTTTGTAGCATGATTTCCATGCAATAAAGCACACATCGCAAGGGGCTTGGCTCAGTGCCAGAAAATAGTACTTGAGTTTCTCTGGAGCATTTGTCGTGTGACAGGCAGTCTATTCAAGTCAAAAACAAGCTGAAACGTATAAAACAAAGCATGACATCGCGTTGCGCAGGTGCAAATACAGCTGAAGTGTAAACAAGTGTTTCGACAATCACTGTAAAATCACTAAAATGGTAGTTTCCATTGTAGCATTGGATCACAGTTTGTGCATGTGATATAGGGCCCCTCATAAGTATTTCTAGTATCCAGAAAGCATCACTAATGATAAGGTAGATGTTGGCCATTCAGCTTTATAAGGGTCATGGGTCTTGTTGTTTCAGAGACTGTTCAGGACATTTTGGAATAATTGTCAACCTACTTTGGCTTCCTTTTTTGTTTTGTGTGGGTACTGACAGCAATAAACAAAAATTTGCTTTGTATGGAAAAATTAAACTAAATAACACATAAACTCAATCACTAACATCTCATATACACTTTAACAGGTTAATCTAATTTCAAAACATATTTTCAACCTTTTTTAATATACAGCATTTATTAAAACAATATATGTGTTGATCCTACTATAAAGAGAGCCTTATTCAGACATCTAGCTAATAGTTGTCTCCCATTTTTGCTCCTACGTAGTAACAAGAGCCCCTAGTTGAGACTTCATTCAGCATGGTCAACCATTGTTATCATCAGAAAGTTAGTATTGTAGCCCTTGCGGATAGATAGGAAGTGGCTAAAAAATGCTGGAGGATATCAGGAGCACTGGGATGCCAAAAATGGTGATGGTGAAAAAAGAATTTTCTGAAAAAAAAAAAAAAATAGCTGTTTATATTACACACTGCTTTGGTAAAATAATGTCATCCATTGAGGGTTTTGTGTTACCTTCTTCCAGAATTGGTCATTTAGTTTTGTGTGACTGCTAGCATGTAAATCATATGACAATTTACATGACTCAGAAATGAGTGATCTCCACCAAGATTCCACCAAGAATAGTAAAATGGTGTTTATATATAATATCTAGGGATGAACGCATACATAGGAGTACTAGCAGGTTTTTTTACTACAATAATTTTGAAATTGCACAGGGTTAGCAGAGTAAACATTGGCCAGCACCAGCGCAGTTTTATTCAGGGACAATTGGGCTAATTGATGTATGCCTAACTGTTATTGTCTATGTAGGGATAAAGAGGTGAGATGAATGTTTCCAATGATGTCAAAGTATGCTGTGAACAATACGCAGTTCCAAAAACTGATGGTCAATAAAAATGCTGCACTTTCATCACCTCAAGCTCAAAATACAAAATATAATACCAACCCTAACACAAAAGCAGCCTTGCTGGAAAATAAAAAGCTGTTTAACCTGTAAAAAATGCTCTAACAACACCTATAACACCCTAACCTTAACCTATTAACACCTACAGTATAACAACTATAACACCTATAAACATCAAAATACCCCACAAATGAATTAACAAAAATGATAATAATAATATTACACCCTGAAACAAAATACCATATATACTTGCAGGAAAAAAATTGCTACGAAGGGAACTAAAATTGAAGCTGACCTCAAATCAACCAAAAAAGACCAAAAGGCCCAAATAATAGGAAAAAAAAGACAGCAAAGAGGTTGATGGCCCAATGAGTTAGCAATCATTAATAAAGGTATGGTTTTTAAAAAATTCTTCTGGGCAAGTCTTCACATAAATAACTCTTAAACCGCAGGATTTGCGTAGAACCCATTTTTTATCATTATACAGGATTTATATAGCGCCAACAGTTTGCTCAGCGCTTTACAGTATAACGGGAGACAATACAGCAACAATACAGTTCAATACAAGAGGGTTAGGAGGGCCCTGCTCCTTGGAGCTTACAATCTAGGGGGGAGGGGCTAGTGGTACAAAAGGTAGTAACTGTGGGGGATGGACTGGTAGGAGGAGTAGAAGATTTCATTATTAGCTGAGGGCAGGACAGGCTTCCCTGAAGAGATAGGTTTTCAGAGATCGCCTAAAAGTGAGTAGAGTAGGCAGTAGTCTGATAAATTGGGGTAGAGAGTTCCAGAGGATGGGGGAAGCTCTGGAGAAGTTCTGGAGACGAGCATGGGAGGAGGAGACAAGGGAGCTAGAGAGCAGGAGGTCGTGCGAGGAGCAGAGAGTACAGTTTGGGTGATATTTGGAGACAAGATTGGGGATATAATTTGGGGCAGAGTTATAAATGGTTTTATATGTGATTGTTAATGTTTTGAATTGTATTAATTGGGCAATGGGAAGCCAGTGAAGGGATTGGCAGAGAGGGGTGGCAGATATGGAATGGTTAGTAAGGTGGATGAGTCTGGCAGCAGCATTCATGATAGACTGAAGAGGGGATAGCCTGCGATGCGGAAGGCCAATGAGGAGGGAGTTACAATAGTCAAGGCGAGAGATCACAAGGGTAGCATCAACCTATGCAGGTTTTCAATTTAAGAGTTTAGTTGTGGCATGTCACATTGTGGTAAAGTTTACAAAGCAAGAGTTTACTTCTGCACTGTATTGTACAGTAAGTTGGAATAACTGTGATGATACGCAGCTGATTTGAGTTCAGTGTTCAGTGTTAGAAAGTGATAGAACAGCAATTTTGAGAATGAGCATACGTTTCAGTTCCCATCATTCTCAGCAAGACCTTGAATGTAGCACTACAAGAAATGAATGGGTATCTAATGCTCCTGCGTGCATTCAAACTGATATCTCATTTTTTGGGTGCACTAAGCTTTTAACAGGTAAAACACATAACACTAATAAGGTAAAGGTCAATAATTGTTAGCATTTATATGGAGTACGTAAAGATCTTCATGAGCAAATGCAAAACCTCACATCCAGGTTCAATATTACCTTTCACTGTTCTTTGAATGAGTTGTTGTCACCCTTCCTCCCTGAATGTTTCCTGCATGTCCTCCAATTGTCACTGTAAGCCAGAGGGACAAACAAAGGTCAGTGGGTCACTCATCAATCAAACTGCACTATTCACTGATCAATACATATACCTGTAGGCAACATGAGCCCATCATTGTTATTGCTAAATTGCAGAGGGTGATACTGGAAGGCTGTATTGGGGTAATTAGAAACAGTGCAGCTACACATGACATGGCAGTGAATGTCAAAAATAACAAAGGACCAGAAGGCAGTCAGGAGCCATACGTTAAACATTCAAACAGAAGGTTATAAGAAGAGAACATGTGGAAGGCTGCCTTTTTTTTTTCTAACCCATAAAACTGCTGAAATCTGGATGTGGCAAATACAAAAGGCAAGAAAAAGGCCATTTGTTATTGTTATCTGCAGCCATGTACATGCGGTGCCATCCAGCTTTAAACCACACAACCTCCTTCATCTGACAGCAGCAGATGTTCTGCAGCTAGAGAAGTCACTCTTGTCCTTGATGTTTTAATTATTAGTATTAAATGTGAGATAGCTCGTAGCTGCAATTACATTTTTCATCTCATTTCATTTTAATCTCTAATAGCTGTAAAAGCTCTGAGAATGTAAAGATGGTTGTGTTGAGCAGCAATACCTTAGGAATGCCAAGTTCTAGGTACTGTACCTGGCAGAACAAGTGCATGTGGGCTCATTTAGGGTGCTTGTCAACATGCAACCTAGTTCCTGCAGGAATGTGTATCCTTTTCTCTGACCTGTTATAAATTTGGGCCATTCAAACTAAACATATAAAGTCATCAAACTCAACCAAAAGTAAACAATAAATAAATATTAGAAACCTAACAGGCCACATTTTTAACACTCCTGAATCAGTATTATCTGAACTGGCTGGCTTCTACACAGACTTATATAGCTCAAGAAGAGTATAAACACTGAGCGAAATTGTCCAGTATTTCCAGAATATCCCCCTTCCCAGTCGCACAGAGATGCAAATTAGATGCTCAAACTGCTTGCTCTGGGGGCACTCATGCTTGCTTTTTCCTGAGCTGTCTCAGTCTGTCCCTCCCCCCCTCCTCACTGGCTGTGATTGACATCAGCGGGAGCCAATGGCTCCCGCTGCTATGTATCAGCCAATGGGGAAGGAGAGACTCAGGAGAGCCATTGCTCTTGCACACATCGCTGGATCGGGATCAAGCTCAAGTGAGTAAGGGGGAGCTGCAGGGAATCTGCACTCAGGTTTTTTTACCGTCATGCATAGAATGCATGAAGGTACATAACTTCAGCCTTTACAACCACTCTAAATAGCATATATCTGATACTATATAGCTTTTTTTATGTGTATTCTATTTTGTTGATGTATAACTGTAAATGTTCTATTTTTGATATGAAGGTTCAATTTTGCTTCTGAAGAAAGAAACTCTGAAACTTTAAATGGAAAGTTCCACTTTATGTCCTTCTTCCCCCACCCAAAACTTTTGAGCATTTTTTTTGGAGGGGGAAGGGGGGGAGAGGGGAGCAAGTACCTAGTTTTGGTAGGTAGTCAATGCTATTTCCGGTTGGATCGCCTAGGCAAATCTACTGGAAGTAAAATTGGAATAACCTGTGAGCCACTTCAAATTTTTTGTATGAGATGTGAGATAAGAAGATAAATTCGCAGGCTCCTAGCTACATCCTCATTGCATGTACAGTAAATGAAAAACAAACAAAAATGAAAAATGGTGCCGCACCCCTTATATTAAGCCCGTGTAGGGATGAATTCAAATAATATTTAAATAAAGGGATTATCTAAATTACTCTAATATAAAATATACAATTCATTGATATACACACGATCAAAAAATATATATATATATATATAATATATATATATGTATGTATCAAAAATAAATATATCAAAAATAAATATATAAATACATAAAAATATATAACTGATAAAATGTCCAATATATATGAAAGTCCAACCTTGGATGAAATCCCATCAAGATGGGGCTGATTATGATTATTGCAAATTACTGTGACACACACTGCCTGTCCACACACCGTCCAGGCTGGACACAACACATATACTAAAAGCGCTATATAGTTTTTATATCTGTAAGTGCAAAATTGGCAGCAATAAATATATATTTTAACCAAGGATAAGGCACTATTCCTCTCTCTTTTTCCTCCTGGTAACACGTGGAGTAATAGGGAGAAAGCAGACACAATCTGTTGGAGGGAGGACCTTACCCTGGACCCATCCATAGCAGGATCAGCAGGAGCAAAGAGGAGAACCATTCAGCTTGTTTTCCATAGAGTAACACACCAAGTAACCTTTTGTTGTTTTGAGCATTTCTTCTTGTAGATTATCCGGGATTATGTTAACAGTAATTTGCAATAATCATAATCAGCCCCATCTTGATGGGATTTCATCCAAGGTTGGACTTTCATATATATTGGACATTTTATCAGTTATATATTTTTATGTATTTATATATTTATTTTTGATATATTTATTTTTGATACATACATATATATATTATATATATATTTTTTTTTTGTTCCTGTGTATATCAATGAATTGTATATTTTATATTAGAGTAATTTAGATAATCCCTTTATTTAAATATTATTTCAATTCATCCCTACACGAGCTTAATATAAGGGCGTGGCACCATTTTTCATTTTTGTTTGTTTTAAATCTACTGGAAGTCCTCCCCACCCTTAACCTCTTGGGACATGTCACAGGTCCCATGAAAGCTGTGGGACCATTCACATAGCACTGGATCTTTGGTCAGGTAAGTGTTCTTTTCTTAAAAGTCAGCAGCTACAGTATTTGTAGCTGCTGACTTTTAATTATTTGTATACAGGCTGAAGATTCTCTGTAAGATACTGATGTTTCATTGTTGATGAATAACTATTGACCACCAGTAGTATAGGCTGGCTATTGAGTTAAGTGACTTTGGCTTGGAAGGACTGTGAGTACCAGTGGCAAATGGGCATCTGTCATCATCTGAATCTCAACTCGCGTTATTCTTACTGTGCACCCCTTCAGCCATAGCTATATGTTGCCTTATTTATACAGTAAGTATTCTCTCCATTTCAAAGGCATGTCTTAACATTACCAATGCATTCTACTGCTTGAGCTAATTGAGCTTGAGAATAAGAAAATACTAGGGAAAAACTAGCTACAGTCAACACATCTGATTGGCTCACATAAAGTAACGCTTCACTGCAGACCTCTTTGTTTTAGAACAGGGCTCTCAAAACTTTATAAAGGGCCAGTTTACTGTCCTTCAGACTTTAGGATGATCGGATTGTGGTCAGCGGAGGTAGAAAATGTCCTGCATCAGTGAAAATAAACATAGTCTCAGGGTTGGTGGTCAGCAGGAGGAGCAGTTCTCCATTATTAGTATTAATAGGAGGAATAGTACCCATCATTGGTATCAGTGGAAGGAATAGTGCCCCACCATTGGTATCAATGG
This sequence comes from Staurois parvus, assembly GCF_062004578.1. Taxonomy (NCBI): domain Eukaryota; kingdom Metazoa; phylum Chordata; class Amphibia; order Anura; family Ranidae; genus Staurois; species Staurois parvus. Next base: position 1,964,116 of record NW_028318183.1, on the reverse strand, counting down.
GAGGCATAGTGTCCCATTGTTGATGTCAGTGGGAGGAATAGTGCCCCACTATTGGTATCAGTGGAAGAAATAGTGCCCATTGTTGGTGTCATTGGAAGGAAGAGTACCCCATCATTGGTATCAGTGGGAGGTATAGTACTCCATCATTGGTATCAGTGGGAGGAATAGTGTCCTACCAATGGTATGAATGGAAGAAACAGTGCCCCATTGTTGGTGTCAGTGGGTGGAATAGTATCTCATCATTGGTATCATGGGAGATATAGTACCCCGTCATTGGTAACAGTTTGACGAATAATGCCCCACCATTGGTATCAGTGGAAGAAACAGTACCCTATTGTTGGCGTCAGTTGGAGGAATAGTACCCCATCATGGATATCAGTAGGGAGTATAGAACCCCATCATTGGTATCAGTGGGAGGAATAGTGCCCCAACATTTGTATCAATGGAAAAAATAGTGCCCCATTGTTGGTGTCAGTGGGTTGAATAGTACCCCATCATTGGTATCAGTGGGAGCAAGGTATAGTACCCCATCATTGGTATCAGTGGAAATAATAGAACCCCACCATTGGTATCAATGGAAGAAATAGTGTCCCGTCATTGGTGTTAGTGGGAGGAATAGTGCCCCATCATTGATACTAGTGGAAGGAATTGTGCCCCATCATTAGTGTCACTGGCATGAATTATCATTGGAGGAATAGTGCCCCAAGATCTGGATAAAGGCTAGAAAAGGGCCGCAACCAGCCCTTGAGCCACAGTTTGGAGACCACTGATTTAAAAAATCATCAGCATGTTATAGCCTACATTTAGCTGCTTTTACTATTTATCAGTATCATATTCAATGTCTGAAATAATACTACCAACTTAGTTTATCCTTACTGTTGTAACACCCTATGTAATAAACCCTATGTAATAAAAACTTTAGCCAACCACCCCACAACAAAAAAAGTTATAACTATTAAATAAAATTTTAGTTCTTTTTTGCCAAAACTAGGGGAAACGTTTTTATTGGTTTGCTTATGTCTAATTTAAACCATGGATATTTTATATAGGGAATTCACCTAACAATGCATAACAAGTTGATGTGAATGGTATGTGGAAAAATAACTGTTGTGCATGTGATAGTACAAAAAAGAGCTGTATGGTGCATTGAAAGGAAGCTGGATAACAACATTATTAAGGTTGGATCACAAATTAATGATTGTTTGAGTCCAATTTATAATCATATACTGTATTACAAGAGATCAGCAGCCAAGGAAAAGGTATAGAAAACAACTGGACGAGGACAAATGTAAAATGACTATGAGCTCATTTCAGATGAATTTGTAACACAATATTTCAGCATTTTCAAGTTAAACAGAAAATTGAACTTTGTGCTGGTAATGTACACATATATAATGAATATGACATTCCATAACACAGATTATTCCCTTAAGAGTCAGAAAACAAACAGGAAATACCCCACAATTCTGAAATATGTCAGGAATTTACTGACTAGTGCAATAAGATTTTTTATTATCAATATCAGAAAAAAAACAGGAAATGTCCTATTGTATCCTGATATATCTGGAATTTACAGTATACAGATAAAAAAAGATAATTAGTCGGTAAGTTCTGAAGGTATTTAATCTCTCTCTCTGTATGTGTGTTTATGCACTCACCAGCCACTTTATTAGGCTGTACCTGTTTTGTTAACACACAATTACACAATTGCTAAGCAGCCAATCACATGGCATCAAATCAATGCATTTAGGCATCTAGATGTGGTGAAGATGACTTGCTGGAGTTCAAACTGAGCATCTGAATGGGGAAGAAAGGGGATTTAGGTGACTTTGAACATGGCGTGATTGTTGGTGCTAGACAGGCTGGTCTGAGTATTTAAAAAAGTGCTGATGTACTGGCATTTTCACACGTAATCATCTCTAGGTTTTACAGAGAATAGTCCGATAAAGAGAAAAGTTCCAGTGAGTGGCAGTTGTGTGGACGAACATGCCTTGTCAGAGGTCAGAGGAGAATGGGCAGACTGGTTGCTGCAACATTCAGATGGTAGGGTCAGAATTTGGCGTAAACAACATGAAAGCATGGATCCATTCTGCCTCGTACTAATAGTCCAGGCTGGTGGCGGGAGTCTAAAGGTGTGGGGGATATATTCTTAGCAATAGCAAGGTGTACCTAATAAAGTGGGGGTTTAAATGTGGGGGTTTTTTTTGTAGGTTAAGTATAAAACTAAACATAAAATGATAAAACTATTAAAGCAAAATGCGAGCTCAAATGTTCTTTTCAGCTTCAGATAAAATGGGGAAGGGGCACAACTTTTGCCAGGGTTTGAAATTGTGTCAATGTCCCTACTGGGTAGAAATTGTCATAATGTCATGATAACTGGCCTCCAAATAATTCCCAAGCAGTATTTGCTCAAGATATTTTCTGGCTTCTGTTACTATTTGAGTTTATAGCCTAACTCAGGGTTTCTTATGACTTTAACCTCCCTGGCGGTCTGATTATGTCAATGTTTCTAAATGTCAAAGCGGTACATTGTTTTGCATGGAAATTTCAGTGTCTGATGAAGAATTTCCCTACGAATCACTATCACTCAATTCTACAAGTGATTCTAATTCACTATCGCTGTTCTCTAGCTGGTGTAAAACCACTTTTGACCTAAAGGGACACTTTTTGGATGCCATGGACGTTCTCAAGTTTCCAGGCAGAAAAGAAAGGTAAAAGTGCAGGCAGGGCACTGGAGAAAGCCCTAGGGACAAAATAGGTTAAATGGTTTTATACAGTAATGTAATCCTGATTACACTGTATTGTGTGTATGTCATGTTTTTCCTTTTTTTGAATCTCCTACCAGTTCCGCCCCCCTGCGTTGCGGCGCTCATGGAAGAAAACCCGGAAGACAGATGCCGGAGGACACAGTGGGAGGACATCGGGTGGAGGACATAGTGGGAGGACACAGTGGGAGGACATCGGCTGGAGGACACAGTGGGAGGACAACGGCTGGAGGACACAGTGGGAGGACATCGGCTGGAGGACACAGTGGGAGGACATCAAGGGATCGCAGGGACAAGGTAAATTACACTACACAAACACACTACAGTGTAATCCCAAGTGTGGCTCGGGGTTACCGCTTTTGGTCCTGAAAATGAACCCCGAGCCACACTCGAGATACCGCTAGGGAGGTTAAAGTAGAAAGCAAGTCAAACCCTAAAAAAGCTTAAATCTAAATCTATGCTCTCCCCCAGCATTCTAAGCCTATTCTATCTGCCCTGTAAAAGGAAAGATGTGTATACTTTCCTATTCTGAAGTTGCTCTGGGCTCACATGATCGGGTCTCAGCTCCAGCTTCAATGTAGAGGAGGGACAGCCAACAACGGATGCCCCATAGTAAGCCTGTGGGTGATGTCATCACCCAGGCTCTGTAGCCACTTTTGGTGATCTCTCTTTTACACTGAAGGTGGCGCTGGAGAGATCATGTGACCGGACCAGAGCGACTTCAAAATAGGTAAGTATACAGAGAAAATAGGGGTGGGAGTAGATTTAAACTTAGGGTTTGACTTGACTTCCACTTTAAAGTCATAAGTCATAAGAAACTTAGAATTAGGTTTTATATTTTAAAAAATTCACTAAAATCATTATTAGTGGACATAAACATAACATAAATTACAAAATTCCTGCCGAATCTAACAGGTAAAACCGTACCGAGGTAACAAATAAAGCTCTGTGTGTAAACTAGGTCTTGGGTCTCATTCACATAGGTGATGTGGCCTGTACCGTGTGAATCAGTGTTTGTTTTTTTAAATGCTAATGCTGTTTGCAGGCAGCCTATGTTATGCTGTACCGCTACAGCAGCTGTATGAACACAGCTGCAGATCCTAATATGACAGGCATGTGGATGCAGGCAAATGGCCTCCAAACACTGACAGTGTGTATTTGGGGCCACTCACCCACACCTGCACTCTGCTGCATCCTCATAGAGTAACAGCCAGCTCTAGCCTCACAGATAAACTGCTCATTCACATTGTATGGGCCAGAGAAACCATCTAAATGCAATTTTTTAAAATTTTTAGTTTTTTTTTTTACAATTTTTACAATTATTTTGTACAATTTTTTTCAATAATTTTTTCCTATTTTTAAATTTTTTTAAGTTTTTTAATTTTTTTTATTTAATATTTACATTATTTAAAAATGTTAAAATTATTATTTTTTTATTTTTTACAACACTGTTGGGGGGATTGGATGAAATATCAGGAGTCTAAACAGACCCCTGACATCTCACCTTTGAGACGCATATTTTTTGATTCCTTTCTCTTTAGCCTCAGCTGCACTGAAGAAGAATGAATAGGAGATAGAGGTTCCCGTTCATTCTTAAACTAAGGCTTAGCAGACACAGTTTACAAGTCTACTTAGTTATGAATGGACACAGGAGTGATTGGCACTGATCACTCACTGTGTTCATTCACTAAAGGAAGGAGCCAGTAAATGAATGACATATTTACGGTTCCCTTCCCCCACTCTCCATCCTGAACATCCCGCTGTGTACTTGGAGCAGGCGGCGGGAGAGGGAAGGTGGCAGTGCTGCAGGGGGAGAGGGAGGGCCCTGGCAGACAGCAGGGCACACAGCAGGGAGAATCGTATGTGGCCAGGAGAGGGAGGGGGATTGTTGCATTGGGGGCCAATTGCAGGAATGATGCATTGTGTGTCTCTCCGTGCTGCAGCTGAAAGTCAGGGGGGGGGGGTTGAGGGGAAGAAACACAGGGCATCCTGACATTTGCAGAAGCTATAGAACATCTTCAACATTATATAATAAATCCAGCAGAATGTGACCAACTACTACTAGCTATACTAATACCTAAATAAGTGAGAACCTTCGCGGACACACAGACATTTCTAGAAGTTCCTTAGAAGATAGCAAATCTTGACATTTTGTGTTTCGATCCCCTTTAAAGTGTACTTCCACCTTTGGAACCAAAATTTGGAAACCCCTACTATGAATTTGTTATGTGAGCCCATTCATACAGCATACCTAAAGAATTTTTTTGAAAATGTCTTACCTTTCTCGTTGTTTCTCTGGAGCAGGATTGTACATAGGACTCTATGGGGAACTTGTATTATTCAGAATAACTTGCAAGGAACATGTTTAGGGACAGATTGGTTTAAAAGTGTAATAACATACAATGTTCCAAACCCTGAGATATTCTACCCGGTTTTAGAACAAACAGTGTGCACATCCAGTTTACAACTGTTAAGGAAGAACTGTCAACACAATTCAGACAGTTAATTTTGGTAATCAACTCCCCAGCCCCCTCCTTAAAGTGTTACTAAACCCACAACAGTAAAATCAGTCTGTATATGCAATAAAGCATGCTTGTTATACTCACTGTGGAACCTAAGGTGTTAATCCTCTGCATTGTGACTTCTGACGTCTCTGATCCTCCCCTTCTTCCAGTGTCCCCCTCTTATCTCCTGAAAAGACATATTGTATGGAGACACTCTGCACATGCTCAGTTTGGTGTGTATTGCTAGAGATATTTTTTTTCTTGGGAGAGTGCATGTGATCAGCACAGGGCCAATCAGCAATGTCCAGACAGAGGTCAGGGGTCCTGCATCCTACTAGAGCAAAATGAAAACTCCTCCTACAAGCTTTAGCCAGTGCTTGGCTGGACACTGATAGAAGTCACAAGACTGCTATATACTGCTGATGAGAAAAGGTATTTAGCAGTTTATATTTACTAAAATAATTGTATTCCCAGGTTGTGTGTACTGTGGGAGACCAGATATAGTGAATGCAGGCTCCTGGGTTTAGTAACACTTTAACAATACATAGAAGGGGGGAAACTTCATTTTTGGAGTTTTCTGAAAGGAGCAAGTAAAGCTGTTTGCAGAAATTTTTTAAATAGTTTTTGAAGTGTTACTGAACCCAGGAAATGCAATTATTTTAGTAAATATAAACTGCTGAATACCTTTTCTCATGAGCAGTTGGAGCAGTCTTGTGACTTCTATCAATGTCCAGCCAAGCACTGGTTAAAGCTTGTAGAAGGAGTTTTAATTCTGCTCTAGGAGGATGCAGGACCCCTGACCTCTGTCTGGACAGTGCTGATTGGCCCTGTACTGATCACATGCACTTTCCCAAGAAAAATAAAACCTATCTAGCAATACACACCAAACTGAGCATGTGCAGAGTGACTCCACAAGATATGTCTTATCAGGTGATCGGAGGGGGACACTGGAAGAAGGGGAGGATCAGAAAAGGCAGGATCAAACAGCATTTTTACACAATGCAGAGGACTAACCCCTTAGGTTCCATAGTGAGTATAAAAAGCATGCTTTACTGCATATACAGACTGATTTTACTGTTGTGGGGTTAGTAACACTTTAACCTTTGCTATATGAATGGGAACATGTCCCATATTTAAAGTAGACATTATCCCAAATTGGCTGCAAAAGTGGAAATATACTTTTAGTGAGCTGCTCTACGCTGCTCTGGTGCGATTTCCCAGCATTGCAGGTTCAGCGCAGTGTAACCACAAGTTCCCATAGAATTCTATCAGATTGGCTATTTTTGGTTCATTCTTTGAAAGTGCGCCAAAAATCCTGCATGCTGCATCTTTGGTGCTCTTTCAGAAAATGCACCAAAAATGCCTGATCTAATAGAAGTCTATGGGAAAGCAAAGAAAAAGCAGATACACTGTGCTGTGGTGACACCGCACTGGGACAGTGTGAAAGGGGCCCCTAGGGAACAGGGTAGAAAGTGGAGCAGGAGATCTTATGTTGATGATAAGTCCACTTTAATAAATAAAATATATATAATTGTGAGTATAAGGATTAAATGACATCCTTTTCGTGCGGGATAACTATATTATCCCGATGACCCCCCAGATACAGCATTTTGTTAGGTCACTAGTTACCCGATCTACCCCCTGTCAAGTCTTTGAATCATTCTTTCTCCATATTTTGTTTCTGCCACTTAGTTGGTCCCCTGTGACATTAATAGGAAGCTCCATCCCAGATGGGACACAATGCTCCGAAAGAGTCCACGCTTCTGGTGACATCTCATGTGTTGTTTCTTCTACTCTTTGCTGGACACCAGGAAAAGCAGAGATTTATTATTCTTGGGAAATCTCAATTTTCAAGGTATATTGCCTCTTATCAAGCCATCAGATGTAAGGCTGATAAGTCAATGTGACAGGGAAGTGACCCTTCTAGTGCTACTAGAGATGTATAAAGGTTATTATTACACAGGGAAATCGCTCATCACTGCATCTGTCTAAAGAGGAATCTTTATAGCACAATAAATACAGAATACAGGAACACTCCTTCCAGAAACACTTTTCATGACATGGTTTACAGCAAGCTGGAAAAGCAGCAGACCATCCTCAAACAGTGCACTTCATTTTTGTCTGATGATATTTTCCAGACTGTAGACTAATATAGAGCGTCTGACATTAACCCCTTGCCCTCCTGAGGATTTACCCCCTTCTTGACCAGGCCATTTTTTGCATTTATGGCTCTGCATTACTTTAATTGACAATTGTGCGGTCATGCAACGATGCACCCAAATTAAATTTATTCCCACAAATAGAGCTTTCTTATGGTGGTACTTGATCGCCTGTGCTTTTTTTAGTTTTTGCGCTCTAAAAAAAAAAAGCCTAACAATTTTGGGGAAAAAACAATATTTTTGAATTGTTGCTATTAAACAAGTCCAGTAAAAAAATCTAATTTTGTCATAAATTTAGGCCAAAATTTATTCTGCTACATGTCTGCTAAAAAAAAATTCCAATACATGTAAATTAATTGGTTTATGTGAAAGTTATAGCGTCTACAAATGGCGGTATATATACTGGGATTTATTTATTTATTTTTACTAGTAATGGTGGCGATCAGAGACTTATAGTGGGACTGCGGTGAGCATTCTGACACTGGGGGGAACTGACTTTTTAATTTCAGGTACTTATATAGCGCCATCAATTTACGCAGCGCTTTACATATATATTGTACATTCACATCAGTCCCTAACCCTCAAGGGGCATACAATCTAAGGTCCCTAACTTACATTCATACATACACATACTAGGGACAATGTAGACAGGAGCAAATTAACCTACCAGCATGTCTTTGGAGTGTGGGAGGAAACCAGAGTACCTGGAGGAAACCCACGCAGGCACAGGGAGCACATGCAAACTCCAGGCAGGTGGTGCGGTGGTTGGGATTCAAACTAACGACCCTAGTACTGCCAGGTGGAAGTGCTAACCATTTAGCCACTGAGCTGCCCTTGGTGTCACTGACATCCCCAGTGACAACAATACAGTGATCAGTGCTAAAAAAAAGCACTGACACTGTACTAATGACACTGGGCAGGAAGGGGTAACATGTGGAGCAATGAAAGGGTTAATTATGTGCTGTGGGCTGTGTCTGTGCTTTCAACTGTTAGCAAACTGCTTTGCATGGCTGTGCAATGCAGAGCCATGCAAAACAATGTGCAGGAGCTGACAGGGGAGAGATCTGTATTGTTTACATACAGTTCTCTCCCTCTGTTGGTAATGCTCAGTAATTGACATCCGAGGCTCCCTACCCAGAAATGCAAAATCAATCACATATATATATATATATATATATATATATATATATATGATTTGCGCACCCGTGCCACCCTGTAGCAGTATTACCTGTTATCAATTCATCACTTTCCTTGAAAGGAGACAACAGTTTATGTCATCCAGCATCCTGCACACTAAGGCCTCATGCACACAGGATGTTTTTGCAGCCACTTGTAGGAGCGTCAGGCGATTTTTTTATCCTGCTTGTAAAGGCTCCTCCATGTTATTTTTTGTGTCAATGCATGCATAGACACCTCTACTGTTGGGTGTCCTATATGTGTGGATGTTGCTGAATTAAGGGGGAAATGGTTAAACCTTCTACAAACATTTTGTTGCTCTCTGTGTCCCCACTGAGAAGAATAATCTGTCTATATGTCCTGGTGACCAATGTTATCAAGAAAGAAAATAAGGGATTTTTAATATTTTAGGTATCACAGTTTAGCATGCAGTTTCCTGCTTGTGAAATACTTGCTACAATGATTCTGCTGGACCTGTGGTTCTACTCACATGTGCTGCTGGCTTCTGTGTTCACCTATGGGCGTCACCTGCTCTACTAGGGATGTACACTCACCAGCCACTTTATTAGGTACACCTTGCTAGTACCTCAGAGATTTTGGTCCTTATTGACACTGTTGCCTTTCTATCATCTCAAACCGGTCTGCCCATTCTCCTCTGACTTCTGACATCAACAAGACATTTTCGTCCAAACAACTGCCACTCACTGAATATTTTCTCTTTTTCAGACCATTCTCTGTAAACCCTAGAGATGGTTGTACGTGAAAATCCCAGTAGATCAGCAGTTTTTGAAATACTCAGACCAGCCCATCTGGCACCAACAGTTATGCCACTTTCAAAGTCACTTAAATCCACTTTCTTCCCCATTCTGATGCTCAGTTTGAACTTCAGCAAGTCATCTTCACCACATCTAGATGCCTAAATGCATTGAGTTGCCACCATGTGATTGGCTGTTTAGCAATTTGTGTTACCAAGCAATTGAACAGGTGTACCTAATAAAGTGGCCGGTGAGTGTATATCCCTTTCTCCTCTATCACTTCCTGGTCCGCTACCCGGTCTGCTTCTCTATATATGCAGACATGCTCAGTGTAGCTTGCGTTGCCTGAGCAACTTCCTAGTTTCTCCATGCTCCTGTTTTCTTGCATATTACTTGTATTCTGTGTCTAACTTCCTGTTTACTGACCCCGGATTTGTCTACCGTTTTTGCTTGCCTGCTGTGTGCCCTGACTTCGGCTTGTTTCCCAGATTCTATTCGCTCTCCTGCCATCTTTACTCTGCACACATTAGTGGTCTCCGCATCTTCTGAGCTGAGGGTAACCAGGGGGAAAGAAAGAAAGAAAGAAGAAAGAAAGAGAAGAAGAAAGAAAGAAGAAAGGAAGAGAACAAAAGAAGAAAGAAAGAGAGAGAGAGAGAGAGAAAGAAAGAAAGAAAGAAAGAAAGACCTTACCTGTGTGTGTATAGCATTGCTCCCTCACTGGTGGAAAGACTGCAGAATCCCCCTCACAAGAGAAGGAGTGACACCTCACTGGAACAGTCAGTGATGGCAGTGGAAATACAGGTTTGTATTACTCTGCCCTCTATATCAAACCTCTTGTTGGCAAGTTGCTGCCAGCGAAAGATAGCTAGTGTATCATAGACCAAAGAGACCGTTTACCTATTCCTACACCTAAAATTAACTAATAAAATGCTAGGGTCAGCTGCGTCCAGTGCGGACACCTGTCCCAAAACACAGCTAATCACTTTGTGTGCAGCTACATGTGATCAGCAGTGGCCACTGTCAGTCCGCCATTAGTTTAAATGGGCTGAGCGGCTGCTGTTGATTGCATAACCTGTTCCTTCCAGCAGCAAGAATCTGCAAATTCTTGCTGCAGGAATCCAGCGCCTGCAACAAACCAGCCATGTGAAAGGGGCCTAAATCCCCCTTTTTTTTTTTTCTAATTATGCACATTAGTTAAAATTTACTACATGCAAACTGATTGCAACATATTTTTCAAAAGTGACACACCATTGTCAATCAGCATATGTTTCAGGGGATAATGAAAAGCCAGTTTACTTTTGAAGTAGAAGGCAACAAGCCTTTGTCTCTATTCATCCTGTGAGATGGTACAATTCAAGGACAATCGAATAGTATCAATCACTGGCGAGAAGGTTCAGATAAATCAATAAGGTTCTGTTGTATGATTCAAGATGTGTATTTGCACACAGCTCACCCAGCTACACAGCAGTATGATGTCATCCTTTAACCACTTCAATACCGGGCACTTTTACCCCCTTCTTGCCCAGGCCCATTTCCAGCTTTCAGCGCTGGCATATTTTGAATGACAATTGCGCAGTCATGCAACACTGTACACATAAACAATTTTTATCTTTTTTTCCACAGAAATAGAGAGTTGTTATGGTGGTATTTAATCACCACAGGGCTTTTCATTTTTTTTGAGCTATAAATTAAATAAGATTGAACATTTTGCGGAAAAAACATGTTTTTCTTTGTTTCTGTTATAAAACTTTGCAAATAAATAATCTTTATTCAAAAATGTAGGCCAAAATGTATTGTTTTACATTTCTTTGGTGAACATAACCCAAAACTATGGTATATATCTGAAATTCTATCAGTCTTGATGTACTGACGGCCTATCTCATTTCTTGAGGCTCAAAATTGCCAGGACAGTACAAATACCTGCCAAATGACCACTTTTCAGAATGTAGACAGTCTGAAGTATTTAGTAAGAGGCATGGTGAGTTTTTTTAAATTGTAATTTTTCGTCATAATTTTGAGGAAAATTAAGAATTTAAAAAAATATTTTCACAATTTTTGCTTTTTACATACTGTCACCAATGCAGTACATCATCATCATATTACTGATATGGTGGTGATCAGGAACACTGACTAGTGACAGTATGTAAAACAAAAATTAATAATTTTTTTAATTTTTTCTAATTTTTTTTATTTTTTATTACTTTTTTTTATTTGTTTGTGTTTTTTTACTCCTGTGACCAGAGCATTATGTTTTTACTATAGTAATATTGTATTATTTTGGGCAAGTCTGTGTAATGCCAAACTCAAGTGCTGTCCCTATCAACCATGTGCACAGGTTGATGAATGAACTGTTCCAACATGCCCTTTTTTTAACAGGCAGACATTTATATTGTTCTCCTCTAATGTCAAGTAAACTATGTGCTCCCACCCACTGATGGGCTAGCACATCAGTGTACACTTTCTATCTCTGGAAGAGGAATTTATGTGTCAACACTTGCTCAGAAGGAGATGGGACAAACTGTAAGTTATCATGCACTCCTGCTTTAGGTGACTTACAGTTTTGCTCAAACGTTTGCATGCCCTGGCAGAAATTGTGAAATTGTGGCATTGATATTGAAAATATGACTGATCTTGTAAAAAAAATCTGTCTTTTATTTAAGGATAGTGATCATATGAAACCGTTTAATATCACATAGTCTGGCTCCTTTTGAAATCATTATGATAACAAAAATCACACGAATGGCCCTGATCAAAGGTTTACATACCCTGAAATGTTTGACCTTTGTACAGACACACAAGGCGACACACACAGGTTAAAATGGCAATTAATTAATTTCCCACATTTGCAGCTTTTTACATTGCAATTAGTGTCTGTATATATATAATCAATGAGTAGGCTAGATACTGAGCCATGGGGAGCAGAAAAGAACTGTCAAAAGACCTGTATAACAAGGTAATGGAACTTTATATTAAAAAAAGATATCCAAAGCCTTGAATATGCCAGTCAGTACTGTTCAATCACTTATTAAGTAGTGGAAAATTCTTGGCTTTCTTGATACTAAACCAAGGTCAGGTAGACCAAGAAAGATTGCAGCCACAACTGCCAGAAGAATTGTTCAGGATAAAAAGAAATCCCCACAGGTACCCTCAAGAGAAATACAAGCTGCTCTGGAAAAAGACGGTGTGGTTGTTTCAAGGAAAACAAAATAGGTTGGAAAAAAAATTAGCTGCATGGTCAAGTAGTCAAAAAGAAGCCTTTACTGTGCCAATGCCACAAAAACGCCTGGTTACAATATACCCGACAACACCTTGACATACCAGGCTTTTTTTCGTGGCAAATTTCACAATTTCTGTTGGGGTATGCAAACTTTTGAGCACAACTGTATAAGCATGATGAAAAGAGTTTCATGCGTAAGAGGAAGGGATGAAGGGTCAAAATCCAAGAGGAATGTGTTATGCCTCTGTTGGTGGGTGAAATGGGTTTTGGCCAAAGTGGTCCTAGAGATAGGTAGAACAGGTTGTGACCTTTTGCATTTCAGCAGGATGGGATGAAAAAAAGAAAGACCTGCAACCTGTGCTGCTAACGTAATTCAAATGGGGGTGGGGAAGGGGGCATACATTGACCTTTTTATCTTGACAGTACTTTGTACTGGAAATGGTCTGTAAGACTGTGGTATGGACGTCAAATTGTGTTTCTTTGGTGCTTAACTGCACTGGAAGCCAAGGACATGGCTATGTGATCTGGCAGGTGTTTGTGGGACACAAGGATGGCAGAGTAGAAATTTTCAGCCAAGACAACTGACACATGTATTTCAACTGTGTATTTAGCTACTTGCCTGGAGTTAAGCGTTAAAGGTTATCTTTGGTCACAATTTAAAATCGTTAATTTTAATTTAATTTAATTAATATTCATTTTCACATTGTATTTCAGTATTTCTAGCCTACTCCCATTAATCTGAATGTTCTGGAAGTTTGACAACTTGTGAAGATCCCCCACATTTACTTCCTTGAATTCTATGACACACATTCACTATGCCCTGTGAGTGGGCACTGCTGTGTCACACATTTCACAGAGCCTGCCTTCTGAACTACAGAGGAGCTGAGAGGAGGAGTTTCAGGAGGCGGAGTCAGTACAGGAATCACTGCTTGCAGACAGCAAGGTGCCATGGGATATGTAGTCCTTAGAAATGGAAAGTAAACAGCAGAGGAGAAGCTGCAAAGCATGCTGGGAGTCCAGGAAGTTGTGGAAAGAGTTGGCCAGTAGACAAGCAGAACTCACAACACGAAAGAGGATTTTTCAAGTAATCTTATATTGGATTGTTAAAAATAACCATTGCTTGTACTGTTATTGCAATGGTAATGTTCTAAAATGAAAGTGTGTTCTGTGAAATATATTCCCTTTAAGAATTAGCACTTCAAGCTAAACTTTAGATAAATATAAAAGCACAAATGAATGCACCTTTGTAATTATTAACACATCTCTAAATGTGTTTTTGTTTTTAATGCAAGCAGCGTAAGAACCTGAGTTGGACTTAGTGTCAGACCTTGATGTTCAGAGGGAGAAGTAGAAGAAGTCCATTGGGTATTTTGCCATGCAAGAAGAATGCTGATAGGAGGAGGGAACAGGGAAATGGGTTCATCAGGCTGATGCTTCTCCTTTTACTGTTCAGTTAAAATGTTTGGGAGGGGAGAGGACCTGTAAGTTAAAGTAAAACTGGGGCAGTGAAAGATCAGATTTCCTCCCCTTGCAGGCGGAACTGTGCTGTGTAGCAGACCTGTGCATATCTTAGGACTGGATGGAAAGACATAAAAATCCTTGGGCAAGTAAAACAGCTCACGTATATTAAGTTCCATCTACATACCTACCGGTAACTGCTTGCCTGGAGTTTAGCTTTAAGGCCTTTTCCACATCATATGTGCAGAAAAACTGATGGAAACTGACATCAGTTTTCATGCGTACTTCAATGAGTTTTATATTCAGGTGAAACTCAAAAAATTAGAATATCGTGCAAAAGTTCATTTATTTCAGTAATGCAACTTAAAAGGTGAAACTAATATATGAGATAGACTCATTACATGCGAAGCAAGATAGTTCAAGCCGTGATTTGTCATAACTGTGATGATTATGGCTTACAGCTCATGAAAACCCCAAATCCACAATCTTAGAAAATTAGAATATTACATGCAATCAATAAAACAAGGATTGTACATAGAACAATATCGGACCTGTGAAAAGAATAAGCATGCATATGTACTCAGTACTTGGTTTGGGCCCCTTTTGCAACAATTACTGCCTCAATGCGGCGTGGCATGGAAGCTATCAGCCTCTGGCACTACTGAGGTGTTGTGGAAGACCAGGATGCTTCAATAGCGGCCTTCAGCTCTTCTGCATTGTTCGGTCTCATGTCTCTCATCTTTCTCTTGGCAATGCCCCATAAATTCTCTATGGGGTTCAGGTCAGGCGAGTTTGCTGGCCAATCAAGCACAGTAATCCCACGGTCCTTGAACCAGGTTTTGGTGCTTTTGGCAGTGTGGGCAGGTGCCAAGTCCTGCTGGAAAACGAAGTCAGCATCCCCATAAAGCTCGTCTGTGGAAGGAAGCATGAAATGCTCCAAAATCTCCTGGTAGACGGCTGTGTTGACCCTGGACTTAATGAAGCACAGTGGACCAACACCAGCAGATGACATGGCTCTCCAAATCAACACAGACTGTGGAAACTTCACACTGGACTTCAAGCATCTTGCAGTGTGTGCCTCTCCATTCTTCCTCCATACTCTGGGTCCTTGGTTTCCAAATGACATGCAAAAGTTGCTCTCATCAGAAAAGAGGACTTTGGACCACTGAGCAACAGACCAGGTCTGTTTTTCTTTAGCCCAGGTAAGACGCTTCTGACGTTGTTTGTTGTTCAGGAGTGGCTTGACAAGAGGAATACGGCATTTGAAGCCCATGTCCATGATCCGTCTGTGTGTGGTAGCTCTTGATGCACAGACTCCAGCCGCAGTCCACTGCTTGTGAAAGTCCCCAACACTTTTGAATGGCCTTTTCCTGACAATCCTCTCCAGGCTGTGGTCATCCCTGCTGCTTTTGCACCTTTTTCTTCCACACTTTTCCCTTCCACATAACTTTCTATTAATGTGCTTTGATACAGCACTTTGGGAACATCCAACTTCTTTTGCAATTACCTTTTGAGGCTTTCCCTCCTTATGGAGGGTGTCAATGATGGTTTTCTGCACAACTGTCAGGTCAGCAGTCTTTCCCATGATTGTGATTCCTACTGAACCAGACTGAGATACCATTTAAATGCTCAGGAACCCTTTGCAGGTGTTATGGCTTAATTATCTGATTAGAGTGGGACACTTTGAGCCTAGAATATTTTTCACAATATTCTCATTTTCTGAGATTGTGGATTTGGGGTTTTCATGAGCTGTAAGCCATAATCATCACAATTATGACAAATCATGGCTTGAACTATCTTGCTTTGCATGTAATGAGTCTATCTCATATATTAGTTTCACCTTTTAAGTTGCATTACTGAAATAAATGAACTTTTGCACGATATTCTAATTTTTTGAGTTTCACCTGTATGTTGCAGATTCCTGCACAGAAATGTTGTTGTGTGAACAGGGCACATAGAAAACAATGATTTAATTGTGCCCTTGCAAAACACGTGGAGAAAAATGGATGTCTCTGCACCATGGTGTGAACGAGCCCTAAGAATAAATACAATTTTAAAGAATTCAATAATACAAATCACAAACTTGTTGCAAGTCCCAAACCTGACATAAAGGTGCGTACTTCTAAAACATTGGAGTTGAACATGTTGTTATTCATGGAAAATATAAATGCTGTCATTTTTTTTTGCTTGTAATGTGGCTGGGTGCAATTTTCACAAATATGTTTTACCATATTATGACAGGGATGAAAACAATTTAGCAAAATACAAGTTTTCACTTGTTTTTCATACTGAAAAAATTAAATACATTTTCATCTTATTTAAATCTGCTCTACAGCACTGAAATATTGCTTTACTTGTCATAGGTTAATTTAGAAGAAAAACATACTTTTCTTAATGAAAATTTGTCACAAACAAACCCAGAGCAGGTGGGCTTCATGCCAGACAGGAAAGCGAAGGACAACACCACCAGGCATTCGTTTGGCACACAACACCCCTACGCTTTTACTGTCTACAGATGTTGAAAAGCATTTAACCGGGTTGACTGGTCTTTTTTGAAAGCAGTGTTTCAATACCTGGAGTGTGGCACCCACATGTGAAGATGAATAAACAAACTTTACTCCTCTCCTTCAGTGATCAAAATCAATTATCTCCTTTCTGATGAGTTCATGTTGGGCAGTGAAACTTGGCAAGGGTGCCCTCTTTCCCCTCTTGTTTTGTTCTCACACTAGAACCCTTTCTGTGTCATGTCAGAGCAAACCCGAATATCTCAGGCCTACTCACACCTAGAGGAGCTCATAAAGTTGCAGGTTTTGCAGATGACCTGCTGTGTTTTATCAGTTGGCCTTTCACGCCTCTTCCTAAACTTCTTGAAGAATTCCGCCAATACAGCACACTATCTAACTTCAAGATAAATTTTAGCAAGTCAGAAGTCCTAAATATTAATGTCCCACAGGCCACTATGGATGCCCTGATGTCTCATTTCACATTTAAATAGGCTCGGTAACATATCCGATATCTAGGGATCCACCTAACTGCCTCATTTATGGGGATCTGTTATGATGGGACCTCAGGAAGTGGTCCACCAAATGCTTTTAATGGTACTGGAGAAACAGTGCCCAAATATGAACATTCTCACGAGGCTGCTATACCTATTGCAGACCCTCCCAATTAGCATCCCTAAGTCATTCCTCAAGCATACAAGAGAGGTATTTTCTATGGGCCCACAAATCTCATAGATTATCTCACACGTTACTGTCCTATCCTAAATACTGCAGTGGCTTAGTTTTCCCAGACCCTCTAAAATACCACAAGGCAGTGCATCTCGTGCATGTTTTGGACTGGTGTACCAGCCAAGGTCTCGAATGCTGGATGCAATTGGAACAGGCGTCCATAGACATTCCACTCAGTGGAATTTCTTTTGGCTCCATTAAATCGCACCGGTTGCTCAGATATACAGCCAGACTCCTAGTAGCCGAACAAGAAGATGTCATCTTGGGATATTTGTGGTTGCATACGTCACATAGGCCACCCTCAATTCCTTCCAGGGATTACGGATTGCCAATTCTGACCTCTGCTTTGGCAGAATAAGTTTTGCCTTATGGCATTTCTTTTCTTTTCATTTCTATGGGCTGTAAATCTTTGTTGGAACTCCAACTAATGATGGAACTGTCTCTGAAAAGCATTCCAACTAAGACATTTTTTGCACAACTGGGTAAAATGGACACTTTTACTTTCTCATTTAACTCTGAAAAACTGTGCACCTCCTCCCCAATTCAGTATAACCTATCCTTATCTTATAAACTTGTTTCTCACCCACCGGACCATGTAGACCCACTCTATATTGTAAAATGGGAGTCTGACTTAGGCATCAGCTTTTCTGCAGAAAACAAGCATGATGCATTTTGCTCTCACCTAATCTCCTTCCAGCTCCCTCCAAGAAACACTCTTCAAAATTTTAACAAGCTGGTAAACTGTCCCTTTGATTCTACACAAAATGTTTCCGAGCACACCCTCCATATGTTGGTGCTGCTCCCAGCATGAGGGTACATACCTCCATATGTTCTGGAGTTGACCAGTTCTGACTTCCTTCTGAGAAAAGGTTTGTGACCCCCTGTCATGGATCCACCCCACACGCACACACCCACAGTGACTAGCTAACCAAGGCGCGTACATGCGGCCTTGACTTGGGGTAAGAGGGAATTAGGGGTACTTAACTTACTTATATATAAAACTGGCCGTGATATACTTTCACAGCCCGCACTACCTCTTGGCCACCACTGGAGGGAGACTCCACTCCAATCCAGCTGGCTGACCACACACAGGTAGACACAAATCTTACATTCAATCTGGTGCACTAATTAGGGTTGAGGAGCAGCCTAGCAATCACACACCCTTCTAGGATTCCTCCAGCTATCCTTCAAGCTAGAGTGTTAATCACTCTTCCACTATCCACACCCCCCCACACCAGACACACCACAAACGGTAGCTTGCCACCACCCAACAGTTTATTCACAGAACAGTCTGCTGGGCCACCACACACACACAGATCTCTGTCTGGCAGATCTACTACCTTACAACCTGCATGCAATCTGCCATCACACAGTGCAATTTCATACAGATAGGCAATGAACTTGACCGAGCATTTAAAAACACTAAAATACAATATAATCTAATCTCTCCGAAGATATGAGCCCGCTTAAGTACCCCAGAAGTCACTTATTAATTTTATGATTTAATATCCCAAAGTGGGCAGTGTATAACATATGTACAAAGTATAAAAAGTTACAGAAAATACAAAAAATACAAGAAGATACACAATTGACTATTCACTATAAAATAAAAGGGAATAAAAAACAGAAATAAAACTTTTACCAAGATTTATCCTACGACTGGAGCAAGTCAGAGAAAGTCCGCGATCCGCCAGTCGATAGGACGGGCTCCATACAAATCACAACGTCCATACCTCAAGTCCTCAATTTATGGGAATATGGACGTAGGCTGGACATTAGCCCTTGGCCAATTGACTCTGGGGGGTGTTCCTGTACCAGCCAACAGGACATTCTGGGTCCTGAAATGCCCAAAGTCGATTGGACCAGGAACGGTTTGAATCACCAAGTCAGGGATTGAATTTCCGACACCAGCGCATCAGTCCGATCGCGACAGTACCAATCACTGTTCAGCTGTCGCCATCAGGCGCAATATAACCATTTTCTGCCTTTCTCTGGAACCACATAGGCCACAAATATAGTTTTACATGCAGATGTAGCCTACAGAGTGTCCAATCAGAAGGAAGTATTTTCATCTCTCTACAACTAATATTTTACCTTTTATGAGAGATGAAACATATTCCTTTCATATACTGATATAATTTGTAGCTCCCAGGAAGATCGGAGCCCCCCTGGTGTCATGAAGCCGAAACGTCTGCGTTCCTCTTTTAAACTTCAGGAAGGTGGCAAAGTCTGATTATATATATATATATATATATATATATAGACAAATCTTACTGGCACTTAGGTGTCACTTCCAGCCTGGAAGCTGCTCTGTCTTTTCAGATGCTAATGGGTGAGCACATGTCTCTAAATACCTATGACTGAATATTTCTTTAATATCAGTTTCACACCCCCACATTCAAACTCGCTGACGTTCAGTTGCGGGGGGGTTGTGATCTGGCAGCCTATCTGCTTCACTTACTGTAACTTCTATGTCATCCAAATGTTACAAAAGGTCATTGACAATTCAGTTACTTAACGCTGCCAAGACCTGCATCCAGCTTTTCTGGAATGAACCTATTGCTCCTCTGCTAAGTGTTTGGTTACACAAAATTGAGAAAATTTACAGAATGCAAGATGTCCTTGCTTCTTTCCGGAGAGAAGAAGTTGCACAAAACATTGTTCTACTGGACTAACTATACCTTCTCCACAAGCTATATTGCAGACCTCACCACCTGAACCTGGCAAGCTTAGGCCCCTGCTCTTAATGCCTACATGATGCTGGGAGGCCACCTCTGCCTACAAGGGCAGTTGTATGAGACCCTTAGGGTCGAGCCCCTGCTTGCACTTATCCCACCTTCTTGTTTTCACCTCCCCCCACTTTCTTCCTTTTTTCCCTTAATTTCCCTACACTGGAGGCCCAGAATTTGTTCTCTCTGTATATGTGGAAGGCTAACCCTGTCAGTGGAAAAAGGTCCCCCTTGGGAACCTTCTGGCAGTAGTTTGATACACTCTGATACATTTCTCTATACAGCTATGTTCCAGGATAGTCTTGGTGTTTGTCTTCCTTTTTCTTTTTGTGCTATTGGTAATGGGGGTTCCCCTTGAAGTCATGTTGACTTGTTTCTGTTGGTATCCTTATACCGTATTTTGTATTTTCCTAAAAAAACTTTACCAAAAGAATGTAATAAAAACAGGATTTTCATTAAAAAATATGTTGTATATAGAATTGAATTGTGATCTCAGTTGGTCTAATGTCAGACTTCCCATTGTTCCTCCTGACGAGTACCATCATCCTGATATTGTTATGAAGCCTCTTGCGTAAATTTCTTCCTTTTTTGCCCATAGCAATTTTTTATTTTGTGTACGATGCCTACAGTGCATTCCTGCACATGCTTCATCATTAGCTGCCCAATGGCAGAGCTAGAAGACACTGAATCCACAAGAAGATCAGCAGAAAATGTCAGCAGTCATAATGGAGCAATGAGGAAGAGCACAGATATTGCATATTTGCAGTAGGGCACACTAGAGGTAAGGTCCAGTATCAATGGGCTTTTGTTGATGTTAGATGGGATTTGTACTCCTGTACAAGTGTAGGGGAATGCAAAATTCACTTGAAACAGGTCAAATGCAGGTTAGAATAGTTCAACTGCAGGTCAAATGCACCTGTCAGAGAACTGTAAATGATTTTAGAAGTATCCAAAAATTGATGTCAAACTGATGACATCAACACAAGCCCAAACCCCAATGCCACAAGCCCTAAGTCTGCCATAATTTTCATGTCTGCTGTGCATATTATTACAAGAGCCTACCCACCCTAATGCTGGCCATACATGGATCAAATTTCATCTAGGGTCTTGGGTGTGGTGGTAAATCACAGACTGAAGAATTCTGAGAAGCTGATCAGGAGTATATGGTGAAGCTGAGAGTTTCCAGAAAAGATAGGGAGATGTGAGAGCCCTTATAGTGATGATTAATTCAGCAACAAGGATAAAATGCTTCCACAATAAAAGGAAACAAAAATCAAAATAGACTTACAACTGCTGAGGCTGCTGTCAACCAGCAAGGAGGGAACTTCCTGGTGCTCTGGGGGAGAGAACCTGTCATCAAGCAGAGTCAGTGTGGTTGCTCTCTATGCCATGGGCATTCTCATCATGGGTGCTCTGTGGGGTTCTCAGGTGGGTGAACAAACTGTCAGGAAGAGTCAGTGCAAAAAAAGCTAGTTGATAATTTGATTGACAGAGGTGCCTGATGTGGTTGTTCAAAGGATAGACATGAGTCGTTTGCTTTAGTAAAACATCCAATTACTTTATTTCACTGAATAAAACATGTTTTGTGGTTTTATATGACCTCTTCCTCAGTTCAAGGCGGAGTGTAGAGTTATCATCTAGGACACAGGTGTCAAACTGCTGGCCCTCCAGCTGTTGCTAAACTACAAGTCCTATGAGGCATTGCAAGATTGACAGTTACAAGCATGACTCCCAAAGGTAGAGGCATGATGGTACTTGTAGTTTTGCAACAGCTGGAGGACTGCCAGTTTGACACCCCTGATCTAGGAGGTGGATCACATGTGCCACAAACTTTACACTCCACCTAGTGGCCAGTAAAGAACATTTCCCAAGTGGAGCACAATACCAGTTGATTCTAGACACCATCTTTATCACCTTGAACTGAGGCAAATTAAAGCCATGAAACACATTTTATTCTGTGAAATAAAATAATTAAATATTTTATTAAAGCAGGTGACTTGTACCTATTCTTTGAACAATCACATTGGGCACCTCTTCTAATCAAACTATCGGCTGGCTTCTTTTTGCACTGATTCTTCCTACCAACTTTCATCTAGTTCCTGACAAATCATCTGAAATTCCAGTTGTAGGTCGCCCTGTAAGCACACTCCCGCCCGACATTCTATGATCTAAAAATCAAAGTGTGGTGGAAAGTGGGGTGGAAAACTGGCTGAACTGCACCTGCATCAAATCAAAGGGAGCCACTGTTCAGCTATTCTAACAGCTGAGTGTGCCAGCTGTCAGAATATAATAGCTGGCAGGAGACATTCCTCCATCCACCCTGTTTACGGTGGATGGGGGAAATCAGTAGAATCCACTTGTTCAACTGGCAGGGATGAACAAGAGAAATCTCAGAAGTGTATGGCTGGCTTTAAAGTGGTAAAGATAGGATTTAAGACTTATACAAGAAGATAGTATACATATAAATGCAGGATTATGACTATGGCACCTTAGTTGGGACTATAACATTCCCACTGTAGCATAGGAGATGCTAAAATTAAGAATGCTGACATTGAGTAAGACTTAAACATGACTTTTTTTGTGGAACATTTTTGTTATGTTCATTCTTGACAGGTTCCCTTTATATGGGCATTTATTTTTATACTTAAAAAAAATTGTATCTTCTTTCTATAGGGTTAGTGATTCATGAGAAATCTACATATAAAATGCACCAGTGGAATGAAGCATTGCAGGTCTGAAAGGACAATATTGCGAAATCTGGAAGATTAGCAGATGCTGGGAAAGAGTCAGTTAAGGTGAACCACACAAGTGACAGATGAGAAGTAGCCTGGTTTTACAGGCAGGAAAGTGTTAACATCTAGGAGGTGTGAAAACCACAGCTTGGGAATCCTCTATCTTTCTGTTTAGCTAACTGTTCAGTGGCAGACTATGGAGGGCAGAGATTCCACAGTCTTCAGAGGTCAAGTCAAGCCACCAGCATTTCAAGAAGGCCTATCAAAATTTAATCTGTCTGCTGTCAACAGCAACCTTCCCCAGCTGGGGTTAACTGCAATTCAAAGCCGACCTGAGATAAGAAGTCCATCCCTCAGGATTTTCGACTGATTTTACATTGCACAGCTATTCTTTTTAACCAAACAACCTTGCTTAGGAGATTTGCAGGTTCCTGCATGTCAACATTGTCCTACAATTAAGACCTGGGTGCTATGTTTTCTATGACATAAGATAATCTGTCACACCTTTTCTGGGGCTTGTACATTGCCGAGGCCATTTAGGATTTGCAGCGGTGCCTTTTTTCTAGGCTTTATTTTCTTAAACCTATTGTCACAGTAAATTAGCACTTGGTGCTCTAACGCTTCTTAGGAAGGCCGATTCTCGGCTTCTTAGAAGTAAAGAGCCTCGGGGTGCATGCTAAGAGATTTATGCCTGTAATACTGTTAAGCTGTGTGGATGATGATTGTCCTTAAGGCTCGTATGGCTTTAATTCCCTGTGCACTAAAAGGCTGTGTACAGGCTACATTAGTGAACAACTACAGGCTTTGGGAAACCCAGAAATTGTTTCCATAGGAGGAGCTGCTGGGATCATTAAATACAACCATTTAACATTTTTACCTCCTTTCCCTGCAGTTGTAGAGGAGCTGATATGGCGTTCATTTCCACAAAAATTATCTATGTTCACCTCCTCGATTTATCAGGATTATTGACTTTGCAACTTGCGTAGAATAAATGGAAGTGGATTTTTCTGCATCATGGAAACAAACTGGGAAATTCACTAAAGCATTCAGGACACTTTTCTGGTGGTTGGTCCCTTTAAAACTATCTGTGCCTAATTCGGGCAAGCTATTGTGAAAGTTTCAGAAACAGTTCTGACAGGTGTGACAAATTCAGGCAGTTCTTACTTCAGACATTTTATGAACCTGGTCGTTATGCCTGTGACAGATTCAAACATTTAATTACTACCAGTTCAAAGTTTAGGAAACTGGCTGTAATTAAGATGAATTCTGATCTTATGTACAAAAGATGCCAGTGCTCAGAGTGGGGCATTTTGTGCTGGGAAGATCTCATGAATGTAACTGCTTTCTGCACAGGGCTCGTGGTTGCTAGGACAATGGAGACTGCCAGCTTCCTAGCCACCAATGACTTATTCTCAGCTCCATCCAGTTGCAGATCAGGAGATTTCACATGGGAGGTCGACCTGAGGGGTAACTAGTCTCTCAGTTTCCCATTTGGCTCCATCCATTGCACTACAAAACTTCTCAGCCATGTGCCTATCTGTGTGATGGGTGCAGTGACCTGGGAGTAATCTTAGTAATGCTCAGCTAAACTGAGGACAGAGTGTCTGGTATGGACACTCTGGCCCCAGTACCACCACCTCCTAAGACAGGTTCATGTACCTGTTCCTGACAGGTACATGAATCTGTTCCATGCACCAACAATTATGGTGCAGAAGTCCAGAGGGCAGAGTGGCTATGATACTCCCAAAGTGTTTTTTCTGGTTCAGAGCTGCCTAATTAAAATAAACAGTGGAGGAGTAATATCCATTTTTTTCTACTCTTCTATTTCAACAGGGCTGTCATCAAGACTGTATTTCCGGCACCCCTAGGCAAGCTGTCTTGTGATACCCTACTCCCTATTCCAGTCAACTAGCTAGCCTATTGGTATTATACTGACATCACACAGGGCATGCCTTGGTTGGAAAGGATGAAAAAAACAGTTTGCCTACACTCTATCAGTGCACCTGGAACTAATGACTAGAATATCTGTAAGGTCCAGCTACCCTTCATAAATGGAACCCTGCTCAACTTTGGCCTTGAATATTCTCCATTAAATATGTAACCTGGACTGTAGCTGATAGCAGTTGCTCAACTTATTCTTTTGTTATTCCTTTGTTGCTGTTGTATTATCCTTCTGCAGTGTAGACAGAGTTATACTGAATATTTATTAATGCAGAAATGCAGCAGCCATCTTTAGGGAGACCACTTTGAAATGCTCGGACATGGAGTGTCTCCATTGCAGGGGGCAGCCATCTTGGCTGGGTCTGGGTCAATCCTGAAAGGCCGATGATAGGCAGCTGAGAGGAAGAGAGAGAACAGTCTTGGGAGTGAGAAAAAGAGGCGGGACTGCTTGCTCAATGGAGAGACTGGACTGCTGGCTTAACAGAACCCTGCCATAGCTGACCACAATTGGCAGAGACCATGGAGAGACTGTTCACTGCACAGACCCTTGTCTCAAAGATGGAAACTTTTACCCTGGAAAGGTGTGAAGTGTTATTAAGATGTCTTTTGAATCAGACTATACACCAGAGCACTACCATCGCTTGTAAAGAAGGAGAAGAGGGATTGAAAGAGAGAAATCAGAGCAACTCTTCTTTTTTTCTGAGACCTTAAACTGAATCAGAGCACATGTCCAGAGACCCAGAAGAGGGTGCCCTGGGTCTTGTAAGAGACTAATATTGTACAAGTTATTCTGTTGTCTGCTGGGAACTATTCTATTTTCTTCAAGGGCCCCAACTTTGTGGGGCCTCTTCATTTAGACTATGCTTGGCCTAACAAATTCTTTGAAATATATCAATGTATCAAGGTGTATCAGTAAGTGCTGAGTGAGTGAGGTGTGTCATCTTCAGGTGTGCAAAGAAATCACAAGACAATTCCTCTGGAAGTAGCCCTACAAATATTTGCAACAACCACCAAGAGCTGTATCCACAAACTTTCACCCTGGTGCACTTGAAGTTCAGTTTTAGGTGTATGGACTGAGTACACCATTCCACCAGCAAAGATGCACAAGCTGCACAGGTAGGGCCTTGGTCTGGAGGCCTTTTTATACACAGGTTTCCAACAAATATTACTTACATAGTCCATCAAGTGCTACCAGTAAAAAAAATTAATAAATAAATAGAAAATCTCCATGTACAGAGCCCTATACCGACAGTTGATCCAGAGGAAGACAAAAAAAACCCTATAAAGCATGATCCAGTTTGCTTCAACTGAGTAAGACAAATGACTTCTTGATCCCTAGAGCAAGGGTGTCAAACTGGCGGACCTCCAGCTGTTGCCAAACTACAAGTCCCATGAGGCATTGCAAGATTGACAGTTAAAAGCATGACTCACAAAGGCAGAGGCATGATGGGACTTGTATTTTCACAACAGCTGGGGGGCCGCCAATTTAACACCCCTGCCCTAGAGTAATTAGACTATCCTTTATTGAATAATCTGTGGTGTTATTATAAATGTTAATAGCCAGTTATATTCTGTGCATTTAGGAATACATTGAGCCTTTTTTTAACAATTAACTGAGCTGGTTAGAACTAGATCCTGAGGGAGTCCACTTCACATTTACACAATGCTTACTGTGAAGAAACCTTTACGTATGTGGATAGTAATTTATTTTCCTCCACATGCAAATAGCGCCCCCTCGTCCTTTGCAAAGACCTTAAAGCTTAAGTTTACCTTAAAAAATGCAACAAAAGCACAAGGAACATTACTTACCTTCAATATGATGTGTCCCTCCTCTTCCTTCTCTGATGCCCCCCTCCCCTGCTGCCATAATATTCAGGGGTGGCAGGGGATAATAGAAAATAAGAGCTGTCACGGGCACTCATTAAGAGTGTAAGAGTGTCCCACTATACCTGGCCTTTCCACAGGTGCAAAGTCAGCCTGAGGCAAAAGTGAAAGAAACAGAAATGCAGGATTAGTTGTAAAAAGAATGTTTTAGCCTATATAGGGTAACTTTATAAGTAGTTCATAAGTTGGAGAGGTGAAAGTGGCACCGTATACTTTTCCAGCCTCCATACTTCTACCGTTATTATCATGTCCCACTGACCACACAGCAAGTGAAATGACATTGCTTCAATGGGGACTTAGAAATAAAAATCCTGGCAGCAATTTAAAGCCTTCTGAAATCAACAAAAAAAAGACTTTCTATTGCTATCGATGTCCCCATCTGAGAAATCTGTATTCACTTTCTGCCACAAACGGAAATAAAAACCTGATAAATCCTTATCCCTCTCCACTCTATCCTTATACCCATCTGTAGCCAAAACATAGTATTGTCTAAAGTTCTTCCTTAAAGCAGAACTTCAGCCAAAAATAACATGATAAAAAAAGAACAGCTCATTAAAAGATAACATAGAAAAGCACATATTTTTGCAATATTCATCTTCAACCCAGAGATATGCCCACAATACTTTTCTTCTGTCACTAAATGTCCTCAGTCTCATTGCCAGCATCATGCAAATCATTTCCTCTGAACCCAGGTTGTCCTGGACCTGCCCTACCCTGTGGTTGGACATTACACATTATCTTTCAACTCCCCCAAATCCTTTTTCATTCACATTCCTAATCAATTCAGTAATAAAAATTGCATGATTAAATGATATAGGTGGAGAAATAGAATAGACCAGCCTTTTTCAACCAGGGTGCCTAGGCAGCTGGGGGGGAGGGGGGGGGGCTCAGGTGTCTTCAGGGGTCCCTTGGCAAAATGCCTAAAAACTGCCCAAAAATTGCACACAAGCCAGCCTGCCTTTTAGTGACACAAAGACACAGGTTTTCATTTTGTACTACTACAACCTTCTAGCTGCCGGTGTCCTAACAACCAATGATGTCACCGTTGATATGGAGGACATTTGGCGCATGCGCAGCATCCATGTTTGTCCCTACTCTGCCCCTCCCTATCAAGACTGGGGTCATATTAAACGAGGGAGAGAAACAGCCAGAAAATAAACTTTGGAATACTAGTCAGTGAAAATTGCTGTTATGTAAAACTGTACGTTTAGTTTTAACATTTTAACGTTTTAACATTTAGAATGAGGTGCCTCAAGATTAGGGGTGGGTGGAAGGAAAGGGGGGGTTGGAATATGCCTATGTCTCTGCTTACCTGGAGGAGAGGGGACATATTGCTCAGCCCACAACTAGGCAGAGGGTTAAAATCTCTGCATTAGATCCCAGAGTGGAGATTCTACACCCTTATTAGTCACAATTAGGATGCACATATCATGTAAAAGTCATTTTGTTAAAAATAACTGAATGCAAGTGTAGTGTAAAGATCAGTAAATTTGTTCTGCGTTAATATCTGTAAATCAAAATAGAAAAATCTGTATCCCTTGTCCTCCATGTTTTGCAATGAAATGTACAATGGAGTACACGAGCCACCTACATCCTAGCAATGAAGGACACTAGGTGGCAGAATCCACCTTTTCCTAGCAAAAGATGGAAGACTGCAGAAGTTGCCTGCATCCTAGCAATAGAGGGACACTAAGCAGCAGGATCTGTCTGCTTCCTAGCAGCAGAAGGAAGCTATGCGGAACTTCAGTCTTCAGTCTACATGACGGAGAAGTCAGTGAGGGGTGGGGTCCGGGCTGGGGGGAAGACAAGAAACTCGGTTTTGGAGAGGTTCACTTTAAGGAAGTGGAGCAACATCCAGTCTGATATGTCGCTCAGTAGGTGTGTGATTCGGGTGGAGACTGAGGGGGTGAGGTGGGGGCTTGAGAGATAGATTTGTGTGTCGTTGGCATATAGGTGGTAGTTGAAGCCGTGAGAGTGTATGAGTTGGCCAAGGGAGGAGGTGTAGATGGAGAAGAGAAGGGGCCCGAGGACGGAGCCTTGAGGGACCCCAACAGAGAGGGGGAGTGAGGGGGAGGTGGTAGCATTATAGGTAACGCTGAAAGAGCATTGTGACAGGTAGAATGAGAGCCAGGAGAAAGCAGAATCTCTAAGGCCGAAGGAGTGTAGTTTTTTGAGGAGGAGGGGGTGGAGTAGGAGCACTGAATAGTGGCCATTAGCTTTGGCGGTTAGCAGGTCGTTGGAGAGTTTGAGTAAGGCAGTTTCGGTGGAGTGTAGGGGACGGACTGTAGGGGATCGAGGAGGTTGTTGTCATTGAGGTGAGAGCTTAGGCGGGTGTAGACTAGGTGCTCGAGGAGTTTGGATGTGAAAGGGAGCAGGGAGATGGGTCTGAGGTTGTTCGGGTCATTGGGGTCCAGGGAGGGCTTTTTAAGTGTGGGGGTGATGTGTGCATGCTTCAGAGGGGAGGGGAGAGTGCCGGAGGAGAGGGAGAGATTAAAGATGTGGGTGAGGGAGCATAGGATGGAGGGGGAAGGAGGTTGTAGGAGTTGTGAGGGGATAGGGTCGAGGGGGCAGGTGGTGAGGCGGGCATCAGAGAGGACCTTGGAGACTTCCTCGATGGTAGTAAGGTCAAAGGTGCGGAGTGTTGAGGGGGCTTCAGTATGAGGAGCTTTAGCAGCTTTAGCAGCAACCCAATACTGGGGAGGAGGATAGAGTCAAGAGGACATGCAGGCTATGCTCTCTTCTCTTCCTTCCTCTTCTTATGGTCACATGTGTCCTTTTGCACCAAGAAGAGACCCCCACATGCAGCAAGTAGGAGTTTATACTGTCCCAGCAAGAAAGGCAAGTGCCAGTCAATGTCCATGCAGCACTCCAGAAAGGTAAGTAAGAGGGAAGAGCGGGAGACAGACTGCCCACCGCACAGGATAATGTAACAGCAACTTGGAGTTGGGCATCAATAAACATTTCCTATCAGTATTTTTACTTATTTTTCACATTTCTTACATGTGGTTAGCAGGTTACCATATGAAAATGTTGTTCAGTGACCTCTGCCTTAGTTGTATAAAGTTTACATTATTTCTTCCATCAAGCGAAAGACATGTATGAGCTGATATGGTTGCAGTGTGAACTATGACACCAAGAGTGAGTCTAGTGACCCTGGCCACCGTACGTTATCTTCTCAGTATGAAAAATTAGAATGTAAAGCAGGTCATCGATTACCTTGGCATGTACAGTTGTGTCCAAAATTATTCAACCCCCACTGAAATTGAGTGTTTTGGCCAGTTTGACATTGCTTTTGATCATTCAGTCATCTTGCTTACATTTACATTAAAGAGGCACTTGTAGGTCAGACAAATATAACATAACAGTTATAATGAAATAACCACAAATGTCTTTTCTGTGCTCACAGCATTATCAGTTTTATTCAACCCCCAAGTGACATTCAATCTTAGTACTTAGTACAGCATCCTTTTACAGTTATAACAGCTTTTAAACGTGAAGCATAGCTTGACACAAGTGTCTTGCAGCGATCTACGGGTATCTTCGCCCATTCTTCATGGGCAAAGGCCTCCAGTTCAGTCACATTCTTAGGCTTGCGCACTGCAACTGCTTTCTTTAAGTCCCACCAGAGGTTCTCAATCGGATTTAAGTCTGGTGACTGCGATGGCCACTCCAAAATGTTCCAGCCTTTCCTCTGCAACCATGCTCTAGTGGACTTGGAGGTATGCTTGGGATCATTGTCCTGTTGAAAGGTCCAACGTCTCCCAAGCCTCAGGTGTGTGACGGACTGCATCACGTTTCCATCCAATATCTCCTGGTACTGAAGAGAATTCATGGTACCTTGCACACGCTGAAGCTTCCCTGTACCTGCAGAAGCAAAACAGCCCCAAAGCATGATTGACCCTCCACCATGCTTCACAGTAGGCAAGGTGTTCTTTTCATCATAGGCCTTGTTCTTCCTCCTCCAAACATAGCGTTGATCCATGGGCCCAAACAGTTCTAATTTTGTTTCATCAGTCCACAGAACACTATCCCACAACTTTTGTGGTTTGTCCACATGGCTTTTGGCATACTGCAGTCGACTCTTCTTATTCTTTGGAGACAGCAAGGGGGTACGCCTGGGAGTTCTGGCACGGAGGCCTTCATTACGCAGTGTGCGTCTTATTGTCTGGGCTGAAACTTCTGTACCCACATCTGACAAATCTTTTCTCAGTTCCTCAGCAGTCACACGGGGACTTCTCTCCACTCTACGCTTCAGGTAGCGCACAGCAGTCGAAGTCAGCATCTTCTTTCTGCCACGACCAGGTAGCGTTTCAACAGTGCCCTTTGCCTTGAATTTGCGAATGATGCTTCCTAAGGTGTCTCTTGGTATGTTTAACATCTTTGCAATCTTCTTATAGCCATTGCCCTTCCTGTGAAGAGAAATCACCTCTTCTCTTGTCTTCCTGGACCATTCTCTTGCCTTCACCATGTTTGTAACCACACCAGTAAATGTCTAGAAGGAGCTGAGTATCACAGTCATTTTAAAGCTGCCTAATTGGTGCTTATTATGCTTGATTGCTGCTCGGTGACATCCACAGGTGTTTTCAATACCTGATGGAAAGCACCTGTATGAACCTCTGTTCTTCAGAGTGGTAGTCTTTAAGGGGTTGAATAATTGTGGCAATGAAGAAACCACATAAGAACCATTTACTACTGTATTACATAAACAATTGATGTCATTTTAGTTGCATTTGGGTAGTTACAACGTCCTTGTAGGATTTGATTCTGAATACAATTCCAAATGTACACTATAGTCCCTAAACCCCTTTACAGCATTGGGGGTTGAATAATTTTGGACACAACTGTATATTCTGCATAGTATGTATAATAGTTTAGATAGGATCAGGTAAAGTGAACTTCTATTGATAGCCATGAAATATTACAAATGTTCACTCAGTTTACCAATATTTAGTGAGTAAAATAAAAAAGTGACATATATTCTGTAATCTGTCCCTAACATAATAGTGTATGTATAGCCATTTTTTAAATTTAGTTTTAGACAGAGTCATGAAGTGTAAGAACCCCTGCTGCTTCTTTTGTTATGTTGTCTGTGTCATCACTGCAGGGATTCCCCCCTGTACTTGTTCTGGAAACCACTGCTAACTGCTACAGAGACAGAAAGTGATGGGAAATCCAAAATGTTAGGGTCTGTTCACACCATGTCATTGCCGTAACAGGACAGTCTCCAAAAAACAAAAATTACTTTGTCAATGCTAGTGATAAATAATTGTATATACGGTATGTATTTTTTTAATATGTAAACATTTACTTTGTTAAAAACTGGTTATCATAACTGATTGGGGTTTTTTTGTTTGTCTTAATTAAAAAATTGTGTTTACATTTCTGTAGGTCCCAAGGTCCTAGGCCCTTGGCTAGGGTGCCCTCGACGTCCTTTCTCTTCCTCTTCTTATTTCTCTTTCTTTTCTTTCCTCTATCTTTTGTTCTTCTACTTTCCTGGACTCTCTCACTGCAGAAGCCTCTGTTGATACATTTAACGCCTTTTCCTTTTGTCAGGTGGATTTCACTACTGTCTTACAGCTATGAGTATTTTTTAGCTCATCGCTGATGCTCAATTCACATTTCTTTGTGCAACATTGACCTTTACTGTTATGTTTGAATGCAAATTGGAATACTTATTACTCTTAATTCCAGTTCTGTTCTTCTTCCTTGATTTTTGCAGGATATCATCCTGGACTCTTTCAGATACATTGGATGTATACATATACCTGTATGGGTTATGCTTTGTATTTTGGAAAACAAACTCTATAAAAACATAAAACTTATTGAAAGTGAAAACATTTTTTACTTTTTTTATCCTTTGGTGTATCTCCATGCTGATGATCTCCTACAGACTCTTCGCTGCCTTCTTTCTATATGATATACTGCAAAGATTGTTGCATGGTGTTTCTTGGTGGAGGGGTGACATGCAAAGTCTACCTGCTACATTCAGGGACAACATATAGGTTTTTAATTTTTGCCTCATTATTTTCTTGCAATTATAGTATAATTGTAACCCTGTTTTGGGGAGGCCACGTGAGGTACCTGACATAGCAGCACTTGGATAAACCAAGAATTCCAAGTCTCTGATAATGGGAATTAAAAGCAATGTCTCTGAGTTAGTGAATTTCTAGTGCTTCCACCCAGAACAGCCCTATGTAGATAACAGGGACTCCATCCTAACAATACTTTGTCCCAAGGTTCATCCAATTACACTTTCTGAAAATAAGTGCAGGTCCAGACTTGAATACAGTATAACTGTTTAATCACAAATTTGATAGCAGCTAGGACAGGAGAAGGTGACATACCCCAAAGCTCAATGGTCAGGTTCTCAGGCTAGAAGTTGCTGGATGGGTCTCAGTATCCAGAAGCATCACTCAGAACGTCTACATTTTAGCCCCAGAAAATTGGAATTTCTAGTATATTTCTAATCCAGTGATTACATCACCAGAGAACAGGTTGGCCTTCAGATGCACAGCCTACATTCAGAGAGGAAACATCTTCAAGGCCAGGGCTGCACCCTAAGGCCTAATACCAAGCATATTACCTCCATTTCCCCAGCAGGAAAAAGGCTCTAAAGCTGGCCACATGTATAAATTCCCTCATCCACGATAAACAGTGCCGAAGGATGAATCTCTCACTGCGGCTATTGTAACCAATACACAAACAGCAGCTGCATCTGATGCTGGCACTTGTAGGTAGGTGCTATAATGTTAGTGGTGTACTGTACAATAATGGGTTAATATTTTGTAACTGAAGGGTAAATGGTGTGCTGTGCCTTCTCCCTGCATGTGACTGTTCCCTTTGCGAAGTGATATATGGTAGAGTAGGTGGTGCCTCCTGGTTCTTGGGGGTTCTTGGGGAGTTGGAGGAGAGTCCATACACGTGGAGCTACCCCTTAGCAGGACCCTGTTAAGGGACTATAGAGTGAACTTTACTTCGCGCATTATGAGAACAAGCACTACAAAAACGTATGTATACCACAACCACAGCACCTTAAGAGTATGTAAACCCAACATTTCATATTCCTGATATGTGCCTGCTGTACTAAGTACTTGTATGGAAAATGTATCTTGTTCTCCTTTGTGTGAAACCCCTGGTGTTCCTGCCAGTCATCCTGCTTTTCTATTAAAAAATGACCACACTAGACAGGAGAGCACAGCATGGTCAGTTTTCTAGCTGTGCTGGGAACTCAGTGTGCTGCTATTTCTCCTCTCCTAGCCCTTATGCAGCTGAGATCACTTATAAGAAAGGGGGATAAGTGTTTATAATGCTTTGTTTTATATCTAGACACAAATGTTTTGCTTTTAATTTTTATTTTGAATTGAATTGTTTGTTTCACAAGATGAGGGTTTACATATACATTAAGGAAGGGACATTTTAAATGCCATGTTTCCCTGGAACTTGCACTTTACTGCAATTTTATTTATTGACAATGCTAATAACTGTATGCCTGAAACTGAAAATCTGCAAGAAAAAAAAAACAAGAAAGTAAAAAAAAACAAACCAATGTCTGTCCTGATTTAAGTGATGAAGAGGGAGAGATAGTGAGCTTCTACAGGTATAATGGTGAATTGTAGAATGGAGTGTACAATTAAAAGCTAAGCCTTGAGGTTAAGAAGCAAAGAGTAATAAGGAAGGTTAGCCAGCTCGGGGAAGTAGCTGTGGTGGCCAGTGATGGAAGTTCCATAGGCAGAATGGCCTAGCACTTGGTGCACCCTGCCAAAAGGTTATTTTCGGGCCTGCTACAAAATGGAACCCTCATAGGGACTGGATCTGAAACCACAATGTGTGGGGCCTTGCGAAGTAAGGGCGGTGGTTCCCCTCTTTGCCATCGGATTGAACATTGTCAAGTGTACAGAGTGAGAAGACTTGGTGAAGAAAATCAGTGCTCAATGCTGTATCTCTCTAAAAATGTCTCTGTAGTCGGTGCTGGGACAGGATCCAGAGGCAGGTATAAAGGACCTTATCCTTCTGTATGTGGTGAAGTAAACTGGTCTCTGGCCATGAGGGGTACTGGACCCTCAAGAATACCAGCACAATGCAAACATGCTAACATGCTGTTTGGCCTATAATTGTCCACCCAGCTCCTTTGATTTTTCGTTTCAATGATGTGGGGGGGGGGGGGTATGGTGTCCATAGCGCCACCACACACAAATCAATTTTTGACCAGTTCATTAGTAACCAGCCAGAATGTGTGGATTGCTTTAAACACCTTCTTCCAAGGAGGGAGAATTAACCAAGGTCCTTTCTCCCCAAAAGGGAAAAGCGTGAATTAGCAAACTCTTACCAGTAGCAAACTCATCAGGGGTTAGTTAACTGACAAAACAGGCAAGATGTCCTGCACCATACCCCATATAGGAGCATACCTTACCGACTGGCTGGCAGGTAAATGCAAATACAGGAAGTCCAGAGCACCATGTTCAAGGAGAGACCTCAGATAGCAGGGGTTGAGAAAATCCATATTGCTACATAACAATACTAAAATCTCAGCACGACATAATACATTGTATTTTAGTAAGGAAACTCTATCATGTTGACAAGAGGACAATGTAATGTAGAAATTCCCACACTGTCAGATATATCTTCCCGGAAACGTATAGAGGAAGCAATACATTTTATGCTGCCTTTAGTGCACGTGACCTAGTTGAACAATAATGCACGTTATTGTGTATTGGTGCATTTTATTTTTTTCACGTCTGATTTTAAATGATTTTTAAATTAACTTTCTATTATCATTATTTTTTTAGTTTTTCTTGGCTTCATTTAAAGTGACCCTGTCAGCACAGAAGCACTTGGGCTTCCATTGCTGGCCTTTCTTTTGAAAATGCTAGTTGCCAGGCTATATCTGACTTAAAGTGACAAAAAGCTCTGGTTTAAAAAAACTTCCTCCTAGATTGCTAGGGGGAGCTATAATCCTGATTGTTAGAGAGGAGGGCTGAGTAGCAGCCTGGGTGTAATAGTCAGAAGTTCAAATTTGGGTCAGGAGCTGAGAAGCTCTGCAGGCCATCCCTCTAGAATTTCCCCCTGCTTTAGAGCTTTGAAGAAAGGCCTAGAGGCAATGGGTGGATCTGAGAAGATTCTGGCTTGTACTCTTGAGGGATCCTAGCCAATCCCCAACAGGAGGCTTGGCAAGGGCCTAGGACAACCCTCAAAAGTAAATGAGCCTACTCAGTGGCAGGAGAGTTCAGGTGGAAGACAATGAGGAAGATGTGAGGCTGAAGGTAGGAGCCTGGGAGGGAGACCAGATGGAGAGAGGGGTCCACCTACAGGCAGTGGAGCTGGAAAGGAGGAAAGCTCAGGACTTCACTGGCCCCCAGAGCGAGGACCACCTGTACAGCAGGGAAGGAGCAGCCAGCTAAAAGGTCTGGTAGCAGCCACCAACCCATAAGCGTTACAGGAGAGGAACTGAGTGAGTACCCAATTACCCCCTGGGGGGATGAGGGAAGGAGCACTCTGGTGAGAAACCAGATTTGCTACCTACTTGGGAGTGTCCACTTCCTGAAGTAATAGGCACCAGTTCCCCTGTTCAAGGATACTTCCAGATTGCTGGGTGAAGGAAGAAGAGTTCATCTAGGGTCTGTGGCGGTAAATTAAGGAGACACTGGCTAGCTCTCCAACAGAGACTGTGTTGCAGTGGAGGCTGTAAATAGTTCTAGGAAGTTGTCCTCAGTTCACCAGTTCCCTTGGGCATCCTGTACACCCCTAACCCTATCCCAATTCAAATCTCCTCTGACTCTGGATGCAAGCCTATGTGGAAGTGTGTACTGCCTGATTGTGCAGGACTATAGGGGGACCCAAATCTTCAGCATCTCCTAAGGGGATAGTTGTGACGGGAGTGACTTTTGGGGGTGGGGGGACCACTTGGTCAGCTCATGTCCCCCTCATTATGTATAACCCACCCTGTGCCTATTAAGGGGTACAGGGTGTGAATGTGAATGTCCCAGTATTGTGTATAGTGTGTGTTCCTTTGTCCCTGCCATGTGCTCCCCCCCATGGTGCTGTGTCTTCCTGTCCAGCCAACTATTATGGGATGTACTGTTTGTGTATTGGTGTGGGGGTTGGTCAATGTCCTTTGCCACATGGTTGCATCCCATTGTTCTGTGTCTTGGGTTGGTTGGGGTGGAGTGATGAGGTGTTTCCTGCCTATACTGTAGCCCTTCCCACTGAGAGGGTGGGCTGATGATGTATTTCCTGTTCCTGGATGTGTTTCCCCGCCCTCTGTATAAAACATGTTGTTTGTGAAAAATAAAGAGTTGTTGGCTTCCTGTTGTAGTAAGAGCTGGGTGTTGTCTATTTCCTGAGGGATTTCAAGGGTGTGGTCCGTGGATGGTGTTCGGACAGGGGAAGCTGAAGGATAACGGAATATACCCAAGTGTGGTCAGGTACCGGTTCCATTACAATAGTGCTACAAAAGGAAAATACTATTTTGTAAGTATGTATTCCTAACTCTCAATAATACCTTCTATTGTTCTCAGCCTCCTCCAGTTCTCCAAATTCTGGGTTTTTTTCTGCTGCTGTGACTCCACTTCCTGTTAGAAGGTGGCTACATTCATTCTCCATGGTCCCATTGTATGTAGTTACAAAGCCACCGTTTCTTGCTCGCTCCCAAGATAGACTGTGGACTATGGAGTATGTGATTTGTAGTGTGCATAGAGGAATGCACATGGTCTCAACTAATGGCCACTTCTAATTCCAAACAAATGAAAGTGAGGGGAAAAGGGAAGGTTCTGGAGGACATTACAAAGGAAGGGCAGAAACACAGCAGGAAATGATTTTATCAAAAATCTATTACATGGCCACTAAGTAGTGGATCTGTATGGATTGTTTTTGGAAAATAGGAATATTGTTTATTGGCACTTTAAGCACTTTTGAGCAACTGACCTGGAATTAGCATGTTGTATGTGTATGTATACCTGTTCCAAGTCAATAGCTCAGGTAAAGTATCAGTATGACAGCCAGAAGACAAGCTTTCTCAAAAGAAGGGTTTAGCAATGGCAGCCTTCATGATCAACAAAGACACAGTTCTTAAACACAAGCAGCTTCACTTTGAAACACTGCTAAAACGAGGAGTGTATTGAAAATAACATTAGTGTCCTGACAATGCTGATATTTGATTTTACAAGGCATAAAGTAGCTGCAAATCTTGAGTTTAGTTTGTGGAATACATGATGTTTCATAAATGGTTGCCATTTTTAACATAACATTTTTGCAAGTTTAGCAAGTAATACTAACATCTTAATCCTATGGCCTGCTTCAGAATTTTAATTACAAGTACCCTGTGAAAATACGTCTGATCAACAGGGCTTTTTTTCTCAGAGAATAGGTGCAGCAACTCTCCCCTTCTGAGTCACTTCTTGTCTCCGCCCCTTGCAATCTCTGATCACTGCCTCTTGGTGCCGCCCCCTCCCCACATGCCAGTACCGCTCCTTTTAGAGAATCCAGAGCCAGGTATCATTTTGTGGTGCTAAGTAGTTTGTATGGAATATGTTATTGATAACAAGAAAAGCAGTAAAATAGATCCCCTGCAGCCAGCAGTAATAGAGTCCCCCCAAGCAGCAACAGATTTCCCTAGCAACAATGGACACCCACAACAAAATACCTCCCCAGGAACAACAGACCCTCAGCAGCAACAACAGATCTCCTAGCAGCCCGTATCAATAGACTCTCCAGCAGCCAGGAACAATAGACCCCTACCTCAGCAGTAGATCCCTTCTAGCAACAATTGACCCCCCAGCAACAATAGACCACTATGCAAAAATAGACCCTCTCCAGTGACGTTAGATCCCATAGCAGCCAGCATCAATAGGCCCTCCAGCACACCTGAGCACCCCTTGCCATTACATACAGTCAGTGCTGGAAGTGACGGAACTGCGTTCCCCCGTGTTCCTGATGAAAAAAAGCCCTGCCAGTCATGCATAACTGTCCCCAGGCAGTCAATGATGAGTCTCCAGTTAGCTGAATGATGTGTTTTGAAGTTGTTTCTATTAGTCTTATATAATATATAAAACCTGTGCGATATACCTATATTATATATTTTGTTTACTGTAAAAAAAACACATGTACACTCTACTTGAAAGTCACCTCAAACTTTGCTCTCTCATCTTTTAGTGTGAAGCTCATCAATCAGGGAAGCAGACCATCTCCAATGAAGTGTGGTGTTGTCTCATGAAACTGGTAGGCTTAAAGTGCTACTAAACCCATTCATAGAATATGGAAATGCAATTATTTTAGTAAATATAAACTGCTAAATACCATTTCTCATCAGCAGTATATAGCAGTCTTGTGATTTCTATCAGTGTCTGGCTGAGCACTAGTTAAATCTTGTAGGAGGAGTTTTCATTCTGCTCTGATTGTCCTATGAGGCTGCATGACCCCTGACCCTGTGTTTGGACAGTGCTAATTGGCCCTGTGCCGATCACATGCACCCTCCCAAAAAAAGATTTAAAAAAAACTCTCTAGCAATACACATCAAACTGAGCATGTGCAGAGTGCATTCTAGGGCTCTGTAGTATCAGCATATGGATTGGGGATGGTGGAAGAATAGGAGGAGCAGAGAAGACAGGATCAAACAGCCTTTTTACACAATGTGGAGGATTAAAATATTCTAAGCAACAGACAGCATGGATTCATGACAGACATTGTCAAACAAATCTGATTTCTTTTTATGAGAAGGTAAGCAAAACCTTGGACACAGGGGTGGTGGTGGACGTGGTATACTTAGATTTTGCAAAAGCGTTTGACACAGTTCTCCACACATGGCTAATATGTAAGGTAAAGTCTACGAGCTTGGAAAAATCTGTATGTAAATGGATAGAAAACTGGCTAAAATATCGTATTCAGAGAGTAGTGGTTAATGATTGATACTCTGCATGGTCTAGGGTCATCAGTGGTGTACCCCAAAGTTCAGTGTTGGGACTCTTACTTTTTAATACATTTATAAACGATGTAGGGTCTGGGATTACAAATCCCATTTCAGTCTTTGCAGATGACACCAAGCTGTGCAATGGAATAACGTCCTTACAGGATGTCTTCAACTTACAAGCCGACCTCAATGCACTGTTTAATTGGGCAACTATGTGGCAAATAAGGTTTAATGTTGATAAATGTAAGGTTATGCACTTGGGGGCTAAGAATATGCATACATCATACATACTAGGGGGGTACAACTGGGGGAATCAATGGTGGAGAAGGATCTGGGAGTTCTGGTAGATCACAAGCTTATTAATGGCATGCAATGCCAAGCAGCGGATTCTAAAGCGAGCAAAATCCTCTCTTGTATTAAAAGAGGTATAGACTCCAGAGAGAGAGATATCATATTACCCTGTACAAATCATTAGTAAGACCTCATCTGGAATATGCAGTTCAGTTTTGGGCACCAATTCACAAAAAGAACATTGGGGAACTGGAGAAAGTACAGAGAAGAGCAACCAAACTGATGGAGGAGCTCAGCTATGAGGAAAGATTAGAGGAACTGAATTTATTCTCTCTTGAGAAGAGGAGATTAAGGGGGGATATGATCAACATGTATAAAT
Source organism: Staurois parvus (assembly GCF_062004578.1). Lineage (NCBI taxonomy): Eukaryota > Metazoa > Chordata > Amphibia > Anura > Ranidae > Staurois > Staurois parvus. The sequence goes on along the minus strand of NW_028318183.1, from coordinate 1,923,995 downwards.
ACATCAGTGGTTCATTTAGTGAACTCGGTGTAGAGCTATTCACCCTGAGGTCATCACTGAGGACAAGGGGGCACGCTTTACATCTGGAGGAAAAGAACTTTAATCTCCAAACACGGAAAGGTTTCACCAGTGAGAGCTGTGAAAATGTGGAATAGACTCCCTCAAAAGTTGGTTCTGGCCAGCTCAGTGGATTGCTTAAAAAAAGGCCTGGATTGTTTCTTGGATACACAGAATATAACTGGATAGGAAAATTTATAGGTAAAGTTGATCCAGGGAATATCTGATTGCCTCTCAGGGAATAAGGAAGGAATTTTTTTTCCTGCAGGAGCAAATTGTATCATGCTTTGCTGGGTTTTTTTGCCTTCCTCTGGATCAACAGTTGGTATAGGATTATAACTTTTTTTTTTTTTTTTGGTTGAACTGGATGGACTTTTGTCTTTTTTCAGCCAGACTAACTATGTAACTATGTAACCCCTTAGGTTCCACAGTGAGCATAACAATCATGCTTTACTGCATATACAGACTGATCTTACTGTTGTGGGTTTAGCAACACTTTAAACCTGGCTTGTTTCTGTATCCATAAGGGCTCGTTTAAACATCAAGTTGGAGAAAGGTAAAACCCTGATGAGCTTTTACCCCCACCCCCACCCCAACCGCTACCTCCTTTAGCTGAAGAGGCAGTGATCATCGCGGTACACATGCTATGGCTGCAATGCTTTGCTTCATGGCCATGTCAAGAATTATAGCCCATGTGTTACACCCACCGTATGCAACCCATTCAGATGAATAGGGGCTGCTCTGCAAGCACCCACCCTACAACCAAACGGCTGTGAAATGTTAGTGCAGGATTCAAGAGGTTATGCAGGCAGTGAGATGGCAATACAATATCTTCTCGCCACCTGTCAAATGCTCTCTGAAGAGTAATCCAAACGTGGATCGCTTTGCCGAGAGCACTGCTAATGTGGACCACCCCTAAAGCATATAAAGATTGCATGTTTGTTATCATCTGTGAGGACTCATCTGACTAGCATGTCACGAGTGGTAGAAGTCTCCTTAAAAATCACATCCAGAGACAATTCCCACATAAGTAACAAGGACATTTGTAAAGCTGATATGCAGGTAAGAGGAAATTTTCCACACAGGAGCATCTAAACAGACAAATTTACTTCAATAAGAAGGTCTGTTGATTTAATAATACTGCAATAATGATTTCAAAACTGTTCGACCTTAAAGAGGCCCTGTCACCAGCTTAAGAAACTGTAGGTAAAAATCACAAAAAATCAAGTATTTTAATTGCTTACTTACAGTGTTTCTGTTTCTGTAAATTATTGTTTATTCCCTTGCAATGTGCCATTGCTATCAAATCTGATTAATCAGTTTTGACGAGTCATTCATACTGCACAAGGGTGAAGTTTGAACAAGTCAGAAAGCTGAACATTTGCAATGTGCTGGAGCCCTTTTTTTTCCTAAAGCCACTTGAGTCACAAAATGTTTTTTTTTTTTTTTTTTTGGTGGTGTCTCAGTTCCGCACGTTATACCTTTTAGCCTTTGTAGTGTACCCTAATGCATTACACATGTTTGTTTTTTTTCATGAAAGATGGGGCTTTAATTTGATAGTAGATTTGGATACATATATTTGTTGTTCCATGATTTGTATTGGGATTAAATAGTACAAAAATAAAAAATGCATTTTCTTATCATTTTTCCCAATGCAATGTTTGCAGAATTTGCACACTTCCATACAATATATTTACATCAAAATGTAATCATAAAAGTCTGCTGATTAAAATTATATCACATTAGAGTCCAAAACCAAAAATGTGGGTGTGTGGGACTTTAAAGACACACACACAGCCAACCATTTATATAAAATCTCCATACATCTTTATTGACATAACGTTAAAGCAATAGTAGATAAAATTCAGTATAAGCTAAACAAGGATCCAAGATTTATACTCTTTTGTACATAAATAAATACAACTATAATGTTCAATCATCCAAATTGCATTGGTCCCATAGTGTTCACCCAAGTGGAAAGGGACAACAATGCTCGCAGTGGCTTCTAAGGCAGCAGACCATCTTAAACAGCACATCAAGGGAATCTGTTCAGGGATACAGTGGAACATAACCTACTGAATGGAGGAGGTATGAACACCATGGGACTGCACTGATCGGGTTGCTTTTTAAAGCATTTGTGTAGGCTACAGATATGCATCTCTTCTTGATATTCTGTTTCAATCTTTATTTTGAGTTTGAAATAACAAAACAGTAGAAAAGCACCGAATCATTGATCAAAATGAAATGTTTACAGCAGGGGCGCACTGACAACTCATGGGGCCCCCGGGCAATAGGGGATCATTGGGCCCCTGTGTCCTTTCCCAAACTCACAAAAGTGTATGAAAAAGGTACCTGGGGCATCTCATGGGGCCCCCTACTGACCTCGGGCCCTTGGGCAGTGCTCGAGTTTCCAAATGGTCAGTCCGCACCTGGTTTACAGATTTAAGACATATACATAGATGGCCATAAGGATATTACCCCCCAAAGAGGGCTAACAGGTGGAGAAGAGGTAATAACACTGCAATCAGTTCAAGTACAACATATTCTCTTCCTCCTGGGGGGGATGAAGCACCCTTGTAATCTAGACTATATTCTTGAACCCTGAGTAGAGGTCCATAATACAGACCAATATTGTACCAATGTAAGTAATAGAAAAAAAATACACAGAAGAAAGTCAAGAGAGAAGAAAGAGAAAAGGAAGGAAAGAAAAAAGAAGTGGAGAGTAGTAAAGAAGGTATACACCCGTCCGAGAAGTCTGCCCCGCCATCAACTCGATCACGATCTTAAGTGTCTGGTACTTGCAAGTAGGATAAGCAGGGATGCCATATTTTATCAAACAGAGGTTGTTTATCCCATATGACACTGACTAGTTTTTCATATAACATGATCCAGGTTAGTTTCCATTTCATTAAGGCCAAATCATTCACAGGACTTTTTACAAACAGTAGCAAAAGCTATCTTAGCGGCTAGGAACATGAAATGTATCAAGGTCTGCGTGGATCTTGGGACATTGTCCACAGGTTCATTGAGTGACGCAGTCTGAGTGTCATTGGGAATATTGACCGTAGTTACTGAGTAGATTAATGAATGAACCCATATCCAAAATCATCGGACCTTGGGACAAGACCATCACATGTGTAGAGCCAAGCCTATTTGGCCACAACCCCTGAAGCAGGAGGGAGATGAACCCAGGTACATTTTAGAAAGACGCTCGGGTACCATGTACCATCTCTCAAGCACCTTGTATCTGCTTCAACAAGAGCTACATTCATTATGTCCTTATGAATACACATGGACCATGTTTGCCATTCCTCCACATCAGGAGATATGCCCAAATCCCATTCCCAAGCAATATGGTAGGAGAGTTTCAATGAAGGGGAGACAAAGGATTTATACAGCATGGAGATGCAGCCCCTCGTGAGAGTCCCCTGTATACATTGGCTTTCGAACTTTGTACGAACTGAAAGGTCAGGACTCTTCTGTTGTAGGATGCTGAGAAAATGGTGTATTTGTCTTATGCAAAAAAAACTCTCTGAGGGGGGCATCTGCATGCGCTGTATATAGTATGAAGAGGAATGTATCCCCTTATGGTGTAAAAATTGTCCTACTCGATAGAGGCCCTTAGTTGTCCATCAGCGGAACTGAGCTGGTGTCATACCTGGTGAATTAATGGGTTGTTAGAGAGAGGGATGCCACGGGTGTGTGGGGGGAACTGAGGGACCAACGTCTGCATGTTGAATTCCATTAGGAAATGGAATGGAGAAAGGTAGGAAACATAATGGCTCTTTTATGATTCGAAGGGAGCCACAGGACCATGTCTATTGGCACAGGAGAACAAGCTTGGGCTTCTAGAGATACCCAATCCGGTCTATAGAGTGTGTGGTGAAATTGGCTGAGCTGAGTGAGTTGCGCTGCAATCTAGTATTTCTGAAAATCCTTGTCCTAAGGAGTGTACGTAGTGTTTTGAGCTAACCTGGCACACTTTGATCCCTAAATGAAATGAAAAATGTTTGTTTGGAACTGACTTAGGCTTCCACTGGTATTGAAATAGGTAGGGTCCTGAAATAAGACAATATCCTCAGCAGAACTGTAATTTTCATGGATGCAATTCTGCCAATCAAAGACAAGGTTGCATCAGACCAGTCAGGTCCCCATGTCCTCTAACAATTAGAGAGATTAAATGTGAGGGGTTAACTTAACTCCAAGATAAGAAAGGGAAGCTGTTTGCCACACAAATGGAAACTGAGCTTGAAGGCTTCTGTGCACTGTTTCCGATAAGTTGACATTCATGGCTTCGGATTTGGTCTGATTGACCAGGAGACCTGAGATCTCACCAAAGCAGTCCAATAGGGAAAATAAGTGTAGTAGGGTAGTATGAGGGAAGGTGACAAATACTAGCAGACCATCTGTGAAAAGTGCACATTTGTGATGTCGGTCCCCACTCATGATCCCTAATATATTTGGGTCCTGACGGACCGCAATAGCAAGGGTCTCTATTGCTGTGATGAACAATAAGGGCAAAGTGGACATCCTTGTCAAGTGCCTGAGGAGATAGCAAATGGTGCTGATTTATGGCATTGCACAGAGATCTGTGCTGCTGGGCTATTATATAGTGAATGGATTGAGGTAAAAAATTTGGGACTGAAATTCCATCGTACCAGTAACTGAAAGGAAGGACCATGACAGGGAATCAAATGCTTTACGTATATCTATCACCCTCCCCATCCCAAGAAGAGTGCAAAAGCGAGGTGAGATCAACTGCTCAACACACTTGATCCGCCGCCTGTCTGGGGGGTAGGAAACCGTCCTGATCAGAGTGTATATATTGGTCTTAAAAGGTTGACAATCGTTTGGCATAGATTTTGGTGAACAGTTTTAAGTCATTGTTGATGAAAGAAATAGGCCTATAATTAGCTACATCGCTGGGATCCTTATGGTGTTTCGGGAAAAGCGTTATGAATGCTTTGTTAGAGTCAAAATCCATAGACCCCCCCCCCTTCCTTGAATGGTGTTAAAATAGTTTGTCAAAGGAGTGGCCAATAGTGATGAAAATTTTTGTATAATATAATTCAGGAGCTTTACCCACCGGGCCTGTTTGATGGCCGACAAGACTTCGGTAACTGCAATAGGCTGTTCCATAAGCTCTCTGTGTTCTGTCAACAAGGCCAGAATGGGGAGATTGGCCATGAAGCCATTGAAGTCCTATGGGCTGGAAACATTAATGTTTATGTATAAATGTTGAAAAAAGGCTGAAATTCTTGCAACACTAGTTTGGGATTTTGTGTGAAAGAACTGTCTGTCTTCCTAATCTTAGGAATATGAGGGTCTGCGAGTCTGAGGGACTATTTAATCAGCAGTAATTTGGCAGGCTTGTCAGCTTGAGAGTAGATTCTGGCTTTAGACATCGTAGATTCTTTTCATCTCTGGTCGTGAGACATACATTTAGTCCAAACCTGGCAGCATCTATCTGGCTACGTAAGTCAACAAGTTGATTTGTGGAACTTCTTATATCTGGTGATTATTTGAATCAGAGTGCCATGCACCGCAGCCTTGTGTGCCGCACATGTACACATGAGAGACATATAGGCAGGATCATTTAAAGAAAAGTATTCCTTCAATTACAATTCTATATCCAGGCAAGTGGCTGGATTGCTGAGAAGTGATTCATTAAGATGCCAGGTATAGGTAGATGTTGGGCTGCGGAGTGAGGAGATGGTGACCAGGACAGGAGAATGGTCTAACCAGGCCATTTCCACAATTTTAGAGGACATGCATAATGGTAAGTAAGTGGAGGACCTGAGGATGTGGTCAATCCTTCAATAAGTGGAATGGATGTGTGAGAAGAATGTGTGATCCCTCCCAGAAATGTAAAATTCCCTCCAGAAATCTACCAAATTGTGTGCGTGGAATAATTTAGCAAGCTTGGTACCCATCTTGGAGGGTTTCAGGACCTGTGAACCTGGAGGGCGTGTCTTTTCTAAAAATGAGTCTAAAGCTATATTGGAGTCCTCACTCAAAAGGAGCACACCCTGGATGTGGGGGGATCTCCCCGATATTCTAGGTTCAATTTATGTCCCTGAAGAAGAGTGACACTCGAATGCATTGAGAATTAGCAATGCAATTAGGATGACTGAACATTATAGTTTTATACTGTATATTTATGTATGGGACAGTATACATTTTGGATCTTTGTTTAGCCTATACTGAATTTTATCTACTATTGCTTTTAATGTTAGGTCAATAAAGATGTGTGGAGATTTTATATAAATAGTTTTCAGGAGTCTCCAAACTTTCCAAACAAAGGGCCAGTCTACTGTCCTTCAGAATTTGAGGGGGGCCGGACTGTGGCTTGTGTAAGTAGAAAATGCCCTTTGAGTAAACAATGCCCCATCATTGATATCAGTGAAAGGAATAGTGCCCCATCATTGGTATCAGTGGAAGGAATAGTGTCCCATCATTGGTACTAGTGGGAAAAATAGTGATCCATCGCTGGTGTCATTGAGAGGAATAGTGCCCTGTTGTTGGTGTCAGTGGGGGTATAGTACCCCATTATTGGTATCAATGGAAGGAATAGTGCCCCATCATTGGTACTAGTGGGAAGAATAGTGGTTCATCGCTGGTGTCATTGGGAGGAATAGTGTCCTGTTGTTGGTGTCAGGGGGGGAATAGTGCCCCATCATTGGTATCAATGGAAGGAATAGTGCCCCATCATTGGTACTAGTGGGAAGAATAGTGATCCATCACTGGCGTCATTGGGAGGAATAGTGCCCTGTTGCTGGTGTCAGTGGGGGGAATAGTGCCCTGCATCAGTGGCTGGAGTAGTGCATCAAGGACCAGATAAAGGCAAGCAAAGGGCCGCATCTGGTCCCCGGGCCACAGTTTGGAGACCACTGGTCTATGTAACTGAATGTCTTGAGAGTCCCACACACCCACATTTTTGGTTTTGATAATTAAAATTAAGGATATTTACAGTTAGCCTCAAGTCATACTCATATTAATAATGATATGATCACATTAGTGTGACTTTTATGTAACTAAACAGGATGGTAAAGCTCAAAGTACATACAGTGTCTCACAGAAGTGAGTACACCCCTCACAATTTTGTAAATATTTTATTATATCTTTTCATGTGACAACACTGAAGAAATGGTACTTTGCTACAATGTAAATTAGTGAGTGTACAGCTTGTATAACAGTATAAATTTGCTGTCCCCTCAAAATAACTCAACACACAGCCATTAATGTCTAAACCTCTGGTAACAAAAGTGAGTACACCCCTAAGTGAAAATGTCCAAATTGGGCCCAAAGTGTTAATATTTTGTGTGGCCACCATTATTTTCCAGCACTTCCTTAACCCTCTTGGGCATGGAGTTCACCAGAGCTTCACAGGTTGCCACTGGAGTCCTCTTCCACTCCTCCATGATGACATCACGGAGATGGTGGACATTAGAGACCTTGCATTTTAGGATTCCCCACAGATGCTCAATAGGGTTTAGATCTGGAGACATGCTTGGCCAGTCCATCACCTTTACCCTCAGCTTCTTTAGCAAGGCAGTGGTCATCTTGGAGGTGTGTTTGGGGTCGTTATCATGTTGGAATACTGCTCTGTGGCCCAGTCTCTGAAGGGAGGGGATCATGGTCTGCTTCAGTATGTCACAGTACATGTTGGCATTCATGGCTCCCTCAATGAACTGTAGCTCCCCAATGCCAGCAGCCTTGCAGCCCCAGACCATGACGCTCCCACCACCATGCTTGATTGTAGGCAAGACACACTTGCCTTTGTACTCCTCACCTGGTTGCCGCCACACATGCTTGACACCATCTGAACCAAATAAATTTATCTTGGTCTCATCAGACCATAGGACATGGTTCCAGTAATCCATGTTCTTAGTCTGCTTGTCTTCAGCAAATTGTTTGCGGGCTTCCTTGTGCATCATCTTTAGAAGAGGCTTCCTTCTGGGAAAACAGCCATGCAGACCAATTTGATGCAGTGTGCAGCATATGGTCTAAGCAGTGACAAGCTAACCCCCCACCCCCACCCCTTCAACCTCTGCAGAAATGTGGCAGCACTCATACGTCTATTTCACAAAAACAACCTCTGGCTATGATGCTGAACACGTGCACTCAACTTCTTTGGTCGACCATGGCGAGGCCTGTTCTGAGTGGAACCTGTCCTGTTAAACCACTGTATGGTCTTGGCCACCGTGCTGCAGCTCAGTTTCAGGGTCTTGGCAATCTTCATATAGCCTAGGCCATCTTATGTAGAGCAACCATTCTTTTTTTCAGATCCTCAGAGAGTTCTTTGCCATGAGGTGCCATGTTGAACTTCCAGTGACTAGTATGAGAGGGTGAAAGTGATAACACCAAATTGAACACACCTGCTCCCCATTCACACCTGAGACCTTGTAACACTAATGAGTCACATGACACCGGGGAGGGAAAATGGCTAATTGGGCCCAATTTTGTTGCCAGCGGTTTAGACATTAATGCCTGTGTGTTGAGTTATTTTGAGGGGACAGCAAATTTACACTGTTATACAAGCTGTACATTCACTACTTTACATTGTAGCAAAGTATCATTTCTTCTGTGTTGTCACATGAAAAGATATAATAAAATATTTAAAAATGTGAGGGGTGTACTGCCTTCTGTGAGGAGTTGTATTCCTCTTTTAATGCTATTGTGATGCACAGAGGGGGAAATATGGTTTGTACAAATGAGTAGCATAAAATTAAAGGATAAGGTAACCTTTTGGAACATGTTCCATGTTCCATCCATATTTAGGGTTTCAGCTCCTCCAACCACTTCCCCCTCATTCCCCTGTGTGACAGTGGGCAGGGGATTTTCTCCCTGCACCCCCTGTTACAATTTAAAAACAGTGTGGCTGTGCTGGCTCCCACACAGTCGCATCATTCATTCACAGTTTCTGGTGAATGGATAGACTAAAAGTACTGTCAGCTACTGAGGCTCGTGGCTTGTAGTTCTGAATGAGTACATGTCACTGCAAGGGCACTAATGAGCGGTCTTGTAGTTCATTCATAAGCAGGGGCGGACTGACCATTTGGAAACTTGGGCACTGCCCGAGGGCCAGTCAGTAGGGGGCCCCATGAGATGCCCCTGGTACCTTTTTCATAGGCTTTTTTGAGTTTGGGCAAGGACACAGGGGCCCCATGATCCCCTATTGCCCGTGGGCCCCATGAGTTGTCAGTCCGCCCCTGTTCATAAGCCCTGCAACTTGTAAACAGTCAGCCCATATGAAGGTATCCACTGACCATAGGTGCAATGCTTTCCAGACTCCTGAAGGAAAAAATATTAAATACACATTTTTTTTCCTACAAACATTTTTTCTTGAAAGGTGAACTTATCCTTTAAGGTGGGATGACGAGAGCACAGATTAGCACAATTACTTTTTCACAGGTTTGCAATCCAAAATTCAAATGACAGTGCATACATTTATATGAGCATTCAACAGGACCTGGGGAAGGATTTTGTTTTGTTTTTATTTTAATCTTTCAATTCAGGTATTGTAGAGTGAGAACAACAAAACGACAATTTTGGGCATTCCCTTTATCAAAGTTACAGTGACAATGTAGCAACTCTCAAAGCTTTAAAATAGAAAAAAAAAGTAAAAGGGATTCTTTAGTTACCAAACAACCAGCTCTATATGTTACAAAGTGTATAAATATGTCATCGTACAGAATACAAAGTTGCAAAAGAAACGGCAGAGAAAAAGAAAAAAATCTTTTACCCTAGTATGTAATCAAATTCCAACATTTTTTGAGGATTCATTCAGATCTGAAAAAATAAACAGCATTGTCATGGTCAGGGCTTTTTTTCAATGGAAATGAGGGGGACTGCTGTTCCAGCAACATCATTAGATGTATGTAATGGCAAGGGGTGCTGGGGTGTGCTGGAGGGTCTATTGATGCTGGCTGATGGGGGATCTATTGTTGCTGGAGGGGATCTAATTTTGTGGGGGAGGGGTCTATTGTTGCTGTGGAGGTCTACTGTTGCTGGTAGGGGATCTATTGCTGCTAGAGGTGGATCTTATTATTCGAGGGGGAAGTGTTGCTTGGAGGGATCTACTGTTGAGGGAGGGGGTCTATTATTGCTGACTGCTGGAAGGTCTATTGATGCTGGCTGCAGGGAGATCTGTTGTTGTTGCTGGTGGTCTGTTGTTGCTGAGGGGGGTATTTTGTTGCAGATCCATTGTTGCTGGAGGGATCTATTGTTGCTGGAGGGTCTATTGCTGGCTGCAGGGGATCTATTTTACTGCTTTGCTTGCTGTCATTAACAAATTCATGACAAATTACTTAGCACCACAAAATGATACTTGGCTCCGTATTCTCTGAAAGGGCAGTACTGGGAGTTGGATAGGGGGTGGGACCAAGGAACAGTGCTCGGAGGTGGATGGGGCGGAGACAAGGGATGACTTGGAAAGGGAGAGTTCCTGTGCTATGCAGACCCATACAAAGAAGTGTGCAGGAGCTGACAGGAGAGAGATATGTGTTATTTATGCACAGGTCTCTCCCCTGTCAGTAACACTTGATGATCATCGGGTGGTGCCGAGGAATCACCAGCCTGGACCCAGTGATTGACAGCTGAGGCCGCAAATGGTGGCGTAGGTAGGGCATGCACACAACCCCTACCCGGAACTGTAAAATCACATATATACAGTTGCAAGAAAAAGTATGTGAACCCCTTGGGATTACGTGGAGTTTTGCATGAATTGTGCATAAAATGTGCTCTGAACGTCATCTAAGTCACAACAATAGAAGAACACAGTCTGCTGAACATAATATTAAACAAACATTAGATGTTGCCATGGTTTAATTGCACATAACATGTAAACATTCACAGTGCAAGGAGGAAAAAGTATGTGAGGCCCTAGCTTAATGACTTCTCCCAGAGCTAATTGGAGCCAGGAGTGAGCCAACCTTGACTCCAATCAGTGTGATGATATTGGATGTGTTGCTGACAGCTGTCCTGCCCTTAAAAAACACACACCTGTTTTGGGTTTACTGGTTTCAAGAAGCACTGTCTGATGTGAACCATGCCTCGCAGAAAAGAGCTCTCAGAAGACCTACGATCAAGAATTGTTGACTTGCATAAAGCTGGAAAGGGTTACAAAAGTATCTCCAAAAGCCTTGATGTTCATGTGTCCACGGTAAGACAGACTGTCTACAAATGGAGAAAGTTTACAACTGTTGCTACTCTCCCTAGGCGTGGTCGTCCAGTAAAAATGACTGCAAGAGCACAGCGCAGAATGCTGCATGAGGTAAAGAAGAATCCCAGAGTGTCAGCAAAAGACCTACAGAAATCTCTGGCACATGCTAACATTTTTGTTGACACATCTACAATAAGGAAAACATTAAACAAGAATGGAGTACATGGGAGGACACCACGGAGGAAGCCATTGCTGTCCAAAAAGAATATTGCAGCACGTTTGAAGTTTGCAAAAGAGCACCTGGATGTTCCACAGCACTACTGGCAAAATATACTGTGGACAGATGAAACCAAGATTGAGTTGTTTGGGAAGAACACACAACACTATGTGTGGAGAAAAAAAGGCACAGCACACCAACATCAAAACCTCATCCCCACTGTAAAACATGGCGGAGGGAGCATCATGGTTTGGGGCTGCTTTGCTGCCTCAGGGCCTGGACGGATTGTTGTCATTGATGGGAAAATGAATTCCAGAGTTTATCAAGACATTTTGCAGGAAAACATACGACCATCTGTACGCCAACTGAAGCTCCGCAGAGGATGGGTGATGCAACAGGACAATGACCCAAAGCATATAAGTAATTCAACAAAACAATGGCTGCAACAGCACAGAATACGCCTTCTGGATTGGCCCAGTCAGAGTCCTGACCTCAACCCGATTGAAATGCTGTGGCATGACCTTAAGAGAGTGATTCACACCAGACATCCCAAGAATATTGCTACACTGAAACAGTTTTGTGAAGAGGAGTGGTCCAAAATTACTCCAGATCGTTGTGCAGGTCTGATCTGCAACTACAGGAAACGTTTGGTTGAGGTTATTGCTGCCAAAGGAGGGTCAACCAGTTATTAAGTCCAAAGGTTCACATACTTTTTCCTCCCTGCACTGTGAATGTTTACATGTTATGTGCAATTAAACCATGGCGATATCTAATGTTTGTGTAGTATTATGTTCAGCAGATTGTGTTCTTCTATTGCTGGGACTTAGATGACGTTCAGAGCACATTTTATGCCCAATTCATGCAAAACTCCACGTAATCCCAAGGGGTTCACATACTATTTCTTGCAACTGTATATATACATGATTTTGCGCACCCCTGCCGCCCTGTAGTGTTTCTGCAATAGGGTGGCACAAAAGCTGCTAAAAAAATTAAAAGTCAAAGTTACAGTATGGCTGCTGACTTTTAATAATAAGATGCTTACCTGTCCAGGAATCTAGGAGATACCAGCGTAAGTGGGGAGCAGGTACCTCCCCCCCAAAAAAAAATGTGTTCCAAAAGTAGAAGGGGGGAGGAGGAAGAACAGACCTTCAGTTTTTCAGTGATGTTCTGCTTAAATTTTTTTAAACAGCCTCCACATATAGTGCAGACCTCAGCAGCGTGTATTGCATAGGGTTCAGGGTTCAGGAGTGTGTGAGGTGCAGGGTACAGGGTTCAGGAGTACATGTCACACAGGGTGCAGGGTTCAAGAATGTGTATTGCACAGAGTACAGACCTCAGGAGTGTGTGTTGCACAGGGTTCATGAGTGCAAGTCACAGAGGGTGCAAGAGTACATGTCGCACAGAAGGTAGATCTCAGGAGTGCATATCTCACAGAGTTCAAGTTACAGGCGTGCATGTCTCACATGGTGCAAGGCTAAAGAGTGCAGTGGGAGCCGCTCATTCCCAATATGTATTTAACCACTTGCCCTCCAAAGGATTTATCCCCCTTCCTGATCAGGCCATTTTTTGCTACATGGCGCTGTGTTATATTAACTGACAATTGCAGGGTCATACAATGCTACATCCAAATAAAATTTATGTCCTCTTTTTCCCACAAATGGAGCTTTCTTTCAGTGGTATTTGATCGTCTCTGTGTTTTTTATTTTTTGCGCTATAAACAAAAAAAAGACTAACAATTTTGAAAAAACATACTATTTTTTACTTTTTGCTATAAAACATGTCCAGTAAAAAAAAATTAGTTTAAAAAATCTAATATAGTCATAAATTTAAGCCAAAATGTATAATCTGCTACATGTCTTTGCTAAAAATAAAATCCTAATACGTGTAATTTAATTAGTTTACATGAAAGTTATAGCATTTACAAATGGCGGTATATATACTAGAATTTTTTTTTTATATTAGTAATGGATCAGCAATCAGCAACTTATAGTGGGACTGCAGCAGGCATTCTGACACTGGGGGGAACTGACTAACTGTCACTGACATCCCAATTACACTAATGCAGTGATCAGTGCTAATAAAAAGCACTGACACTAATGATATTGGGCAGGAAGGGGTTAAAATCTGGGGTGATCAAAGGGTTAACTGTGTGCTGTGTGTGTTTTACTATGTGTGCTATGTGTGTGTTCTACTGTGTAAGCTTGCTGCTTTGTATGGCTCTGCTATGCAGAGTTATGCAAAGCAGCATGCTGGAGCTTACAGGGGAGAGATCTGTGTTGTTTACATACAGACCTGTCCCTCATCAGTGATACACGGCGATCGTCAGGTGCCGGCGGGGAATCTCTGGCAGGGACCCGGTGATCAACAGCTGTAGCCGGAAATACAAAATCATATATATATATTGTGACAGTAGGCAGGTGAAATCACCTGGTTGCGTCCTGGATGGACGATATATTTGTCCGAGGTTCAGGGTTTATGGGGATTTGTACCACTAGAGGGAAGTGCTGAGTCCTTCAGCACTGAGATAATGAGCCCAGCTGAAGGTAGTGGGCTCATTAACACCTGTATAAAGCTTCCCAGAGTGCTTAGGGAGTGGCTCCACCCTGGAACCAGATCTGTGCCTGAACTGTCTGGGGAGCTGACCTGTTATCTGTGTGCAGAGAGACCAAAGCCTGTGTGGCTAACCTCCCAGTACTAGCAACTAGGTATAGCAGCAGGCTGTACCTAGTGGGTAGCTAGGGAAAAGCTGTTGCAGTAAGTAGCCAAGTTGGCCAGGATTTATTTTGATGTTTCTTTTTGGTTTATCATTTTTTCTGTAAATATTGTAAATAAATTGCACCTGTTTGTTTTCACCTCCACTATTGTTGTGCTGTGCCTATCTTTTTGTGTTGTGCACCTATCCAGGGGGTCACACACACCCGCTGCCGAGCTAACCTTGTTACATATGGTGGAGGATGCGGGCAGTTGTGGTAACTAAAGGCCAGCATGGAGGAGATAATCAGACAGTTGGCTCTGGCAAATGCCAATCAACAACAGGCAAATGCCAATCAACAGCAGGCAAATGCAAGTTTCCAGCAGAGCATTGCAGCCCAGCAGAAGGCCTTGGAACAAGCAGAGGTCCGCCATAGGGAATTGCTGGTGCAACAGGACCAGAAACACCAGCAACAAATTGAGGCTGTTTTGAAGCAGCTCCAGCAGAGGCAGCAGACTGAGGCTGGTGATGATTCTGGTAAAACACCATCATTTTCTGTGGGCCGTTTATTGCCAAAAATGACTGGAGAGGATGATCCAGAGGTGTTTCTAACCACCTTTGAAAGGACTGCTGAAAGGGAAAAGTGGCCTAAAGAACAGTGGGCTGGATTGATGGCCCCATTATTAACTGGAGAGTCGCAAAAAGCTTACTATGACCTGGAGCCGGACCAAGCCAAAAACTATGATGTGCTAAAAGTGGAAATTTTGGCCCGGTTGGGTGTTACCCTCGCTGTCCGTGCTCAGCGGGTACATAATTGGACTTTTCGGCTTGGGAAACCTCCCAGGTCACAGATGTATGATCTCATTCACCTGAGCAGGAAGTGGCTGCAGCCAGAGACTTTGACCGCCCCAAAAATTGTGGAACGTGTCGTCATGGATCGGTTCCTAAGGTCTCTGCCTAATACTATTCAAAAGTGGGTCAGCCATGGAGACCCAGAAACTGCAGACAAGCTGGTGGATCTAGTGGAGAGATACTTGGCTACTGAGAACCTGACCTCTTCTTCCAGAGACTCACGGACTTTCCACCCTAAGACCAGACCATCCCCAGCGGCGGGTAAGATGACTACAAGGGGTGAGGGTGGAGAGAGTGAGAGGGTGGGAGTATTACCCAATGCCTGGCAAGAGCGGCCAGGAAGGCCAAGGCCGCAAGAAGCGGTGAAAAAAATTATTTGTTACCGCTGCCGGCAAGAGGGACACATTGCAGCCAATTGCCCAGTGGTGGATGAGCCTATGCAGTGTGACTTTCTGAGCAATAGACGTCAGTCGCTGTTTGCGACAGTGGTATGCACGGCCAGCCCGGGCACTGAGAAACATTTGTGCAAAATGACTGTTAATGGAAATAATATTGTGGGGTTGCTGGATTCAGGTAGCCTGGTAACCTTGATAAGAGAGGAGATGGTCACTACAAAGGTCTCTGGGCATAAAAAGGTGGCAGTGATTTGTGTGCATGGGGACACTAGGGAGTATCCCGTGGCTACTGTGTTTTTTGAGACCCCCAAAGGTAACCTGTCTCATCAGGTAGGATTGGTACCTCATTTACCACATGATGCCATTGTGGGGAGGGATTTTCCAAAATTCTGGGAACTCTGGGATTGTTCTGACCCCCCCCACTGTCTCCCCTGCAGACCAGGAAGGTGAATCCCAGAAAGCGTCTGAGTGTGGTGAGGTCTCTCCCAAGTTCCCCTTGTCGGTACTAGCTGGGGAGACCCAAGGAACTGGGGAGGAGCCCGCCTCCTCAGATGAAAATCTGCCGGTTGTGGATTTCTCGGACTTAGAGGTGCATAGGGAAAATTTTGCCACCGAACAACTGAAAGACCCCACGCTGATAAAAGCCCGGGAAAATGTAGTAAAAGTAGATGGCCAACTAGTGAGTCCTGAGAAAACTGCTGCTTATCCATACTTCCTTGTGGAAAGGGACCTACTCTATCGAGTTGCTCAGGGGGCAGAAGAAACCATTGAGCAACTGGTGGTGCCCAGACCTTACAGGAAGTTGGTGTTGGAGTTGGCCCATGGACACATCCTTGGGGGTCATTTGGGGGCGGAGAAAACACGGGAAAGAGTACTGCAGCGGTTCTATTGGCCTGGGGTCATTAAGGAGGTGGAAAATTACTGTTCCTCTTGCCCTGTGTGTCAGAAGTCGGCCCCTATGCCCCATTTCCGTAGTCCACTGGTACCTCTTCCCATCATTGAGGTCCCCTTTGAAAGGATTGCCATGGATTTGGTAGGTCCACTGGTGAAATCCGCTAGGGGGCATCAGTACCTGTTGGTCATACTCGACTATGCCACCCGCTATCCAGAAGCAATTCCACTCCGAAATACCTCTGCCAAGACAATAGCTAAAGAGCTATTCCTCGTTTTCAGCCGAGTGGGTATTTCAAAGGAACTGCTGACGGACCAGGGAACCCCCTTTATGTCCCGGGTGATGAAAGAGCTGTGCAAACTGTTCAAGGTAAAACAGTTGCGCACCTCTGTGTATCATCCCCAAACTGACGGGTTGGTGGAAAGGTTCAACAAAACCCTGAAACAAATGCTAAGGAAGGTGGTAGATAAGGATGGAAGGGGTTGGGATTATTTAGTACCCTATTTGATGTTTGCCATCCGGGAGGTACCCCAGTCCTCCACAGGGTTTTCACCATTTGAGTTGCTCTATGGGAGACACCCAAGGGGGCTGTTAGATATCGCCAAGGAAACTTGGGAAAGTGAAAGTTCTCCCCATCGGAGTGTGATTGAGCACGTCGCCCAAATGCAAGATAGAATTGCCCAGGTCATGCCTATCGTAAAGGAACATTTGTCCCAAGCACAGTTAGCGCAGCAGAGGGTGTACAATCGGGGGGCCCAGACCAGGTCGTTTGCTGAAGGAGATAGAGTGCTAGTGCTAATCCCTACGGTTGAAAGCAAATTCCTGGCCAAATGGCATGGCCCATACGAGGTGATTGAGAAAGTGAGTGAGGTGAATTACAGGGTCAGACAACCAGGAAGGCAGAAACCGGAGAAGATCTACCACATTAATCTGCTAAAGGCCTGGAGGGACAGGGAATCCCTAGTTGCTGAGGGTTTGTCACCAGCGCCATCTAACTGCTTGGTTCCGGAGGTTGGAATAGCAGTCACGTTGTCTACAATTCAAAAACAGGAGGCTAAAGAGTTTGTGCTCCGCAACACAGAGGTTTTTTCTGAGCTGCCGGGACAAACCTCGGGGGTGGAGCATGACATTATCACCCCACCGGGTGAAAGAGTAAAACTGAAACCCTATAGAATCCCAGAGGCTCGACGGGAGGCAATACGTGGGGAAGTACAGAGAATGCTAGATTTGGGGGTGATAGAGGAGTCCCAAAGTGACTGGTCCAGCCCCATAGTGTTGGTGCCAAAACCAGATGGGAGCTGGCGATTTTGTAACGACTTTCGACAGTTGAATAAAGTTACAAAATTTGACACCTACCCCATGCCAAGGATAGATGAACTAATCGACCGACTGGGAGCAGCCCGGTACATGACAACACTAGACTTGACGAAAGGTTATTGGCAAATTCCCCTAGCTAAGTCGGCAAAGGAGAAGACTGCATTTGTAACCCCAGAAGGGTCATTCCAGTATAAAAGAATGCCGTTCGGGTTACAGAATGCACCGGCCACCTTTCAGCGAAAAATGGATCAGATTCTTCGTCCCCATCAGAAGTATGCTGCAGCGTACTTGGACGATGTGATTATCCATAGCGCAGACTGGGCCTCACATTTGCCAAAAGTTCAGGCTGTGCTAGACTCAATACGGAAAGCTGGGTTTACGGCCAACCCAAAGAAGTGTACGATTGGACAGGAGGAGGCCAAGTACCTGGGGTACACTATTGGGAGAGGGGTAATAAAACCTCAGATAAACAAATTGGAAGCAATACAGAATTGGCCACGCCCAAATAACAAAAAGCAGGTACGGGCTTTTCTAGGAATTGCTGGCTACTATCGGCGATTCATTCCCCATTTTGCTTCTATGGCAGTACCCCTAACCAACCTGACAAAAGGGAAGGAGTCTGTCATGGTTAAGTGGTCCCCTGATGCTGAAGCAGCCTTCCTGTCTTTAAAAAGGGCCTTATGTAGCCAGCCAGTCCTATACTCACCAGACTTCTCAAAAGACTTTATGGTCCAGACGGATGCATCCAATGTTGGCTTAGGAGCAGTGCTGTCCCAGGTTTGGCAGGGGGAGGAGCACCCAGTAATCTATCTCAGCCGAAAGCTAAAGTCTCACGAGGAAAATTACGCCACGATTGAGAAGGAGTGTTTAGCGGTAAAGTGGGCCCTAGATTCCCTTCGGTACTATCTGCTGGGCAGACATTTTGACCTGATCACAGATCACGCTCCCTTGAAATGGATGGCTCAAAATAAGGAGACCAATAGAAGGGTAAATAGGTGGTTTCTGGCCCTACAGGAATTTACCTTCACGGTGAAGCATCGCCCTGGTGTTCAGATGGGAAATGTGGATGCTTTATCCCGGGTACACGCCTGCCTGGCTACTGGTGTTACAACCCCAAGGTTGAAACAAGAGGGGGGGGTATGTGACAGTAGGCAGGTGAAATCACCTGGTTGCGTCCTGGATGGACGATATATTTGTCCGAGGTTCAGGGTTTATGGGGATTTGTACCACTAGAGGGAAGTGCTGAGTCCTTCAGCACTGAGATAATGATCCCAGCTGAAGGTAGTGGGCTCATTAACACCTGTATAAAGCTTCCCAGAGTGCTTAGGGAGTGGCTCCACCCTGGAACCAGATCTGTGCCTGAACTGTCTGGGGAGCTGACCTGTTATCTGTGTGCAGAGAGACCAAAGCCTGTGTGGCTAACCTCCCAGTACTAGCAACTAGGTATAGCAGCAGGCTGTACCTAGTGGGTAGCTAGGGAAAAGCTGTTGTTGCAGTAAGTAGCCAAGTTGGCCAGGATTTATTTTGATGTTTCTTTTTGGTTTATCATTTTTTCTGTAAATATTGTAAATAAATTGCACCTGTTTGTTTTCACCTCCACTATTGTTGTGCTGTGCCTATCTTTTTGTGTTGTGCACCCATCCAGGGGGTCACACACACCCGCTGCCGAGCTAACCTTGTTACAATATATATATATATATATATATATATATATATATATATATATATATATATATGTATATGTGATTTTGTGCAGCTCTGTCACCCTGTAGCAGCAGTTCTGCTATAGGGAGGTTGGGAAGCAGTTAAAATGTGCTAGAACAGATAGCTGTAGTCTATTTTAAAACAGCGCCTAGTACTCAAATGCTTATTGTGTATGCATAGTCACAATTGTTTTTACAGCAGGGAAGGTTTTTTGTGCTGTCTGTATCCCTGCTGAGGAGATTCATGTGTTATCACCAAGAAAAAAGCAATGGAATATCCCAAACCTACTTCCTGATGCATCTTCAGGATATGCAGTGAAGAGAGATTTGCCCAGCTGGACACAGCAAAAAATTAACTGATAGGGGTTTTAACACTTTTTATTGCTATCCAAAAATGCAAATAAAAGTTTTGCCTATACATATTCTTTAAACACAGCTTAGTTTTATTCTAAGACTGACCATCATTTTGGCAATGCCAGTTATCCCAGACTACCAATCCAGGTGTGATTTTATTCCTATGAGTAACTTCTTAGATTTTCACCTGTCTTGTCTATGGTGAAATGATCAGACAACCATTCTTGTTACATTAATTAAATGTAATGAAGTGTTATTACTTGCCAGACCTTAATTTCAGATGTTTCACTTTATGCACATTAAGCATCAGAAAACGTGACTGTGCAGTTTTTAGAGGGTTGTCATTATCCGTGTTGTGTGTAATCTAGTGGTTGGCATGAACTCAACATACAATGTATGACTTGCCTTGTTTTTCATTTAACACTGTTACTTTCTAATTCTTCCCACTTTTTTTTTTAATTCTGTGATTAGAGATGATTAGAATTGAGAATTTTTTCGCCCAAATTTGGCAAAACACATTGGAGTCAATGGAGAGGTAAAGTAAGATGGTTTTGGTGGGTTTTAAGGGTGCAGCCAACTTTAAGTGGCTCCATAGGGTTACCAAAGCTGCATTTAGCTATTCTGTTTTTTACAAAAAAAAAATTGACCCTCATTACAAAAAATGTTGAAAATGTAATATTAAACTTTTTACAGCAACAGTACACAAATATCAATGAAATACACAAAAAAGGGAAAAGACAAGCACAAAGAACGCTAAATTAAATAAACAAAAATTCCATTATTACACCACAAAAAGCCTATGTCCTCTAAATTTAGAAAAAAAAGTAGATTGCTTTAGTAGCTCAGTAAGCAAAATGTATTTTTTTAATTTCTGCAAAATTTAATTGGTAATTTAGCATTTAAATGGATGTTATTGAAATCACTTTACTCATCCTTATTTGTGATGGCATGCAGGGTTTGATCTTCACAGCTCAGAGAAA
This sequence comes from Staurois parvus, assembly GCF_062004578.1. Lineage (NCBI taxonomy): Eukaryota > Metazoa > Chordata > Amphibia > Anura > Ranidae > Staurois > Staurois parvus. The sequence continues at coordinate 1,903,372 of NW_028318183.1, read as the reverse complement.
GTTGATATTCCTGGGTTCTCTCTCTGCAGTGCCTTTATATGCAGTATATTTCTATGAATATATAGGGGGTCTGTGACAACATAATGCAACAAAACCTAAAATATTACAAAGACAAGATCTTGCACAAAAGATTGATTCTTGAAAATCTCTATGAGAGATAAAATATTGCAGCTTTTATCAAACTGATTGTTATATTATAAAACCATGCAAATATTATAACTAAATACACATATAAGATACACATATGGAAGCTGTTATATCTGCCAACGTGTTTGTATCCCTGTCCAGTTAGTTCTGAGATTTACGCAGCCTTGTCAGACAGCACATACAGCCTATTGACATGACTTTTCAGTGCTACATTTAAACAATATAGCTTGGTGAGCTGCCCACCCCAAGCATGTAGGTGAACAGTGAAGGAGCAGCAACAGACTAGTGAGGGTATCTCTCTGCTCACTCCCCCTGTCAGCATGTTCCTTGACAGCACAAATGACACTAGATTGGCACCATGTACTGATCCTCACTTAACTTTTTATCAAGCTCACCTAATCTGCCATCAAATGATGCTGTATTTCCAAATCCTTGCTCTGAGAAAGATGCCCAGGGTGCTTAAGGATTTTACAACCCCTTACAATACCCCTCAGCACAAGACTTGTAGTCTCATAAATAATAAAAGTCTCTGTACAGCTTGGTAGAAGTTCACACAGCGTTCATCCACTACTTTGATGAATGCTGGTATTTAGTCATACAATCAAGAGTCTTTACAGAAAATAGACATAAGATATCTGTGCTCAAATCTAAATAGCTGATACGTATATATCCCATAAGATACTAAATGGGTACGACCACATGTTAACACTGAAAATTCTGAATCCACACTCAACATACTGCTCTCCCTACTAAACATTTCTTAGCAAACCTTGCATAAAAACGGGGTTTTGGTTCACATACATTGCAATGCATATTTAACCACTTTGACGCCTCCCTATAGCAGAAATAGTGCTACAGCAGTGGTTCTCAACCTTTCTAATGCCGCGACCCCTTAATACAGTTCCTCATGTTGTGGTGACCCCCAACCATAAAATTATTTTCGTTGCTACTTCATAACTGTAATTTTGCAGTGGGAGGACTAGTGCCACATCATTGGTGTCAGTGGAAGGAGTAGTGCCCCATCACTGATGTCAGTGGGATGAATAGTGCCCCATCGTTGGTGTCAGTGGGAGGAATAGTGCCCCATCGTTGGTGTCAGTGGGGGGAATAGTGCCCCATCGTTGGTGTCAGTGGGGGGAATAGTGCCCCATCGTTGGTGTCAGTGGGGGGAATAGTGCCCCATCGTTGGTGTCAGTGGGGGGAATAGTGCCCCATCGTTGGTGTCAGTGGGGGGAATAGTGCCCCATCGTTGGTGTCAGTGGGGGGAATAGTGCCCCATCGTTGGTGTCAGTGGGAGGAATAGAGCCCCAACATTGGTGTCAGTGGGGGGAATAGTGCCCCATCATTGGTGTCAGTGGGGGAATAGTGCCCCATCATTGGTGTCAGTGGGGGAATAGTGCCCCATCATTGGTGTCAGTGGGGGGAATAGTGCCCCATCATTGGTGTCAGTGGGGGGAATAGTGCCCCATCATTGGTGTCAGTGGGGGGAATAGTGCCCCATCATTGGTGTCAGTGGGGGGAATAGTGCCCCATCATTGGTGTCAGTGGGGGGAATAGTGCCCCATCATTGGTGTCAGTGGGGGGAATAGTGCCCCATCATTGGTGTCAGTGGGGGGAATAGTGCCCCATCATTGGTGTCAGTGGGGGGAATAGTGCCCCATCATTGGTGTCAGTGGGGGGAATAGTGCCCCATCATTGGTGTCAGTGGGGGGAATAGTGCCCCATCATTGGTGTCAGTGGGGGGAATAGTGCCCCATCATTGGTGTCAGTGGGAGGAATAGTGCCCCATCATTGGTGTCAGTGGGAGGAATAGTGCCCCATCATTGATGTCAGTGTGGTGGAGCGGGAAATAGTGCCCCATCTTTGGGGTCAGAGGGGGTAATAGTGCCCCATCGTTGGTGTCGGTGGGGGGAGGAATAGTGCCCCATCATTGGTGTCAGTGGGGGGAATAGTGCCCCATCATTGGTGTCAGTGGGGGGAACAGTGCCCCATCATTGGTGTCAGTGGGAGGAATAGTGCCCCATCATTGGTGTCAGTGGGAGGAATAGTGCCCCATCATTGATGTCAGTGTGGTGGAGGGGGAAATAGTGCCCCATCTTTGGGGTCAGGGGGGGGAATAGTGCCCCATCGTTGGTGTCGGTGGGGGGAGGAATAGTGCCCCATTCTTGGTGTCAGTGGGGGGAGGAATAGTGCCCCATTCTTGGTGTCAGTGGGGGGAGGAATAGTGCCCCATTCTTGGTGTCAGTGGGGGGGAGGAATAGTGCCCCATCGTTGGTGTCGGTGGGGGGAGGAATAGTGCCCCATCGTTGGTGTCGGTGGGGGGAGGAATAGTGCCCCATCATTGGTGTCAGTGGGGGGAATAGTGCCCCATCATTGGTGTCAGTGGGGGGAATAGTGCCCCATCATTGGTGTCAGTGGGGGGAATAGTGCCCCATCATTGGTGTCAGTGGGGGGAATAGTGCCCCATCATTGATGTCAGTGTGGTGGAGGGGGAAATAGTGCCCCATCTTTGGGGTCAGGGGGGGGAATAGTGCCCCATCTTTGGGGTCAGGGGGGGGAATAGTGCCCCATCGTTGGTGTCGGTGGGGGGAGGAATAGTGCCCCATCATTGGTGTCAGTGGGGGGAATAGTGCCCCATCATTGGTGTCAGTGGGAGGAATAGTGCCCCATCATTGGTGTCAGTGGGAGGAATAGTGCCCCATCATTGGTGTCAGTGTGGTGGAGGGGGAAATAGTGCCCCATCTTTGGGGTCAGGGGGGGGAATAGTGCCCCATCGTTGATGTCGGTGGGGGGAGGAATAGTGCCCCATCGTTTATGTCGGTGGGGGGAGGAATAGTGCCCCATTCTTGGTGTCAGTGGGGGGGAGGAATAGTGCCCCATCGTTGGTGTCAGTGGGGGGGAGGAATAGTGCCCCATCGTTGGTGTCAGTGGGGGGGAGGAATAGTGCCCCATCGTTGGTGTCAGTGGGGGGGAGGAATAGTGCCCCATCGTTGGTGTCAGTGGGGGGGAGGAATAGTGCCCCATCGTTGGTGTCAGTGCGGGGGGGGGAGGAAATAGTGCCCCATCATTGGTGTCAGTGGGAGAAATAGTGCCCCATTGTTGGTATTAGTCACACAAATGATGGGGCACTATTCCTCCCACTGACACCAATGATACTTACCTTGCTGACCCCTGCTCCAGCCTGGGCTCGCTCTCTTACTTACCTGTCAGCTGTCTTCCTTCTCTGGCCGCTCTCCTCTTCACTTACTCCGGCAGTTCCCTCGATCTTCTTAGATCTACGCGCGCTGCCGCTCGGCTCCTCCTCTCCAAGCTCCACCTCCTCGCCGGTGATTGGCCGCCTGTGTGCCTCTCCTGAGCTACAGTTCCGGTGGCCAATCAGCGGCGAGGAGGCGGAGTTGTTGAGGGATCCCGGAGGTGTGGCCAGGTGACAGGGCAGCGTGTCATCCCGCCCACACATCGACTGAGTCAGAGGAGCGGTGTCTCGGTTCCTAAGACCATCGGAAATATGTGTTTTCCGATGGTCTTAGGCGACCCCTGGGAAATGGTCGTTCGACCCCCAAAGGGGTCGCGACCCCCAGGTTGAGAACCGCTGTGCTACAGGATGGCACGGGTGCGCAAAATCACGTATATATACTGTATATACCCTACCCGCGCCACCATTCATGGCCTCGGCTGTCAATTACCGGGTCCCGGCCGGTGATTCCCCGCCAGCACCCAGCGATCTCCGAGTATTACCGATGGAGGAGAGACATGTATCTAAACAATACAGATCTCTCACCTGTCAGCTCCTCTGCATAGCAGAGCCATACAAAGCAGTGTGCTTACAGTGTAAAACACTCACAGTCAACATAGTAAAACAGCACACAGTTAACCCTTTGATCGACCCAGATGTTAACCCCTTCCTGCCAAGTGTCATTAGTACAGTGCCATTGCTTTTGATTAGCACTTTTTATTAGTACATGTCAGTGACACTGTAAGTTCCCCCACAGTGTCAGAATGCCCGCTGCAGTCCCGCTATAAGTCGCTGATCGTCGCCAAAAAAATAAAAAAAATTACAGTATATATACTGGCATTTGTAAACGCTGTAACTTTCACATAAACCAATTAATTTACACGTATTGGGCTTTTTTTTAACAAAGACATGTAGAAGAATTCATTTTGACCTAAATTTATGACAAAATTTTATTTTTAAAATTGTTTTGCTGGACATGGTTAATAGTAAAATGTAAAAAATATTGTTTTTTATCTCACAATTGTGTATTTTTTTGTTTATAGCACAAAAAATAAAAAATACACAGGTGATCAAATACCACTGAAAGAAAGCTATATTTGTGGGGTAAAAAAGGACATAAATTTTATTTGGGTGCAGCACTGCATGACAACGCAATTGACAGTTAAACTAAAGCAGCGCCTTATTGCAAAAATTGGCCTGGTCAGGAAGGGGGGTAAATCCTCGCGGGGGGGGGGGGGGGGGGGAGTGGTTAAGCTGGCTAACTGCTTGTTCTGTTGAAAACCAACAGATTTATTGGTCAGATTACCAAGTGAAAATAAAGGAAAGTAAACCTAAGAGTGGAAACTAATACAGACATCACATCTAAGAATTGTTAAGCTGTTACTAAGCACAGTAAAATCAGTCTGTATATGCAGTAAAGCATGCTTGTTATACCCATTGTGGAACCTAAGGGGTTAACCCTCCGCGTTGTGTAAAAAGGATGTTTGATCCTGTCTTCTCTGATCCTCCCCTTCTTCCACAGTGCCCAATCCATGTGCTGATAGAACAGAGCCTTGAGGCAAGCACATGTTCAGTTTGATCTGTATTGCTAGAGAGGTTTTTTTTTCTTGGGAGAGTACATGTGATCAGCACAGGGCCAGTCAGCATTGTCCATACAGAGGGTCAGGGGTTTGGTAGCCTCATAGGACAATCAGGTGAGAATGAAAACTCCTCCTACAAGCTTTAACCAGTGCTCTGCTGGATGCCGATAGAAGTCACAAGACTGCTGCACTATATACTGCTGATGAGAAAAGGTACTTAGTAGTTTATATTTACTAAAATAATTGCATTTCCATGTTCCATGTACTGTGGGAGAGCAGATATAGTAAATGCAGGGTCCTGGGTTTAGTACTACTTTAAGATGCAATAGGATACATTTTTGCTTTTGGGTTTAATAGTGCTTTAGGGGTGTATAGCAGTGTGCAGAGGGTTGATTCCGAATTTTCAGTGTTTACAGAAAATATCACACAGTACTTCTCAATGAGTGGCTAGTATGTTTGTCATAAATCATCCACATGTTGAAATGGCATCTGTAATTTTCTGTCTGTTATGTGTTGAAAAAAATAACTTGTTCTGTATCGGGGCGGATTGACAACTCATGGGGCCCCCAGGCAATAGGGGATCATGGGGCCCCTGTGTCCTTGCCCAAACTCAAAAAAGCCTATGAAAAAGGTACCAGAGGCATCTCATGGGGCCCCCTACTGACCCCGGGCCCTCGGGCAGTGCCCAAATTTCCAAATGGTCAGTCCGCCCCTGTAATCTGTATTCATAGACATACATTCAATTAGAAAGCAATGACTGGTGATAATGTTTATAGCTGTGTTTTGGAGTCTGGTCATTGGAACAGGAAGTGAGGAGAAATCTCCCCAATGAGGACAGTCAGTGATAAAAACCTACTAACTATTCCCTATGCTCTTCAAAAAATCATTTTCTGAGGTTTTGATTTAGTTATTGTTATTTCAAAGCACTTTCTTTGAGAAATCCGGGCATTAAGAGAGACCCTGTCGCTGGACCATTACTTTCTTTAAAAATCTTCCCATATTAATTATAAGTGCATTAAATATAATTTATGTATGTTATTCACCTGTAAAAAGCTTTCCTTGTTTGGATATACACTATTTTGCCAAAAGTATTGCCCCCCTCCCCCCTCCCCCCTCCAAATCATTGGATTCAGGTGTTCCAATCACCTCCATGGCCACAGATGTTTCAAATCAAGCACCTAGGCATGCAGACTGCTTCTACAAACATTTGTGAAAAATGGGCCACTCTCAGGAGCTCTGTGAATTCAAGCGTGGTACCGTGATAGGTTGCCGTCCTTGAAAGTCCATACATTAAATTTCCTTGCTACTAAATATTCCACGGTCAACTCTTAGTGGTATTATAACAAAGTGGAAGCAATTGGGAACTCAGCCATGAAGTGGTAGGCCATGTAAAATGACAGAGCTGGGTCAGCGCATGCTGAAGCCCACAGTGAGCAGAAGTTTCCAACTGTCTGCAGAATCAATAGCTAAAGACCTCCAAACTTCATGTGGCCTTCAGATTAGCACAACAACAGTGGGTAGAGAGCTTCACGGAATGAGTTTCCATGGCCGAGCAGCTGCATCCAAGCCTTATATTCACCAAGTGCAATGCAGAGAGCCGGATTCAGTGGTGTAAAGCACACCGCCACTGGACTCTAGAGCAGTGAAGATGTGTTCCCTGGAGTGATGAATCATGCTTCTCTGTTTGGCAATCTGATGGACGTGTCTGGGTTTGGCGGTGTGCAGGAGAACGGTACTTGCCTGACTGCATTGTGCAGAGTGTAAAATTTGGTGGAGGGGGGATTATGGTGTGGGGGTTGTTTTTCAGGGGTTGGGCTTGGCCCCTTAGTTCCAGTGATGGGAACTCTTAAGGCATCAGCATACCAAGACATTTTGGACAATTTCATGTTCTTTATGTGGGAACAGTTTGGGGATGGACCCTTCCTGTTCCAACATGACTACGCACCAGTGCACAAAGCAAGGTCCAGAAAGACATGGATGAGTGAGTTTGGGGTGGAGGAACTTGCCTGGCCTGCACAGAGTCTTGATCTCAACCCGATAGAACACCTTTGGGATGAATTAGATTTGAGACTGCGAGCCAGGCCTTTTTGTCCGATATACCAAAATGGTCAAACATTCTCATAGACACACTCCTAAAACTTGTGGACGGCCTTCCCAGAAGAGTTGAAGCTGTTATAGCTGCAAAGGGTGGGCCAACTCAATATTGAACCCTAAGGTCTGGGATGCCATTAAAGTTCATGTGCATGTAAAGGCAGGCATCAATATTGTCATCATATTGGATGTGAAGTCAGCAGACCCAGATATGTTACTCAAATGACACTCTAATGACCTGGTGCCCAACCTGTGGCCCTTTAGTGTTTATGGTGTTTGGCCCTTGGACCTCAGCAGTCTAGAATATTGACTATAGTATTAGCATTGATCTCATTGATGTAGCATGTCCACACTCTCTGACTCTTATTTCCTCTACTAGGTCTACAATCTCCGACAGTCTTCTCAAGCATTGATAACATTCAACATTATTGAACATTATGTGCAGCCCCTTGGTGATGTTAGGGGCCACCTTTGAAGCCCATTTAGCTCAAAAGTCGACAACCACTGCTCTGTAGTATTCCCCTTCACTGCATAAAATGGTTTGTACAATGCAAGTAAGCACTTAAAATACTGTTTTTCTGTGAGTTTTTTGTGCTTTTAACCACTAGGGGACCGCCCGCAGTACATATACTGCTACAAGGCAGCCCCTGTGCGCAGGATAATGTATGTAATTGTGATACTCAATTTCGGGGTAGGGGTCGTGCGCAAGGCGCACGACTGCCCCACCCACGGCACCGATTGTGGCTGCGGGTGTCAGTCACCGGGTCCCAGCCAGTGATTACCCACCGGAGCCCGACGAATGCCAACAAACACTGACGGGGAGGAAGGCTGCATTGTTTTCAATGGAGCTCTCCTCCCTGTCAGTTTTCAGCACACTGTTCCAGATTGCTGGGCATAGCCTTATGGAACAGTGTGTAACAGATAAGTACACACCCCCACCCCCTAGTAAAACACTCCCCTCACACAGTTAATCCTTTGATTGCCTCCAAATGTTAACCCCTTCCTCATCAGTGCAATTAGTACAGTGTCAGTGTTTTTGTTTTTGCACTGATCACTGTATTGGTGTCACTGGGGATGTCAGTAACCCCAAGTCAGTTCCCCCCAGTGTCAGAATGTCCGCTGCAGTCCCGCAGTCCCGCCATAAGTCACTGATTGCCGCCATAAGCCGCTGATCGCCACTATTATTAGTATACAAAAAAAAATCCAGTATATATACCGCCATTTGTAAACACTATAACTTTTATGTAAACCAATTAATTTACACGTATTGGATTTTTTTTAGCAAAGACATGTCGCAGAATACATTTTGGCCTAAATTTATGACGAAATTTGATTTTTAAATTTTTTATTGGACATGTTTTATAACAAAGTCCAAAATATTGTTTTTTTTCTCAAAATTGTCAGTCTTTTTTTTTTATAGCGCAAAAAATAAAAAATGCACAGACAATCAAATACCACCGAAAGAAAGCCCAATTCGTGGGGAAAAAAGGAAGTAAATTTAATTTTGGTGCAGCGATGCATGACTGCGCAATTTTCAGTTAAAGTGATGCATCGCCATAACACAAACCGCTTATGTAACGGCTTCCTGACCACCCTATAGCAGAAATACTGCTACAGGCAGCACGGGTGCGCAAAATCACATATATATATATATATATATATATATATATATATACGTGACTTACGCTCCCGTGGTTTTCACACCCCTCCCAGATAGCGACAGATTGCCCCTCAGTACACCACTAATCACATCTAACCCCTTGATTGCCAGGAACACACTCATACACAATAAACCTCCATTGCTAGTATAGTGTCTGAAAGGATCAATATCTGTGATCAGATCAGCACTATACCAGCGTTCACATTAATATAGTGTCCCCAAAAACGCAGCATTAGTCCCAGCATCTGCTAGCACCTGCTTTTAGCCCCTACGCTTACCCCCCCCCCTTCTGCCCCAGCAAGTTCAGTGTCAGTAGGTCATTGTCACTTGATACATTGCACACAAAACCGCAGTGTTCGCAGAATCAAGCCTGATCTCTGTTAGCACTTGCTGGTAAATTTTGATGACTCTCATATGAAGCAGAGTGCCAGTACTCTTTTGGTGAACTGGCAAGCACCAGCGGCCTGGTACATCTTATTATTTATTTATTTATTTCAGGTACTTATATAGCACCATCAATTTACGCAGCACTTTACATATATATATATTGTACATTCACATCAGTCCCTAACCCTCAAGGGGAGTACAATCTAAGGTCCCTAATTCACATTCATACATACTGTACACATACGTACTAGGACCAATTTTGGATAGGATCCAATTAACCTACCAGCATGTCTTTGGAAAGTGGGAGGAAACCGGAGTGCCCGGAGGAAACCCATGCAGGCACAGGGAGAACATGCAAACTCCAGGCAGGTGGTGCCGTGGCTGGGAATCAAACCAACGATCCTAGTGCTGCCAGGCGGAAGTTCTAACCATTTAGCCACTGTGCTGCCCATCTTGGTCTTTCACATACCAGCACTGCAGTATGATTTGGTGATGTGGCGAGTCCCATAATTGCAGTAAAAACTGGTGTGGTGGCGAGCACAAGTATTGTCCCGCAACCACCAAGAATTCGCACACAGGCCCGTAGAGCCCCTAGTGTTCTTCCAGATGTGCTTGCAAATCCCGATTGACAGCCCACAAATTCTGCAGCACCCATACTTCCCCCATTCACTGCCCAACCCGGAATTCAGGTGGAAACAGCAAATTTAACTACTCTCCTTGATTTTTTGGAGCTGTGTTTCATGGAAGATCTGTATGCATTGATTGTGGATCAAAGCATTTTATATGCACAACAATTTATCACCGGCAACCCAAATTCAAACTTTGCCAGACCATTCTCATGAAAACTCATTACAGTTTGCAAATTAAACATTTTTTTGGACCTAACTCTCAACATGGGCATTACTAAAAGAAATGAATTGCAGTTGTATTGGTCCACAGACCTGATTCATCATATGCCCGTGTTCTCTGCTGCCATGGCCAGGCAAAGATATGAGAGTATAATGTGTTTTATGCATTATAACGTCAATACACTGTCGTCCTCGGGGTGACCCTGAATATGACCGGCTCCACAAAATTCAGCCCCATCAACTTAACCAAAAATTTGCAGATGTCTATACTCCTCAGCAAAAAATCTACATTGATGAGTCCCTCGTTAATTTTTCTGGCCGCCTTGTATTCAAACTATTTCTCCCCAGCAAGTGGGCCAGATATGGGGGCAAAGATGTAGAATACCTGTGAGAGGACAACAGGCTATACATATTAGTTTCTGATTTAGGAGGGAAAAGATAGTCATGTGGAGCCCCCCGGATGCCCAGACTACATGGGGAGCAGTGGCAAGATAGTTTGGGACTTGGTGTCATCCTTTTTCCATATGGGGTACCACTTATACGTGGACAATTTATATTCAAGCGTGCCACTATTTAGACATTTGTACAATCTTGGAACTGGCGCATGTGACACTGTGTGACCTAATGTGTGCCCACCATTAGAAGTGGGTGGATGCAGGGCGGTATGTTTTAATGATGGGTATACCACACACTTTTTCTGGCAGAGATTTCTTCTCTTTTTTTTAATTCAGCCCACAGGCTGCATACAAAAAAAAAAGAACATAGCATATATACCCAACAAGGACCAGCGACGTACTGGTACATCACTAGACTTTGAATGATTATACCAAGATGATGCCTACAGCTGCAGGCATCATCCTGGTATAATTGTTTTCAGCCAGCGAACGGCTTTCATGCAAAAGCAATCCTAGTGGCTAATTAGCTGCAGGATTGCTTTAATAAGCAGTGGGAGATGATGCCCCCACTGCCTTCCACGGCTTTCTCGGGCAGTCCCGTTCCATCGAGGGAACCTGAGAATGCAGCTGGTGTTTCTGCCAGCTGACCATAGAGCTGATTGGAGACCAGAATGGTGCCAATCATCTCTATAGCCTAAGAAATCAGAAGCTACAAGCATTTCATCACTTCAGTTTTGCAGGATATAAACAGCACCATTTGTAAATTGGGAAAGCATCTGATCACACCGATCTTGGTTTGATTAGATAATGTAAGGGCAGAAGAGATATCTAGAGTCTGATAGAACCCAGATTTCTCAAAAAAGAATATATGACAATGCCCATTGAAGTTATAGGCAATATTTGCATTCCCTGTGATAGCATTAAAGTGATAAAAAAAATGAAAGGTACAGTGTAAAAATAAATACAAAAATCAAAATAACTTAAAAAAAGTACCCCCCCCCCCACCCTCGAACCTGCATTCTTGAGTGTTGACCCTGTGCCAGTATGGAAACAGCGGTTGGGCCATGCATGTGAGGTATCGCCACGAATGTTAGATCAAGGGCAGTAATTCTAACAATAGACTTCCTCTGTAAATCTAAAATGGTAGCTCAATTTGTGTGAAAAAAAGGACGTAAATTTCGTTTGGGTACAGCATTGTATGACCGCGCAATTATCAGTTGAATTAGTACAGCGCCGAGTAGCAAAAAGAGGCCTGGTCATTAAGGGGGGTAAATCCTCTAGAGGGCAAGTGGTTAAGGTTGGATATATTTTTATTATAAGTTTGTTTGCGTACAAAAGTACAAGGAACAGAACTTAGAAGGAATAATAATAACAATATGGCTGTAACAGCATAAAAGTAACAAGGTGGGTGTTGACAGATGTAGACAAATATTAACAATGACGCGCAGGGTAAATAAAACTGGCATAATTTAAAACAGAAGAAAATATCATGTAAACAGCACCGACTAACACTCTGTCGGGAGAACACTTGATAAAGGTAATGGGTAATCTCTATTGTCGATTGAAAAAAGAAAGAAAAGAAAAAAAAACATTAGCCATATTGAGCCAGGGGGAAGGAGGAGAAAAGAAGAGCACTGAAAAAAGAAAAGAAGATGGAATAAGATAAGCCGAGCAGAAGAAGATATGAGGAAGTATAAAAGAGCATGAGTATAAAAGGTCACAGGGGTACGAGGGCACGAGTCCTACCAATCCAATTCACTCCATAATCTATCTAGGGGAAAAACCTTAACTATGGGAGTAATTGAAGTCTATTCATAGTTTCTCAGAGGCAGAGTAATGTTTCCATATGGACCATAATGAATGTAACTTTACCCATGAGTCCATTTCCGCTGCCTGCATTCCTTCCATCAACATGGTTTCATTTAATATGTCTACCCAGAGGGATAGGGAAGGGCTAACTGTAGTTTTCCAAAATCTAGGGATGAGTTGACGGGCTGAGGAGAGAAAGAATTGTAGAAGATTCGTTTTTTGAGATTTGATGGAGCCAGGTAAAATGGATAATAACGTGATTTTGGGAGATGGAGTGAGGGAGTCATCATAGATTTCCAAGTATATTTGAAAGATCTTAGACCAAAATGGACTGATGAGATCGCAGTCCCACCAGACGTTCTCCTCTCTCTGCGACGGTGCCAGCAGACGTCCGAGGTTGAAGGAAAGATGCGGTGGATGGAGAAAGGGTCACGATACCATCTAGAAAGTAGCTTTTAATTTTTTTCCTGTATGTAGTTAGAGACAGAGGATTTATGAGTGAAAATGAATGCATTTTGCAATTCTCCAGGGAAGATCTCCACTCCCAGCTCCCCCGACTACTCTAGTGTATGTAGGTAGCGAGTTATGTTTGTGGGCGATAATAAATTTATATACCTTAGAGAGGACATGGCAGGGTAAATCGGGGAGTAGGCACATGTATTCAAAATCTAGAAGAGGTCTATGTATGTTGGCCAAGAGGATCTGTCATAGGAGCCATAGACAAGAGTTTGTCTACTATTTGGAAGAGCTAGATTGTCGAAAAGGGGTGTAAGTGGGCTCAGGTTAGAAGATAACAAATAACATCCAAGTCGGAGATACCAGACCCTAAGGGAGGCTACTGTTAAGTGAGAAAGTGTAGAGAGAGCATTGTAAGAGCAGGCGTAGCCCCAGAGCAATGCTCATAGGTCCACTGGGGAGAGGTCTTGTTCGACAATGACAGAAGCCTTTATGAACGGATGAGAAAACCTTTCTAGTAAGCGGGCCAGCATCGCGGAAGTGTGATAGATTTCGAAGTCCGGGAGACCGGTGCCACCCTCAGATTTAGGATAGCATAAAAGTTTATGTTTCAACCTGGAGTGATGGAGGTGCCAGACAAATTGTATTGTAAGGGTACAAAGGGTGCGGAAGAAATAGGTAAAGCAGCTTAGGCAAAATATAAATTTTCTATATATTTATGCGTCCAAACCACAGTACAGGTAGATCCCGCCATGTCTCCAGTGACCTATGGATTTTGGTAAGAAGTGGACTAAAATTGAGAGCATAAAGATCTTGTAGATAGGCAGGGATTGTTGTACCTAAATATGTGCTTGCCTTGGATTGCCATTTAAAGTAGAAATTCTGCTTAAGCGTCAAGAGAGTGGAAGGTGAGAGAGAAAGATTTAAGGCCTCAGTTTTGCTAAGGTTCGATTTAAAGTTGCTAAAACCGCCAAACCTTTGAATTTCTGACAGTATGGAAGGAACACTAATGTGCAGTTGGGTTAAATATAATAAGAGGTCGTCTACGTATAATGAGAATACAATGTGAGGACAAAGTGTGGATTCCATTAATGGAATTATTATTATGAGTAGCCTGAGCTAGATGTTCAATAACAATCACAAATAGCATCCGGGAAAGGGGACATCCCTCTCAAGTGCCATTAGAAATAGTGAACTCCTCAGATTGTGTTCCATTAACCCTCACAGTCATGGAGGGCATGGAATAAAGAGACATGATATGAGTTAACATTTGCGGGCCTACACCAATTTGCACTAAAGCTTGTCTAAGAAAGGACTAGTTAACCCTAGGCCTTTTCTGCATCACAAGAGAGAAGACATGCTGGAATATAATTTGTCCTGACCAAGGAGACAAGGTGGATTATTTTGGTGGTCTTATCCCTGGCCTCACGCCCCAGGACAAAACCAACCTGGTCTTTATGTATTATGTCGGGTAAAAGGGGTGAAAGGCGGTTTGCTAGGACTTTGGCAAAAAGTTTAAAGTCTATATTTAGCAGGGAGATCGGTCTATAGTTACTACAAATGGACGGAGCTTTCCTCGGCTTTGGGATCACAGCAATCTGAGCCTGGAGAAATTGTGATGAGAATGGGTGAGAGGTGTCTATAGCATCGAATGCGGTAACCAGCAGCGGAGACGAGTGGAGCAAAGGTCTCATAAAACCGAGGAGTAAATCCATCCGGGCCTGGGCTCTTCACGTTCCTAAGGCCCTGTATGGCTAGTAAAGGGCCTGAAAGGAGCATCTAGGTCCTGGCCAACAGCTGGTGGGATAGTGGGCAGCACAGTCTCCTAAATGTAAGAAAGTAGATCTGAGTGGCCATTTGGAGAGGGTATAGACTGTCTTGGGGGGAGGGGGTAATTTGTAGAGCTCCGAATAATACTGCTGAAATTCAGAGGCAATCTTTCAGAGTTTTTTGTTAGCAGGAGAAAGAATATGTGAAATCATATGCCTATTTTGTCTAGCGTGAAGAACTCGAGACAGGTGTAGTAAAGGTGTCGCATTATATCTAGGGCACCAGAGATCGAGTCGCGAAAAGGCTCAAGACATCCCTACGGCATTGGACAATTCTAAGAGTATAGCGGGGTTCAGGGTGTTTTTGTGGGTAGATTTTAAGTTGTAAATTAAAGTCAGCAAACGGCGTATGTCAGAAGTTCTTTCTCGCTTAAGCCTAGAGCCATATTGGATAAAAATGGCATGATTGCAAACTGGGTCTTTCAGGAGGTTATCATGTAATCTCCATGAGAATCTGTGAGTGGTAGTGGGTAAATGGCCTAGGGTAAGGTGTATAGGGGCATGGTCGGACCAAATTCAGAGGCCTATAGATGAGGAGATATTAAAATCCAGAAGAGACTGAGAGACAAAAAGGTAATCTAGCCTACTATAAGAAGCATGCGCAGCTGAATAATATGTGTAGTCCTTCTCAGACGGATGTAATGTATGCCAAACATCTACCAAGGAAAGCTTGGAGAGCAGGGAGTGGATTTTGGTCAAAACAGAGGGAGATAGGGAAGACTTACCAGTAGAGGAGTCTAATCTCAGGACCAGAGGAACATTGAGATCTCCCCCTAAGATCAGTTTACTAGTTCCAAAGGACTCCAGTCGTCTCGTCACAGAAGAGAGGAAATGCAGCTGCTCCTGGTTAGGAGAGTAGAGGTTAGCGATTGTGAAAACAGATTGCATATAATGCAATTTTAAAAATATATAACAACCCTTGGGGTCTATGAATGACTCCAACACTTCAGGGGTAATAAGAATAGTGAAATGCAATGGATACACCTTTAGATTAGTGCTATGAAACCCGGTGGTATAATATTTATTCTGTAGAGGAGGTATTTTGTCAGACCGAAAGTAAGTCTCCTGCAATAATAAAATCCTCTACACTTGAGAGAGGAGACCCTCAGCGGTAATGGAGATGCCATAATAACGGATCAGGGATGTGAGAATAAATAGGATAGGAGAACTCATGCCAGTACCCAAAAAGAAAAAAAGAAACAAGAAATTTGCAGAAAATGTAGAAAGGATTGGAACAAAATAGAGAAGAAAGCAACTAGTAGGGAAAAAAAGGTAGAAGTCGTCAGCTCCAGATACGTTCATGGCCCATGTGTTCCTTTCAGAAAAAGGCTATCAGTGAAACTACAGCAACAACATGAAGGTGGACCTTCGAGTAATGGTACATATATATTTCCTCTGATCAGTAACCTGTATAAGATGAATATTACATCTTTCCATCCAGTCCAGAAGGGAAGCTTTATTGTCTTTACTCAGAGAATTAATCCAAGCCTTGTTCTCAGCATTCATCATGTTATTATCAGTCATCGCAGACTGATCCACTCTCTCCATGTGATCAGAGGCTGAACTGACCTCTTTTCCATGCTCTGACCAGGAGAAGCAGACAAAATTCCCAGTCTTCTCCATGGGCCATAGTCAGTGGGTAGAAGGCTAGGCCTTAGTCCCCTCCAAAAGGACCTGTCACAAGGTGCATTTATTGTACCACCTTACAATTCCCAGCCCAGAAATGGGATTTAGCACAGTATAAGATTTCTTGAGTATGAGGTGCCATTGGGAACATTACAGTCGGCCAATGAAAATTTGAGATTACCTTACCCATTTTTTGCATGTTCACATCTCCAGCAGAAGAATTCCCTGTAAAATACAGTAACTATATTGCAGTGAAAGATACCAATGCAGTGTAACGCAAACAATGTTGTTTGGAATACTAACAGCAATACAGAACAATATCATAGACAAATCAAAAAAGATTTGGCAGCCATGAACCAAGGAATGGCTTCCCTTAAGATCTGATAATGCTGTCTCTTTCACTTTGAATCTTCAGATCCTATGGTCACATACAGGATCATGCAGGACATAAGATCCTTCTGGGCATTTAAACTCCCCACAGGCATTAGCACATTCTTTACATGCCCCTCAGCCAATCCCTCCTCCCTGATCAGATATTCCCTATTTAACCATCTCTTTTCCCTCCTATTCACTCCCCCCATGCACACACTCTATTTCCCCCCTATTGCCTTGGTGTGGAAACCTCCCACTACTACACCCACATGCTATGCCATGACATTTCACCTCTAAGCTCACCTTTGGGAGTCCTGATTATTACCACATTCTACCACCTTAATAGTTGGTGATCGCAACTCTCTTATAAGGTCTACCAAGGCAAAGGCACCAGCTTTGGACCTAAAGACCAGCAGATGGGGTTTGTTTACATGGACCAATGTGTTTCCCACATTATGTTATTCAGATTACAGCAACACCTTGTTATATAAAATAACATAACATACCTTGTTACCAAATTATGTTGCCTTCATTTGTTCTACTGTATTATACAATTAACTTATTTATTGAACAGAAGTATATCAGCTCAAGGTAACTGGTGCCAGTATTTACTCTTTATAACCTTCTAACCATATTCTTCATGGAATCATGGGGTTAACAGAGTGGATCTTGAATGGCCGACTCTCCTAGTGTTTGTCAGGTGGGTGTCCACATAAGATTCAGAAAAATGCAGATTGTTTTCTTTTGTCATTTATTTCCTTTCATTTATCTGTCTTCTGGTAAGATTAAAAAGGTGACATTGCATTCAATTTTATTAAGGTGGACCTTTCGGCATTACTTTTGATAACAAAGTAATACATAAATCTTTTTTTTTTTTAGAACAAACAAGCTTTCTTTCATTGATATCGTTCCGCAAAACTGATTTTATTTTTTATGCAATCAATAGACAAAACAAGTTAATGACACCTATAAAATGCACCTTTGTACTACCTTGATCAGTGTTAATTTAAAAAAATATAGTTACTGTTTATAAAAAAATATAAATGTTATTCTATTGTTTGTCCTCGTTATAATAACACTAAAATTATGATTCTGGTACAAAGCATTGCAAAGTTATTTACAAATGAAATAAAATAAAATTCCCAGTGAGGCATTGTATCAAGGTGTTGTCGGGCATAACTTAACTAGGCTTTTTTGTGGCCTTAATGCAGTAAAGGATTCTTTCTGGCAACTCGGCTATGCAACTAATTTTTGTTCAAATATCATCATATTGTGCCTCTTCTAAACAAGCACACAGTCTTTTTACAGAGAAACCTGTATTTCTCTTTAGGTTACCTGTTGGTTTTTCTTTGTATCTCGAACATTTCATTTGGAAGTTGTGGCTCCAATCTTCCTTGATCTACCTGTACTTGGCTTGGTGTCAAAAGAAGCCCAAATTTTCCACTTCTAACAGTACAGATTCAAGACTTGGATATTTATTTATTTAAGGTACTTATATAGCGCTGTCAATTTACGCAGCGCTTTACAGATATTTATATATTGTACATTCACATCAGTCCCTAACCCTCAAGGGGTGTACAATCTAAGGTCCCTAATTCACATTCATACATACTAGGGCTAATTTAGACAGGAGTCAATTAATCTACCAGCATGTTTTTGGAGTGTGGGAGGAAACTGGAATACCCCAAGGAAACCCACACAGGCAGAACATGCAAACTCCAGGCAGGTGGTGCTGTGGTTGAGATTAGAACCAACGACCCTAGTACTGCCAGGCAGAAGTGCTAACCATTTAGCCACTGTGCTGCTCATCTTTTTATATCCTTTTCCATCTTTATAAAGTTCCATTACCTTGTTACGTAGGTCTTTTGACAGGTCTTTTCTGATCCCCATGGCTCAGTTACTAGCTAGCTCAGTACATCCAATTAAGTGCTGGCAAACTCATTGACGATTTATACACAACAAACTAATTGCAATTTAAAAAGCCACAGATGTGGGAAATTAACATTTAATTGCCATTTTAACCTATGTGTGTCACCTTGCGTGTCTGTACCAAGACCAAAGATTCCATGGTATGTAAACTTTTGATCAGGTCCATTTGCTTTATTTCTGTTATAATTATGATGTTAAAAGGAGCCAAACAACTATGTGATAATAACTGGCTTCATATGATCACTATCCTTTACCACTTGCCCTCCAGAGGATTTACCCCTCTTCCTGACCAAGCCATTCTTTGCGATACTGCGCTGCGTTACATTAACTGACAATTGTGGTCATGCAATGCTGCACCCAAATAAAATGTACGTACTTTTTTACCCCATAAATAGAGCTTTCTTTCGGTGGTATTTGATCACCTGTGCGTATTTTATTTTTTGTGCTATAAACAAAAAAAGACCTGGAATTTGTGAGAAAAAATATATTTTTGACTTTTTGCTATTAAACATGTCCAGTAAAAAAATTTAAAAATCAAATTTCATCATAAATTTAGGCCAAAATGTACATGTCTTTGCTAAACAAAATCCCAATACTTGTAAATTAATTTGTTTATGTGAAAGTTTACAAATGATGGTATATATACTGGATTTTTTTTTTCTACTAGTAATGGCAGCGATCAGCGACTTATAAGCAGGACTGCAGCGGGCATTCTGACATCCCTAGTGACACCAATACAGTGATCAATGCTAATAAAAAGCACTAACACTGTACTAATGGCACTGGGCACGAAGGGGTTAACATCTGGAGCAATGAAACGGTTAACTGTGTGCTGTTTCACTATGGGAGCTTTGTGTGTGCTTCACTGTAAGCAGTGTGCAGGAGCTGACAGGGGAGAGATCTGTATTATTTACATACAGGTCTTTCCCCTGTTGAAGATACTCGGTGATCACCAGGTGCCGGCAAGTAATCACTGGCCAGGACCCGGTGATTGACAGCTGAGGCTGCGAATGGCGGCGCGGATAGGGCCCCCTACCCGGAAATGAAAAATCACATATATACGTGATTTTGCACACCCGTGCCGCCCTGTAGCAGTATTTCTTCCATAGGGCAGCGCGGAACTGGATAAATAAAAGACAGTTTTTTGGCATGACCAATCATATTTTCAATATCAATGCCAACATTTCACAATTTCTGCCAGGGTATGCAAATTTTGAGCACAACAGTATGCGCAGTATGAACAGTTTGATTTTTAATGGGTAAGAAACACATTAACCTTTCAATTTATCGTTTGTTCAGGTTGTTCCAACCTGTTCTTTTGATTTTTTTTGTGTCAAAAATGATTTTCTATTGTGCCCATTACCTGGATGAAACACAAAAATATTGTCCAAATGACAGATTTTCAAACTACTTTTCTAGTGTATGGGCCTCATCACTTTATATCTCTCTATTTAAAAGCAGTTTTTTTTACAGCAGCTGTAAATGTTCACAGCTGGAAATTGCTAGCAAGTGAGGCCGAAATTGCCAGCAGAAAGGCAGAAATACAGGATGTACTACACACATCCTGTGTATTTCCATGAAGTTTTTTTTGGATGTGTGTAGTACCAATTTTTCCTCATTTTTAAGGATAGCTTACTGACTGGAATGGTACCAGCTGATTGGAGAAAAGCAAACATGGCACCAATATTCAAAAATGGACAAAGATATATAAACTTTTCAGTCTAACATCAATAGTATGTAAACTATTGGAAGGAATGGTAAGGGAACATATCCAAGAATTTGCTGATGAAAATAGAATCGTTAGTAATAACCAATATAGATTAATAAAAGACACTTCTTGCCAAACCAAACTTTTAACATTCTTCGAGGAGGTAAGCTGTAATTTGGATATAGGAAGGCCTGTGAACATAGTTGTAGAGCTATCCCCATAGAAGCTGCTGGTTAGGAGGCGTCATCTGTTCTTTGCCTCAACCTCTTCAGCCCCTTTGACACACTAGGTTGAGTGTACAAAGCATGCAATATCGCAGAAAATAACTGAAAGTACTACTTAGTACCTATTAGTAGCACCATATCAAAGAAAATAGGCACTGAACAAGTTAGTTAATGCAAACCCAATATATTGTCACCTGATATGGTTGGTAATGAAGTAACCATAGAAATGGATTAATAATGGTAATGACAAAATTTAGCATATAGGTGATTTGTAATAAGAACTAGGCATTGGGGACACTTGGTATCCAGATCAGCATAAACAATAGCAAGATAACTTACAGTGCAGCAGTGAACAGTAATAAATCTTGATTTACTGAACACAGGAACTATTCTGCCTACGTGCATTAATGGCCACTATGCTAGGATGTGCACTCTCCAGTGAAATCTAGGAAAGGGGAGAAAGGAACAAAGGGGACTTGCAAGATGGTTTTACGGGAGGGGGAATCCTATATGCTGTTCTTCTACCTGCTACCATTGGGGCCCTTTAAGAAGCATTAATGTACTTACTAACAGTTAAGAACAAGCATGCAGTATACAGTAAGTGCAGTAAAAATGCAGCAAAGGTGCGGTATAGGTGTTGTATAGGTGTGGTGTACTTAATGTCCTGCCTTCAGTAACTCAGTCACTGCTAGCAGTGTGGACAATGGGGAGTACCCTCTCTTTAGTTGCTGTGGTGGGGCTATGAACTTTCACTGTAGGAAGGGGGGCTCCCTCAATCTCTCAACAGAATGCCTCTGTATATTCAGCGACAGGAAGTAGAGGGTGAGAGGATGCTCTGGTCTCCCTAGGGCAAGGGTGCAGATGCGGTTGATGTGGTCTATGCTGCGCTGCCTCAGGTGTCTCTGCTGGTCTGGCCTCTCAGCAGTCTAGTCAGTATGTGGCAGATGTGCTGTCATCAGTCCCCTCAAGAGACGCCAAGAGAGACAGAGTCTAGCTTAAAAATCTCAGAAAAGCAGCTCCACTCCTTCTCCTTTCCCAAGTGTCTCTTCCTGAACTTCAAAACTTGGATAAGAAGCAGTTAAATCTTAAACTGCATAGGGGGTTCTTTACTGTATGAGCAGAAGGATGTGAAACTTCCACAGTTGGTGGTATGTGAAAGGATGTGAAACTTCCACAGTGGGGAGTTTGGATAAATTAAAAAAAAAAAAACTTTTACATGAGTTTCTTAGCAAACACATTGTACAGGGATACTGAGAACAGTAATGAACATAAGTACACCACACACAAACACACAATCAGGCTGAACTGTACGGACTGGTCTTTATTCAACCTTACCAATGACGTAACAATCTAATTATGTAGTACGTCCAATGTCCACAACTGGTTAAAAAGCTCTACTTTTTAATCTGAAAGAGATGTCCTTGATCTCCAGTCAAGTGACTCTGGATAGGCTGAGATGATATCATCAATCAGCTGCAGGCATGAGGACAAAGCATTTCCTTAGTCTCCTCTCCCCTAGTGATTAGACTGCAATATTGTAGCTTTGTAGCAAGTCACAAGTTAAAGAGGTGCAGCGAGGGTTGCTGTGTCGTACATTATAAGAAATAACAGGCACCAGCATCTGCATGACTGTGTCATCTTTGAGGCAGCATGTCATTCCAGGAAGTTGTTGCCAACCTTTGATAATGTCTGAACAAAAAGCACATAAATTAATTGTGATCTGTGGGTGCACTGTGATCTCTGTGAGAAGTAGCAGACACCTATATGTGTTAAAATTACATGTTGCTTGGCATGCATGCACTTGTCATTAAAATAATATTTGTTTAGTTTGTTTAATCATTACCCCCTCAAGGGCTGAACAGGACAGACCTGCCAAACTTTTGTTTTTTTTATGAGATCTCAAGGGTCCACAATTTTAATTTTGTACTGGAGCTCTATGGCTTTAAGTCACATCCAACAATCTCCCACTCTAGCTCTCTAATTTCTTCTGCATGACAGATGTCTGTATTTGCATCTGCCAAGTACACAAACTGCTGGAGACAACCACAAAATGCTTTTTTTCAAATGGCACCTCGCTGATTTCAGTGCTTTTCATGAAATATTCTGATGACCACTCAGTCATGATGCAGTTGGGTTTAATTAGGGCTAAGAATATCCTAAAATTAGTTGTAAGGATTTTACAGGCGCTTCTTTTAATAAGATCCATGTTCTTGTCATCTTAAGAAGTTTGATGGTCACTGACATTTCCAAGAAGTCAAGCAAATTTTAGAGGTTACCTCCATTGGAATGTACCAACTCTAAAGAATTACTCACCACACATGAACAACACAAGGACTGAAACATTGCATAATTATGTAACTTTTTAACAAAATACAATAAAAAGTACCATTACATGCTGAAAGTTAGGACCCCATGTTGTGCTTAAAAATACTTTGGATTTTTTAATTTGCATTTTAGAGAATCCAACTCCACAGAATATAATTAAAACCAATTATGTGAAAAAATGGTAAACTATATAATGAAAGTTCACTTAAGGTAAATACTTATCATATCAAAATATTTTTGGAAAGTTTAACCTTATTTTATGGTAAGTGTCAGTGGATCTACCATGCTAGAAAAAAAGTTGTTGATGGATATTTTTAGATAGTCTATGGAACATCCAGGTTTTAGTTCTACCTTCCAGATCTCTCAGCTTTACTCTAATGGAAACAAACAAATGCTGAGCTACCTTTTCATCAGTACGTGGCAGCAGCTACAACAAAAATAGTCTTTTATGAATGGGCATAATCAGAGCTTCCATCCCAAAATTTGTTCTAATAATACATATCCTCTGAATAGTTACACCGTAATATGGTACATTTATTTAAGTTTTGTTGGAGAGTTGAATGCATTATATAAGATACTGCAGACATCAGAGTTGAAGTGTGAAGTGCAGTGACCCATGTCAACCATTTTTGATTGGTTGCTTGGGGGTATAGGACTTTGTCTTACTGAATAGGCCTTATTATGTTGATAAATACGGTTCCAGTCCCAATAGCATTTCAAATGAACTTGCAATAGTTGTAGACTGTAAGCTTTCAAATGTCCTCAAATAGGTAGAGCAGTTTGGACATTATATACACTATTTCTGTGGGCTAAGGTTGGAGATGTTTTAGGGTCCAAGCAGGAGGCCCCCCGAGTCAAACAAAGAACAAGAGGATTGACCTGGGAATACCTCGGGATCCTACAGAACAGATAGCTCTGTTTTTATGTGAGAAGGCTGAAAAACAATTTACCACCCTTTTTTGCTGTTTTCATCAGGGGCGGACTGACAACTCATGGGGCCCCCGGGCAATAGGGGATCATGGGGCCCCTGTGTCCTTGCCCAAACTCAAAAAAGCTTATGAAAAAGGTACCAGGGGCATCTCATGGGGCCCCCTACTGACCCTGGGCCCTCGGGCAGTGCCCGAGTTTCCAAATGGTCAGTCCGCCACTGGTTTTCATATGCTTCTAAACAACAATGTATGGGCATCAACTCCATGTGAAAGGTCTTTGCTGCTCAAGGCCCAATGGAGTGAAAATATACTACTGTTTTTTCAGGAAGGTTTCACCAAACAATTTCACTACCTCTTCAGGTAATGATTCGTGATCACCAGTATAGAAAGGGGTATAGAATATATCATTCATATCAATAATGAGTAACCAAGATCTGAAACATAAATAAGCCTACACCTTACAAAATAGTATTCTCAGCATGCACATTGATGAAATCCTGTCAACTCCCCAAAGGCATTTAACTCACCCAATTTAATCATCATCAGGATGTGTTTATTCAGGCTAGATTTGCATCTGTGTGGATGGCAATCGCACGCACTGGAAATCGCAGCAGCCACTTTCCGCACTGGGAGCCACACTACACATGCGGTTACTGTGCGAGCTGCGATTCCCCAAATGGAGCAGGGACGTTTTACCTGCATTTCAGGAGGTACAGCAATCCGTTTACAATATATTGTGAACCTAGGGTAACTTGACAAAAGCTTTATGTCTAAATATATTTAAGGTAATACTGGTTTTTTTTTTTGCTATTATAGGCTGAGAAATGTGCACAATTATAAAAAATGTGTTTTGTCTTTTTTAAATTAGATTATTATCCATTAATATTGTAATTGTTTTTGACAGTTACAATATTAAACAGACCCACACTGCAAACTTTAGGTGTACTCTGAAGCCTTTTTTTGTTAATGAAGCCTCCAACCTGTGTGTGATCACTTTGTCATAGCTGGCAGCCACCTCCTGCCTCCTACATCTCACTACTGGTTCAGCACTGTGACAGACTGTCTCGCTGACCAGAAGTAGAATGGGCTACTCCTGCATTTAACCAGAAGTTGGGAAATACACCGTTGGTGCATTCCAGATTTTGGGGCCATTGGGGCACTCACATGATCGCTGATCGATGAGTTCTCACAGCCGCTCTGAGCAGAGAGTGGGACTGTCAGTCACCGCTGTCTTCTCAGCCCCCCCAGCACTCACTAGGGCAGTGGGCTGTGGAGGGAGTGGCTGGCTCAGGCTCTCAGTGGCTCACTGAGAGTCTGAACCAGGTGCCGCCCCAGACTCTGGGTTGAATCACGACTTTGAAATCGGGATCTTTCCCCATCCTGAGTGACGTCAGCTGACAGCGGACTTCAGTCCACTGTCAGCTGAACATGGGTCACAAGAATACAGAACAAACTGCACTCCTGTGATCCACAGAAGAAGTACAGCCAAAAAAGCTTTGGCTGTACTTCTCCTTTAATAAAATTATCCTGCATCAACAAAGGTAGAGATATCAGACACGTGGAGTGAATTGTTTTCATTGAATCAACTGACTCATTTGGGTTGATTTACTAAAAAGGCTGTTTACATTGCAAGAGAATTTTCACTTTGCAAGGGAATTTTCCCTTAGCTTATTGAATGTGGTGAAAATTCATTTTGCAAAGAATACCCAATCACGTGCACAGAAATAAAAAAAAAATGTACTTTGCTTTCATATGATGGGATGATGAAAGTCGGCAGATCTTTACCTCATTCAAGTTAAGGGAAAATGTCCTTGCAAAGAGAAAAACCTATTTGCCTTAAGTAAATAAACCACGTTCACTCACATTGTGTGAAAGAGCAGTATAGCATCTCCATTCTCTAAAGCTGCAAAGCAGGAAGCAAAGGAGTGATTTATTAAAACTGGGCAGTGCAAAATCTGGTGCAGCTCTGCATAGAAACCAATCAGCTTCCAAGTTTTATTGTCAAAGCTTAATTGAACAAGCTGAAGTTAGAAGCTGACTGGCTGCCATGCACCAGATTTTGCACTCTCCAGTTTTAGTAAATCAACCCCCATGTCTTATGTAATAACAGAAAATATGGCAGCCCCCATATAGAAACACACTATATTTAAAATACCTTTTTTTTTTTTTAAATAAACATTAACCTACTGTACATTGTAAAAACAATTTACATCAAGCTAATCTTTTTATATGTAAAAAATGTCAATGTTTAAACCTTTTATTTAGGTAATTTCAAAGAAAACTTTCTTCACACACAGAGCCTTCGATTGCAGACTTCTCAGTTGT